>NC_060138.1:304733262-305389200 GCF_021461385.2 Schistocerca piceifrons
CCTCATGCATCAGCGGCCACCCAGCACTTGTCAACAATGCTGGTGGAGGAATGGAACGTCATGGTCAGCATGGAAGCACGTTGCAAAGCATTCATTGCTGTCCGTGGTCAACACGAACCTTCTTAAGAACCATGTCGCGCATTTCTTAATGTACTAGGCCGGCTTCATTCCAATTATTATCTTTGAATATTCATTCTTTTTCGTCTCATTGAGTCTTTCTGTCAATTACCTTCTGTACTATGCTATAATAGTTCTGTCTATGCATGGTCGAAGTTTCATCGCGTAATTTTGCTCGGCAGTGACACATAATGCGACACCACTGCAGCTTTGTTTCGTTTTGTCTAATCCCTCTTACGTTGAATGTAGCTACTTTTAGTTTATTTATGGTACCTACTTGTTTCATTGACTTCCCGAGCTCAACTTCAGAATCCATGTTTTTTCATCCGACGCCGTGTGTTGTGAAGAGGTGTTGTATGCACAAAATCCCCTAGTCGCGTTACGAGCACTGTGCAGTGTTAAGAAGGGCGATAGGCCTGCCACCTCACAGCTTGTAAGCCCGCTGAGTAATACTCGTATTTTGGATTACCATTTTTAGACCGACTGCCACATCCAGGCTCTGAGCTCTGCCGGCCCTGAAGAGTTGTCTTCCACCTCTTGTAGCAAATTCTCTTCCGACATCCTAGCCGTCGATGTTTTCTTCACTGGGTTTCGTGTATTTGGGTATTCATTTTCCAAGTATTCACCAGAGAGTTTTTATGGTCAGATATACCTCTATACACCCTCTGCTAAGGCACCCTATGGGTGACCAGCAAACCTTCACGGTAACTTTCGGGGTATATTCCACTTCTGTCACTCTGTACATTAGATAGTGGACCCCTTTCTCAATCCTTCATCATATAACAATGAAGAAGACAACTCCTGTTTGGGAAGAAAAATATATAATAAACACTTATGAATCATAACGTCTGTACTAAATTAGTATGTGGTTATTATTATATATTAATTTTGTACAGACGCTATAAACGACAAGACCAAGGGATTTTGCTGTTTGCTTCTTAGTACTGACAGTCGCAAATAATGCGAACGGTATAACATTCTGAAGAAGAGCAGTAAGTGGCCGAAAAGGGTAAAGAAATTAAATTTCATCCATGCTACTGTTTGCTTATTACTTCATTACATATGGATATTATACCATTTAACTGTCTTTCTACTGTTCATTTCCTCACTAACCACTACAGAGTCAGCAAGCTGCAGACCAGTATCGTCATAATTTTGATACCTGCGGCTTCTCCGCTCGGTTCTAATTGATACTGGAATTTTAACGCATCCTCTGAGAATGACATGGAAAAGTTGAGAGAATTACAAAGTTCTACTTTGGGTGTAATTATCCAGTTTCCACTCAAGTTCGACGCGTAAAACTGCCAGGTGGTATTTTAACCCTAAATGAAACATACTAATCTAAAACTGACTCTTAAAGACAATTATTCTCTCTTAAGGAAACAAAGCTTATTTAATGTAGATGTTAATGGATGAACAGGGTGAGAATCTTTTGTAGCAACATCAAAAAATTGTTTCATCCACGACAAAAGAAAAAACATCAATAAAGACCCGTAAACTAACATATCACCACGTAAAAAGTTCAAAACAGCTCTTGTTCGATATCTTCTATGTGGGATGCAAACAGTGACACATCTATTTGTTAGTTCAAGAACAAGGCACAACCTCAAGCACAATAGCTTACAAAAAGTGGGAAATATGTCTTACGTGGCAACATTGTCCAACTAGACTGATACGTCACAACGTAAAAGCACGGGAAAGTACAGGATTCAGATGACAGGCGAGTACTGTGCTCGATAACTTCACGTATACATCGTGCAGAACTCAGTGTAAATATGGCCTCGTGAAAGAACAGAAACGGTGTCGACTTAGTCACTCTGTTAAGCTACACCTTCCATCAGTTCGAGGTCAGCAATGAATGGCCAATTTATGTCCATTGAAAGGAGGAAAGGAAGATGGGAGTTAAACATTCCGACGCCTACGAGGTCATTAGATACGAAGAAAATTCTCAGGTAAGAGAAGAATGGAGATGGAAATCCGGCGCGTCCTTTTAAAAGGAACGATCTTGGCATCTGACTTAAAAGATTTTAGGAAAGTATGAAAAAATTAAAAGTGGATAGTCGGACGGGGATTTGAATCGACGTGCTATCCCTACTGAGTGTTACTGATCGTTCCCTTGAAATTGTATATGAACTGGTTACTTAAGTAGATTGTAAAATATGGCAGCCAGTTTCACCGAGAAACAATATTGCACTCGTTGTGTTACTTTTCGTAGGACGTTATGCTCTCGTTTCTCGTGCGCTCTCGACAGGCACTGCCCCTGCTGCGCAAAGAGCTGCAGCCCGCAACGCGCCACCCGCCTCCGTCAATCAGGCACAATCAGCTTTACGCGCGCGTAAACCTCCACCGCTCCGACAGCGGCCCTAATACCTGCTAAGCCCGCGAGGTGCTTAACGACAGAGGCAGCTTTATGACAGTGTTTTAGATACATCGCCCACTCCGTCTATAGAAAGCTCTCGACATTACCGTCAGAGTATACGGAAGTTTATCATGCAATGCCTGGGCGTACACGCTTCTTCCCTCTACCGCTTCCCTCTATCTCTACATTACTTAACATCCGTTTTAACTACATGAACGACACCAGCGAGTAAAATGGAGGGTACTTATTTACGGAGTATGATACCATTTATAGACGCTGCACACTTGAGTGAATCAGCAATAACGCACATTCGTACCTGACATCTATTCCTAACGCACTGGATCATTTAGCATCGTTCATGATACCTACATCCTTCATATGACTTATTTTCAAATGGTTACGCAGTTTCAGCGATGAGTGGATGCTGACTAGCGGAGGGTAAGTTCTTATCTCACAACGACAAATCGAGGGATCTAAAATATTATCTTATCACTGATTTCGAAGGCTAAATTAACTGCAATATTTGTTTAGTTCTTTTTCATGAACATAATCTGTATGAGGTGGATCCCACGTCTGACACGAGCCTTAGAGGTTCACGTCATTTTTATTCTTTTTAGTAACGTTGACTAATTTTAGTTTTTCAGTGCCTAAAACTACTTGCAAATGACCTAAGGTCGAAATTAAAATAGTCGATACTGAAATAAACAGTACCGTGAATGGTGAAAATGATGCCATTAGAAAATCCTACGAGTATGAGATTCTACAACAAATACAACAAATTTAAATGTTAAGAACTCTGTTCTGACTCCATTTGTCGGGGATGTAGCCTTGTGCACAAGTGAAGCGAGGCCCATAAGTAGTTGAGACAATAATAGAATAGAGACCTTTGAAATGTGATACTATAAAAGACCGAATAACTGTATTGTGTGTAAGTTCGTAGCCTTTTTCAGAAGTTGATTAAACACAATGGATTCACGTAACAGAGACCTCAGTCATCGATAATATATCCTCTTTACAACAGTAGTGGTGGCCCTTTTCATGTATTGGTATTGTTGGTATTTATACGTTAATTAAAATTGGAGTTAGTATTATTCTGCCTGCTTCACAACTGAGAAATTATTTACGTTATTGGCTGTTACTGTACTTGTCACAGTTAGTTTGCCAGACAAGCTGTTTTAATATCAAAAGACACCAATAACATAGAGCTGCATTAAAATTTCTGTTAAACTGCAATGTTGAGGAGATTCTCACAATGTCCGGTAAGCGGGGATCAAGTTGAAACTTAACTGAAATCACTTTAAATGGATATAGTTCTGTATTAGAGAAACTGACTGCCATTACTATAGATTTATTTTTAATTGTTGTTGTTGTTGTTGTTGTTGTGGTCTGCAGTCCAGAGACTGGTTTGATGCAGCTCTCCATGCAATTCTATCCCGTGCAAGCTTCATCATCTCCCAGTACCTACTGCAACCTACATCCTTCTGAATCTGTTTACTGTATTCATCTCTTGGTCTCCTTCTACGATTTTTACCCTCCACACTGCCCTCTTGTACTAAACTGGTGATCCCTTGGTGCCTGAGAATATGTCCTACCAACCGATCACTCCTTCTAGTCAAATTGTGCCACAAATTTCTCTTCTCTCCAATTCTATTCCATACCGCCTCATTAGTTATGTGATCTACCTACCTAATCTTCAGCATTCCTCTGTAGTACCACATTTCGAGAGCTTCTATTCTCTTCTTTTCTAAACTATTTATTGTCCACGTTTCACTTCCATAGATGGCTACACTCCATACAAATACTTTCAGAAACGACTTCCTGACACTTAAATCTATACTCGATGTTAACAAATTTCTCTTCTTCAGAAACGCTTTCTTTGCCATTGCCAGTCTACATTTTATATTCTCTCTGCTTCGGCCATCATCAGTTATTTTGCTCCCCAAATAGCAAAACTCCTTTACTTCTTTAAGGGTCTCATTCCCTAATCCAATTCCTGCAGCGTCACCCGATTTGATTCGACTACATTCCATTAGCCTCGTTTAGGTTTTGTTGATGTTCATCTTATATCTTCCTTTCAAGACACTGTCCATTCCGTTCAACTGCTCTTCCAGGTCCTTTGCTGTCTCTGACAGAATTACAATGTCATTGGTGAACCTCAATGTTTTTATTTCTTCTCCATGGATTTTAATTCCAACTTCGAATTTTTCTTTTGTTTCCTTTACTGCTTGCTCAATATACAGATTGAATAACATCGGGGAGAGGCTACAACCCTGTCTCACTCCCTTCCTAACCACTGCTTCCATTTCATGCCCCTCGACTCTTATAACTGCCATCTGGTTTCTGTACAAATTGCAAATAGCTTCTCGCTCCCTGTATTATACCCCTGCCACCTTCATAATTTGAAAGAGAGTATTCCAGTCAACATTGTTAAAAGCTTTCTCAAAGTCTACAAATGCTACAAACGTAGGTTTGCATTTCCACATTTTTAATTATTTGTCCATATTCGAAAATATAAAAATGTTTATTACGACTCTAGGCCGTTGTCATCTAGGACAATGGCGTTGACCTCTGAGCCAGTGTTCTCCAATAAAATTTGCATAAATCGTTAGTATATATCACTTCATGAATAAAGGAATTGTTACAGTAAATTATTAGCGACACTTTTGAGTAATATTTGATTATATTTAGTCTAAATATTACGTGAAATTTACACGTTTTCGGGCATCGTCACAAAACGGCTTCTTACACAGCCAAGAAACAAAAGGGAAGTGTGTCTGATCCTTTATCAAAAGGAACAGAGATTACAATAACAATCACAGATCATATTAGTTGATTACACAGTCTTTTCGATTTTTCTGCGATAGTATTAATTTCGTTACGACGTCAGTTCTGTAAAATTTGCAAAATTCTTCATTATTATTTTTTCACGTCATGTGGCGTACTGCCACACAGTCTGCCAATGCTGTGGTAACTTTTCGAGTCCACGACTGCAGAATTCACGTGATTTTTAGGAGGATAGCGCGACGAAGCATGTTCATTCGGAATCGAATTTCCTTGAAGGTTTTTCGATAGAAATCGGAAAACGAGAAAATCTGAGAGCGGAAAATCAGATTAATAAGGCGAATGCGGAATGACTCCCAAGTTCGACTCCTGCACAGCGTTTTCTGTCAGTCCAGCAGAACGCGGCGGGCGTTATCGTGGAGTATCATCACTTCAGGCAGTCTTTCTAGTTGTTGTTCTTGGACTGCGTCTGCAAGACGTCTCAGTTGTTGACAATAAACGACAATAACGATGGTTACACCTCGGGGACGCAGTTCGCAGTGCACCACAGCATCGCTGTTTCACCAGATACTTAAAATTATCTTTTGTGGATGAGCACAGGTCTTTGTAGGGTAGTTCCTCCTTTGTTTGGACTCAACAATTTTTTATTTTCCTTTTGCCCGGTCTTAGCAGAAAGACATCGTTTCTCGACACCTGTAACGTTACAGGATAGGAATGACCGGGGTTGTTCACGAGCCAATGGATGACGATCAACGAGAGGTGCCCACATGATTACCAGCTGAATTTTTTGATATTTGGGTTAAAGCCTGTTTTACCCATTCACCCGATACTGGTTGGAAATGATCACAGTTCATCACATTCTCCAGTTCTCGAGTACACTGAGGCGGATCATTGTAATTATTACGTTTCAACGACCTTCATCAAGACCCTAAGATTTTCCTGAGCTGGGGGAGTTACTACTGTCAAAACGATCCGTCTTAAAACGATAAAACCGGTTTATTACCATGCTACGTCCAATAACATTATCCTCATACAGGGCACAAATGTTTCTGGCTGCCTCCACTTCTGTTCCCCCTCTGTTGGGCTCCAACAGAAGAATATGTCGTAAACGTTCCCATTTCTCGGCTTGGTACTCCATTCTCTAGCGTTCACAGCTCCACACTACCTCCAAATGACGAAATTCAAACAGCAACATTGAACTACAAATAAAAATGTCAATCTGTAAATGAACAAGTAGCAACCGGAATACCAACATGCAAAGCAAAAAAACTACGAACCTACCCACCAACTTAATGCTAATGAGGAGGTACTGAGTCCAAATGGCGAAGAAACAAATCTGCCACTTCTTGACAAAAAGAAGGCAGCAGTTGTTAATATGTATTCTGTGGCAAGGAAGCCAATCTGATAATTGAGAGAACTGTTGGGGTTATATACTATGAAGTGAGAGCATGGGATGTATCCAGAAACAAGGTATAAACGGTCATAAACTGCAGTTGTTATTAGGGGATAAAAATGATTGCACTGGAGAGACTAGCGTGGAGAGCTTCATGTAACCAGTCTTCGTGGTGAAGATCAAAGCACCTAGACAGAAGGACATCGTTCGCAGCAGCACATACCGATAAATAAAAAATAAACTTTACATTGGTTAACTACAGTCGTGTACTATGGTCCAACGAGTCGTTACTTTGCCTTATTTCAAATGACGCGCACAAATGGCCCAATGAGACATTTAACCCATGGGACATGTAGGATGTAGTTCATATTGGAAGTGATTTTGTGGTGTTTCGCACCGTGACTTGAGCTCAGTCGTTCGAACTATAATGAAAATGAGCCAACATTTTCGATGAGCAAGTGTTTCCCGTTCTTCAACCACCTTACCATGAGCATTCTGACGATATTTTCGTCTTGCAAGATGACAACAGCCATGCTTACAAGGCTGCAAGCGTACATTCTAATATATACCAGGGTTATTAGGTAAGTGAGGTCCGATCGTCGCGAAATTGAAACCGCTGTGAAGATCAAGAAGGGTTTAATTTGCAACAGTTAGTTACACCTTCCGACTACTTGTCTGCATAGTCACCGCTCCGACATAGAGATTTGTCGAAGGGTTGTACTAATTTTCCATCTTCACAGAAGCCAGCCGCTTATGCTTTCCAGCAATTTTCTACCCTAGTCTATTGCTCGTTCCCTGTGCCAAGATGTTTACATAGCCAGCGGTTCATGTGAGCAGAGACAAAGTTCAAGGGGAGTCAATTACGGGCCGTATTGTGGGTGATCAAACACTTCTCATCAAAAACTCTGCAGGAGCATCGTAATTGCCCTGCAGAGTGCGGCCGAGAAGAAGAACGAAACGCATGACAGTTATGTTATGTGGGCTGCTTGGTACCAGGCAAAATCTCTCACCAGGCCTTCGTACTTGGCGGGAGACACTGTTTATTTGGACATCTTTACGTGCTCACAGCGCGCTCAGAACTGAAAAGAGCGACGTGACGCGATCGATGGTCATACTAGAGACATTACCCAACACATCTGTGCAAAGCTTCATCGAAATTTCACTGTGGTTTCCATTCCGCGCCCAATCGGACCTTGGTTTCCGAATTGCACTAGTATACTGACTGAAGCTATGAATGAAAGAAAATCTCTATCGAGGCTGAAATTCGAACCCGGATCTCCAGCTCTATTGAACGCCCAGGCCTAGTGACATTTCTTTTTCAAGGATCGCATTTTATTCGCTAATTTTAATGTTGTATTGGGATGTTGCAGTTAATAGCGTAATTCTCTCTCTTAAGCACCAATGTCGAGTACTACAGTGAGGGGTAGGAAGACGGTTCCACTCTCTGAAGAAAGGTAGCGATGATGGACGCACCATATGGCACTAAAATACGACAGTGGGGTGTGGCATTATTAATTCAGTCGACGATGGGAATTTTGGGAAATAAATCGTGTAGCCGCAAATTTTTGTGCAGTGTTAGAAGGGAGTGTCCTGAACAACATACTAAATATACTAACCAGTGGTGTGTGAGCTTTGTGGTTGGGGTGGATTGGAAGGTCATTTTTTAAAGTTTTTTTCCGAATTACTCGAAAACCCCTGCTTCTTGCGGAAATATTTCCCCACGGAAAATTACACTAATTTAAGTGTCCTACACAAAAGGGCCCATTAGTTTTTTTTGTAGCATTAACAGTTTCTGCTTTGCAGCGAATAAAAAATCCGCAGATATTAAAAATATTGTTCTAGTGGTATAAAATTAATTTTTATCTTTACATGAAGTGGGGTAAGATGAAATATTAAATTGTTATACCACATATAGAGGCAGTAGGGCCGCATTAAGGGTTACACTGTGTTCTGAAGTTGTAACAAGATGAAGAGGAGAGGTGTGTGGTGTATAAGGGCAGCTTAAGGTAGGTCACTGGATTGTGTTCATAGGTCTGCAAATTGAAGGTTAGGCAAGGGATTCCTTTCTCTGTCTACCCACCACGCCACGAGAAGGATCTACAGGGCGTTTCACAAAGATATATGGGCCATCCACAGTATTCCATATGAGTCACTGGCAGTGCACTGGGCCGAAATTCCCAGGAACTGTTGATTTTGATCAAAATGTATTAACACTACAGGGAATGAAAATATGAGTTACTAATAACATTAACGTAAGAAACGCATATTGACGGAATGTACATAAATCTCTGCACGCTATTCTACGTCGATAGAGGTGACATTGATTCTTAGTCATCCAGTACATTGATAATTGTCACTTCTTTTAATTTGTTTGTGTATCACTCTCCATGTTTCATGCCTCCTGATGTAGCCTTGTCTAGTACTAATTTTATTTTATTTCATTAGTTTTGTTTATTAATGAAGACTGTTATGTAGGCATGCCATTCCTATTTTCTGTTAAAGGTTTTCCTGTCTACTCAACTGTTATTTATGTACTGTTAAATTATTAATTTTTCATTGCATTACCACGACACTGTCAAAGAGGTTACTTACTGTATGTTTGTACTTCAGTGTAGACGTGTCACTTCTCTTCCATTGTTGTTTGCAAACATTGTAACTTCTTTGGTGGTAATACTCACTGAGTATGGCCTTGTAAGCCGAAAATCGGTTAACAATAAAAGTAATATTGTAGAACAAAAGCAAACTGGTGTTTTTCATTTATTACAGATTTATTACACCCAAAACTTCTGTGAGCTAAATAAGTGATTACAGTTATTTCCTTTCATTGAACTTACGTTATTTTGCAGGTACCTTATTTTGCACCAAACCGAAACCAACTTAGGGACACGATCTCTTTTGGTCTCAGGCGTTGAAACTTTGGGGTTCGTATGTATTTATTTTTATCAGTAACACACTGTTTTGTCAATTTTAGATGCATGAAGCATACTTAGTTATAGCTTTCTCTGTAATGGCTCTCATGTGAAAAATAACCTACTCGACATTTGTGGCCCAATGCTGCAAAATTTGAATCATAAAATGAAAATATTGGTTGCCATACTTAAATATTTTCAAAAATGCATAAACTGAATAAGTTAGCTCAATAACATCTAGGCTAGAAAAGCTGTAATTACCAAAAATGGTTGTAGAGATCGTAATGGCGGACAACAATAGAGTAAGATCGCAACTAATAAAACTTTGTATTCTGAAAATGATTTACGTAAGTTAACAATTACTACACTTATTATAGACCTTTTAATATGGAACAGAGGAAGAGTGCGTCTTGCTAGGTCAGCGGTACTACTCCAAAGGATAGAATGTCTTCTCTTTTATCAGATAAATGAAAATTAACACAGTATATATAGTCTTCTATAGGCATTGCTTACACAGATAATAAACCGTGCTTATTGTCTTTCTCTTTTCACTCGATGCTCTTCACATGAAAAAATGTCAATGTTTTTTACATATTACAGAAAAATATTAAGTCTTTTTTTTTTCGAGCATTTTCACAGCGAAAAATATGCCAAGAGATAGCACGAAACCCCTTGGACTGTTTAAGATATTTACATGAAATGTTATGGCAGAAATTTATCTCGTGTATTACATATAGTCGCATCAGTTTTCATCAATGAGTGCATTGAACTAAAATTACGGGTTATACATTACTTGGGGTTCCAACGTTTCATAATTATTTTATTTCGTTTAGTGTAAAGCAGCTTTTCGGTTATTGCAGAAAATATTTGTATTACTGCTTCTGCGCGGCCCCTCCCGCCGGAGGCTCGAGTCCACCCTTGGGCATGACTGTGTGTGTTGTTCTTAACATAGGTTAGTTTAAGTTAGTTTAAGTAGTGTGTAAGTCTAGGGACCGATGTCCTCTGCAGATTGGTCCCTTACGAACTCACATTTGAACATTTATTACTGCTGTGTTTACTAGTGGTGTATTGTACTATAGTATATCGTCAAGGTAGATGTAGTCTGAATAAATACTTTGTAGACTTCCTGGGACTATATATGTCTTTGCTCCACCATTTGGAGTACGGAACTGTGGCAAACTCAGGATTAAAATCACCCCGGAGCGTTCAGACTACTTCACCTGACACTTGTATAGCAAAATAAATTCGTATGTTGTATTTTTCCACAAACGTCAATAGGCAGCAAACATGTATTTGGGACGGTTTGTAATACTTACAAAAGTTTTTTGAAAAACATCAGTTCTTTAACGAAGTTTACAAAATTCACTGAACATAATCAATCCAGTCCAAGAGTTTGCGTAAAAGTTGTCATACATTTGGAAAATAGTATACTTGTGGTTAACAAACTGTTTGCGATTTCTTATGATGTTCTGGATGAACTCGAAATTTGATTGAAAATAAATGTCATGTTTGTATAGCAAACTAGTAATGCTTTTGTTAGATTTACAGTCTTCACTCTTGCTTTATATAATTGCGCGTGACAGTTATAGACAGCTCACGCCGGACGCCGGTCCGGAACGCGTCGTCTGCCGTTACAGATGTGATCCAGCTGCGAGAAGGAAGGCTGGAACACGCGCCGCTCTCCGCGCTATGAGGTCCAGCTGCAGCTAACTCAGGAGCTCGTACCATCAAACTGTATGAAACAACGAACAAGCGTAATCAGTTCACACAGGTAATACTTTGGTAGGCTGCAAGGAAGGGAATTAGTGTTTGTTACGATTCATACTTCACTCGCTCATAGCCATTAGTATTTAATGTTTGTGTGAGTCTTTGTTATCACTATGTAGTCTAGCTTAATTCCTGGAGAACTCATAATGCACACTGCACCAGAGTTCACTGTTTATCGTGCCCGTAAGCGACGCACGTGATTGCATTTCACTACGCAACTTTTCACTATACTTTACGATATCAAAACACTGATTCTTGGCCGCTGCGCTGACACAGTCCGTGCCATAATATTTGACACTACACATGTTTTCCTTCATTCCTACATCAGCTGTGGTTGTTATTTTAGTTAGTTCTCAAGTTATTTACTAACTGGATGTCTTTTCTTTTCATTCATGTTAAGAGTTTGAAAGGCATTCACAGAAAGTCTCTTTTCATTACTGATCACATCTGTACGAATTGTTTTATCAGTCTACTTACAGATTTGCGCTGTAAACATCGTTCAAATAGATTAAAACTGTGTGCCGGACCGAGACTCGAACTCGGGACCTTTGCCTTTCGCGGGCCTGTACGAATTGTTTTATCAGTCTACTTACAGATTTGCGCTGTAAACATCGTTCATATAGATTAAAACTGTGTGCCGGACCGAGACTCGAACTCGGGACCTTTGCCTTTCGCGGGCAAATGCTCTACCATCTGGCAGAAGTACAGCTGTGAGGACGGGGCGTGAGTCGTGCTTGGGTAGCTCAGATGGTAGAGGACTTGCCCGCGAAAGGCAAAGGTCCCGTGTTCGAGTCTCGGTCCGGCACACAGTTTTAATCTGCCAGGAAGTTTCATATCAGCGCACAGTCCGCTGCAGAGTGAAAATCTCATTATCGTTCATATAGAGTTCATGTTTAGCATAAATCAAGTAAGCAGTCTCCTATTGTATGTACTTTGACGTGGGCACCATCACTCTTTAGTCCACTCTTTGTCCAATTTCATTAGTCACATTTATTTGTTATTGGAATGCCACTTGTCAAAATTTACAGTTGATCAATGTTACATTACTGTCTATTACCGCGTGGCTAGCCGTGCACGACTCACGGACAGATAAAAATTCCATACGTCATCGTTCCTGCGTAACAGCCTATACTCGTGCACCATTATGTAATTCCAGTACAGAGGAGGGACATTTCAATTCAAAGGCACACTGCAGCGTTCTTCTGAACATCACAGGCACTGCAATATCATACAAACTGGGACGATCCCATACATAATATTGTGGGGAAGGCAAACAAAAGACTGTGTTTCACTGGCAGAACACTCAGAAGATGCAACACGTCTGCTAATGAGACCACCAACATTACACTTGTTCGTCCGCTACTAGAGTACTGCTGTGCGATAGGGAATGCTTACAAGATAGGATTGCCGAAGGACAGCGAAAAGGACTAAAGAAGGGCAGCTTTTTTGTACAATCGATAAGTATGGGTGAAAGTGGAACGGATATGATAAGTGACTTTGGGGTGGCAATCGTTAAAGTAAAGGCGAGTTGCTTGGTGGCGAGAGTGTCCTCACGCAATTTCAGTGACCAACTTTGTCCTCTGAATGTGAAAACATTTGTCACCAACCTACATACGGAGTAGTTATAATCCTGATAAAATATGATAAAATAAGGGAAATCAGAGCTCGTATAGAAAGATTTAAGTGTTCATTTTTCCTACGCACTGTTTGAGAACTGAACGCCTAAATAGTCTGAAGGTGGTTCGGAGGACAGTGTGCCAGCTACTTAAGTGCGAAATGCAGAATAGTGATGTAGATGTGTATGTTGATGAAGACAGTTAGAGATAATTAATTCTACTGGTGAAATATAATATTATAAGATAAATAGTCGATCCATTAACGTGATTTCGATTTACTGGGAGCTATAAAACAAACTGTTAGTGTTTTATTTAATAGCGGTATTTTATTGAGAAGGACACGGTCGGGCCACTTGGTGATCGGAAAGCCCCATGTGTTACTACTTTGGCCTGTTTTGTGATACGGGTTCCATTTGGTAAATTATTGAAGCGCTTATTGTACGGGGTTTATGAACTCCAACATAGCATCAATGAGGTCCATAAACATTCAACCAAATATCGCATGGTCTAATGAAATTCAGTATTTTACATTATAGTTTTCCGATGCACTATACACCAACAAGAAATGTGGGAACTGTCCCGGTTCTTTTGTCTGAAGAGAAAGAGACTTGTACCGCAATGTACACGTTGACATGCGTGCTGACGTAGGGAGAGGCATGCACGAGAGGTCTGCCAAATCGCTTATCTCACATTTTCGTGAAGCCTGCAGCACACACCGCAAGATGAAATTGTACTTAAAGCTACTGTAGTAAGGGCAGAGCATAGTTACGCCGCGTCTACGTAGCATTACTTTTCTAGATAGTAAACATTTGTCATCGCCGTACTTGGCGTCTGCGACTGTTTCTTCCGGATGGCGAATCTGTGGCTGGACGTTGTTCCCACATTGTATGAAGAATGGGAAGCAGTAGGTTACTCTGGTTCAAATCCGGTTTTGTTCCAGCAGTTAACGTGCATCAAAATTAATACTGTAATCAGTGCCTCAACCGTATTAGAGTTGTGGAGGTATACCTGCTGCCTGGTGGCATTTCAAACCGCCAATCTCTTTCCCGCCGTGACCCACTCAGTTACCCACTGTGCACGGGAGACCTAGTCAACCTAAGCGACGCTGGTTTATTCAAAATGGTGCAAATGGCTCTCAGCACTATGGGACTTAAAATCTGAGGTCATCAGTCCCCTAGACTTAGGACTACTTTAAACCTAACTAACCGAAGGACATCACACACATCCATGCCCGAGGCAAGATACGAACCTGCGACAGTAGCGGTCGCGCGGTTCCAGATTGAAGCGCCTAGAACCGCTCGGCCACACCGACCGGCGACGCGGGTTTGTGTGCAGCAGTATCAAAGTCCACCATACTCTATTAACAGCTTGCATTACCCCGAATTACTACATCGTTTACTAATTTTGTACCGTATTTATGAAAAAGTTTTACATTCTTAACACGAAAATGGGACTGAAATACCACTCTACAGCATTTTAGCTTCGGTGCGCTTAAATCTGAAGTGAAAATGCGTCCATCGACATAACAATTGTGTTAACGTAAAATGTGAAATTTCGATGCTGATAAGTTGTGTTCTGTATCTTCCATCAAGCAGCAGACCATATCATGTGATGAGGCTTTAATCTGTGTCTGAAGTTTCAGTCTTCTATTTGGTCTTTCAATAGATGTTCTTCATCTTTTGTAGTGAAGGAGTATTCTTGCAGGTAATCTTTCTTGTTTGCAATCTGCTACAATGATTTGTTCATTTCCTCTCTTTTATAATCTACTTTAACTACTTCACTTTTGCAATCAGAATAATAGTCGTTATCGCATTGTTTTATTTAATCCCTTAGCTTGGAATCGGCTTACCAATTCAAAGACGTTTGTCAGCTATGACTGTTTTCGGGCTTTCATCTTTAGGGGGAGACGGTGTCAGAAATCATGAAAGTCACAATTTTTTCCTTTTTGGAAGTAAGCATAATTGACATATTATCCCAAAATTTTTTCTCTGAAATTCGCACTACAAATGGTACAAAAAATTAAAACCATAAGCAGGGTAATGAGCCATGCCCACTAACCGGGGAGGAAAAATTTTCTTGCTCAGTTTTGCTTGTGAACCCTAAAAACATACCATTAGAAGGCTGTGATTTTTTGTATACAACACAGCAGTGTTTTATAGAAGGTTGTCGAGCCATTTTCTGGTCCAAGCAGTGTGGCATAGAAGGCTGTGGAGCTTTCTAAACAAGTTCTGTGCTGCGTGGAATTTGAATGAATTTGGATTTATTGTGTCATTCTTTGGGCAAGTTTGAATATATTGATCGTTTTTTACAATGCCTAGGCCTGTTAAAGTCTCTAAAAATATATTAAGTCCTATATTTCCAATATAAAGCGAAGAGCTGTTGTTGAGGCTAGGGTCGGGCCTGCAGATGCAAACATTAACTTGTCTCCAAGTGCATCTAAACTAAAACCTTGGAATGATATTTTGTCAGAAGAAACAAATCATAACGGAAACATTGGTTTCAGAATTGTGGATCTGGAATTGGTGGCACAGGTACTCGCTCTGTTTGTGGAGGAAATGTAAATTTCGTGGATGATGGAAAGAGAGCAGGTTTGGATTGCACTCTGCATATTTTATGTCAAAACTGTGATGCTCACACACCATTCAAGACATGGATGGCCAGTCGCAGAATGTATGAAACCAGTATGAGATATGCTTATGGACTAATATGTAAAGTGATTGGAAGAAATGGTGGTATTTAGAACATTAGAGCTCCCGCAAAATTTACAGCAATGAACACTACTCTCGTCAGTGCAGTTGCAGAAGTAAGTGAAGAGAGAATGTAAATGGCAGTCTAGGGGGCAATTCAAGAAAATTGTGATGCAACTATTATCAAATATACAGCAGTTTCCTGTGACAGTTTCTGGATGAAGAGGGGTCACGTTTCACCGCATAGAGTTTCAACAGACATTAGGGTCGACACTGGACTAGTAGTAGACTTATAGGTGCTGTCTAAATATTGTTCCGCATGGTCCTTGCACAAGAAATATAACGATGCACATAAAGAAACAGATGGGCCAGAAGTTCATAAAGATATCTGTAGCAGGAATTATGTAGGGTCCAGTGCTCGGATGGAAGCTCCTGATATGAAACTTATTTTCCATAAGTATTTGCGGAAGTATGGCGTAAGATACACACAGTATTTAGGAAATGGAGACTCTAGTGCTTTCAAGAATGTAGTGAAAGCCAGCCCTATGAAAAAGACTACGCTACTGAAAAACTGAAGTGCTTAGGAAATAGTCAAAGGAAGATGGGAGAGCGAGTCAGAAAACTTGTTGCAGGCAATAAAGGCAAGCAACTAGAGGCTGTGAAGCCACTGGGAGGTATAGACCGACTAACAAAGAAGAGAAACTTCCTGCAGATTAAAACTGTGTGCCAGACCGAGACTCGAACTTGGGACCTTTTGCCTTTCGCGGGCAAGTGCTCTAGCAACTGAGCTACCCAAGCACGACTCACGCCCCGTCCTCACAGCTTTACTTCTGCCAGTACCTCGTCTCCTACCTTCCAAATTTTACAGAAGCTCTCCTGCGAACTTTGCAGAACTAGCACTGCTGAAAGAAAGGATATTGCGGAGACATGGCTCTGTCACAGCCTAGGGGACGTTTCCAGAATGAGATTTTCACTCTGCAGCGGAGTGTGCGCTAATATGAAACTGCCTGGCAGATTAAAACTGTGTGCCGGACCGAGACTCGAACTTGGGACCTTTTGCCTTTCGCGGGCAAGTGCAAGTGGTAGAGCACTTGCCGGTGAAAGGCAAAAGGTCCCGAGTTCGAGTCTCGGTCCGGCACACAGTTTTAATCTGCCAGGAAGTTTCATATCAGCGCACACTCCGCTGCAGAGTAGAAATCTCATTCTGGAACAAAGAAGAGAATTGACAGCCTGTAAGTCTATTATGGTGCTGCGATTCGAAATAATCTCACAGATGTGGATAGTCTGAGGAAAGCAGACACTACACCTCAACAAGGCCTATGCTCTAATGAATGGTGCAAGGAAAATGAGGAAGCTTACAGCCATAAAAATTACCTTCCTTATGAGGTTGTAATGGGCATTAAACCAACTTTTCGAGCACTGGCTTCACCAGAACAGCTAGAAAAATGTCTGCATGGAAAAACATATAACACCACAACTTTGTGGATGATCATACATTTTCTACATGTTTTACGAAGTTAGTTTTATTAGTTGTGCTGAATATTATTCTTGAAAATATGTTGTCAAGTTACCCAATGCTATTTGTTATTTCAGAAAGAGTATACGCATGGAATGTTAACATTTTGTAAGTAGACTTGCTGATCTAGTCAGAGAAAAGATATTGTCAAAGAGCGTAATAAATTGTAAATGCATTATCGCTGGGCGCACCAGAAAAGTGGCATTTCGTAGTCGCGATGAGACGATTGGTGTCGTTGGTTGTGTGTATTCGTCGGTATGGATATGCGAAAGTGCGGAGATAAAAAGTCTGCTGCCGAAGTGCGGAGCAGTGAAAACTGAAACATTTCGTTTGGCGGATGTTTAATATGGGCAAGCTATGCCGTTTATTTGGTATAGTACAAATGTAGCAAGAGTAATTTATATAACAATAAGAGTAGTGTGGGCCCTTGTTATTGGCTATGATAAGGCAAGAAGATCAATCTGTGCCCTATTTTACTGCTAAATGAAGTCACTCGACAAGCGAACGGCATGATAAAGTGAAGTAAGATCTAGATATTTTGTAACTTGAAGAATAATAGGCTGACCAGTGTAGTTGAAATTTTATTGCTTAAATAACATTGTTTTCGTGCATATTGTCACGTAAAGTATTTTTGTAAGTCATCATCCAGTTAGTATCCATCATATCCCTTTGTATGAAATGAGATTTTTAAAAAATGAACTGAAAATGAAGTGAACATTAATTTATTAGACTATCAAAACTTAATTTTTACTACTTCTGGTCAATTATTTAATAATGAAGCCTTTAGCTGTAGTGTGAATAATGTCAGAAATAGAATGATGCAAAAGCCAATATTAATTCATTTGCTAAAAATATAGTAATTTGCATAATAAAAAATTGGTAGTAAAACCTTACGTAGGTTGGACACTGAATTTCATTGTCAAAGCACAGTTATAATTTAAAGCTTGTGGCATGATTTATAATTTTCATTATATCAGATTAACTGCTAAGTAATCGACAGTTCTTACCATTGAGTAAATTGAAACAATCTTTCTGCTTTCTACAGTCACGACAGTCAGTATTACGGTGAGTAACGTTACAAAAAATTTCTGTCCACAGCCAGTAAACAATCTTACTTTACTTGATATTTGAAAATTAACATAATATGTTTTATGTGTTTGCTATTGGATTACTATTTGACTACTGTGACATGTGTGGTATGAAGTACTTCAAAGTGTGCGTTAGGTACTGTTCCTACGTTATGACGCCAATAACTATTCTTACGTAATATTGCCTACGAGTATAAAGTACAGTTTCATTTTAATTATTACTGTTCCGATGAAGAACTGGCATTAATGAAAACTTTGAAAAAACTAGTTTACGTAATGAAAATATATGAAGTTAACCGAACTTCGTTTCTAATCATCATTGCTAAAGTACCGAGCAGTGGCAACTCTGTTATAACTTCATCTATTTCTCGCGGTTTAGCATTATTCTTCGGAGTAGGTGACCTTTCCCCACAGATTAGGGACTTTAGGTACACGGTCATATAGAAAAGCCTAACTAGCCTGAGAGGTAGGAGGGTTATAAAGGCAAAACCCAAATGAAAATTTTAATGGTCCTACTTGGAAGGGATGTCCAAAGGCTCTGTTTGTTTCCAATTTGGTAGTGAAGACCTCTGCCTTGGAAGCTGCAGCAGTGATAATGATGGTAATGTGGCAATGCTTCCCATCCTCAGAAAGTTGGCCTTACACTTAGAGGCTTCAACGAGCAGTACTGCGGGTCATCGATGAGCAACGAATCGCGAAGGCGGAGACTTCAGCACACAAAATAGAAAAAAAATTGCTAGGCAAAGCAGCAGAGAAGTTAAAAGAGCTGCAGAGGATGATGAGGAAGAACTGGAATATCGATAAGGGTAGTTTCAGCTAAGGTATAATTACAAATTTTTGAAACATTTCATTCAAACTTAAAAACATTTTTTCTGCAACTTAAGGTTTTCTCCTTTCAGGGACACATATAAGAAACTATTGGAAAGATATCGATAATATCTGGCACACCTTTTCTTTAACATGGAAGCAATATTCAAGTGATAACATATGGTTGATAACATATGGGAAATTTATCCCTAAAAATGTTCAAATCCAAAATATCACAGAAAATAATGTAAATAATTTATCAAACGTTACTGGTCTTAATTGTACATTTAGGAGTGTAGATTACTTTACCATATAAAAAATTTGCCAAATCTGTCTGGAAATAAAGAAAAAGTGTAGCTTAAAATAATAATGTAACAAAGAACTCAGAATTCCCTTACATTATTAAAATTTTATTAAAAATCCTGTAAAAATTATTGAAATCATAATGGGTCCCTGTACACAAGTGTGAAAAATTTCAGTGACGTTGAACAAAAAGTGACAGTGATATAGATTTATAAACATATCAGTGCAAGAGTGCCACTGCCTCCCCTTAATAATCCTGCCCCACGTAATTCTATCCCGACAAGTTTTCTGTGCTTTTTGCCTTTCATGCGACATGACAACGTGCACAAAATGCTTACCACACGCAAAGCCACTAAATAAATTTCTTCTCATGGAGCCGCACGGTGTGGCCGCGTGGTTAGAGGTGCCATAGCCGGCTGTTGTGGCCGAGTGGTTCTAGACGTTTCAGTCAGGAACCCCGCTGCTGCTACGGTCGCCGGTTCGAATCCTACCTCGGTCATGTATGTGTGTGATGTCCTTAGGTTAGTTAGGTTTAAGTAGTTCTAAGTCTAGGGACCGATGACCTCAGCACTTTGGTCCCTTAGAAATTCACCCACATTTGAACTTTTTTTTTCTTCTCATAGACTGTAGTAAGCATCTCATTACACATGCCATTTATGTCACATTTATCAAGGTTATCCACCAGGATTACGTTTGTACGATATCTCTACGAAACAATATTTCCTCATCGATCTCGAAAATCAAGATAAACGTTGGTGCAGATATTCTCCTTGTTTAGAGTAGGCTATCGTGTATGCATGCACACGTATTTCCATGTTGTTGTTGTTGTGGTCTTCAGTCCAGAGACTGGTTTGATGCAGCTCTCCCAGCTACTCTATCCTGTGCAAGCATCTTCATCTCCCAGTACTTACTGCAACCTACATCCTTCTGAATCTGCTTACTTGATCTCTCTCTACGATTTTTACCCTCCACGCTGCCCTCCAATTCTAATGTGGTGATCCCTTGATGCCTCAGAACATGTCCTACCAACCGATCCCTTCTTCTGGTCAAGTTGTGCCACAAACTTCTCTTCTCCCCAATCCTATTCAATACTTCCTCATTAGATATGTGATCTACCCATCTCATCTTCAGCATTCTTCTGTAGCACCACATTTCGAAAGCTTCTATTCTCTTCTTGTCCAAACTATTTATCGTCCATGTTTCACTTCCATACATGGCTACACTCCATACAAATACTTTCAGAAATGACTTCCTGACACTTAAATCTATACTCGATGTTAACAAATTTCTCTTCTTCAGAAACGGTTTCCTTGCCATTGCCAGTCTGCATTTTATATCCTCTCTACTTCGACCATCATCAGTTATTTTGCTCCCCAAACAGCAAAACTCCTTTACTACTTTAAGTGTCTCATTTCCTAATCTAATTCCCTCAGCATCACCCGATTTAATTCGACTACATTCCACCATCCTCGTTTTGTTTTTGTTGATGTTCATCTTATATCCTCATTTCAAGACACTTTCCATTCCACTCAACTGCTCTTCCAAGTCCATTGCTGTCTCTGACAGAATTACAATGTCATCGGCGAACCTCAAAGTTTTTATCTCTTCTCCATGGATTTTAATACTTACTCCGTACTTTTCTTTTGATTCCTTCACTGCTTGCCCAAAACAGAGATTGAATAACATCGGGGAGATGCTACAACCCTGTCTCACTCCCTTCCCAGCCACTGCTTCATTTTCATGTCCCTCGACTCTTATAACTGCCATCTGGTTCCTGTACAAATTGTAAATCGCTTTTCGCTCCCTGTACTTTACCCCTGCCACCTTCAGAGTTTGAAAGAGAGTATTCTAGTCAACATTGTCAAAAGCTTTCTCTAAGTCTACAAATGCTAGAAACGTAGGTTTGCCTTTCCTGAATCTAGCTTCTAACATAAGTCGTAGAGTCAGTATTGCCTCACGGGTTCCGATATTTCTACGGAATCCAAACTGATCTTCCCCGAGGTCGGCTTCTACTAGTTTTTCCATTCGTCTGTAAAGAATTCGCGTTAGTATTTTGCAGCTATGACTTATTAAACTGATAGTTCGGTAATTTTCACATCCGTCAACACCTGCTTTCTTTGGGATGGAATTATTATATTCTTCTTGAAGTCTGAGGGTATTTCGCCTGTCTCATACATATTGCTCACCAGATGGTAGAATTTTGTCAGGATTGGCTCTCCCAAGACTGTCAGTAGTTCTAATGGAATGCTGTCTACTCCCGGGGCTTTGTTTCGACTCAGGCCTTTCAGTGCTCTGTCAAACTCTTCACGCAGTATCATATCTCCCATTTCATCTTCATCTACATCCTCTTCCATTTCCATAATATTGTCCTCAAGTACATCGCCCTTGTATGGACCCTCTATATACTCCTTCCACCTTTCTGTTTTCCATTCTTTGCTTAGAACTGGGTTACCATCTGAACTCTTGATATTCATACAAGTGGTTCTCTTTTCTCCAAAGGCCTCTTTAATTTTCCTGTAGGCAATATCTACCTTACCCCTAGTGAGATAAACCTCTACATCCTTACATTTGTCCTCTAGCCATCCCTGCTTAGCCATTTTGCACTTCCTGTCGATCTCATTTTTGAGACGTTTGTATTCCTTTTTGCCTGCTTCATTTACTGCATTTTTATGTTTTCTCCTTTCATCAATTAAATTCAGCATTTCTTCTGTTACCCAAGGACTTCTACTAGCCCTCGTCTTTTTACCTACATGATCCTCTGCTGCCTTCATTACTTCATCCCTCAAAGCTACCCATTCTTTCCCCCATTCTTGTCAATTGTTCCCTTATGCTCTCCCTGAAACTCTCTGCAAGCTCTGGTTCTTTCAGTTTATCCAGGTCCTATCTCCTTAAATTACCACCTTTTTGCAGTTTCTTCAGTTTTAGTCTACAGTTCATAACCAATAGATTGTGGTTAGAGTCCACATCTGCCCCTGGAAATGTCTTACAATTTAAAACCTGGTTCCTAAATCTCTGTCTTACCATTATATAATCTATCTGAAACCTGCCAGTATCTGCAGGATTCTTCCATGTATACAACCTTCTTTTATGATTCTTGAACCAAGTGTTAGCTATGATTAAGTTGTGCATTGTGCAAAATTCTAACAGGCGGCTTACTCTTTCGTTTCTTACCCCCAATCCATATTCAGCTACTACGTTTCCTTCTCTCCCTTTTCCTACTGACGAATTCCAGTCACCCATGACTATTAAATTTTCGTCTCCCTTCACTATCTGAATAATTTCTTTTATTTCATCATACATTTCTTCAATTTCCTCGTCATCTGCAGAGCTAGTTGTCATATAATCTTGTACTACTGTGGTAGGCGTGGGCTTCGTATCTATCTTGGCCACAATAATGCGTTCACTATGCTGTTTGTAGTAGCTTATCCGCATTCCTATTGTCCTGTTCATTATTAAACCTATTCCTGCATTACCCCTATTTGATTTTGTGTTTATAACCCTGTAGTCACCTGACCATAAATCTTGTTCATCCTGCCACCGAACTTCACTAATTCCCACTATATCTAACTTTAACCTATCCATTTCCATTTTTAAATTTTCTAACCTACCTGCCCGATTAAGGGATCTGAATTTCCACGCTCCGATCCGTAGAACGCCAGTTTTCTTTCTCCTGATAATGACATCCTCGTGAGTAGTCCCCGCCCGGAGATCTGAATGGGGGACTATTTTACCCCCGGAATATTTTACCCAAGAGGACGCCATCATCATTTAATCATACAGTAAAGCTGCATGCCCTCGGGAAAAATTACGGCTGTAGTTTCCCCTTGCTTTCAGCTGGTCGCAGTACCAGCACAGCAAGGCCGTTTTGTTTAGTGTTACAAGGCCAGATCAGTCAATCATCCAGACTGTTGCCCCTGCAACTACTGAAATGGCTGCTGCCCCTCTTCAGGAACCACACGTTTCTCTGGTCTCTCAACAGATACCCCTCCGTTGTGGTTGCACCTACGATACGGCTTTCTGTATCGCTGAGGCACGCAAGCCTCCCCATTAACGGCAAGGTCCATGGTTCATGGGGGTGATGTATTTCCTTGTCATTTTCAAAATGTGTTGCAATATCTGAATGACTTGCAATCAAATACATCTGATGGGAAAGGAATGTATTGTTACGGACGGCCGAGGGTGGCCGAGCGGTTCTAGGCGCTACAGTCTGGAACCGCGCGACCGATACGATCGCAGTTCGAATCCTGTCTCGGGCATGGATGTGTGTGATGTCCTTAGGTTACTTAGGTTTAAGTAGTTCTAAGTTCTAGGTGACTGATGACCACAGAAGTTAAGTCTCATAGTGCTCAGAGCCATTTGAACCTTTGTGTTGCTACGCCATGAAGCTACAGTTTGATATTTATCCAACATTGTGGATAAGTTCGTCACATAACGGATAAAAATGATTGAGTTATCATGTGACTGATGGTCATCTATGGAATCTTGAGGGCATTGAGCCATGTTTCGTTAATATACTGTTACCGTACAATCAGTTGTCCTGTTTTACTGCTGGTATTAAATTCAGATGAACGATTTCGCAGTCATACAATTTCAACTTACTGGTCAATTTATGATGGACTGCCAAAAACACATCTGAAGATGAAATAATATGATATCAAAGTCTGTCATGTAAATCAAATACCTTTAATAAAACAGCTGAATATGCACTCAAAGACCTAGAAAACAACTGCCGCGACGGGATAACCAAAACGGGGCAAAAAACGTTAGATGCAACGTACATGCATAAACAAACGAATAATTACAGTTTCAGAAAAATTGTATGATTTATTCGAGAGAAACAGCTGCACAAAGTGAGGCTGAACGGGTGTTAGAAGGTTCGCTAGCACTGTGTGAATTAAGCTGCAAATTAATGTACACCTACCCCCGTAAAGCGTTCGTTCACCATCCGATGCACTGCATTCGTAGGTACGATGTAGACGATGTTAAAAGCAGCGTTGAGGGAAACCATCCTCCATACTTACGACTGCATAGTCCTCGTAACTCAGGTAACAAAATAAACCCGTAAATCTCTAGTAATAACGGGCAAAAGTGGATGCTTGCTTCATTCATTGAAAATGTCCGCTTCCGATACTAAAATTTTTTATTGTGTTTTGTTACGGTGTTAACAAGCCCACATTAACGTCGATGGCACATCAGATACTAGTTCATGCAACTTATATCACACGCAAGACAGACAGAAATGTACTAAGTCCAACTCGAAATGTTACAAGATTAAAGAGTCAATAGTCTGCTACAAAATGAGTTTCAGACTCGGTCCTTTACAATGGATTCATCAAAGGAAGATGCTCGCCAAAAAATGACCTGTAAGTGCATACTGAACACACCACGCCGAATTCTTCACAAAGGCCGATAGTTTCACACGCATTTTTCTCTACAACAAACACTCTAAAGTCCTCCAAACGTCACAGAACTGTCCGTAAATGCATCTGCTTGCACGGTGATATAAACCGAACGCGAAATAAGTCACTTCTCCATTTTACAAATAACTTTTTCGGACACGTCTGATATGACCTTCTCGCCCGGCAGCTAGTCGACGACTCTCTGAATGCCGATGCTTTCACGGAATGTAACTCATACCAACACGCGGGAGAGACTTTACTCTGATTGATCGATCAAAACGAATAGCCAATCAGATCAATTTTTCAAGATCATATTCGCCCCTAAACTGTTCTGAGCCAATCAGTACATCAGATTCATTGGCGTCACTTCGACAAGCAAATTATTACTGCAATGTTTATTAATTGAAACTAAACGAAAATTACTCTTGAGGTAACTTCAGGAAAGCATTACTCTACAAATAACTTTTCTGGCTGCCTTCTTACAAAAACAAGTACGCTTGGACAGACGTTGTCAGCAATGTGGATACAGACATCTTTCCCACGCTGTGATTGCGCAATGCATTAGATAATATTAATCTGAAAATTTAACGTGTGTCCCACATACACACTCTCACTCACTCTCATTTACTCTCACAACGACATAAGACACAAATAATAATTTTGTCTGAATTTTATATTACGAAAATTAAAATTAAAATTTTAATATGAAAATCTCAATTAATTAATTCTGCACATTGAGAGTCCTGTTTATGTTTTCAAATAATACCAAAAGAGAAACTGTTGTTGCTCCTATCTGAATTTACTTTCTTATGTGTCGGTTAAGTACTTTTTAATGTTTTTTTTATATCTCTGAAACTATTAGAGTAAGAGGTATCAAATTTTGACACAAAGTTCGTCTGAATAACAAAAGGTCATGTATTTGGAATAAAACAGATAATATTTAACATAGTTTTTTAGTTTCTTAGGTGAGGTGAATGAGTGATTTTAGTATGCACCACAGGGAGCATTCTGAAGGTTCGCTTTAGCGACAGGTGTGTCTATGACGCATACGGCAGGCCCCAAGTCGGCCGCCGCCGAATGCTACTATATTGCAGGCTTCCAAAACAGCTTGCCATAACGTAACAAAACTTACTGCAAAAATCTGCAGTCACGTAATAGCTGCGACGCCACAAAAGTGAGCAAGGCAAAAAAAGGGTTTGTCTACCTTTGGCCCTGATACGAGCGGTTATTTGATTTTACATTTATTAATAGAGTTTTTGGATGTCTTCATGACCAACATCGTACCAAATTCTGTGCACTCGTTGCGTTACATTGTCGTAGTCACGAGCTGGATGGACGGCTCTGCTAGTAATGCGCCTAACGTCCTCGGTTGGAGAGAGATCTGGTAACCTTTCTGGCCAAAGTTGTGTTTGGCAGGCATGACGACAACTCGCCGTCTGCGGAAGGGCATTACCTTTCCGAAATGTAAGGCCAGGATGGCTTGCCATGAAGGGCAACAAAACGAGGCGTGGAATACCGTCGACATAGTGCTGTGCTGTAAGGGTAATGCGGATGACAATGAAATTGGACCTGCTATTAAATGAAATGGCATCCTAGACCATCATTCTTGTTAAATGAAATGGTCGTATGCACTGTTGAACGGGATGTCCCACCCGGGTTCCACCGCCAAGAGGAAGTCTTATTTCAGTCGGCGCCACATTGGGCGACTTGCAGCCGATGATGAAGATCGAATGATGAGAAGGACAACATAACACCCAGTCCCCGAGGGGAGAAAATCCCCAACCCAGCGGGGAATCTAACCCGGACCCAGTGCGTGGGAGGCAAGCACGTTCCACCCAACTAAGCAGGCATCATCCCTGGTTGTCAGGCAGTATGGCGTGTGACAGTTAGCATAGTATCCAACGACTGTCTGTGGTGACTCCAGACACGTCTTCACTGGTCATCGTGGCCGGGAATCTCATTTAATGAATTTTCTGTAGGGATGAGTACCACCACGAACTGAGTCCCGATGACCAGGAATACACTACTGGCCATTAAAATTGCTACACCACGAAGATGACCTGCTGCAGACGCGAAATTTAACCGACAGGAAGAAGATGCTGTGATATGGAAATGATAAGCTTTTCAGAGCATTCAGACAGGGTTGGCGCCGGTAGCGACACCTGAAACGTGCTGACATGAGGAAAGTTTCCAAACGAATTCTCCTACACAAACAGCAGTAGACCGGCGTTGCCTGGTGAAACGTTGTTGTGACACCTCGTATTAGGAGGAGAAATGCGTACCATCACGTTTCCGACTTTGATAAAGGTCGGATTGTAGCCTATCGCTATAGCGGTTTATCGTATCGCGACATTTCTGCTCGCGTTGGTCGAGATCCAATGACTGTTAGCAGAATATGGAATCGGTGGGTTCGGGAGGGTAATACGGAACGCCGTGCTGGTTCTCAATGGCCTCGCATCACTAGCAGTCGAGATGACGGGCATCTTATCCGCATGGCTGTAACGGATCGTGCAGCCACGTCTGGATCCCTGAGTCAACAGATGGGGACGTTTTCAAGGCAACAACCATCTGCACGAACAGTTGCAGCAGCATGGACTATCAGCTCGGAGACCGTGGCTGTGGTTACCCTTGACGCTGCATCACAGACAGGAGCGCCTGCGATGGTGTCCTCAACGACGAACCTGGGTGCAGGAATGGTAAAACGTCATTTTTTTCGGATGAACCCAGGTTCTGTTTACAGTATCATGATGGTCGCATTCGTGTTTGGCGACATCGCGGTGAACGCACGTTGGAAGCGTGTATTTGTCTTCGCCCTACTGCCTTATCACCAGGCGTGATGGTATAGGGTGCCATTGGTTACATGTCTCAGTCACCTCTTGATCACATTGAAGGCACTTTGAATAATGGACGTTACATTTCAGATGTGTTACGACACGTGGCTCTACCCTTCATTCGATCCCTGCGAAACCCTACATTTCAGCAGGATAATGCACGACCGCATGTTTCAGGTCCTGTACGGGCCTTTCTGGAGAGAGAAAATGTTCGACTGCTGCCCTGGCCAGCACATTCTCCAGATCTAGCACCAATTGAAAACGTCTGGTCAATACGCCAGTCACTACTCTTGATGAACTGTGGTATCCTGTTGAAGCTGCACAGGCAGCTGTACTTGTACACGCCATCCAAGCTCTGTTTGACTCAATGCCCAGGCGTATCGAGGCTGTTACGGCCAGAAGTGGTTGTTCTGGGTGCTAATTTCTCAGGATCTATGCACCCAAATTGCGTGAAAATGTAATCACATGTCAGTTCTAATATAGTATATTTCTCCCATGAATACCAGTTTATCATCTGCATTTCTTCTTGGTGTAGCCATTTTAATGGCCAGTATTGTTTTTTTGGAAGCACGAGAATGAATTGACGCTTCTCCCCTTGGTACCAACGTAACCAGATCTCAGTATTATTGAGTCTTTTTTGTCTACTTTGGAGAGGAATTTGCGTGATCGTTGTTCACCTCCACCATTGTTTCCCGAACTTGTCCCTGTTTCACAGAAAGACGTGTAATATTCCCCTGAAAACCATACAGGAGCTGTATGCATCCATTCCGAGATGACTGGATTCTGTTTTGAATGACAATGGCTTTCCTACACCATGTTAGGCATAGTCATGTTTTGAAGTTGGTGCAATTTTTTTGCCTCGTTGTACGTCTTACGTGAAGTAATTTGTGGGCAGTATTTGCAGAACTGCAAAGTGGTACAGAGGGAGCAGATGGGGCAGTAGGTGGGAGTACAGGAGCTCGGACCCGGTAGCGCCCGTGTCGGACGCTGGCGTGGCGCCAGCGGACTTGCTGGACACGGCGGACAGCGGCCGCGTCAATTTATGCGTTCTCCAATACCTGCCGACACGGCGCCGGCCGTCCTCGCCTCGCACGTCATACGGCGCCCGCCGCGCCACTCCGGGCAACCCCCCCCCCCCCCCCACCCACAATTCCTGTGTCACCGACAGCCGGGCCGAGTGCGCGGAAACGCTGCGCTCGCGCTTTTCTCTGTCCCCGACCAGTGCCCTGTAGCTAGGATGGCATTTCGCAGCTGCCGTGTCAGACTTGCGAGGCGAGTGCTGTACCGAATGAACGTCTATCGGTAAGACAGACTCGGAACTACACCGCTGACTACTAAAACCGCAACACTAGAAAGAATAGCAATTAACGAAATTTTTCTTATTGTGCGTGTATATTATCGCTGCAGCGGTGATGACCTGTAGCATATATATCTGAAAATGTGGCTTGGGAGGGGGAGGGTGTGTAAGTTCGGTTTCGTTTTGAGCTAGGAACATGTGGGGAAACAGTTTTGGTTTACATAGGATCAGTGGCCTTTTGCAGAACTATGCGAACATCTGTCGTAAAGTAGCAGTATTACAGTATATTGAGCAAAGTTCGACCAGCGAACCGGAGCTGGCTCCCTGGCAGATTGTGGGATCGATTAATTCCTTTGACGAAAGATGTTAATTGGCCTGAAGTTAATGCCCAGCTAATGGCGCCATTTCTATGTGCACCAATAGGATTTTCCGAGCAAAAACGATCACTCTTAAATACACTACTGGCATTTAAAATTGCTACATAAAGAAGAAATGCAGATGATAAACGGGTATTCATTGGACAAATATTTTATACTATAACTGACACGTGATTACATTTTCACGCAATTTGGGTGAATAGATCCTGAGAAATCAGTACCCAGAACAACCACCTCTGGCCGTAATAACGGGCATTGGGTCAAACAGAGCTTGGATAACGAGTACAGGTACAGCTGCCCAGGCAGCTTCAACACGATACCACAGTTCATCAAGAGTAGTGACAGGCACATTGTGACGAGCCAGTTGCTCGGCCACCATCGACCAGACGTTTTCAATTGGTGAGAGATCTGGAGAATGTGCTGGCCAGGCTAACAGTCGAGCATTTTCTGTATCCAGAAAGCCCCGTACAGGACCTGCAACATGCGGTCGTGCATTATCCTGCAAAAATGTAGGGTTTCGCAGGGATGGAATGAAGGGTAGAGCCACCGGTCGTAACACATCTGAAATGTAACGTCCACTGTTCAAAGTGCCGTCAATGCGAACAAGAGGTGACCGAGACGTGGAAACAATGCCACCTCATATCATCACGCCGGGTGATACGCCAGTATGACGATGACGAATACACGCTTCCAATGTGCGTTCACCGCGATGTCGCCAAACACGGATGCCACCATCACGATGCTGTAAACAGAACCTGGATTCATACGAAAAAATGACGTTTTGCCATTCGTGCACCTAGGTTCGTCGTTGAGTACACCATCGCAGGCGATGCTGCCTGTGATGCAGCGTCAAGGGTAACCGCAGCCATGGTCTCCGAGCTGGTAGTCCATGCTGCTGCAAACGTCGTCGAACTGTTCGTGCAGATGGTTGTTGTCTTGTAATCGTCCCCATCTGTTGACTCAGGGATCGAGACGTGGCTGCAAGATCCGTTGCAGCCATGCGGATAAGACGCCTGTCATCTCGACTGCTGGTGATACGAAGCCATTGGGATCCAGCACGGCGTTCGGTATTACCCTCCTGATCCCATCGATTCGATATTCTGCTAACAGTCATTGGATCTCGACCAACGCGAGCAGTAGTGTCGCGATACGATAAACCGTGATCACGATAGACTACTATCCGACCCTTCTCAAAGTCGGAAACGTGATGGTACGCATTTCTTCTCCTCACACGAGGTATCACAACAACGTTTCAGCAGGCAACGCCGGTCTTCTGCTGTTTGTGTAGGAGAAATCGTTTGGAAACTTTCCTCATGTCAGCAAGTTGCAGGTGTCACCACCGGCGCCAACCCCGTCTGAATGCTCTGAAAAGCTAATCATTTCCATATCACAGCATCTTCTTCCTGTCCGTTCAATTTGACATCTGTAGCACGTCATCTTCGTGGTGTAGCAATTTTAATGGCCAGTAGTGTAACTTCGGACAGGAGCGAAGGTGTTGGTGCAAACGTAGTCCACCGATGTACTGGACCCTTTTCCAACTGTAAAATAAATTTTAACAGTTTTTTTTAAAAGAATCATGTTTCTTTGAATTTTTCTGGAAGGTTTCTGAAGCGTCACACCACTATACTCTATATGAATCGTTTCACACTTTGCAATAAAATGGCTCTGAGCACTATGGGACTTAACATCTATGGTCATCAGTCCCCTAGAACTTAGAACTACTTAAACCTAACTAACCTAAGGACAGCACACAACACCCAGCCATCACGAGGCAGGAAAAATCCCTGACCCCACCGGGAATCGAACGCGGGAATCCGGGCGTGGGAAGCGAGAACGCTACCGCACGACCACGAGATGCGGGCAAGCTTTGCACGGAGGAACACAAATGAATAAAGTCAAACACAAATTTTTCCGTATAACAATTTTTATTCGTTGGTAAGATACGATGGTTTAGAGCCGAGCAGAATGTAGCATGTAAACTTCGTTCTAACGTGAACTGAATCCGCGGGATGCATTCTTACGACAAAATTGAAAACTCGCTTTCAAAAATCTAGCTTCATTCTAATTTTACATTCATAGAAAAATGTTTTCATAATTTAATACGTGAGACACGACGAATACATATAGTTAATGGTCGTCTTGATCTTTTATGAAAGCTATATCCATTGCCAAGATATACGTGACATGGTTCGAAGGAGAACAAAAGGAACTATACCGGATTATTCGTCGCCCGAGTCAACAAAATTCTGTATCAGTTGCCAGGCTGTTGCGGTCTAATGTCAAGATTGGGGAAGAGTAGAAGATGGAGATCAAAATGTAAGGCGGATGCGTCCAAGGCAGGGCTGTCTGGCACCACCGAAGACATTTAAATGAAAGCATATCGACATAATCGCGCTTTCTCACATCCCAAGAGCAGTGAGCTCTGTTAGACCCAACCTCTGTCACGTGAATGGTGATGGGTGTATGAACAAACGGACACCGATGTATGTGCTCTATGGAGTTCAATTCGTCTACAAAAGTATCAGAGAGTGGGGGTGCATCTATATTAGGAAGTATCACAGACGGGGATGCATGTATCCTAAACTTTAATGAGACATTGTGTCATACCCTACGACGTGACAAATACCATGCTGGATGACGTGATGGTATGTGTCATGTGACACACATGACATCACATATCACATTATTTTACTTGACACTGTGCATTATTTTGCATGACCTGAACAGTAATACTGACAAGTCAGAAAACGCAAATATGTCAAAATTGTTTGATTTAAATGTTTTTGAAGCTGTCTGACCAGTCCGAAAGCTAGTTACCTTCTCTTACATCCCCAACTTTTCTCAGCAAATATTCCAAATATTCGTCTTTTTTGTGCTACGATAGAAGCATTTTTTATTCTGGTACTTGCAAAAAAAAAAATTAAATTTGTAACAGGTTTGGAGGAACTCAGGGTATGAAATTTAGTACACACAGTTGCCACCTCCCGCACCATCAGCGGTTTAAGGTGGCTGGGCATCTGAACTAAGACTGACACATACAGGTAGGGGTACATCATTCCATGCTGCTTCGACGCCTTTCAAGAGCTCATCAACTGTAATGACTGGCGCCAGAAAGGAGTGACTTTGGGCCAGCTTCTCGCCAATTCTGAACTAGTTGTTTTGAGTTTGTGGGATTTCTGTCTCCTTGTGTTGTTTCTTAACGGGTGTTCTCTGAACTCCTTTGCTCCCTTCAACAGTGCACCATCATCAATCAACATTCGAGATAATGAGATCCTGTTACAGAGGAACGGATGATGCTGGAATAATAGGAAAAAATTACTTACTGTACATAAGGGTCACCACTAGACTGTAGCATCTAGGAAATAACTGACATTAGAATGGTTTTCATGAGAAAGTCCTAACAGCGAGGCTGCAGTATAATTAACGTGATATTACAATAGTCGTGCCATCAGGAACATTAAAAGAATATTTATTAGTTAATAAAAGTCCTTAAAAATCACAACATACCAAGTGGCTGCGTTTATATTCAGTTACAATAACTGAATAAATAGGCAGGCAAAACCATCAAATAAATAAATTACATTCTAACGAATAAATCTATAACAAGTGTGCCACCGAACTTCCACGAGACATACTACTTGCAAGGTGAACACAGAAGTACCATAACCCAATTGCATGGGTGTGTGTGTGTGTTTGCCCTTAGGATAACTTAGGTTAAGTAGTGTGTAAGCTTAGGGACTGCAGACCTTAGCAGTTAAGTCCCATAACATTTCACACACATTTTTTGAACATAACCCAATTTGCTAGAAACTTCGCTCAGTGGAAGAAGAACCTAAATAAACGAAAGTCGTCTCGGTTTGTCCGTAGATACTCTACCATGTTTGAGAAAATGACCGCAAAACTTTTTGACGTAGTTTAGATGCCTATCAGCGCACGATCAGCTGGCTGCCTTTTACCTTTTGCGTCCCGGATTCGAATCCGATTACTGTTTACAGTTATTATATTTTTTTTCATTTGCTTGCCCATGTCTGTAGAAGAACTACGCGAATGTTTCTTATCAAGTTATGAGATACAATGGCTTTAAATTAAATGTAAAATTACAACTGCCTTTTACAATAAGTGACATAGTTTTATTACGTCATGTACGTGTGTATGAAATTTTCAGGTGTTACAATATTTTTAAATTCTCATATTCTTACATAAATTCTTAATTCTTATATTTTATTCTTCAGAAAGATTGGTGCATTCTTAAGGATTATACTGATGCTAGAAAAGTTCGAAAGATGGAAATTCAGAACACCACGAGCATCGCGCGAAGGCAGATTTGCCACAGCAACATTTCTTCGAACGAATCTCACTCAGGAGAGACAAGTTGTTATCATTGCTCAACATTTCAAAGGTTGGCAATAGTCTCGCTGAAAACAATGTATAACGGACCACCTTTCTAAAAACTGGTGCTTGACGTTGATTGTGAATCAAGATACACAACAGAAACTTCACAAAAAACAATATCAAACAATTTTTTCATCCATTTATAGTTTTTTCTTTTCTTTTTTCCATTGATGCAACTGACATACATTAGTAGATGTATAAGGACAACCTTATTTCATTATACATTGGAAAACATTCGTGTAAAAATCTTCTACGGATGTAGGTAGATAAATGCAAAACAAAAATAAAAATAAAAATAATTATCGGATTTGTAACATATGGGAGAGGGGTCAAAAAGAGTGTGGCCACGACGCCAGCCACTGTGCCATCGCTTCCAGTGGATCGTTTACTCGCCAAAAGGCACATAAATTAACACGAAAAACTTTGACATTTTCTAAGAAACGGTCGGATATGTACGGACAAGCCGAGATACGAGTTCGTTACTTTCACATCTCTTTCACAGGGTGATGTTTCTGAGAAATCAGGTAATGATGCTTGCCGTGCTCTGCTCGAAGGTATGAGTGGTGTCGCTCCTGGGGAACGAACATCCAACGTGTCTCAAAATTCATCTTAGAGAGAGCTGACTTACTGTTTTTCAGTAGAATGCTTTTCCTATTACCTGCAGCTATTCAGTTTCTACATCAGCCAACAGGTTGGTACCAAAACTCCCTCACACCAAGTCACCCCTCTTTCTCTTGTACTAAAACTATTATTTACACTAATTTCTTTTACGAGATGTACATCTACCTTCCCTAAACATCTGTATTTGTCGTTTTTTTTATTATTAAATTAGCTCACTCACTGTGCTGTGACTTCTGTGTTAAGAACTAGAGACTTTCTCACCAGTGTCTGATCCCTTGGTTAAGTGACTCGTTTGAAAATTTATCCATTGGAAGGATAACGAGTGTATGGAATGCCTCGCAGTTTAAACAGTGGTAGTTTTATCGGAAAACATCGTAGGTGTGATGAATTCGCATTTGCGAGTACAAACAACCATCAGCTGTATAAGACGGAGACAGGAAACCGGACTTCCCGCATTACGCAATCGGTTGCCTTAACCGCTCTTTTTTTGCTTTGTTTCGCTGTTTTTGTTTTAGGCACAAGCTCTGACCACTTTTATTTTAAGGAAGGCAGGGGAAACAGAAAACTTTATTATCCACAAAATCTCAGTTAGTATGGTATGTCTTTACACATTAAAACTTTCCTGGAAGGAACCTCATTGCCGTCCTACCTTGAGATAACAGTAAAGTCAAAGTGAGGTCACCTCCGGTACCCTTGAACATTAAATGTATTTAAACAAAATTAAAAGAAGGATTCCACTGCTAGCTTTGCAACTGTCAGTTCTTCAAGAGTCGCATACTCACGTAATTTTCCTTAGTTTATCACTTAACTTGGTATATTCCGCAAACGACAGCGCCGCCACTCATCTTGGCGCACTCGCAACACTCCAACTATCCACCGCGCCCGCAAAAGCCGTTCCTAGAAAATTTGCATACCAGACCTTGCACTTTCGTAGCCGTAACAGTTTTGCACCTATTGCGAATAATCCAGTACGTTCATACTTGTATCTCGATATGTGTAATGGACAGTCATTTCTGTGGTCCCTGCCACACCATACAATACCAGAAGATGTTGCTGTATGTGCAGTGCGCCGCATGAACGCTATGATTTTTCTTGTCAGAGTCCAACGCCTCGCCGCTGACCAGCCGGTGGTCGTCCGTATCCAGAATGTTGCATGGCTGATACATGGGCGAATCCGCCAAATGTATTGTGTACTTTTTGTCACTCGTTTGGTATTTCCGGTTCACTACAACGTACCATGTTGACCTGACTATTGTAGGTAGATGGGGGTGGTGTACCGTGCACCACACCAATTGCCAATAAATGGCTGGGTGTTTCCGTTCCACCCTGTTATGGGTGATCACTGTCGAAGAAGCAGGAAGTGCACGCCCTTCGATGCTGGCTTCGGTAACTGCGCCCGAACTTAACTGTGTTCAACGATCAACATGCGCAAATTCTTTAACGCATGCGATATATGTCAGACACTGACCGGGGAATTTTGGATGTTGGTACTTGTTCTTCGATGATCGTCCCCGTAAGGGAGTGCTTCCTGTTGCACCACCGTTTGAGCATGGTATTAATATACATGGCACGCGCCTTCTCGTGTACGTTGAGTAAACCAAGGCACCCTTCTTATGCTGGGAGGACAAGAGTGGTATACTGTACCTTAAAGAGCTGTCCCAAGGTTACATAGTACCCAATAGCCGCCTGAATCCTCATAGCCATCGTGCGCGTCAAGGGGAGAAGGTGTTTCAGGTGGCACATCATGGGAGCAAGGTAAGTGCTGACGAGTGACAATCGCTGTAGCATATCCACCCATCGTAGTGCGTTTAGTCGTACTGACGTGCGAGGTCGGAGCAATAACCGTCGTTAGTTGTCCGCAGCCGTTCCTGTCGTCTCATGAAACGTAATACTTATGAAGGGCAATACCACAGGTAAGGGTCCTTCCGTTCCTGGTTCTCGTTCACGCCCCACATGCATGAATTGCGATTTTCAGTAGATGGCCTTGCTGCCAGCTGCTGTCCCATACGTCTGCAGCCAATCCATTGCTGATCGAGTATCCCTCTGATTCCCGGCGAGGAACACATATTCATTAACGTATGCTCTACATTTGTATGGTAGATGCCGCTGGGATATGCCAGTAGGTCGGCGGCAAAGCCCTGCAACGCATGGTTCTAAGGTGATCGCGTATAGAAGGATCGAGAAGGCACAACCCTTTCTGACGGATCTTAAGATCTCAAAATATTCTGTAATCCCGGCGTTGATCCCATCACTAATCTAGGGCAGTACAGCAGCCGCATCACAGCAGTGGTCAGTAGTGGCGAGACACCCATCCTGTTCATCACCGCCGCGAGGTACACATGATCCACCCGCTCAAAGGCATGACCGAGATCTACAGCAACCAGTGCCCCCGGAGGCGGCATGCGACCGCGAGGACGATGGCGTCGCGATAGTCTCCCAAGGATGTGTGGATATTTTTGTGGTAAGCTCGTATGAGGCCAAACTGCTGAAGTCGTCGGTCCCTAGTCTTACACACTACTTAATCTAACATAAACTAACATACACTAAGGACAACACACACACCCATGTCCGAGGGAGGACTCGAACCTCCCACGGGGGCTGTGTGGATATTACTGATACCGCCAAGCCGGCCGGAGTGGCCGTGCGGTTCTAGGCGCTACAGTCTGGAACCGCGAGACCGCTACGGTCGCAGGTTCGAATCCTGCCTCGGGCATGGATGTGTGTGATGTCCTTAGGTTAGTTAGGTTTAAGTAGTTCTAAGTTCAAGGGGACTGATGACCTCAGCAGTTGAGTCCCATAGTGCTCAGAGCCATTTGAACCAACCATTTGATACCGCCAAGACACATCTGATAGGCATGTATTCGATCCACCAAGGACGTTTGGTACGATTGCCCAATATGCGCAAAAAGAACTTGCAGTCACTATTAAGGAAGCTCAGGGGCCATAATCACATATTCGTTTGCCGCCACGTGGCCGTGAATTCTACATGAACCGATACTTCTTGCCGCAGCAGCTCATTAAACATGCATAAACACATCGGTGTCATAATGGTCCCAAAGGCAGGGTAAAATTCCCGCTGGAATCCGTCAGCACCTGGGGACTTTTTGGTGGTACCTCGTATAATCGCTTCCTGCAGCTCCTGGCACGCAATTTCTGATAAAACGTCCGCTTCCTCGTTAACACGCGTCGCGTCTGAAGTCTCTTCCAGGAATGTCCCCAGCTCCGTGTGGACCATCCTTTCGCTCGAATACAATGTGTTGAACAACAACGGACATCGCCGAGATCGATAGCATGAATTAACGTCCTTCGTCTTCTTTCCTTTTCCACGTAGTGCATCGAGGGAAGTTCGTTGGCCAGGCAGTCCTACGACCTCGTTCGTATCTTCGTACTTGCCATCCCTAGCGCCGTAAGTTATATCAACTTCGCGTTTACTCGTTGGACGACTGTCTGGCGTTCTGGTGTACGTGGTTGAGCGAATAGTTCCGGGAGGGGTGTAAAGTGAAAGTCAGAGGTTGTGCGCTGCCATCGAGAAACCTCCTTCCCATAATCTGTTAAAGTCCTTCGTAAAGCTGGCTTGCGCACTCGATCTACCACTTTAGGGCGGAACCATAAGAATTTCTTCGACGGAGGCAGCCATGTCACGTGTCCGCCACCATGTGTCGGTATTCTGCATGACGCATGTGGGAACGTTCATCTTCCAACTACCCCTTCGTCTCCATACCTGCTGTCTGGTAAGGATAACCGTACAAATATATGTCTCATGGTCTGTAAACACGGTCGGATAGGTTTTTGCTTCTACCGTCGGCGGGGTCAGGGATTTTCTCTGCCTCGTGATGACTGGGTGTTGTGTGATGTCCTTAGGTTAGTTAGGTTTAAGTAGTTCTAAGTTCTAGGGGACTGATGACCATAGATGTTAAGTCCCATAGCGCTCAGAGCCATTTCTACCGTCGGCATCACTAACTCCCTTGAAACAGAGCTTCGATCCAAACGGCTAGCGGAGTGGCTCACATAAAAACTATATCCCGGTTTGTTGAGTTACTTCAGGTCCCAAGTATTGACTAATTCCCGTTCACCAACTCCCGAAGTTCTTGGCTAGGAGTGCAGTTAGGATGTTGGTCCTTCCTGTCGATCATACAATTAATATCTCCGCCGACTATGCAAGTATCGTATGTCCCCGGAACAACCGTGTAACCTTATGGGCGTAAAAATCTGCCCTTTCTCTTCTCTTATGTGACCATGACGGACCGTATATACCGAGTGATCAAAAAGTCAGTATAAATTTGAAACCTGAATAAATCATGGAATAATGTAGATAGATACAAATTGACACACATGCTTGGAATGACATGGGGTTTTATTAGAACAAAAAATAAATAAATAAATAAAATTCAAAAGTTCAAAAACTGTACGACAGATGGCGCTTCATCTGATCAGAATAGCAATAATTACCATAACAAAGTAAGTGAAAGCAAAGATGATGTTCTTTACAGGAAATGCTCAATATGTCCACCATCATTCCTCAACAATAGCTGTAGTCGAGGAATAATGTTGTGAACAGCACTGTAAAGCATGTCCGTAGCTATGGTGAGGCATTGGCGTCGGATGTTGTCTTTCAGCATCCCCAGGTTCGAATCGTGCCTCGGGCATGGATGTGTGTGATGTTTTTAGATTAGTTAGGTTTAAGTAGTTCTAAGTTCTAGGGGACTGATGACCACAGATGTTAAGTCCCATAGTTCTCAGAGCCATTCCAAGCAGGTGCGTCAATTTTTACCTCTCAATCTACATTATTCCGTGGTTTATCAAGTTTCCAATTTATACTGACTTTTTGATCACCCGGAAAATAGTGATCAAACGTACTCCACCTACGGTAACAGCAAATACTCCACTTAGTCTGCACGTATCCGTTCCTTCAGCAGTATCTCAGTGTCATCGCCTCTCTCGTCACTAGGGGAACCGCAAATATTACAGTCCTAAAAGTCCGAGGAGTGAAGTACTCGAACTTCCTGTAACAGCGCTGTGTCTATGTCTGCAACCCTTAACATGTCACTGATCATCTTGATACTCGTATTTACAGGCGTCCCAATGCTGTTGATGTTAGCAGACCCAATCCGATAAACTTGTTACATGGCTTTCTACCTTCCCCCGCCATCCCCTCGTGTGATGTGCCGTTACTATGTGCATTCTTACGGTCTTAAACCGGGAGAGTGTGTGGGTGCAGCTCTTCCAGCATCATCTGTTCCTCACTGGGGTCGATCTTGTGACGGGTCCCCCAGCGTCCCATCGTTGTCGTGCATTGTAGGAGCCAAGCCTCTGCAGTATCCTGTTGCCATCGATCGGACTCCTCCGCTGTGTTTGGAGTCCACCCCTGCATCCGCGCTACGCAGTTCTTCTCTATCCATGGTCGTCTGCTCGGCGTCCGGAAGTGCCTCAGCGTTGCTTGCTGGATCTGGTTAGTTGTTCTTCACCGTGAGATGGCGCAGTTTCCATTTCCGAGCCTCGGCATCAGAGGTCAGAATGGGCTCTCTATTATCGGGGGTGACTTTGGAATCGTGCAACGCAGAATTATCGACGTCTATAAGTGCGGTATCCGAAGGTGCCGAGAGCGGCACCGAAGAAAGGGTGTCCTGTGACGGCTGCAGGCGGTCCTGCCCAACGCATTTGCTCCGATGATAGCCACGATCGGCCTCTGTATGTACGTTCCGGTACGTTTCTCTAGTGCGGCCTACATCATCGCGTTATGCCGCGACATAGGTCATGGGGAGCATCGTCTAATGCGGTGTGTGTGTGTGTGTGTGTGTGTGTGTGTGTGTGTGTGTGTGTGTGTGTGTGTGGGTGGGTGTGTGTCTATGTGTAGTGCATCATCCCGTGGCAGCTGTAACAACCTTCGTTCGGTACGCTCAGAACATACGTGTCCCTCCTTCCCACTCCCTGAGCGTGTTAGTGGTTGTCCATCATAGATCACAATCGCCCTACAACCAGCGATGTACAGGTATGACGGAACATGATTTCTTGTTCCGATAAGTATTTGTCTGACGCCACTGAGGACGCGATATGTCTTTAAACTCGCACGTTTTTCAGCCACATGCGATAGAACCGTTGCGTAAGGACGCGAGGTATCTGTCACCAGTTTTTCTCGCACTTCGAATGGAAGCTCAAAGACGCGGATCGTCGGTAGTCCAATGCCGGCGTGTTAAACTGTACCGCTCTAACATTCCCGTCCTCATGACAGAAAGAAACTCGTTCTCGGTGTCTGAGTTGTAGTTCGTCACATATCGCTTCATTGATGAACTTGACATAGACTACGCTGCTCACTATAGATAAGTGTATTCCCACTAGAACGTCAGGTTCGACTTTTACCTCGTCCCGTAAATAATGTTCTTTCTCGTAGGACGTCGGTCGAGCCTATTCGTTAAGAAAACTCAATATCTGTGTCTGTTTTCTTTTAAAGACAATGCCATGATTCTTTCTATGTACCACCGTGGCACACCGCTACACAAGATAACACCTCTAACGCACTCGTGCGGCAGGGACGTCCACCGTCCTAACGCTGCGCCGCTGAAGGCTGACTGCATTAGCTATGCGTCGTCGACCCACGGTAAGACCCAAACTTCCATATGTCGTCTTTCCTGCCTCAAAACCAGTGCCGTCCAGAGTGGCCGAGCGGTTCTAGGCGCTACAGTCTGGGACCGCGTGACCGCTATGCTAGCAGGTTCGAATCCTGCCTCTGGCATGGATGTGTGTGATGTCCTTAGGTTAGTTACGCTTAAGTAGTTCTAAGTTCTAGGGGACTGATGACCTCAGCAGTTAAGTCCCATAGCGCTCAAAGCCATTATTTCAAAACCAGTACTCGGCCACACGTTATATAATTCTCGTACAGGAGAGGACATTTTAATTGAAAGTCGCTGCCCGATATCGGCGGATCAATACAATATTGCAGTGCCTGTGTTGCTACGAAGAACGATGCAGTGTTCCTTTGGACATGTTTGCATGTCAGAAAGAGCATTGTATCGTACTTTGTAACAACACAGTCGCTGCAGTATGATATCTTAGGTATGTATCCCTCTCGCGCCCTCCTGAATTCGTCCCGCCAACTCGGCGCCAGGGCAGTTCGTTCACGAAGGGCAATGCACATCCGCTGTTCGTCACCTTACAAGTGGATGAGCGATTTCCAGAATGTGCTGGTCGAGACAGGTCATGTGACTGTGACTGAAGCCAAAGACCCATAGCTTCGAAATCGTTGTACGCCGCAGTTGCGCAATGACTTCAGAAATTGGATTATTATGCATATTGGATTCTTATATTGTATAATGGATTTCTACTCGTATGTATAAAGGTTGACTGGGACACACTCTTTCAAATTATGAAGGTCGCAGGGGTAAAATACAGGGAGTGAAAGGCTATTAACAATTTGTACAGATCCCAGCTGGCAGTTATAAAAAGTCGAGGGGCATGAAAGGGAAGTAGTGGTTGGGAAGGGAGTGAGACAGGGCTGTAGCCTCTCCCCGATGTTATTCAATCTGAATATTGAGCAAGCAGTAAAGGAAACGAAAGAAAAATGCGGAGCAGGTATCAAAATCCATGGAGAAGAAATACAAACTTTGAGGTTCGCCGATGACATTATAATTCTGTCAAAGACAGCAAAGGACTTGGAAGAGTAGTTGAACGGAATGGGCAGTGTCTTGAAAGGAGGATATAAGATGAACATCAACAAAAGCAAAACGAAGGTAATGGAATTTAGTCGAATTAAATAAGGCGATGCTGTGGGAATTAAATTAGGAAATGAGACACTTAAAGAACTAGATGAGTGTTGCTATTTGGGGAGCGAAATAACTGATGATGGTCGAAGAAGAGAGGATATGAAATGTAGACTGGCAGTGGCAAGAAAAGTATTTCTGAAGAAGAGAAATTTGTTAACATAGAGTACAAATTTAAGTGTCAGGAAGTCGCTTCTGAAAGTATTTGTGTGGAGTGTAGCCATGTGTGGAAATAAAACATATACGATAAATAGTTTGGACAAGAAGAGAAGCTTTCTAAATTTGGTACTACAGATTAGATGGGTAGATCACATAACTAATGAGGAGGTATTGAATAGAATTGGGGAGAAGAGAAATTTGTGGCACAACTTGACTAGAAGAAGGGATCGGTTGGTAGGACATGTTCTGAGGCCAGAAGGGATCGCCAGTTTAGTATTGGAGGGCAGCGTGGAGTGTAAAAATCGTAGAGGGAGACCAAGAGATGAATACACTAAACAGACTCAGAAGGATGTAGGTTGCAGTAGGTACTGGGAGATGAAGAAGCTTTCACAGGATAGAGTAGCATGGAGAGCTTCACCAAACCAGTCTCAGGACTGAAGACCACAACAACAACAAAAACATGTATAAAAGTTCTACAGCTTCTCACATTCATCAGGAATTGTGTGTAGCTCATATTTCGGCAGTAATCTTATTAGCAAGGTTGGACACTTGTCGTGAGACTTAAAAAGTGTCCCTACAGAAGATCATGGTAAGAGCAGACTCGCATCTCCGCTATCCACACCGATGCACTCGTTCAACGAGCAGGACTATGCCGATGAATTCCCTCTCGTCGGACACTCGGCTATTTACGCTATGGACAAAGAAAACCCAGGTACTGCAGTAGAGTATTAATACCCGCATCTGTACCGTGTTGCCCATACCAATGATGAAGTACAACAATATCTGCTGGAAACTTTTCAGTCAACCATCCTACAATTCGTACCGCACACCAACGAATATTACCTCTTCCTACACTTGAAACAATCGCTTACGAGAGATTACTAGGAAAACTGACATAAGTTGCTAGGAAACAAAAAAATGCCAATGGCAGCTTTTTTTCATGAACATATCTTTATTATCTAAGGGTTCTTCTTTTCCGAAAATGTCTTGTCTATTTACAAAATGAAGACAGTAGGAACAGAAAATGGGAATAGTAACCGTAAAAGACAGAGAAAAACGGTGTGATAAATTCGTGCCGTCTGAAGTAGGACAGAAAACGAAATGCCAGAAATTTAGAGTAAGACTTTTATTAAATAGAAATTAAATGTAAATAAATGAAACAAACGTAAACCGTCCTGTGTCAGGACCTGCCAAGTTTCTCGGTCGATGTTGACAGAGCGAGAACTACTGCCGGAATGTACTCTTGCTAAAGCTCACGAGTTCTTTTTGTTTCCATTTTGGTCGTTGTTCATGTAGCGGTGGGCAAGGAATCTATCTAACTTATAACTTATGTTACTGGTGCTCATTATGGCTGCCATTTGTCAAACGTCAAAATTCAATACGTGCGTGCAATTCATTGACGCCACTGATATGAATTTCTGGGAAGGTGTGACAGCGGCCGACTTTTGAGATCGTTCACTGAGTTGCCTGTCTGCAGGCGCGAACTGATTCGAAGTGATTTGTTTACATGTTCTGAACACGCCTGTGCCATAGCGCAACTATGCTTCGGTGTTCGTTACGAATAGAGACTTCTAGAGACGCTCCGCAAAATGATGTGTGTCATTATTCAGTGTGTTTTCTAGTTTTCAGGCAGTCTTCTTCTGAAACTATCCGGACATCCCCAAACACATGTGTTTTTCATGTTAGATGCATTGTGCTGCCACCTGCTGCCAGGTACTCCATATCAGCGGCCTCAGTCATTAGACATCGTGAGAGCGCAGAATGGGGCGCTCCGCGGAACTCACAGACTTTGAACGTGGTCAGATGATTGGGTGTCACTTGTTTCATACGTCTGTATGCGAGATATCCACAGTCCTAAACATCCCTAGGTCCACTGTTTCCGATGTAATAGTGAGGTGGAAACGTGAAGCTACACGTAGCACAAAAGCGTACACGTCGACCAGGTCTGTTGACTGACAGAGATGGCCGACAGTTGAAGGCGGTCGTAATGTGTAATAGGCAGACATCTATCCAGACCATCACACAGGAATTCCAGACTGCATAAGGATCCACTACAAGTACTTTCACAGTTAGGCGGGAGATGGGAAAACATGCATTTCATGGTCGAGTGGCTGCTCATAGGCCACACATCACGCCAGTAAATGCCAAACGATGCCTCGCTTTGTGTAAGAAGCGTAAAAATTGGACGATTGAACAGTTGAAAAACGTTGTGTGGACTGACGTATCACGATACATAATGTGCCAATCCGAAGACAACGTGTGGGGATGGCGAATGCCCGGTGAACTTCATCTGCCCGCGTGTGTGTTGCTAACAGTAAAATTCAGAGGTGGTGGTGTTATGGTGCGGTCGGGCTAGCACCCCTTATTGTTTTGCGTGGCACTATCACAGCACAGGCCTACATTCATGCTTTAAGAACCTTCTGGCCTCCCACTGTTGAAGAACATTTCCGGGATGGCGATTGCATCTTGCAGCATGATCGAGCACCTGCTGATAATTCACGGACTGTGGTGGAGTGGTTACACAACAACATCCTTGTAATGGGCTGGGCTGCACAGAGTCCTGACCTGAATCCTATAGAACACCTTTCGGATATTTTGGAAAGCCAGTTTCGTGCCAGGCCTCACCGACCGACATCGATATCTCTCCTCATTGCAGCACTCAGTGAAGAATGGGCTGCGATTCCCCAAGAAACCTTCCAGCACCTGAGTGAACGTATGCCTCCGAGAGTGGAAGCTGTCAGAAAAGCAGAGGGTGGGCCAACACCATACTGAATTCCAGCATTAACGATGAAGGCCACCACGAACTTGTACGTAATTTTCAGCCACATAGTGTATGTCACGAGGGGCAGACCTGCTAGTGCAAAAGGAGACGGGGAGTTGTAAGTGGAGAGAAACAGCAACTGGAGAACGGGACGTTCACAAGAGTTCACTGACTTCCAGGGTGGACTGGGCAGTGGGTGTTGACGCGTCTGCTCACAAAAGAAAGATTAATTAATGACAAGCAAAGAAAGCAGCTATGGCAAGTCCTATCAGTCTGGAGAGCTCTTCATCTACTTTCTAAAATAAAATCTGTTGCAATGAGCCACTTACGATTGCCTCTACATCTTTAACATATTATGTATTATGAAATAATAATTAAATTTCCCAAAATTAATTTACTTTAGGTAATTTGGTTTAAAGTTATTTAGAGTAAGTAAAAAGATAAGTGCACATTTTTCTCTTTTCCGTCGTTTTTGCGAATTTAAATTTACGCGAATTTACGTGGATCTGTCCATGTAACGCTTCAGTGTCACCTGAGTATAGTCCACCAGGAACAGTTAAAAGGTTCATAAGCTGCCGAACTCGACTGCCGTTGTAAAAGAGAAGAGACGATCACAGCTAAAAATGCACTGACGGACGGGGTCTGCTGAGCGCTACAGAGGGAGGGTGTAAAGGTCGCTTTAAATAGCGGAAGGAATCACTCGTGAGTTCCTAAATACACTCCTGGAAATGGAAAAAAGAACACATTGACACCGGTGTGTCAGACCCACCATACTTGCTCCGGACACTGCGAGAGGGCTGTACAAGCAATGATCACACGCACAGCACAGCGGACACACCAGGAACCGCGGTGTTGGCCGTCGAATGGCGCTAGCTGCGCAGCATTTGTGCACCGCCGCCGTCAGTGTCAGCCAGTTTGCCGTGGCATACGGAGCTCCATCGCAGTCTTTAACACTGGTAGCATGCCGCGACAGCGTGGACGTGAACCGTATGTGCAGTTGACGGACTTTGAGCGAGGGCGTATAGTGGGCATGCGGGAGGCCGGGTGGACGTACCGCCGAATTGCTCAACACGTGGGGCGTGAGGTCTCCACAGTACATCGATGTTGTCGCCAGTGGTCGGCGGAAGGTGCACGTGCCCGTCGACCTGGGACCGGACCGCAGCGACGCACGGATGCACGCCAAGACCGTAGGATCCTACGCAGTGCCGTAGGGGACCGCACCGCCACTTCCCAGCAAATTAGGGACACTGTTGCTCCTGGGGTATCGGCGAGGACCATTCGCAACCGTCTCCATGAAGCTGGGCTACGGTCCCGCACACGATTAGGCCGTCTTCCGCTCACGCCCCAACATCGTGCAGCCCGCCTCCAGTGGTGTCGCGACAGGCGTGAATGGAGGGACGAATGGAGACGTGTCGTCTTCAGCGATGTCGCTTCTGCCTTGGTGCTAATGATGGTCGTATGCGTGTTTGGCGCCGTGCAGGTGAGCGCCACAATCAGGACTGCATACGACCGAGGCACACAGGGCCAACACCCGGCATCATGGTGTGGGGAGCGATCTCCTACACTGGCCGTACACCACTGGTGATCGTCGAGGGGACACTGAATAGTGCACGGTACATCCAAACCGTCATCGAACCCATCGTTCTACCATTCCTAGACCGGCAAGGGAACTTGCTGTTCCAACAGGACAATGCACGTCCGCATGTATCCCGTGCCACCCAACGTGCTCTAGAAGGTGTAAGTCAACTACCCTGGCCAGCAAGATCTCCGGATCTGTCCCCCATTGAGCATGTTTGGGACTGGATGAAGCGTCGTCTCACGCGGTCTGCACGTCCAGCACGAACGCTGGTCCAACTGAGGTGCCAGGTGGAAATGGCATGGCAAGCCGTTCCACAGGACTACATCCAGTATCTCTACGATCGTCTCCATGGGAGAATAGCAGCCTGCATTGCTGCGAAAGGTGGATATACACTGTACTAGTGCTGACATTGTGCATACTCTGTTGCCTGTGTCTATGTGCCTGTGGTTCTGTCAGTGTGATCATGTGATGTATCTGACCCCAGGAATGTGTCAATAAAGTTTCCCCTTCCTGGGACAATGAATTCACGGTGTTCTTATTTCAGTTTCCAGGAGTGTACTATCAACACCCCAGCTAGCGCAATTACTGTGCGTAGGGGGTTAAAAAGAAAGGTGTACTATGTTCTAGCATCTTCTGATAAGCCACACAATTTGTAGTCTGTATTAGGTTACGCATGAGGAGGCGTAAATACACTACTGCCCATTAAAATTGCTACACCACCAACATGACGTACTACAGACGCCAAATTTAAACGACAGGAAGAAGATGCTGTGATATGCAAATGATTAGTTTTTCAGAGTATTCACACAAGGTTGGCGCCGGTGGCGACACCTACAACGTGCTGACATGAGGAAAGTTTCCAACCGATTTCTCATACACAAACAGCACTTGACCGGCGTTGCCTGGTGAAACGATGTTGTAATGCCTCGTGTAAGGAGGAGAAATGCATACCATCACGTCCCCGACTTTGATAAAGATCGGATTGTAGCCTATCGCGACTGCAGTTTATCGTATCGCTACATTGCTGCTCGCGTTGGTCGAAATCCAGTGACTGTTAGCAGAATATGGAATCGGTGGGTTCAGGAGGGTAACACGGAACGCCATGCTGGATCCCAACGGCCTCGTATCACTAGCAGTCGAGATGACAGGCATCTTATCCGTATGGCTGTGACGGATCGAGCAGCCACGTTTCGATCCTTGAGTCAACAGATAGGGACGTTTGCAAGACAACAATAATCTGCACAAAGAGTTCGATGACGTTTGCAGCAGCTTGGACTATCAGCTCGGAGACCGTGGCTGCGTTTACCCTTGACGCTGCTTCATAGACAGGAGCGTCTGCGATGGTGTACTCAACGACGAACCTACATGCACGAATAGCAAAACGTAATTTTTCGGATGAATCCAGGTTCTGTTTACAGCATCATGATGGTCGCATCCGCGCTTGCGGTGAACGCACATTGGAAGCGTGTATTCGTCATCGCCATACTTGCGTATCACCCGGCGTGATGGTATGGGGTGCCATTGGTTTCACGTCTCGGTCACCTCTTGTTCGCATTGACGGCACTTTGAACAGTGAACGTTACATTTCATATGTGTTACGACCCGTGGCTCTACCCTTCATTTGATCCCTGCGAAACCCTACATTTCAGCAGGATAATGCACGATCGCATGTTGCAGGTCCTGTATGGGCCTTTCTGGGTACAGAAAATGTTCGACTGCTGCCCTGGCCAGCACATTCACCTGATCTCTCACCAACTGAAAACATCTGGTCAATGGTGGCCGCGCAACTGGCTCGTCACAATACGCCAGTAACTACTCTTGATGAACTATGGTATCGTGTTGAATCTGCATGCGCAGCTGTACCTGTAGAGGCCATCCAAGCTCTGTTTGACTCAATGCCCAGGCGTATCTAGGCCGTTATTACAGCCAGAGGTGGTTGTTCTGGGTACTGATTTCTCAGCCACTATGCAACCAAATTGGTTGAAAATGCAGTCACATGTCAGTTCTAGTATAGTGTATTTGTCCAATGAACACCAGTTTATCATCTGCATTTCTTTTGCTGTATCAATTTTAATGGCCGGTAGGGTAGCTAAGCCACTGGACAGTGGAGCCATGGAACGACGCTATGTTCTGTGACAATCTGACGAAAAAATGTAGCTGTTAAGTGTAGTGCAACGGTAAAGTAGAGAGGATGTGATGTTACATTTAAGAGATGTTTTTCGTGGTTTGGTTGTTGTCCCTTCTGTGCACTGAAGGAAACAATAAATATGTAAAGATATGAACACATTTTACATCATCGTTTACTGCGTACAGTAGAGGACCAGTTTGGAGATGATGATTGTATCAGCATGACAATGCACTCAATCCCCTGTCATAACACAACTTCTGTGAGGCAATGATCTGTAGACGATGTAACACCTACAGCGCCTCTCGGTGTTGAAAAAACAAAAATAGCTCCCAAATTAGCTCCCATGTCCTTGAAATATCAATTCACAAAATGACCCAACTCCCTTTACAAGTAGAAATTACGAAAAATAAATAAAAAACAAACACAGGGAAACATCTAGTACAGAAAGCAAAAGAAAAGAAAAAGAAAATTTAATTATAAATTTTAGAGACATGGGAAGGGGGAAAACAGTAGAAAACATCAAAATATTAGTTATTCCATTACGTAAGAAAATCAATATTATAGTCATAGAACGTAGGTCTGGGACACAAAAAATAGTGTTCATTAAAGTATAAATAGCCATACGTTGTAATTACGATACTCCAGTCTCTAGTCTGTTCTAGCTCGGAAGTTATTTAGGATGTACAGCTTTAGAGAACAACAATTGGGACTTTGTTAAACGGGGCTCAAGAATAGATCGTGACGAGATTGTTTTTGAGGACTGTCAATTCAAGACTTTAATTTGGCCATTTATCAGATTAGATAAACGGGAAGGTGAATAGTAATCTCTTTGGCTTTAATGTGCGAATATTTAAACGCTTTACTGATTTGAGAATTTTAACCGGATTCGGACTTTGAATTGTGATAGTGGGAAATTTTAACTTCACGTGACTAGTGATCATAGTTAATGACAGTTTGCGGATATTAAATAGAGATAACTTATTTACCGAAAGTGACAGGAATATTATCTAACATCTCTTATGGTAGCGGGAATCCTACTTCGACTTCCAATTAAAGAACTTCTTTGAATGAAAATGTATGAGTGAACCTGTTTGTGAATAATTCTTGTCAATAAACTGACGTTGTTAGTTTGAAATATAATACAAGTCTTGACCATTAATTTAACTTAGATTAATAAACGTTAAGGTTACGTGATCCATGCCAAGAACAGACTAGCCATTCGTAACTAAAACAATTGAACGAAAGGTTGAAGTATCGTCGTCTGTAAACATTAGTAGTAAAGCTACTAAAGATTGGTTCTCTCAGAGTTGGGAAGACTATACGTGTAGTGACCCATGTTTAACATTGGGCAATATTAAATAAAAGTAAAACCCTTCAATGACAGTCAATGTGTAAAAAATAAAATCAAACTTTCACCTCTTAGACGAAAAAGCGAAAACAGAAAAAGGGCTGCTACAACAGTAACGTTTATAATGTGGGCTGTTGGGCCGATGCCTGCCCAGAGTCAGGACCTGAGCTTAGTGGGACACCTTACAGATCAGTTAGAACGTCGATTTCGCTCCCCCCTTCTCTGGTTTTGACCCCTGAGGAAGAATGGGCTGTCGTTCCACAACAGGCATTCAGAAAATTCGTTAAAAGTGTCTTCAGCAGGGTTCGAACCTTCATAAATGCTAAGGGTGGACCTGTACCATATTTATGGCCGCTAACATTTGCCCGGGTATTTTTGATCAGGCAGTATATAAACGTGCATCATGTAGGATGGAAGGCACGATTAAATAGATGGCAAAAATAAATGTCGTCACAGACAAGGATAACATTTGAAATTGTGCAGAAATGGCCGTCAGCAATCCTGTCAGTATGAACTTTGAGCACGCACGATTTCCACAGGAAAGGATTCAGAAACGCAAGGCCGGAGAATGAAAGAGCCAGTCGAGCAGCGCACAGGCTGTGCGCCACGGATGGGAGCACCCGATGCATCACAGAATTACCGTAGCCGCTGTCGGAGAGCGCGCCAGCCATCTTGTATCTTTCGCACATTCAAGCGTTGGCAGCGAGGGGTGCGGGGATCTCCCCCAGCGACACACCTGTCGTTCGCGCCTCCCGTCTCCAAATGAAAATTGTTTCGGCTCTGCACGCACGCCTCTCGCAAACACTGACTCACACGAGCGCAGAAAACAGAAGCGTGGGTGCGGGTGCCTCACTCGTCCCTCCGGCCCTCATCCATTCGCACACACACACACACACACACACACACACACACACACACACACAGGTACAGATACAGATGCTCGCGTGCGCGCGCGCACGCGCAGACGCACCCACGCACCCACACCCACCCGCCCACACACACACAAAGGAACTCGGCCGTCGCCCCATCCTCATTCCCGCGCAGCCCTCCTGCCTCCGACAACAGAAGCACTTTTCCCCTGCTAAGTGTGGCGCCGGCGGCGGTGGCGAGACAATAAAAATATAAAAATCGATTTAGAGTGTCGGTGCTCGTGTGAGACAATGCGGGCCATTGTTCGGCGCTCTCGGCGCGGCTGCGACCTCGGCTTCGCACCCGGGAACAGACAAATGGCTGCGCGCTGCCCGCTGCAGGTGCTGGCCGCAGCGGAACTGCAAGAGGGCAGACTGCTCCTGTGCGGCGCCACTGCTGCCACAACGAAATCTGTCTGAAAAGGGGCGCGCGTCACTCCTGCTTACAAAAAGGGGTAATAATAGGTCGGGTGCTCAGAACTACACAGCGGCACCACTTACGCCGTCTGCTGCAGGATCCTCAAGGATATTATAAGTTCGCACTTGGTGGCTCCCCTGGAAGAAAGCAGGCTTCTGTCAAATAACACTGGGCAACAAAAAAATTATTTTTTGAATGTTTAGAGCACTTCATGAGGCAATTCCTACTAATTTTGGGTTGAGAAAAACAAATATGACAATGAATTTTTGTTTTACTCTAGTTTCTATGATATACACAAGGTGGAAGTACCATTGGTGGGAAGGCTTGCGTGCCTCAGCGATGCAGATGGCCGTACCGTGGTTGCAACCACAACGGAGGGGTATCTGTTGAGAGGCCAGAGAAACGTTTGGTTCCTGAAGAGGAGCAGCAGCCTTTTCAGTAGTTGCAGGGGCAACAGTCTGGATGATTGACTGACCGGGCCTTGCAACATTAACCAAAACGGCCTTGCTGAGCTGGTACATTAACCAAAACGGCCTTGCCGAGCTGGTACTGCGAACGGCTGAAAGCAAGGGGAAACTACGGCCGTAATTTTTCCCGAGGGCATGCAGCTTTACATTGTAATTCTATCAGAGACAGCAAAGGACTTGGAAGAGCAGTTGAACGGAATGGACAGTTTCTTGAAAGGAGGATATAAGATGAACATCAACAAATGCAAAACGAGGATAATGGAATGTGGTCGAATTAAGTTGGGTGATGCTGAGGGAATTAGATTAGGAAATGAGACACTTAAAGTAGTAAAGGAGTTTTGCTATTTGAGGAGCAAAATAACTGAAGATGGTCGAAGTAGAGAAGATATAAAAATAGACTGGCAATGCCAAGGGAAGCGTTTCTGAAGAAGAGAAATTTGTTAACATCGAGTATAGATTTAAGTGTCAGGAAGTCGTTTCTGAAAGTAATTGTATGGAGTGTAGCCATGTATGGAAGTGAAACATGGACAATAAATAGTTTGGACAAGAAGAGAATAGAAGCTTTCGAAATCTGGTGCTACAGAAGAATGCTGAAGATTAGATGGGTAGATCAGATAACTAATGATGAAGTATTGAATAGAATTGGGGAGAAGAGGAGTATGTGGCACAACTTGACAAAAAGAAGGACCCGGTTAGTAGGACATGTTCTGAGGTATCAAGGGATCACAAATTTAGCATTGGAGGGCAGCGTGTAGGGTAAAAATCGTAGAGGGAGACCAAGAGACGAATACACTAAGCAGATTCAGAAGGATGTAGGTTGCAGTAAGTACTGGGAGATGAAGAAGCTTGCACAGGATGGGGTAGCATGGAGAGTTGCATCAAACCAGTCTCAGGACTGAAGACCACAACAACAAACAACAACCAACAATGAAAGTGCATTTGATTTTTTTAACTGATAATTAAATGCTAAGAGTTCTAAATTGCTGGAAAAATACTTCGCAGACGGTCATGCCTGAAGAGAATCATACGGTGGCCTATCGACTTCGTCGTCTTTTAGCTTGCCTCTTGTAATGGAGTTCCGCAGAATCCCTACATAAAGACTAACACTAGAGACCAAGGTCTCTAATGAGATCACTCAATTCCGCTTCACTCAGTCTGTGCGGTTTATTATCTTTACCCTCAAAATCAGGGTCATGGTATGTGGAAGCCTTGTTTGGTTCTTCTTGTTCCATACCGCCTTCATTTTCTACTTCAAATACACAATTTTAGGGTGGAGTAGGAACTGGTAAACTATCCGAATGTGGAATGGGTCGAATAGCAGATGGAAGATTCGGGTACTGAACTGTTCTTCTTTTCTTCATAGACAGTCCTGCCTTTATAGGTGGAGTCAGGCAGAAATAGAAGTCATCTGTATGGTTCGTAGGCTCCCGCCAAATCATAGGCACAGCGCAAGCCATAGATCGTTTCTTCCTTTTCAGCCATTCTCACAGTGTAACTGAACATGCTTTGCAACATATATTTGGAGACCAAGACAAGCTGGTCCCCTACTTTCATACCGAAATAATACTGATAGGCAGTCTTTAAGAGAGGCGTCAGATTGCGTTTCTGTGAGGAAAATGTTATTTCACCACAAATATAACTGAAGTTATTCACCATATTTACACATTTTCGTGGCAATTTTACAAATTTTACACTAAAAAAGCACTCGCGAACCAGAAATTTTACATTAATTTGAGTAGAAACTACATGTAATTCACAGTCACAGTAACAGTATTTATGTTTATGACTTACAAACAGCTGAAGAGCATTTGTTTTTTGTTATTTGACAGGTGTGCCAACTCCTAAAAAAAAGAAATCTCCAAATTTAAAATCTTCACTCTAAAAAATGAAATGTCACTTTATCTTCAAAACAAGAGCTAATCTGTCATTTTTATGGTGATTTTTTAGTTCAGCAGATGGAAATACATGTAAATTTACTATTTTTAAGCGCGAAACATTTTCATTGTTGCCCAGGGCAATCAACATGGGTTAAGGAAAAGAAATAGTCAGCCGTAACAAGTAGCTCTGAGCACTATGGGACTTAACTGCTGAGGTCATCAGTCCCCTAGACTTAGAACTACTTAAACCGATCTTACCTAAGGACGTCACACACATCCATGCACGAGGCAGGATTCGAACCTGCGACCGTAGCGGTCGCGCGGTTCCAGACTGTAGAGCCTAGAACCGCTAAGCCACCCTGGCCGGCTCTGCCGTAACAGCTTGACGTTATATGGAGTAGATTTTCAAAAGGTCTTCGACGCTGTAGCACAGCCATGTCTACTTTTAATCGTTCAAGGTCACTGGGAACACCGTGGCAAATATTTCATTGCCTAGATGAATATTTGATTAATAGAACCAAATGCGTTATACCGGACTTCGAAAGTTGTACAGTGAGTTACATAATTGCGGTGTGCCCAAAGACCTCTGATATTGTGAATTTTCAAATTATACGTGCAAACTGAATATTAAGAAGTTTCAGGATTGCTGCCAGCCATCGTTAATTACAATCCACGATATTTCGACTAGGTACTTGTCAGTCATTATTAGGTGAGCCATAGACGGCAGAAGAAGCGCGCTGTGCCTACTGCGGTAGGCTAGAGTCTACCGAACATCTTGTCGACGTGGTATGGCTTACATAGGCAGACCATGTGCGCTGTGGACGAACACTGTACTCGCTTTCTGTAACTAAGGAAGTCCGTTGTTGCTAATCATTGTATCTGCACCGAATATTCAACTGAGAGCGAAAAAACGTAATTTTGGCCACAGCAACATCATTTTGGGCCTCTTTTATTAAAGAACACGTGGAAACCCGCATGCGGTAAAACCCAATGGATCGTGATAGAAGCTACCAATTAGATAAGACCTGTCTTGTTAAACTCGTGACACCCTCACCACTCCCCCTGATTGCTTTATTTCCCCTCCCAATCACCTTCACTACATTTTTATCCTTTCACCTCTTCCCCATTCCACTTCCCTCTCCTACACTTCTACCAGATACTAATTTAACTGACCGCAGTTGCAAAACACACTACTTTTGTGTGAAATTCTGACACAGAAAAAAAGAATTGATGACGCAGCTACTTACATAAATTGTACCTCTAATGTACAATTATTTTCTACTTATTGTAAAACATTTGACAGCACATATTGAGTTCGACTTCATTTTAGATCTGACGATGATCTAGTGAGATTGAAACATCTCATCTAATACAAAATGTGCAACTGATACTGAAGAATAAACGAGAATTGCTTTACGTATCAGCACAGTTGCTTATACTCTCGGGGAGAATATGACGGCTGTAGTCCACGCCTTGATTCGTACGAAGAAGACAGAGTACGCCGATGACCGCGGCGAGCCGGCCGAAGTGGCCGTGCGGTTAAAGGCGCTGCAGTCTGGAACCGCAAGACCGCTACGGTCGCAGGTTCGAATCCTGCCTCGGGCATAGATGTTTGTGATGTCCTTAGGTTAGTTAGGTTTAACTAGTTCTAAGTTCTAGGGGACTAATGACCTCAGCAGTTGAGTCCCATAGTGCTCAGAGCCATTTGAACCATTTGACCGCGGCGAGCGACGACAACGGCAGCCGAGTACCGCAGCTCCACCACCGATGTCACTGCCCGCTGTAAACAGAACCTGGATTCATCCGAAAAAATGACGTTTTGCCATTCGTGCACTCAGGTTCGTCGTTGAGTACACCATCGTTGGCGTTCCTGTCTGTGACGCACCGTCAAGGGTAACCGCAGCCACGATCTCCGAGCTGATAGTCCAAGCTGCTGCAAAACGTCGTCGAACTGTTTGTGCAGCTTGGATGGCGTGTACAGGTCCAACTGCGCATGCAGATTCAACACGATACCACAGTTCATCAAGAGTAGTGACTGGCGCATTGTGATGAGCCAGTTGCTCGGCCACCATTGACAAGACGTTTTCAATTGGTGAGAGATCTGGAGAATGTGCTGGCCAGGGCAGCAGTCGAACATTTTCTCTATCCAGAAAGCACCGTACAGGCCCTGCAACATGCGGTCGTACAGTATCCTGCTGAAATGTGGGGTTTCGTAGGGATGCAATGAAGGGTAGAGCCACATGTCGTAACACTTCTGAAATGTAACGTACACTGTTCGAAGTGCCGTCAATGCGAACAAGAGGTGACTGAGACGTGTAACCAATGGCACCCCATACCATCACGCCGGGTGATACGCCAGTATGGCGATGACGAATACACGCTTCCATTGTGCCTTCACTGTGATGTCGCCAAACACGGATACTACCAACATGATGCTGTAAACAGAACCTGGATTCATCCGAAAAAATGACGTTTAGCTATTCGTGCACCTAGGTTCGTCGTTGAGTACACCATCGCAGTTGCTCCTGTCTGTCATGTAGCGTCAAGGGTAACCGCAGCCATGGTCTCCAAGCTGATAGTCCATGCTGCCGCAAACGTAGTCGAACTGTTCGTGCAGATGGTTGTTGTCTTGCAAACGTCCCCATCTGTTGACTCAGGGATCGAGACGTGGCTGCACGATCCGTCACAGCCATGCGGATAAGATGCCTGTCATCTCGACTGACAGTTATACGAGGCTGTTGGGATCCAGCACGGCGTTCCGTAGTACCCTCCTGAACCCACCGATTCCATATTCTGCTAACAGTCATTGGATCTTGACCAACGCGAGCAGCAGTGTCGCGATACGATAAACCGCTATCGCGATAGGCTACAATCCGACCTTTATCAACGACGGAAACGTGATGATACGCGTTTCTCCTCCTTACACGAGGCTCTACAACAACGTTTCACCAGATAATGTCGGTCAACTGCTTTCTGTGTATGAGAAATCGCTTGGAAACATTCCTCATGTCAACACGTTGTAGGTGTCGCCAGCGGCGCCAACCTTGTGTGAATGCTCTGAAAAGCTAATCATTTGAATATTACAGCATCTTCTTCCTGTCGGTAAAAATTTCGCAATTTTAATGGCCAGTAGCGTAAATAACAGACAGCTATGCCTGGCACTATCTTGGTGTTGTAACTGAGTGTCATAACATTACGTTATTTAACACAGAAGACAAAGGAAAGATTCCTGTATTTCATTTAACGAGTTTTCACTAAAAATGGAAACCGTGAACTGGAGTGTGTCTGTGTCGGTTTGCCCTGCACAATCTGGCAGGCAGAGCGCACTTATAACACTGTAGGTTCAGCAGAAAGTGCCCTATGACTGTACGTTTCAGGCTTTCACTGTGGTCGGTATATTCTTTGTTGTTGTTTTTTATTAGCATTAGGCAGAATACTGTTCCTTTGCCAACGATCTATTTCCCATAAAACAGAAACCACCAAATACACAAATTAAGAGTTGTATACTTCAGACCCTATAGCTGTGATGTCTAACAACATCCTTGAAGAAATAATTTTCTTTTATATATATTTTCTTTTATATACATACAAAATATAACTGCCCCAGAATAGACGATGAAAAGCTAGAGATATACACGATGCATTAGCGGAATGACCGGTTAATATTTCGTGCAGTTACCAATCAGAAAAATTTCGACCTCATTTTCAGAACCAGTTTCAATATACACAAATATTCAAAATGGGAAAGCAATGCCAGTTTTCACAACAGTGAATTTAGCTAAGATAACTATAAAACACAAATGCGAAGTCACATCTGTCGCCACAGTAAGGTTGCAGCTTCAGGAGTTTACATACCAATGGAAAAAATAATGCACTATGTCAGCAGCTTTGGTCCATGATCTTCACAAATAACTAGGAGAGAAACAGGTATTGTGCATCTAGAAACACTTCTAGATACTAGAAGGATTACCATAGCAAAATATTCAGAGAAGATGCATCAGCCCTAAAAGGCCGTGATTTTCTTTTTCAAATAACAAGTCAGATCATTTAACTTTGAGCTATATAGTTTGTCAAAATCACTCTCTCCCTGTTGTGACGATAATAACTTTCAACAAGTCGCAAATATTAGAATTTTAATTTTCAACTCTACGTCTACATCTACACTCCTGGAAATTGAAATAAGAACACCGTGAATTCATTGTCCCAGGAAGGGGAAACTTTATTGACACATTCCTGGGGTCAGATACATCACATGATCACACTGACAGAACCACAGGCACATAGACACAGGCAACAGAGCATGCACAATGTCGGCACTAGTACAGTGTATATCCACCTTTCGCAGCAATGCAGGCTGCTATTCTCCCATGGAGACGATCGTAGAGATGCTGGATGTAGTCCTGTGGAACGGCTTGCCATGCCATTTCCACCTGGCGTCTCAGTTGGACCAGCGTTCATGCTGGACGTGCAGACCGCGTGAGACGACGCTTCATCCAGTCCCAAACATGCTCAATGGGGGACAGATCCGGAGATCTTGCTGGCCAGGGTAGTTGACTTACACCTTCTAGAGCACGTTGGGTGGCACGGGATACATGCGGACGTGCATTGTTCTGTTGGAACAGCAAGTTCCCTCGCCGGTCTAGGAATGGTAGAACGATGGGTTTGATGACGGTTTGGATGTACTGTGCACTATTCAGTGTCCCCTCGATGATCACCAGTGGTGCACGGCCAGTGTAGGAGATCGCTCCCCACACCATGATTCCGGGTGTTGGCCCTGTGTGCCTCGGTCGTATGCAGTCCTGATTGTGGCGCTCACCTGCACGGCGCCAAACACGCATACGACCATCATTGGCACCAAGGCAGAAGCGACTCTCATCGCTGAAGACGACACGTCTCCATTCGTCCCTCCATTCACGCCTGTCGCGACACCACTGGAGGCGGGCTGCACGATGTTGGGGCGTGAGCGGAAGACGGCCTAATGGTGTGCGGGACCGTAGCCCAGCTTCATGGAGACGGTTGCGAATGGTCCTCGCCAATACCCCAGGAGCAACAGTGTCCCTAATTTGCTGGGAAGTGGCGGTGCGGTCCCCTACGGCACTGCGTAGGATCCTACGGTCTTGGCGTGCATCCGTGCATCGCTGCGGTTCGGTCCCAGGTCGACGGGCACGTGCACCTTCCACCAACCACTGGTGACAACATCGATGTACTGTGGAGACCTCACGCCCCACGTGTTGAGCAATTCGGCGGTACGTCCACCCGGCCTCCCGCATGCCCACTATACGCCCTCGCTCAAAGTCCGTCAACTGCACATATGGTTCACGTCCACGCTGTCGCGGCATGCTACCAGTGTTAAAGACTGCGATGGAGCTCCGTATCCAATGGCAAACTGGCTGACACTGACGGCGGCGGTGCACAAATGCTGCGCAGCTAGCGCCATTCGACGGCCAACACCGCGGTTCCTGGTGTGTCCGCTGTGCCGTGCGTGTGATCATTGCTTGTACAGCCCTCTCGCAGTGTCCGGAGCAAGTATGGTGGGTCTGACACACCGGTGTCAATGTGTTCTTTTTTCCATTTCCAGGAGTGTAGATATACATACGTACTCCGCAAGTCACCGTATGGTACCTGGTGGAGGGTACCCTGTGCCACTGCTAATCATTTCCTTCTCATTTTCGCTCGCAAACTGTCTGTATGCCTTGGTATGAGCCCCAATCTCGCAAATCTTAAGCGAAATGTACGCTGGCAGCAGTAGAATCGTTCTGCAATCACCCTCAAATGCCGGTTCTCTAAATTTTTTTCTGTTAAACATTCGCGGAAAATAGATTTAATCACATCATGTTTGGTACCTAAACCGCGCAATGAAAAAAGTATAAATTAAACGTTCGATAATGGTATGCAAATTAAAATATTCGACGTACTGAGACAAACTGAGATTAAATTTCAGAGGCGGGAGAGTAATGTACTATATGCACAAAACTCAACTGCCATTAATGAACGGGAAAGAGCAAATAAAAAAGTGCTGAGAGGAACCTAAAAATGAGATTCCAGACGACACAAAACTCCTATACCAAAACAAGAAAGAGTTGGAACACATATTGCATGCTGCTGATGAAATAGCAAACCTTAACGATAAATGGAGCTAAGACGAAGATAGTGTAAAATTGCGATGAAGAATAGACCTATCAAAAATTCTGGAAGACACATTGGTGTACAGACTGAATGCACTGTAGCTGTATGAGATGGTTACGTGTTTGAAATTAAACTGAAGTTGTATTTGAATCTTTCAGCAATTGTGTCATCTGAATTTGGAGGTCGGTAAAAAGATCCCATTATTACTTTATTCCGGTTACCAAGAATGACTTATGCCCATACTATCTACTTCAATTTCGCGACAAGATTAACTACTTCTAACAGCAACAAACACGTCATCGTCAACCGGGTTTAGCCTATCCTTTCGGAAAACTGTTAGATTTTTAACAAAATTTTCAACTGAATTTATCTCCGACATTAGCCAGATTTCAGTGCCTATAACGATTTGAGAATTAGTGCTTTCTACTAGGGCTTGGAGCTCTGGTACTTTCCCAACACAGCTACGACAATTTACAGCGTTTATAGCGATGGTTCGTGTATCTAAGTTTTTCCGGTGTTCGGACTGCACCGTTTGAGACTGAAACTCTTTTTGTGTTTTCCCGAGACGCTCTAACATAAAAAAAAACGCCCAGTCCACGCCACATATCCCCTACTACCCGTGTTTCCGCCTCCTGCGTGTAAGTGGACTAATACCCTTTTCAGCAGAACCCGAAATCCAACCACCCCTTGGCGCAAGTCGAGGAATCTGCAGCCTACGTGGTCGTAGAGACCGATGACCATAGCAGTCTGGTCCCTTTAATCCCACAAACCAACCAACCATGGTCGTAGAACCGTCTGTTATCTGTGGCGTCACCAGTGAATTTACAAGCTTCTTAAAAAGTTAAAATGGTTCACTTGAGTATTACCTTTGCACGAATTGTGAAGCAAACGCATTCAATCCATTTATGTCCAACTTGAGGAAAAGTAATGCCGTTCGCTATCGTTGTAAGAGGCTTCAGCGTACAGCGATATTTGATTCGACCTATTGTATTTCTGGTGGAAACTCTTACTAAAGATTCAGCCTCCACACTTCTGTCTACATCATTCTGATCACCTGTTTCATTCAAGGAATTCACAAGTGGCAAAATAAATTCATCTTCACTTTCGCAGTGTTCCTATAATGTATGATGTTCACTTTCAATGTGTAATCCAACATTACTTCCTAATGTGTCCTCAGACAATTTGAAATATGAAAGTATCCCCAAAGTCAGGGTCCGTCAAACATAAACAGTTGACGTAAACCTGGCTACTGAGTCCATAACGCAAAGTCCCAGGCACGATCTCAGAGCCAGCTTTCATGAAAGAAACAGTAATGCATTGGTCCACGTCTTATTCAAGCGGCTGCTGGGAAAGGAAACTACTGCATTACACAACGTTGTAATCCCGTAACCTAACATTATGCATTGGGAACAGAGTAACATTAAACTCTGGCCGTCTGTGAGAATGCACCTGGGACGTTAAGGGTTAACCACATTCAACATGGTGCAGGTTTCTTTATCCTTTTACTTTCTGAGACTGTGTGGCATACGGGTATACACTGAATCTGTGAGAGGCTGGGCTATCTCCGGCGTAATGAAAAAAGTTGAGCTGAGAACCCAGTTGAACCTGTGACATTCACTCACCGCAATATGTTTCAGGTAATTGTGAAGGTAGGCTCACCGGGGGAAAGTGCTAGAGCCTGGTGCTATTGTGCGTTTAAGACACACCTACAGCCTAGCGGCCAAGCAGTGTCGAGGGGAGGAACCGCAGGAGCGAGTGACAGGTGCTCATCTATGTTCACAACACAAAAAATACATGCCGAAATATGAGGGCCTGTCTTCGAACGCTGTTTTTTCGTTTTCTGAGGACATCTGATCTGAGTGGTGCGAGGCTAGTTACTGGGTTGGCACCCAGTAATTCAGAAAAGTGCTTGTGGAGCCAGGAAGTCGGAGCACAAGCAGTATCATTTTTTTAAAAAAGGGGGTGGTGTTTCGGAAAGTTATTGAAGTTTTAATGCAACACGTCGTTTTGGGAGGGATACTTGCTATCGTGTCATTGACTGGTTGAGTGTTCTTATGTCTTGTTTCGCAGGAAGGGAAGAGGAGGCTCTACGATTCAGCCAAAAATTAAGAGGAAAACCTAGGAAAGTTCATTCAGAGCTGGAGACGACTGTGGATCTAGGAGCTACTCTGGAGATGGTGACGAAGGTGGGTGACGAAGTTTGTTCGGAGATAGAGAGATGTTAGCAGACGATAGGGGTCCAGAGCTCGTATGGGCGGAAGCACGACGCGTGCCCGGAACTTCTGAGGCACAGGCTTGAAGGCAGCGCTCTGCACGTCTCATGCTGATTATATATAGTGAGCATCATCAGCAGCACCAACAATTCAGGACAATCTTTGGTCCGTATTTAGTCAAACAACTGCATTCGTCACGCTAACAGTCACTGTATTCATTTAGTTAGAAGCTTGCGAGTCATTTTTTGAACATCAGTACCGTGAAAAGGGCACGTCACATTCGAGTAACTCTGAAAACCAGCAGGCAGAATTGTAACATCAGTTGAAGTTATTTCATAGTCCAATGTGTTTTATGTTTGTGTTTTAATTGAACAAATTGTGTTCTTTTATTATTTGTTTCTGTTTACACCTTCTCTTAACATCAAATGGTTCAAATGTCTCTGAGCACTATGGGACTAAACTTCTGAGGTCATCAGTCCCCTAGAACTTAGAACTACTTAAACCTAACTAACCTAAGGGCATCACACACATCCATGCCCGAGGCAGGATTCGAACCTGCGACAATAGCGGTCGCGCGGTTCCAGACTGTAGCGCCCAGAACCGCTTGGCCACCCCGGCCGGCTCTTAAAATCATATTTAATATTGTGCAATTCTCCAGCTCAGGATTCACAGCTAGGGTAAGGAATTCTTCGCGCTAGTCTCATTGTGAACAGTAATTTCAGCCAGGATTAGGGGTAAGTCTGGTTCTTAATTAATTTTGTGGTTCAGACTAACCATTTCAGATACACACGGGGTTTTTCAAATCAACCGGTGTGGATGGAATTACAGAAAAAGTTAATTATGTTTGAGGGAATTGCGTTTCTTTTAAGATAGCTACAGTATATTATTTGGTGTTGGGAGTAAAAGGAATAATGTCAGTGTATAAGAAAGGCTGCGATAACTAAAGAGCTTATAGCCCTATTGAACAACAAATGAGATTCACAATAGGTCAGTGAACTACACACGTCGGTGACATTTATTGAAAACAACTCATAAAAACCGTAGTGTAACTATTCTTAATACTTACAGATACTGACAGAACGCCTTTAATAGTGATTTAAGGGAAAACTACGTAATATATGATGTACTACAAATGGTACTTTCTACATCTGACATCAGCAGTGAAGAGCATATACGAAGATATATAATATACGAATATGAAGTTTATGTCCTACACTATTTGATGTAAACACGGACGAAGCTGTTCGTAGTTGGAGGCTGTAAGCAAGCACTTGGGTACAATGCGTTGGAAGTACTTCTTGATGCTAAAGACGTGCATTTAAAAAATCTGCAGCTAGTTGTTCATTATTTGAAACCAAATATTTTACAAAGGTACTGAGAACTTAGGTGGAGAGATAAATATCAAACATAGTCTTACACTGTCGTTAGTCATAAAATAACAGAACAAGGCAAACATTTCAGATACCTTGGCCCAGACAAAATAAAGCGAATAAATATAGAAATATTTTCGAAACAATCAGCAAATATTTTTTAAAAAGGAAACAACGTGACTGAAAGTTTCTGAGACTAATTTTCTACCAACACTGTTTATGGATGCGAAAGAAGTACGAAACGCAAATCTACGGTAGAAAGAAGAGATTTATCATAAATCTCATAAGATGCTAAAGAACAAAGCGAATCACGAACTTCATAAATCAACTACACATAAGCCACACAAAAAAGTTAGTATAAAATAAGTGAAGTGAGACCGAACGCTTATGAAGAATGAATGCTGAAAGGTTATCAGAAATAATTTCTAAAATTAAACTGAAACGGAAACGCGACCAAAGGAAAGGCAGGAAAAAACCTTAAAACGAACGTGACGGAGAAAGTTACTGGCAGCGACCGGCGTACGAGAACAGAAGGACAGATTCAGCACAAAGAAAAAGAGAAATTAGTTTCGATGAAATTAAAGTCAAGGGCGTGACTTACACTACCAGAAGCAGAGTCTCAAAGCTGATTCGTGGAAACAGTGCCTTGTAGACCTCTACGAGGAGGAACAACTGTCTGCTATTTTAGTAGAAGTGTAGAGGCTCCACTACTAGTCAGTTTGAAAGTGGAAGACTTTCAGGTAAACAAAGTAAAAGGGTTCTCGAATAACATATATAAGCTGTAGGGAAAAAACTGTAGTTCGCACTATGTAACAAAACATAGAGGGAGCAGCTAGAATGGAAGAACAAGAGAGAAGTGTTTGGATTACAAGTGATTCAAATCAGGAGTGCAGTCTTCATCCATACTGTTCAATATCTACATCAAAAAGGGAATGCCAGGAATGATAGGTTTAGGAGTTGGCTTAAAATTCAGGGTGAAATGATATCAGCAATGAGATTCGCTGAAGACATTGCTATCTTCAGTGAAATTGAAGATGAATTATAGAACCTGTTCAATTAGGTGAAATGTCTGATTTTGCAGAATATGGACTGAGGTCAAACCAAAGAAAGAGTGCACTGTGAGAAACCCGGAAAAGAAGAGAGACGTTGTCTTACGGTAGCATTCAGACGATGGAGGTAACAGCAGAAGGTTCGAGGATATATCCTGAAGTAATGCGGTAAAAGTCCGAAAATGTTTTATAGAATATTCGCAGTTAACGAAAGAATCACCTGATTCCTTAAGAGTGTCTCAGAGGGTGAGCATACGAAGCAATGGTGACAGTGACACACAGTATACGAAACGAGTGCCGCCCAGGCGGTGCGCATGCGCGGTGAGAGGCGTTGTTGTGTGTGGGAAGAGCGAGCGGGGCGACGGCCGCTACGCGTGACACCTGTGGGGCGGAGCGATGGCCGTGGGAAGCGTCAGCTGCGGGGGCGGAGGTGGGGGTGGGGGCGGCCGTGGCCGTGTCTGGCACCGGGGACAGCCGCGGTAGCCTGCAAAAGAAGCGCAACACGGCGAGGCCGTCTCCCTGGCGCTGCTGCTCGCGGGCCGCGCCATGAAAGCGACACGTGTCGCCTGTAGCGTCTATGAAGCATGTAGCGCTCTCTGTCAGCGTGGTACACTGACTTATCCTTTCTGCAGATCTCATTTTTACGCCTACGAAATAGGCTTTTGAAGTTCTCACATCTCCACAAATAGGGCGAGTCAAAAGTCGAAGTCTCGTTATCTCGGAAACCCGGCAGGAATGGGGAAACCTGAATATTGCAGTAAGCTATGGGTAGGGTGGTTTATCTTGTATGGTATGGCCACCATTTTGAATGTAAGGTTTTTTTTTGTTATAGAAAGGGGTCGAGTAATATATCAAATACATCAGCATTTTCTGACAAACTCATTCTGTAAACAGATCCAAAGTAGCAGTTAAGGTTCAGAAGTTACACCACCTTTCTTTGTTGCAGGTAACTGAGGATGGCTTTGTCCAAGGGGGTCAGGACTGAGACTCTTTTGATGTCTGGAGAACAGAGTTTCAGTGTCATAGCGGCAGATTGTAACAACCGTCACCCAGAAAGACCTCTAACTTCCACAACGCTGTCAGGTGCTCAGTTTCTAATTTCCAAGAAACTGGGATTGTGGCTCGCAAAGCACGGAGTGGCAGTCCAAAAAGTGCTACTGACGAGAAAGATCCCAACAATGGCGTCCTTCGAGAAGAGCCCTTACCGCAGCGCGCGACATTATTCAGCAGAATGTGGAATCAGCAACTCATCGATCGTACGAATCTTTCAAGCTTATCAAAAGCATCCACTCAATATTCAGCTACTGTAGCACCTAGCAGTGGATGACCCAAACAGATGTATGCAGTTTAACACGTGGGCTCTAAAGCAATTTCACAAGGTATCTTGTTCAGTAACGAGGCAAACATTTTTGCCAATGGTGAAATCAACCGTCACAATCACAGATACAGGAGTGACCGGAATCCAAGCTGGAAGGGATCACCAAGTAGTTGATGATTTATACGTTATGACGTGGCGTGGAATATGGGGTACCAGTGTAAATGGACCCATTTTCGTTCACCAGAACTTCAGTAACAACGCTGTATGGAAATGCTGGTAGAAGTAGCTCAAATGGTTCAAATGGCTATAAGCACTATGGGACTTAACATCTGAGGTCATCTTTCCCTCTTTCTAGGGGTAGAACTACTTAACCCTAAGTAGCCTAAGGACATCACACACATCCATGTCCGAGGTAGGATTCTAACCTGCAACCTTAGCAGTCGCGCGGTTCCGGACTTCGCGCCTAGAGCCGCTCTCTATTTGGCCAATACCAGTTTTCAGGAATTCTGGAGCATCCATAACATTTGTTACAAAATTTTGTTTTTCTCTGCAGAAATTCCTAAGCCAGTTGTGCTGGGTATTTCTTCCAGAGTATTTATTTGTGTTATCGCAGGTACTACATTTTTGGAAAGTATAGAAAAATCATCTGCAAATGCAAGACAGTTGATTTCGATCTTTTGCTTCCTCTTCCTAACTCTATAGGCGAGATGTTGAGTTCACTAAGTTTTTTGTTCCAAACTCTTACTATTTTCTCCAACACACTATTAAAAAGAATTGAGGATAGGCCGTCACCTTGTCGTATACCTGTTTTTGTTTTGAAAGGCTGTGAAATTTCTGCAACAAATTTTACTTTTCATACTGCATCTGTAAGTGTTTCACTGATTATGTTTGCCAGTTTTGACTTTACGCCCAATTCTCAATTTATTTTATCTATGGTTTGTCTGTAAACGGAATCAAAAGGGAAAGATGACCCTGTAGATTGGTCCCTTTATACTCCAAACCAACCAAACACCCTGGATCGAACGTTATTTTGAAATCCAGAAACATAACTACGGTATTCTTTGAATTAAGTAATCTGTGGCGAATTACTGACTTGAGATTGATTATTCGTTCTGAGCATGACCTTCCTTTCCTAAAACACACCTTGATATGCACCTAAAAGACTGTCTCTATTCCGGTTAGTAGAATCTTGCAAAATATACGATACACTACTGGCAGTACAGAGATTCCTCTATAGTTGTTTATATCCTGTTTACTGTCTTTTTCTGGAGTGGATGTATCAAGGAAACTTTCCATTCCTCTGATATTTCTCTGTTCCACAGATTTCGTCAAAGAGTAAATTTAGCTCCTTTGCTATATTAGGGAAGGACCACTTCAAAAAATCAGCTATAATAGAATCTTCTCCACTAACTCTGAAGTAAGTGATCGGTCGACACGAAAATTAGTCTACTTTGCTTATTTTCATTCGATTATATCGTATGGTTTTATATTTTGCGATAACTCTTCCCCTTCTAACACTCAGAAACGGGTGGTTCGGGCAATAAGTGGTGCAAGTTCACGAACCTTGTCGACCCCTGTCCACAAGTCTGGGTATTTTGACATTGTCGTCTCAATATACATATTCTTTACCGTCATTTTCTGCTAATATTATTAGATTATTACCAAGAATAAGCAGCTTTCACTCAGTTAGTACTTGGCAGATATCAAACCTGCATTTGGTTCAGACTTCCTAAACTCTTGTGCAGAAAGGTGTGCAGTATACTGCTGCATCCATTTTCAGTCAGCTACGACAAGAATTCAAAAATCTTAGCAGTAATCCACGCGCTTTCAAATCGAAACTGAAGAGTTTCCTCATGGGTCCCTCCTTCTATTCCGTCGTGGAGTTCCTTGAAAAATAAAGCTGATTCTTGTTGTATTGTTGATTCGGTTTGCTAAACTTTAGGTTTCACTTTTCTGGGTTCATAATTTTTTTTATCTATTATAACTTTTATGTTGTATTTTCATGTAGACACGTTCCATGAGCTTGGAAATTTGCTTCTCAGTTTGGTCCTGCGGAACTTGGCGTGTAAAAATAAAATATAATAACTTTGTTCTGTTTGAGGGTCTTAATTACTTCTTGAATTTCTTCTATAGTTGGTGGTAAATCTTCTTGCAAATTATCCTGAGAATTCCAATTTATAACTTGTTCCAGGACAGTTCAGAAGCTGATGAAGATATCTTGCTAGTATTTCACAACTTTTAGTACTGCTTAATCCAATTTTGCAGTTCTAATTTTTGAAACAGACATTTGGAGTTTGGTACCCACTTAATTCGTTCTTAAAAATTTGATACAAGTCACGAGTGATATTGTTTGCAAAATTTTGCTCTGTTTCAAAAGGTTTCTCCTTTGAAAATGCTCTTTTGGTGTTTCTGATTAAGCTGGCTGTTTTCTTCCTTTGTTGTTTAAATTCATCATAATCTTGAATTTTCTTTAAGAATTTCCATTTTTCCCACTTTTTAGTTCTCTCTGCTATGGCTTTTTCACATATTTCATTCCACTATACTTTCCTTTTATTTTTTATTGACCCAAATGTTTTCTGCGCAGCATTATTAATTGCTCTGGATATTTCTTGGTAATTTCCATGTATAGCCACCTTAATTTTGTCTTGATAATTTATTATTGATTCTTTTGTTATAGTAATCCTGTTTGTATTATATTTTATTAACCTTTGTGACTTTCTTTGTTCTTTATTAGGTAGGAGTTGGCACATTTTAGAGAGGTAATGATCAAAATCAAATTCGTCATTCCTTACTACTTTCACATTCATAATTTCATTGGAATTTTTGCGAAATAGCCATATGATGTAATTAAAATTCTTGTAACATTGGATTGGGAGATATCCACGTTTCAGCATTTCTTGCGAGTTTCCTAAAGAAGGTTGACATTAGTTTCAGGTGAGAGCTTTGAAACAAACTCATCAGCCTCATACCATTTGCACTGGTTCTTTTATGTTCTGGGTAGTGTCCTACTGCAGTTATAAATTTCTTTTCTCTTCCTATGTGTGCACTGAAGTCGCCTAATAGTAGTGTAGTGTTCATCTTTGGAATTTCAGATACTTCACTTTCTAAGAAGTCCCACAATTCCGGTGTCGTTTATGGATTTCTCCTGATGTCTGCATTTATTGGTGTATAGCAACTGACAAGTGTGTTAAGTTGTTTTTGAATTTAACTGTTAGGAAAGATAGTCTCTCTGAGGTGAATTTATATTCCATAGCATTTCTTAATATACTTTTATGTACATAGAAAGCTGTACCTAATAATCTCATCTGATTCATAATTTTGATTGCTGGTTTGCATTTGAAGATTCTGCAGTTAGAAGAATCAACTACATTTTCATCTAGGAACATTGTTTCTTGAACTGCTAAAATCAGAATTTTGTTTTTCTCTAAAAGTATTTCTAGTTCTTTTTGTTGACCAGTCTTCATTAGACAATTTACATTTAAAGTGGCAAGATGAATTTTATTTTAGAAGGATTCCAAGGTTGCTCCGATTCCCCTTCTGATTGCAGTTGTTGGGACTCACCAGAATTCTTGCCCCAGTGCATTGCGTGACGCGTTGGTGGACTTCTCTCTCGAGTTACCACCTGGAGTAGCGTATTCGTTTTGTGGACTTTCCATACTGCAGTTGAAATTGTATTACATTCAAAGTAAGGAATTGAATTTCAAGATAAGATCGGATAGTTAGTCCGAAATTAGACTTTTTGTTCGTGATTCCCTCCAATAGGCTCTTCCGTTCTCTCCACCACTGGGAATTAAATCAGATTTCGTCTTCCGCCTTAGAGACAGCTACCTAGGCTTCACCTGTAAACCTAGGCAGGGCCCTCACAGGGCACTACCATCCGGAGCCATATGGACTCAGATTTTTAACAGTTTGCTAATTCTTCACCTCCTCCTTTTCCAATGCTTGCTAGACAGGGTCCCGAGCTAGCGACCGGTAATAACGGAGTTGGTACATTATTTATTTATTGATACACCTGGAGAGAGAATAAGAACGGAATAAACAACAAACAACCAACAGTAACGAAAAGAATAAAAACATTTCATAGTAAGAATTAAAACATGCGAACTTTTAATGATCATAAGAAACAAAATTGTAAGAGGAAAAACCATACTCCTACAGTGACACGTCTGTTTTTAACAAGAGTTTTAATACAGTTGCTAAAGACGGCAGTATATGTACAAATGCGCGAAAAAAAGAGGTCGAAAAACAAAGAAGAGAACATTACTATCATTTTTCTCAACAGCAGTGAATACCACACGAACAGCATTAGCCTAAAAAGGTAAAGACAATTAAAATGAAATGCGTTACCAGTTCAGTATCACAGACAATCTAATGGCACTGTACTACTCTCACCGTATGTATTCAAACTTCGACAACTACCTGCTGCATTGGAAGAAGAAAGTAGTTGATGGTTTGTAAAACGGAGAAGACAGTGTTTTCTCATTTTATGAAACGCCATAGCCAGACAGAAGGCAGTTAAAATCGGAGAGGGAAATTGCTAGATGAGAGTTATTAAATAGTCTGTAAACAGGTGGACAAAAAATTGTTACAAATGAGGGTAAGTAACTGAATAGCAAATACATGTCTTCCATAGATACCAGCCAGGTTAGTCGAGGGCGCTAATGCGCTGCTTTATGGACTCGGGCAGGCACGCCGGCCCCAGATCGAATCCGTCCTGTAGATTACCGACGAGGGTCAGTGTCCTGGCCAGCCTGGATGTGATTTTTAGGCCGTTTTCCATATTTCACTAGGTGAATATTGGGCTAGTCCCCACGGCCCGTCTCAGTTACGCGACTCGCATACAGTTGCAAAAACTTTCGCACTATTTCATGGCTTACAATAGCCGACCCCGCGTTGAAGTGGGACAAAGGCCCAAAGGAAATGATGATGTGTTCCACAGGTATTCTACTTCAGATTAGTTAGCCTCGAATTTACATTTAAGTTTTAGGATGTATTTTTGAGAGCATTTGTTATATAGAGAACAAAATTGGATGGTAAACAGTTCAGAATATGCAATAGAAGCTTTCTAAAAGGCGTGCTAAGGAAAAATAGTAAAGATGTGTGAGCGATAGCATGAGGTGTCAAAGACTTGGCGACGGTATTCTGGCACACTGAAGTGGCTATTTTGTTTTATACCTTCCATCGTGATGCAACGATCAAGTCTGAAGTGTATTGTGCTACCCTCAGGAAACTGTAGAAACTTCAGTTCGTTCGTCGCCACAAAAATGCAAATGAAGTTCTCCTTCTCCATGAGAAAGCATGGCGTTACACATGTATGCACACTCTAGAGGAGCTCACGAAACTTCATTCGACTGTTCTTTCTTATCCTCCGTACACCCAGGATCCCACACCTTCTGGCTTCTATGTGTTTGGCCGCGTGAAGAACGCAATGCACAGGAACAAGTACGTGGGTGACTGCAAGATGTTGGCTCCGATGTTGACCAGTAGATTGATACTATGAGGGTATACAAGCCCTCCCTGTAAGGCTTCCGCGTTGAAGGGAGATGCGTTGAAAAATAGTTTTTTTCAGCTAGTGAGGAAGCAATAGTATTGTCTATTGGAATCCTGAATAAAAAAGTCTATCTGTTTTCAGAAAAAAATGTGTTGATTACTTATTAAAGGCCCGCTGGCAAAACGGTGATCATTAGACAAAAGTTAAGTGTGACTATACATTAAAGCGAATAACACAGGGTGAAAAAACATATTAGTTACAAACTATGGCATGCACACACTTCATTCAACATGTAAACGTCACTACAGATATTCGGAGATGCCTGACATCATTGGCTATAAAATGGCGCAGACGAATAGCGAAATTTTGCATAACCCACTGAAGCGTCGGAAATCGATGCTGTCGAAGACCTCCTGAATGGCTGTTTGCAGCTCAGCAATGGTTTTGGGGCTATTGATGTACATCTTGTCTTGAATACAGCCCCTCAAAGAGAAATCGGATATCTCCAGATCCAGAGTCTATGGGGACCAATCGCGGCCTATGACAGTGGTCTCTGGGCATCCCAGAGCCAGAATGCGGTTCCCACAGTGCTCCTCCAGGACATCAAGCGCTCTCGTGCTTCGATGCGATCAAGCTCCGTCTTGCATGAACCACAACTTGACGAAATCATGGTCACTTTGGATAATGGAGTTGAAATGATACTCCAAACCCTTCACGCACCGTTCGGTAGTCGCTGTGCTATCAAGGAATATCGCATGCATTATTCAGTGACTGGACATTGCACATCACATAGTAACTCGTTGAGGGTGAAGTAAGCTCTCGATGGCGAAATGCTGATTCTCAGTCCCTCACTATCGCCAATTTTCCTTATACAAGAACTCATCCAAATGACAGTGGGCTTCGTCGCTAAACAAACCATTCGTAGGCATAATACACTACTGGCCATTAAAATAGCGACACCAAGAAGAAATGCAGATGATAAACGGGTATTCATTAGACAAATACATTGTACTAGAACTGACATGTGATTACATTTTCATAGATCCCGAGAAATCGGTACCCAGAACAACCACCTCTAGCCATAATAACGACCTTGATACGGCTGGGCATTGAGTCAAACAGAGCTTGGATGGCGTCTACAGGTACAGCTGCCCATGCAGCTTCAACACGATACCACAGTTCATCAAGAGTAGTGACTGGTGCGCGGCCACCATTAACCTGACGTTTTCAGTTGGTGAGAGATCTGGTGAATGTGCTGGCCACGGCACCAGTCGAAAATTTTCTGTACCCAGAAAGGCCTTTACAGGACCTGCAACATGCGGTCGTGCATTATCCTGCTGAAATGTAGGGTTTCGCAGGGATCGAATGAAGGGTAGAGCCACGGCCGTAACAGATCTGAAATGTAACGTCCACTGTTCGAAGTGCCGTCAATGCGAACAAGAGGTGACCGAGACGTGTAACCCATGGTACCCCATACCATCACGCCGGGTGATACGCCAGTATGGCGATGACGAATACACGCTTCCAATGTGCGTTCACTGCGATGTCGCCAAACACGGATGCGACCATCATGATGCTGTAAACAGAACCTGGATGCATCCGAAGAAATGACGTTTTGCCATTCGTGCACCTAGGTTCGTCGTTGGGTACACCATCGCAGGCGCCCCTGTCTGTGATACACCGTCAAGGGTAAGCGCAGCCATGGTCTCTGAGCTGACAGTTTATGCTGCTGCAAACGTCGTCGAACTGTTTATGTAGATGGTTGTTGTCTTGCAAACATCCCCATCCGTTGACTCAAGGATCGAGACTTGTCTGCACGATGCGTTCCAGCCATGCGGATAAGATGCCTGTCATCTCGACTGCTAGTGATACGAGGCCTTTGGGATCCAGCACGGCATTCCGCATCACCCTCCTGAACCGACCGATTCAATATTCTGCTAACAGCCATTGCGTCTCGACCAAAGCGAGCAGCAATGTCGCGATACGATATACCGCAATCTCGATAGGCTACAATCCGACCTTTATCAAAGTCGGAAACATGCAGGTGCGCATTTCTCCTCCTTACACGAGGCATCACAACAACGTTTCACCAGGCAACGCTGGTCAACTGCTGTTTGTTTATGAGAAATCGGTTGGAAACTTTCCTTATGTCAGCGCGTTGTAGGTGTCGCCACAGGCGCCAACCTTGTGTGAATGCTCTGAAAAGCTAATCATTTGCATATCACAGCATCTTAATCCTGACGGTTAAATTTCGCGTCTGTAGCACGTCAACTTCGTGGTGTAGCAATTTTAATGGCCAGTAGTGTAATTCCCATCATTCCTGTTGCCGACCGCGATGTTTGTACGTCGTAACCGTTCTGAATTTATGAGGATTTTGTTTCATAATGTTCAATAATTCTCGTCCTGTATCTTTCTTTTTTCCGGTTTTGCTACAGTTGATGACTCGTTTCGGTACAGTGCTCTCGGACGTATGAGACTAGCGGACTTCTTTTAGTGAGGGATCCACATTTGCTGGTGCTAATCTGCTTTTTGTGACTCAGGTTATTACGGAGGATGCTTCACCTTTTCACACACATCACGCGTTACTATTTCGTCCCCAGTCTAGTTCCAAGAGAGATAGCCACGGGACACTCTTGTAAACATGTGCAGATAAGCTGTTGGCAGTGAGGCCGACACTGGCCAAACATGGAAGACCAAACACCATTTGCCAGCGGCGCCGAGCGCGTCCGCCCGCGCCGGGCTACCTGCGCCCCCGCCGCGCCGAGGTCCGCGCCGGCCGGCGCTATCGAGCCGTGCCACCCCAGCGGCGCGCCGCCCCCACCGCCGGCCACCATCTGATGCGACGCACGCACTCCTGCGCCCGCTCACAATCGATAGCGTCGTGACAAGTGAGCTACGCTCTCCTACACGTCACGGCCGCCCACGCGCCTCCCCGACCGTGCGGCTAATTTTAGCGTGGGCCGGCCGCCGGGCGCGTATCCCCGTAATTCCACTCCCGCTAATCCGATCGACGCGTTCCACCGACTGTCCCGGAAATCACTGCGCAAGGTCGGAAATGAGTCGTAACAGGTGCGCGACCGTGCGCCAGTCAATATGCGCCAGCCGGTCGTAGTTGAATGTTTCACATGGCACGTGCAGCTGCCCGGCAAGATGAAAAGGGCCAGTGCGCTAAATTATTGCATCGTTGAGAAGATGGGTGAAAATGTTGATTATACGGACGTACAGGCTTAATGTTGGGAGACTCCACGAAGTCGGTTTGGCCTGTCTTCACAACGCTAAAGTGAAGGTAATGTTACTAAAGAAGGTTTTCCGAAATTCCGCCACCAAGTCAGAAGTAATAAATACTCGAGAATTAGAAACAACAACGCCAGCCGACAACGTTACTTCTTTGGATGTAGAGACTGTCGTTGTAACGAAGCAGCTTAAGTTGCTTAATAGTTCAAAAATGGCTCTGAGCACTATGGGACTTAACTTCTGAGATCATCAGTCCTCTAGAACTTAGAACTACTTAAACCTAACTAACCTAAGGACATCACACACATCAATGCCCGAGGCAGGATTCGAGCCTGCGACCGTAGCGGTCGCGTGGTTTCAGACTGTAGCGCCTAGAACCGCTCGGCCACCCTGGCCGTCTACTTAATAGTCTTCAACTTCACCGCACCAATTAGGTTCCCCTCATTCTATAATATACAAGTTTTCGCTCGATAAAACATTCTTACGTAGAATACATACCCTGCTCATGAACTACCACCTTAAAGCGGTGAGAAGCTTCTATGTGTCAACGAGCTACAACGCTTTGCTGATGTGAAGTATGTTACTTTCAGCATCAGCCAGCCAGATTGGTCTGCAGGTGAGAGACCAGAGAAAGAGAACCCCTACAGGACTGCCTTCTTAGGTGTATATAGTCTGCTAATCACAAGTGCCCTTACCTATGTCTGGCATTATTTACATTTACTTGTATCAGACTAGTGTTTTATTTCCTGTTGTCCTCTACGGCCGACCCTTCTTTTCTGACCAGTCAGTACCAGATGTGAGGCCTGTGGTGTCTTTCACTTTCATTCTCTCGTCAGGTTCCAATGGTTCAAATGGCTCTGAGCACTATGGCACTTAACAGCTATGGTCATCAGTCCTCTAGATCTTAGAACTACTTAAACCTAACTAACCTAAGGACATCACACAACACCCAGTCATCACGAGGCAGAGAAAATCCCTAACCCCGTCTAGTCAGGAGGATGTGAAAGTCTGAGATGGCGCAAGAGAATGTTACATAAAATCCCGACGCTACAAGAGGCGGAAGACATCTCTGTAGGACAGCCAGATCTCGGAGCCTCGGAATCGCAAACTGTCTGGAAATGGTATTCCGAAATATATGCCGTGAGCTAGGAAGCTGTGTAATGGCATCCCCATGGTCTTAACATCCGCAGTGGTCGTAGCGTTCCCAGTAGGTTTCTTACATACCAGCTCTCTTCGCAATACACAGCCGGAGCTGGAAAAATGTGGATCATGGAGACGACCTAGGCAAGTTAAATTAAAACGGTCAGGTATCACAGAAACGGTAAAGATAGTTACATGGAACGTAAGTGGAATTGGAACCAAAGAAATGGAGTTGGATCATAAGTTAAGAGAGAAGCAAACTGATACAGGTAGTATGACAGGAACAAAAAATGAAGTAAAGAGACATAATCGGTCTTGATCGATATACAGTGCTATATAACGAAGTATCTCAAAACAGACGAGCGAGTTGTCATGTGGCAGTCCTGTAAATAAACGATAGAAAAGAAAAATTATATAACATTCCTTTATTAATAAAAGAACTATAGCACGTAAATTTAAAACTGACAGACGACATTCAGTTATAATAGATGTATCTGCACCTGAAGAAGGGAAGAAAACAGAACCATACTGTTCTACTACGAACTGCAAGTGATCTTCAACACTGGTTTCGCATTTATGGAGGCTTAAATGCTAGAGTACGCATATATCAAGAGTTGCAGATACGTTTGGCAAAGAACACCTAAAGAAAAATGGCTAGGAAATTAGATAGATTGCAACCTTATGCCAGCTGATGATCACGAATATAATTTATTGACAAATAAGAGATACATGATATTATAGGCAATGCTAGAGGTTATGTATCTTAAATAGGGTTCATAATCGCCAACAACAGGATATGTGATCAGGTTCAAGATGTATACATAAAATAAAGAGTGAGCGATATCTGTTCGGGACACAATTAAGTCATCGCAACAGTTAAAATGATAGCTAAATGGAAGAAACAAAAAAGTATTAGAAATTTCTGTCAAAGTAGGATGTATAAATATTTTCCTAACAAGCAAATTATTCAGGAAGTAGAGAAAGAACGGCAAAATATTAAGGAATTGATAGAAATAACGGCACTTGAAGCGTTAGCAAACAAGAAGAATTTAAGGAAAGAAATGTATAAAACGTTTAAAAGGAAAATATGGCAAAGGCTATTGAAGAAAATGAAAGAACACAGAAAAAGTCTTTGAGAATAAAACACCAGAAACTCTAGAGGACTTCAAGAAAAAATTGAACCGTGCCAAACAAATTACTAGCTTAGTGAGCCAAGTGTGAAAGGATTATATTATAACTAAAGGAGAAGAGGAAATGTGTGAGAAGAAAACTTTGGCTTATAAACTAATGGAAAACTGGTCCAGAGCAGAGAAAGGTACTGGAGAACTATGTATATCGACGAAGATCAGTGGCCATAATTTTATTAAAAAAATATGCCAAATAGAAGATTTAGAAATAAAGGGAAACCAGATCCAATTATACACACACCAAAAAAAAAATTTTGCGTCACCTCGGTTCCGACAGTTTCGGAACCTGTACAGAAAATTGGAAATGGAGGCGAGGTACTGGTGGAAGTAAAGCTGTGAGGACGGGTCGTGAGTTGTGCTTGGGTAGCTCAGTTGGTAGAGCTCTTGCCCGTAAAAGGCCACGGTCCCGAGTTCGAGTCTCGGTCCGGCACACAGTTTTATTCTGCCAGGAAATTTCATAAATGTCATTTCCGTCCTTTTTATTGCTCATGAAATACACACGTTGCATGTTGTACCACAATACAGCGAAACCTTCAGAGGTAGTGGTCCAGATTGCTGTACACACCAGTACCTCCAATATCCCGCACAAGTTCTCTTGCAATGATGCATGCCTGTATTCGTCGTGGCATACTATCCACGAGTTCATCAAGGCACTGTTGGTCCAGACTGTCCCACGCCTCAACGGCGAATCGGTGTAGATCCATCATAGTGGCTGGTGGTTGACGTCGTCCATAAACAGCCCTTTTCAATCTGCCCCAGGCATGTTCAATAGGGTTCATGTCTGGAGAACACGCCGGCCACGCTAGTCGAGCGATGTCGTTATCCTGAAGGAAGTCATTCACAAGATGTGCGCGATGAGGTCGCGAAATGCCTCGCCAGTATGCTGCCGATATGGTTGCACTTTCGGTCGGAAGACAGCATTCACTTATCGTAGAGCCGTTACGGCGCCCTCCATGACCACCAGCGGCGTACGTCAGCCCCACATAATACCACCCCAAAACAGCAGGGAACCGCTACCTTGCTGCACTCGCTGGACAGTGCGTCTAAGGCATTCAGCCTGACCGGGTTGCCTCCAAATACGTCTCCGATGATTGTCTGGTTGAAGGCATATGCGACACTCATCGGCGAAGAGGACGTGATGCCAATCCTGAGCGGTCCATTCAGTACGTTGCTGGGCCCATCTGTACCGCGCTGCATGGTGTCGTGGTTGCAATGATAGACCACGCCATGGACGTCGGGAGTGGTGTTGTGCATCATGCAGCCTATTGCGCACAGAGAGACAGTTAGTCTTAACAGGACGTCATGTTGCTGCACGAAAAGCGTTATTCAACATGGTGGCGTTGCTGTCATGGTTCCTCCGAGCCATAATCCGTAGGTAGCGGTCATCCACTGCAGTAGTAGCCCTTGGGCGGCCTGAGTGAGGCATATCATCGACAGTTCCTGTCTCTGTGTATCTTCTCCATGTCCGAACAACATCGCTTTGGTGCACTCCGAGACGACTCGACACTTTCCTTGTTGAGAGCCCTTCCTGGCAAAAAGTATCAATGTGGACGCGATCGAACAGCGGTATTGGCCGTCTAGGCATGGTTGAACTACAGACAACACGAGCCGTGTACCTCCTACCTGGTGGAATGACTGTAACTGTCGGACCCCCTCGGTCAAATAGGCACTGCTCATGCATGGTTGTTTACATCTTTGGGCGGGTTTAGTGACATCTCTGAACAGTCAAAGGGACTGTTTCGGTGATACAATATCAACAGTCAACGTCTATCTTCAGTTCTGGGAACTGGGATGATGCAAAACTTTTCTTGATGTATGTATTAGTACTACAGCAGACGAACTGCAAGTTGTTTTAGAAACTGTTAGAAATTGGAAAGCGCTTGTGTGGACCATGTGGTATTAATATGGAACTACTAAAATATTCCGGCCAGTTTTGTGACTCACGATAATTACGTTCTTTCAAATGAATGTTGGCACTCGTGTAAAATAACGAACTCTCGGAATATATCGGAAGTGATATCAGTTTTTAAACGGAAAAAACTGTGAAAGTTATAGTGGAATTAGTGTCCCAATCTCAGTCTATAAAATGTTTACAAAAATTATTAATAATTGTGCCTTTCCTATTAGAAGACCAAAGTCGACTCTAGAAAGGCAGTTTATACAGTGATAACACATTTGCCATAAAAAATAATTTTAGAGGAACGACGAGAGGTAAATTTAGAGGCACATATTTCTTTTACTGCCTTCGGAAAAGTTTTTGACAGTGTGAACAGAAAGAAAGTATGGGACATAATGATTACAGCTGGGTATCCCACAGATGCTATTGAAGCAAGAGAAATCTTATAGAAGGAGACAAAAATATCAATACGAGTGACGACAAAACTGGAGAAATCTCTAATAGTCCCCGTACAAACTTCTAGGACTAGTATAGGGTATGAACGACACTATAGGTTATACGGAATTGGCTTCGTCCGTATTCCCATTTGGTGGAGATGATACCGTCGTAAACAAATATTCTTCTTCACTAAAACCCCAATTAGAGTGATTTCCAACGTGACTCTTCCGATAAGCTCATTACTTTGGGCCGCGCGGGATTAGCCGAGCGGTCTGGACGCCACAGTCTTGGACTGTGCGACTGGTTCAGGTGGGGGCTCGAGTCCTCCCTCGGGGATGGGTGTGTGTGTTTGTCCTTAGGACAATTTAGGTTAAGTAGTGTGTAAGCTTAGGGACTGATGACCTTAGCAGTTAAGTCCCATAAGATTTCACACACATTTTTATTTATTTTTTTTATTTTGACCGATAGGAAATGCAAGATTGGAAAATTGGAAATGATGTCTAGAAACGTCTCGTTTCTGTGCTACCGCCATTTGTAAACACGTGTACTTGGTATGATGATGATGATATTTGGTTTGTGGGGCACTCGCTCAACTGCGCGGACATCAGCGCACTTAAAAAAACCCAATTTTTACACAATCCAACCTAGCCACAATCAGATGATGATGATGATGATGATGATGAAATGATGATAAGAACACTCAGTTCCCCCCCTCCCCCCACCCCGGCCGGGAATCGAACCCGGGACCGCTTCATCCAGAGGCAGCAACACTAGCCACATTTTTTTCTTTTTTTTTTGCTCCAAAGCTCTTACTTAAGGCAATCATCTAAAATAAAACAAACGAAGTCATTTCGACAAAAACAAAAGGGTTAAATCAGAAAACTTATATGTCGGAATATGGCGTTAAGTTCAACGTGCCACAACTTGTTTCTTCCGTCACTGCTACATCGTGTAACATTTAAATCTAAACAAGAGTGTTCACAAAAAAAGGGGGGGGGGGGATTTCAACTCATCAAACTCCTTGTCGATGAAAAACAAGATACAGCATATTAGAAAAAAGCTCACGATAACGTGGCATCCTGAGCACCGTCCAATGTGCTGTGGCCGTGTATTGGAAAAAGGCACATGGATCTGCATCATATCCACTCACCATCACGTAGTGGACATAATGTCCAACAAGCCAAATGATGGCATTGTTCTTAGATTGGGGAAAGAAGGTTGTATCGGGTCGCACGAGAATCTCCCTCGAGATAGCCGCCTCCGACGTCCTGAGGAGAAAAGCCAGATGTCGGTGAAGCCACCTCCAATGGTCATGACCGCATGAGAGCAACCGATGATATAATGCATCAGTTTTATGGCAACGATTGCAGCGATCCGTCACATTGAGGCCAATAAGAAAAAGTCCCAAGTTGGTAGGTACAATATCATGAACAACTTGATGCCACGAGGACGTCACTTCCATCGGGAAAATCGGGAGGCTAACGTTAGACCAAACAATCTTCCAATTCGTTTCTGTCGACAGGGCTTCCACAGAGGGAATACTATGAGTAACTGCCCAGCGGCGTAACAGCATTTTTAGGGAGAGATTCGCTTGGGAAAGGATATTTACTCCTAAATAACTGACTTCAGGAAAAAGTTCCTTAACGTGTCGTAGTTCATAACTAATCCTACCAATATCTACTGGAGGTTTTAAACTCGCCAGTCGGATACAGTCATGAAGGTGAGCTGTAAGTGACTGAGGGGCCCGTAGACGTGTTAAAATGGTGCTACGGATGAATAAGACAGAAGCCTTAACCCGAATGTCTGGGAGACCCAAACCTCCCAGCAGACGGGAGCGCGCCATGCCTCCACAACGCACGCGAAATTTAGAGTTGTGTCAGATAAACCTGCCAGTTAAACTATGCAACTTGCGGTACATCATCCCAAGAAGTGAACAGATTTGTGCAATAAAATAAGCCTTACTTAACACATACGTTTCCATGGCGCGGACATTACGAAGAAGTAAGAGGGAGCGACGCTTGTGTTCAATGATTACTCACTGAATCTTATCCGTGACACACTTCCAGTTTATCGTAGCCATCTTTAGCGGACAACTGTCAATTGTAACACCTAACGATCGATATCGTGTGACCAACAAAGCCCATGGTATTTCAACAGCATCAACTCCTCGCAAACGGAATAAGCGACATTTCTGGGAATTAGCCCGCGCTCCCACAAGACTGCAAAAGGCATCCAAAGCTTCCTTCAGCAGTGGTATATCATCAGCATACGCACGAACGGTAAACCTTTCTCCCAACAGAGACCAGCCACCCAAACGAGCATGTAAAGATCGCAATAAGGGTTCCAGAAACTGCACGTAGAGCGACATAGGTAATGGACCCCCTTGAAGGACGCCCTGACACACTGCGATGGGGGAAGTAATGAAACGTCCCCTAGAAAAATTTTATGAATTACTGTGCTGATAAACCTCTTACATTGTTTGCTTTTCAAACAGCTGAGCAAAACTGAACGTACTCAAACATTCACTAAAGTGACACACAATACTTTTAGCGCAACGCAATCTGACTTTCAAAAATCCCTACAAAAGAATGGCCCTGACTAACATTAACCTATACCTTTCACAAATCACTTACCTCACAAAGATCTTTGTTACTCAAGCTACTGCAATACAGCGAGCGCCACTACTGCCAGCTAAATAAAAGATTCAAACTACTGAAGTCACTAACTACTGATAGGCATAGTTAGCAAATGAAAGATTTTGATAGAGAACAAACAATGTATTTACCTTAATAGTGTTGAAAAGTCATAATATACATAGCAGTTCATGACATCCAGTCTTACAAATTTCAAAACTCCGCCATCTCTCTCCCCACATCCACCACTGCTGGCAGCTCACCTCCAACTGCCCAACGCTACGCGCTGTTAACATCCAGCTGCCCAACACTACAATGGCGAGTATTTCAACAATGCCAACCAGCCACAGATTGCACACAGCACAGCCAGTGATTTTCATACAGAGCGCTACGTGGCGTTACCAATAAGAAAACCTAAACAGCCTACTTACATAGCCCGCATGCTCCCCACAAAAAATTTTACAAATTGTTTTGGGCACTGGCCAACACATATTTGTTAAAAATTTTTTCACAATTACAATAACAAAGATATCATATGCACACACTTATTGACGGAATGTTGGTCAAAAGCTAAAACTTTCTCACAGTCCATAAAGACAGTTCTGATCATTCATCACAGTAAAATTGCAGTTTTTTTTTCTCAAAGTCTGAGCAGTAAAAGACAATGCACACGGAAGTAGTGGATTTCAATGCAGTCTTGAAGAAGTAGTTTTGTCTTTCCAACAGAAAGACAGTGCTGACTCTGTAAGTAGGCTGTTATGTTTTCTTATTGGCAACGTTACGTAGCGCCCTGTATGAAAATCACTGGCTTTGCTGTGTGCAGTCTGTGGCTGCTTTGCATTGTTGTAATACTCGCCATTGTAGTATCGGGCAGCTGGATGTGAACAGCACGTAGCGTTGCGCAGTTGGAGGTGAGCCGCCAGCAGTGGTGGATGTGGAGAGAGAGATGGAGGAGTTTTGAAATTTGTCATGAACTGCTATATATATTATGACTATTAAGGTAAATACATTGTTTGTTCTCTATTAGAATCTTTCATTTGCTAACTATGAATGTTAGTAGTTAGTGCCTTCCGTAGTTTGAATCTTTTATTTAGCTGGCAGTAGTGGCGCTCGCTGTACTGCAGTAGTTCGAGTAACGAAGATTTTTGTGAGGTAAGTGATTTGTGAAACGTATAGGTTAATGTTAGTCAGGGCCATTCTTTTGTAGGGATTTTTGAAAGTCAGATTGCGTTGCGCTAAAAATATTGTGTGTCAGTTTAAGCACAGTCGTGTATAAATTGTTCAAAGGGGATGTCTCATATGTCGACCCTTAGCCGAGGATACCTCACTGGAATCTTCTGATTTTTTCTTGTAGTTTGTGTAATTAGTGTAGCTTTTGTTTATTGCTAGCGCGTAATTGTAGAGAGAATCTCCTTTGTAGTTGCAGTCTTTCATTGTTGTTGTGGCATGCATGTTAATTTGCACCAAGTGTTTCGCAGCAGCGCTTGCAATTAACTAGATATTATTTTCAGTGCTATGTTAATGTGTTCTCTTATTTTTGCTCTTCAAATTGTGTTTTTCTGTGTTATCGTGTGAAATATTGTGACAATAATGGCGTGTGAAAAACATAACACTAGGCTCCAAAGTAAACTGAGAAATAATAGTGACGACGAGCGTAGCTTGCCAGCACCACTGTGTAATGAATTAATAGACGTTCAAAGTAGTAATTTGGTAACTGTGCATAGGGAAATGGAGTGGGCTGCAAACAATGGCGTAGACAGTGAAACAGGTAGTGAACAGGGAAGCATTATCGATCGATCGCTCGGCAACAGCTCGCCTCAGGAATCCGAAATGACAAGACACAATCTTGCAAATACTGTACATTCAGGTTTTGCGTCCTCACCGTTTTCTCAAAAGAGTCAAGACACATTTTCCGCTAGTCAAAATGTGAATGTTGCCGGTGCAAATTCACTACCGAAAATCACTGAGGAACATGTTTCAGACCCAGTGCATTGTTATTACAATTAATGCAACAAATGGGACAAAAGCTTGAAAAGTTAGACACAATGGAACAAAATCAGAGACAAACACAGCAACAGTTAGACACAATGGAACAAAATCAGAGACAAACGCAGCAAACGCTTCAAAAGTTAGACACTGTGGAACAAAATCTTAAAAACTTATACACAGTGGAACAAAATCTTAAAAAGTTAGACTCATTGGAACAAACTCTTGAACAAACACGTTAAGATTTAACTACTGAGTTACATAACATTGAATCGAAATGACAAAGAGTCTGTAATGACGTACAAACGCAAATTTGTGAGCTTTTTCAACCTATTTTTTCGCGGCATGAAAATGCATTGCAGAGTCACGAAGCAGCCATAAAAGAACTGCAAACTATTGTTCTGGAAAATCATGAGACCTTGCAAGCTAAATTTGACTCAGTTGCATCTACCGATTCGGTTACGCAACTTGCAAAACTCAGGAAAACTTAAAGGACACAGTAGATGCTCTGAAACTTGGTTCAGAAAAACACACTGAGGAAATAAGTACACTATCGGAGAAAGTAGCCGAACTTTCGGATCAGTTCACTAATTTATCTACGAAGGTAGATGATAATCTGAATGACTCAAAACCAGTAGTCTTTAATGACACAGAAGAGTGCGAACAAATTAGGAAATTCAATCAAAATCAAATCAATATACAGTACAAAAGAGAATTCTGGGAAGTACAAGATCAGTTGGGACAATTAATACAAAAATTACAAATTTCAGACGACACTCGCGCTCCAACACGGGAAGAGGGACTTAGAAATACGGAAAAGACGCAAAATTATAACACAGGGCATTTCGGAAGTTATGAAAGAAACTGGCAATGTGCACCGAATTTTGAGATGGAACCGCCGACACGACCAAACAATGACCGATATGCGAATCGCCGACATGATGATTTTGACTATAAGCTGTTCATTACTACACGTAAATTCAAAACATTTAAGAATTCTGGCAACGACATTCATCCACAAGCATGGCTCCATCAATTCTCTCATTGTTTTCCTCCCAACTGGTAGTTAGAACACAGATTAGAATTTATGTGTGGCTACTTAGAGAATGAACCAGCTGTGCGAATGCGATCGGTCATTCACGATTGCCACAGTGAAGGAGAATTTTATCATGCGTTCCTCTCAGCATATTGGTCTCAAGCTTCACAAGACCAAGTAAAACATAGCATCATGATGATGGAACACTTTGACCAATCTGAATTTTCCAATCTTGTCAAATATTTTGAAGACATGTTGCATAAGAATCAGTATCTTTCAAACCCATACAGCCCCTCAGAACTCATCCGCATTTGCTTAATCAAATTGCCTGAACATTTACGACATATTATTTTAGCAGGACGTTGCAAAGACGACATTGAAGCTTTTCAGGGACTGTTACAAGAATTAGAAATTGACACAGACAGTCGCGGGATGCGAAAACAGGAAAACAATCACTACAGGTCACATCCGTCACAATTCCGTGACGACAGAAACAATAACTGGACACGACAAGTCTATTCTTACAACGCAAATCGTGACCAAAACAGACACCACCCATATGACAACCACTGGCAGAGTAATAATAGTTACAGAGAAAGATCGCATTTCCATAGTAATGAATATGACAGAGATTACCTTAGAAACAGACAATATGGGAACCAAAACAATTATTATCAAGGGAGACAGAATAACTTGAGATGCAACAGTTCAGCGCGCAGTTACGATTCAGGAAGAAATTCTCCACCACATGACCGACAAGAAAGAAACTATGTGAACTACCGACATAACAACAGACCTGAATTTTATCAGAACTGGCGGGATTCAAACAGAGCAGGGCACTTTCGACAACGTGAATTTGTAGAAGCTAGGTCTCCTAATCCCAATAACGGCGCGCGCCAACAAAGAGACAGACAATGACTCGCACCGCAGGCAGCCACCTGCGCCGACTGGCTCAGAGAAAAATATCACAGAGGCTAACCTTGAGAGAAATTCCAGTATTCTTTACTGACATATACCAAACGATGATTTCGTTGAAGCTGAAACTCTGCGTACTAGGAAGAGTAAAGGTTTACACCACATTTGACATGTAAAACCGTTTATTGAAAGTTAATCTGTTTTTTAACCTAGTCTTTGCCATAAAAATTTTCACTTCACGCTACTAGTACAGTTTGTCACACAGTGAAACTGTTAACATGCAACAATGTTTGAAGTTAAATATCCAGTCAAGAACCAAGAGAACTTATTTAAACAGAAATTACGAATGCATTGTTATAGTGAACAGACGTCACAGTGTTATTGTGTGTGTACATTCCTGCTTGTTAGTTGCACGATTACGTAACGACTTTAAGGCTCACATACTTAGAACATATACTGGTACTGCTAATGAAATTCTAATGCAACATTTTGGTTTACTTGAAAACACATTCTGGATTTAAAGTACTTTCAGTGAGATACCAGATGACAAAGTGGTTAGTTTATTTGACAGCTACACGACTATATCACGACGCTACTAATGTGTGACACAATTTACCTTGTTGCTTTTGCGGTGTATCTGTTTTATATCTGCACAGTTTTTCTGAATTCTTCTGGAAAGTAAAACATATTTTAGTAGTAACTTTTGTGGTATAGCTACAAGGCGACAGCCTTTTCTGTAGCACAACAATACGTTACAGCACAGTACTTTCTTCATCACGGCAATAAGTGTAATAAGTAAGATATCTATACGCAATGCATTTCACTTTTGTTTATCATGAGGTAAGTACATTGACTTCTGCAGAACTTAGCTTTCGGAGGACGATAACTACGACACTTCCACAGAGATTATCTTACAACAAGACGCATAGTTTAGCGCTACAGTACACGTATTTGAGTGATTAATTTTGTACTTAAAACATTTATTTTTAAAGATATTTGAATTACAATGATACAAAGTTTTTCTGTGATACATTTCATTCCATTGCAATAATCTGTAACACCTGAGGGTATAATTACATTAATCCTCAGGGGGGTACACGCCTACTTTGTGTACCATGTGTTTGGCAAGCACAAGGAGCCCTAGCTAATATGGTATTTGCTTATACAACTTTACAAATCGGAACCATATTTCTCTAAGACAGAATTACACAGCTATCTGATCATTTAACTGGGAGATAAACTTTCTTTTACTACATCAGTGACACATGTTTACACAATTACACCGTTGGATAACTTCACACTTATGAAATTGTATTTTGTCTGTACTTTGTGAAATGCTCATATTTTTCCGGAACCATTGTGATACTATGAGAGCTTTGAATGATATATTTGGTATGGGATCATGATTTTTAAAGTATGTTTGAGGTAGATGACACTATTGAAATGAGCAGAGAATTTTTTTTAGGTTTTGAAATTATTGGAGGAAGCGACGACGATTTTGAGAGTTGACTGAGGTGTTATGATGTTATTATTACGATGACTATGTGTATTATGCTGTTGAGGTATGTTTATGATCAATAAGCTGATGCTATATGAGGAATTTGATTATGCTACATATTTATTATGATGAAATATTGAAGAAGTGTCGACGAATATATATATGTGTAATAAGGTAATGAATAATGAGTAGTGGTTAGGGACTCTGACTTGTGAAAAAGGATGTTGGAAACCAAGAATCGTACTTTAAAGTTATGAAATGTGTGTAAATGCGTGAATCTATCACAATGCCGATGAAAACTTTTTGAACACTGTTATATTCATAGGATTTTGTTTCTACACATTTGCAATACAAATTTTCGACCTCTGAAATTTTTTATATGAGACTGCCACTGTAGCGGAAACTGCTGTCATAAATATTTCCGTAAGAAAGTTAAGTGACCACCTTCACCTAATGCGTTGTTGGCACCCAGCTGCGCGACAATTGCCTGGAAAGAAGCCATTAGTGTGTGCCTTTCATAGGCACAGCTGAAAAAAAGGCCATTATCCTCGCTATTGACATTTCTTTGTAGAAAGCATCGCAAATACGACACGCTCAAACTTGAAAACATATGATTATACTGTGGAGCTTTTAATTTACGATATTTACTAAAATGCCTAATGAAACGATGAGCAACATTTTACATCTATTGTCTTTCTAGTTGAGAGTTTGCTCATTTTGTTTAATATCAAGTTTCTAGCTGCAGCAGCATTGGTTAAAGTAAAATTTAATAGATGTACTAATATAGATATTTTCTGTCTACAGATCCAGTAAATAATAATTTTGTGATACTTCCAAAAAAAATGAGGGAGCACAAAAAGACATTTCCCTTCAGAGGAACTGCATACATAATTTTCTTTTCAAGTATTTGGTAATTTATTTCATCGAATAAGTTTTTGTGGTGCACCGCTCTAATGACATGGATATTAAGATGTGAATAGACATTTCCCTTATCTGCATTGTTGTCTTTAGGGTACAATTTTTTTCTGCTTGAGCTTTGTCATGTTTGGGTATAAGTTATTGCATTTTCTGCTGCTGTGTACCAGGCATAGTGCTACTGAATTTCACTTTGTATTACTCTGTTAAGCCAATTTTACTACTGATATTTTTCTTGTTGCTGCACATTGGCTCATATTAGTTGTAATGTTGCATTTGCTTGGTAATTTAGATTTACTGTACCTTACTTTGCCAGTTTGAATTTTTTTTCGTTGCTGTTTGTATTAATTGTTTTGTGCTGCTGCATTGCCTCGTCCTTTAGTTTAGCATCTGAGCTCAGTAGATTTAAGTTAGCTTAAGAGGGGGTAGACTATATAAGAGAATGAGTTGTGATGCATTGGAAGAAATGCATTGAGAAGTTATACGGAAAAAGTACAGAAAGCAGGTATAGATAGAACTTTTTGGAAATAATGAAGAACGAAGGGAGATTTCCGAGAAGTAAAGAAAGTTTTGTTTGCAAAATACTGCAGTAAAACAAACCCTGCAACTTCTCTGTATACTACAGCATCATCCACGAAAAGCCGCATGGAACTTCCGATACTATCTACTAGGTCATTTATATATATTGTACTGTTATGTTATTTAATTATGTATTTTGCACCTTTGTAATTGTATTCTTATGTTGTAAATTTATAATTGTATAGACACCAGTTCTTCAAATTAAGTATCATTTCACTGCACACGTTTCTGTTGGTCATAATATATTCACAGTATGTGAGCAGTTGGGACTGTTCGTGTTTGCACATGTGTTAATAATTCAGCAAGGGACTGGATAACAGCATTGCTGGTACTAAGGGCATTTCAAAAAAAAAATTTGTGAGTGCACAAGTGGTGGTTTATGGACTTGCTATATTGTCCGCAAGACTCTTCGATGGTGATTGTGCACCTGCACAGTCGCAACAGATGGTTGCTGGGTGTCTCTACAAGGACTACAGTGGGTCTGCATCTTTGATGGTCCATCAATACAATTATTTCTACAAGGACTGCAGTGGGTCTGCACCTCTGATGGCCCACCAACACCATAATCTCTGCCAGGACTGCAGTGGGTCTGCTCTGTGATGACTTACCTACCTATATTCTTCAAAACTTCGACTGACTCTGCTGTGGGTTTGCTCTGTTGTGGACCATTCCCTGTCTGCATGTCAAGACTTGAAACGTCCCCTTTGTACAATTTATACACGACTGCGCTTAAACTGACATGCAATATTTTTAGTGCAACGCCATCTGACTTTCAAAAATCCATACAAAAGAATGGCCCTGACTAAAATTAACCTATAAATTTCACAAATCACTTACCTCACAAAAATCTTCATTACTCGAACTACTGCAGTACAGCGAGCGCCACTACTGCCAGCTAAATAAAAGATTCAAACTACAGAAGGCACTAACTACTAATAGGCATAGTTAGCAAATGAAAGATTTTAGTAGAGAACAAACAATGTATTTACCTTAATAGTCATAATATATATAGCAGTTCATGACAAATTTCAAAACTCCGCCATCTCTCTCCCCACATCCACCTCTGCTGGCGGCTCACCTCCAACTGCGCAACGCTACGCGCTGTTCACATCCAGCTGCCCAACACTACAATGGCGAGTATTACAACAATGCAAAGCAGCCACAGACTGCACACAGCACAGCCAGTGATTTTCATACAGGGCGCTACATAACGTTGCCAATAAGAAAACATAACAGCGTACTTACATAGCCCCCATGCTCCCCACAAAAAATTTTACAAATTGTTTTGGGCCGTGGCCAATAATGATTAGATACAATTTTTCATAATTACAATAACAAAGATATCAAATGCACACACTTATTGATACAATGTTGGTCAAAACTAAAATTTTCTCACAGTCCATAAAGACAGCCCTGATCATTCATCACAGTAAAATTCCAGTGTTTTTCTCAAAGTCTGAGCAATAAAAGAAAATGCACATGGAAGTAGTGGATTTTCATGCAGTCTTAAAGAAGTAGTGTTGTCCTTCCAACAGAAAGACAGTGCTGACTCTCGACATGCAGACAGGTAATGGGCCACAACAGAGCAAACCCACAGCAGAGACATTCGAAGTTTTGAAGAATATTGATAGGTAGGTCATCGCAGAGCAGACCACTGTAGTCCTGGTAGAGAGTATGGTATTGGTGTGCCACCTGAGGTGCAGACCCACTGCAGTCCTTGTAGAAATAATGGTATTGGTGAGTCATCAAAGGTGTAGACCCACTGTAGTCCTTGTAGAAGCGGCCAGCAGCCATCTGTTGTGACTGTGCAGGTGCACAATCACCATTGAAGAGTCTTGCGGATAATATAGCAAGTCCATAACCACCACTTGTGCTCTCACAAAGTTTTTGGAATTGTCCTTAGAACGAGCAATGCTGTTATCCAGTCCCTTGCTGAATTATTAACACACGTGCAAACATTAACAGTCCCTACTTCTCACATATTGTCCATATACTATGACCAACAGAAACGTGTGCATTGAAATGGAACTTACAAGTTAATAATATGATGAACTGGTGTCAATTACAATTATATAACATAAGAATACAATTACAAAGGTACAAAACACATGATTAAAGAACATAACAATACAGATAATATTTGTAGTACAGGCTTTACAAAAGAATAGAAATAAACATGTACATCAGTGTTACAGGAATTATGACATGAGTACATACATAAAAGATCAGAATAACTTTCGAAACAACAACTTCACACATAAGCATTAAAACAAAACAGAATAAATAATGTCTAAACATCTTTACAAAGTAAATAACATATTATTAACGCCAGTTATATTTGAGGATAACAGTATTCCTCATCGTAGTGAATGTAGCTTAGTATTAGAAGAGAAAAAAATTCTATGAAACAGTACACAGAGACAGGAAGAAAACAAATACACAAGGGTACACAAACACATAGTGGGATAACACAAAAGGAAAGGACAGGGTTAGTTTTCAGTGTAACATTTGGTACTGCTGTCCAACCCAAAACTTCATTCGATACATCTTTCGTCTTATTTCAACATTTGTTTCCACCAAAAAATCCTATCCAAGCATGCTTTCTGTATTTATATGTTCACATATTTCTTATTTCATTATTTATTTTCCATTATCTTACCTCATCATTTATTTTCAAGAAAATCCTACCTAAACCTGTTGTCCCTAAACCCTACTTTTTTGGTTCATATCCTCTTTCAAAATACATTTTTAGCCAAACCATTTTCTTATAGCTTCTCAATGCATTTCTTCCAATTCATCACAACTTGTTCTCTTATATGGCCTACCCCATCTTAAGCTAACTTAAATCTACTGAGCTCAGATGCTAAACTAAGGGGCGAGGCAATGCAGCAGCATAAAACAATTAACACAAACAAGAATGACAAAATATGCAGATTTGCAAAGCAAGCAGCATTATAGAAATTAGCAAAGCAATTGCAATATTACAACTAATATAAGGCAATGTGCAGCAAACAAGAAAAATAAATCAGTAGTAAAACAGGCTTAACAGAGTAATACAAAGTCAAATTCAGTAGCACTATGCCTGGCAAACAGCAGCAGCAAATGAAATAACTTATATCTAAACATGACATAGCTCAAGCAGAAAAAATATTACACTAAAAATGGCCATGTCTAATACCTATGTCACATCTTAACACTAGAGTGATGCATCACGAGAACTTACACTAGCAGATAAGTTACCAAATTGTAAAGAAATTATTTATGCAATTCCTGTGAAGGGAAATTTCTATTTAGGTGCTCTCGTTTTCTTGGAAGTAGATCATAAATTTCTTATCGACTGGATCTGTAGGCATAAAATAACTATATTAGTACACTTAACTTTCTTACTGAAATATTCATGACAGCAGTCTGCACTACAGTGACAGTCTCATATAAAAATTTTATAGGTCGAGAATTTGTGTTACAAATGTATAGAAACAAAATTATATAAATATAACAGTGTCCAAGAAATTTTCGCCAGCATAGTGATACATTCACGCATATACACACATTCCATAACTCTTAAAGTACGATTCTCGGTTTCCAACATCCTTTTTCACAAACCAGAGTCCCTAACCACTACTCATTATTCCTTGCTTTATTACACATATACATATTCGTAGACACTTCTTCAATATTTCATCATAATAAATACGTAGCATAATCAAATTCCTCATATAGCATCAGCTTATTGATCATAAATGTACCGCAACAGCGTAATACACATCGTCATCATAACATCACAAAAACTCCGCCAAATCTCAAAAACGTCATAGCTTTCTGCAATGATTTCAAACCCTAAAGAAAATTCTCTGCTCATTTCAATAGTGTCATCTACCTCAAACACACTTCAAAAATCATGATCCCTTACCAAATGCATCATTCAAAGCTCTCATAGTATCACAATGGTTCCGAAAAAATATGAACAGTTCACAAAGTGCAGACGAAATACCATTTCATAATTTTGAAGTTATCCAACTGTGTACTTACGTAAACATCTGTCACTGATGTAGTAAAATAAATGTTTGTCTCTTTCAGTTAAATAATCAGATAGCTGTGTAATTCTGTGTTAGAGAAACATGGTACCGATGTGTAAAGTTGTATAAGCAAATACCATATTAGCTAGGGCTCCTTGTGCTTGTCAAACACATGATACACAAAGTAAGCGTGTACCCCCCTGAGGATTAATGTAATGATACCCTCAGGTGTTACCGATTACAGCAGTGGAATAAATGTATCACGGAAAACCTTTGTATCATTGTACTTCAAATATCTTTAAAAATAAATGATGTAAGTACAAAGTTAATCACTCAAATACGTGTACTGTAGCACTAAACTGTGCGTCTTGTTCAAAGATAATCTCTGTGGAAGTGTCGTAGTTGTCGTCCTCCGAAAGCTAAGTTCTGCAGAAGCCAATGTACTTACCTCATGATAAACAAAATGGAAATGCTTTGCGTATAGATATCTTAGTTATTACGCTTATTGCCATGATGAAGAAACTACTGTGCTGTAACGTACTGTTGTGCTACAGAAAAGGCAGTCCCATTGTAGCTATACCACAAAAGCTACTACTAAAACATGTTTTAGTTTCCAGAAGAAATCAGAAAAAACTGTGCAGATATAAAGCAGATACAGCACAAAAGCAACAATGTAAATTGTGTCACAAATTAGTAGTGTCGTGATATAATCGTGTAGCTGTCAAAGAAACAAAATGCTAAGTCATCTTTAATTCCACAGAAAGTACTTCAAATAAGAATGTCTTTTCAAGTAAACCAAAATGTTGCATGAAAATCTCATTGGCGTTGCCAGTATATGTTTTAAGTATGTGATCTTTATAGTTGTTACGTGATAGTGGAACTAACAAGCAAGAATCTACAAATAACAACACTGTGTCATCTGCTAACTATAACAATGCATTCGTAATTTCTATTTAAATAATTTCTCTTGGTTCTTGACTGGATATTTAACCTCAAACATTGTTGCATGCTAACAGAGTCTAAGTCTGACAAAGCACACTAGTAATGTAAAGTGTAAAGTTTTATGGTAAAGGCAAAGTTAAAAAGCAGATTATCTTTCAATAAACGGTTTTACATGTGAAATGTGGTGTAAACCTTTACTCTTCCTAGTTCGCAGAGTTTCAACTTCACCGCAATTATCATGTGGTATACGTCGGATTCTGTAAGGTCCATTGTAAACTAGAAAGAGTATGTGACTCAAGTGTTTCTTCTTATGTGACAATGAATGAGCTTTAATGAGAACTTTCTGACAAATATACAATTTCTTAGCATTTGCTTTACCATGTAGTTTTCTCCTTTTGTCTGCTGCAGATTTTATATTTTTAAGAGCCAAATCAATTATGTCTTTGTGTCGAAGTTTACGTGTATTCGGGAAAGGTACAAGCTCTCTGATTCTGTTCGGTGGTTCTTCATGCTTCAGTACAAGAGTAGGTGGTAAAGCAGTGGAATCATGAGGCATTTCATTCAGCACATTTTGAAATAAGTGTAAATATCTGTCCCAATGCTGATGCTTTCTGTGACAATAAAGACTGCAAAGCATATTGATTTCTTTCATAATCCGTTCAGACGGGTTACAATGTGGTGAGTACAATGAAATAAAAACAGGTTTGATTTTATGATTCCGAAGCATGCGTGACCAAACAGCAGATCTGAATTGCGGTCCGTTATCTGAAATGACTTTAGCAATGTGGCCAACTTCACGTAAGAAATTTTTAACAAAGGCGTTGGATACAGACCGTCCAGTGGCTTTACGTAACGGAGTGAAAGAAACAAATTTTGAAGTAAGTTCAACAGCGACTAGAACGTACGAAAATCCATTCGATGTTCTGGCAAGGGGTTCCAAGAGATCAACAGCAGCAAATTCTTTTAATCTGGAAGGAATAATAGGAAACAACAGAGCACGATGTGAGATAGTAGATGGTTTCGCCTTTTGACAAAGTTTACAAATAGACAAGACTCTTCGAATTCTCTTTTCCATATTGTTAAAATAACAAGTCGTTCGAAGAATATGATAACATTTTCGTGGACCAAAATGTGCGTAGCTGAAATGAATGTACCAAATGAGCTTATTAACAAAATCGTCTGGAATGCAAAGTACCCATAGCTTGTCATCAACAGTGCAGCGTTTGAAGAGTATGTTGTTTCTAACCAGGTAATAATGCCGAATGAATGTGTGTCTTTTCATGCCATTTACTTTTGATGTCTTTCCAAATCGGATCTTTATCTTGTTCGTGAGCAATGTCCTTTAAAGATGTGGTGATGAAGTTTTCAAAGGCGACTTTCTGAATGTAAAGAATACTGAAATTTTTCTCGAGGTTGCCTTCTGTGTTACTTTTCTCAAGCCCAGCCGGTGCGCGTGACAATGCGTCCGCAACAATGTTCTCCTTGCCGGGAATGTAGACTACTGTGAAGTGGAATTCTTGCAGAAACAATGCCCAACGTTGTAAACTGTCATGATTTAATTTTGAAGGCATAAGAAATTGTAATGCACGATGATCACTGTATACTTTTACGCGATTATCAGAAAGAAAGAAACGGAATTTGTTAAATGCCCAAACGATAGCTAAAGCTTCTAATTCAGTAATGGAATAATTTTTTTCAGATTTTGTTAGCACTCGGCTAGCAAAAGCAATGGTTTTCTGAACAGTAGTGTCATTTTCTGTGGCTTCTTGAAATAAATGGGCACCAAGACTGACTTTAGAAGAACCCATGCTAAGGCAGAAATCTTGTGACAGATCTGGATGAGCTAATATTGACGCGTTAAGTAGTGATTCTTTCAAAGAATTGAATTCCAACTGTGCTTGTTCGTCCCAGTTCCAAATAGTATTTTTTCCAGTGAGAGAACAAAGTTTTGGTGTAACTAGAATTTGCATATTCAGAAAACGACGGTAAAAATTTACGAGATCTAGAAAACTGCGGACTTGTTTTTTTGTGGATGGAACTGGAATGGCTCTGATTGCTTCTAACTTTTCAGGATCCGGCTGAATGCCTTCAGAAGAAATAATATGTCCCAAAAACTTCACCTTTGTCCTACCGAAATCAGACTTTTCTAAGTTAACTGTAATTCCAGATTCTGCAAAAATATGTAACACGCTGTTGAGGATGCGATTGTGTTGTTCCCATGAGGCTTCTGCTATCAGAATATCGTCCAAATATAAGGTGATGTGACGTTTTAAGAACTCAGGTAATATGGAATTTAGCCCGCGAATGAATGCTGCCAAAGATATGTCACACCAAAAGGAAGTTTCCTAAACTGATAACAAACGCCGAAACAAAGGAAAGCTGTGTATTTTCTACATTCTGGATGAAGTTCGATCTGATAAAAGCTGGATCTGAGATCAACAGAAGACAACACTCTTACACCATTAAAATTTTGAAGAAGTTCTTCTAAAGTTTGCGGCCTGTCTGTTTCAGGAAAGATGATAGTATTAATTTGTCTCGAATCTAAGACAAGCCTCATCGATCCATTTTTCTTCTCAATAACATGTAATGGATTGTTGTATGAGCTTACTGCAGGCTCAATAATGCCGTCGTCAAGCATAGATTGTATTTCTGTTCTAACACGGTCCCTATAATGTGCTGGAATTACGTATGGTCAAAAACAAAATTTAGTATGCTCACGAACACGAAATTGGTATTGAAACCCCTTGATTGTTCCTGTTTTGTGAGTAAAAACTGTGGAATGTGCTTGTAAAATCTCAAAAAGTTCTTGCCTATCACTGTCATTACAATTCTCAATTGTTTGAATTTTGTTCTACATTAATTCATTATTATCAAATGCGCCGTCGATATCATCCCTGTCAGTACTTGCAGAGTGATTGTTAGTGTTAAGTTCCGTCGAAAATTCCGAACTGTTGTCTAAGAGGTAAAGCTGATTAATTTCTTCGTCATGGTTTGAGAGCCAATCTTCAAATTTCAAAGCTATTGACTTACCATCTTTTTCTAAACTTATTTCAGCATCGTGAAAGTTTAAGATTGCTTTGTATTCATTCAAAAAGTCTACTCCAAATATAATTTCCGTCGACAATAGTGGAACAATAAGAAAGTTCATAGAGAAGCTGTGGCTTTGACAAAAGAATTCTAAGTTGGTTTGTTGGCGTACATCTACACTTTTTCCAAAGGTTCCACCTTGTAATTTAATCTTACGTAACGGAAGTGTGGGACAATCGTTCGATTAGTTGCATTTGCTAAAGGCTGTTTCACTAATTACTGAAATGGGACTGCAAGAGTCAAGTACTGCCGTAAATTTTACCTCATTTACTGTAATGTCAATCACAGGATATGCAATGTTGTTATGTTTTACGTCGTGTTCCTGGAGTAAGACGTCCCTAATGTCTTCCATTTTTACGTAATTACTAGCTACGGCACCTGCGTCGTCAGTTTCATAAGTAAGTTTTGTGGCTGCCAGCGGTATGAGTCATTGCCTATTGTGTCTTTGTTGGCGCGCGTCGTTATTGGGATTTGGAGACCTAACTTCTACAAATTCACCTTGTCGAGAGGGCCCTGCTCTGTTTGAATCCCGCCAGTTCTGATGCAATTCAGCTCTGTCGTTACGATTATATCGTCTGTCGTCATGTCGGTAGATTCCATAGTTTCTTTCTTGTCGGTCACGTGGTTCAGAATTTCTCCCTGAATCGTAAATGCGCGCTGGACCATTGCGTCTTAAGTTATTCTGTCTCCCTTGATAATAATTATTTTGGTTCCCATATTCTCTGTTTATCTGATTGTCTCTGTGATAGTCACTACCGTGGAGAGGTGATCTTTCCCTGTAATTATTACTACTCTGCCAACGGTTGTCATACGGGTGGTGTCTGCTTTGGTCACGATTTGTGTTGTGAGAATAGCCTTGTCGTGTCCAGTTATTATTTCTTTCATCGCGGAATTGCGACGGATGTGACCTGTAATTGTTGTGTTCCTGTTTTTGCGTTCTGCGATTGTCAGTGTCAATTTCTAATTCTTGTAAGAGTCCCTGAAAAGCTTCAATGTCGTCTTTGCAACGTCCTGCCAAAATAATATGTCGTAAATGTTCAGGTAATTTGATTAAGCAAATGCGGATGAGTTCTGAGGGGCTGTATGGGTTTGACAGGTACTGACTCTTGTGCAACATGTCTTCAAAATATTTCACAAGACTGGAAAATTCTGATTGTTCGAAATGTTTCATCATTATGATACTATGTTTTACTCGGTCTTGTGTAGTTTGAGACCAATATGCTGAGAGGAAGGCATGGTAAAATTCTCCTTCACTGTGACAATCGTGAATGACCGATCGCATTCTTACAGCTGGTTCATTCTCTAAATAGCCACACATAAATTCTAATCTGTGCTCTAATGATCAGTTGGGAGGAAAACAATGAGAGAATTGATGGAGCCACGCTTGTGGATGAATGTCGTTGCCAGAATTCTTAAATGTTTTAAATTTACATGTAGTAATGAACAGCTTATAGTCAAAATCATCATGTCGGCGAGTCGCATATCGGTCATTGTTACGTCGTTTCGGTGGTTCCATTTCAAAATTCGGTGCACCTTGCCAATTTCTTTCATAATTTCCGAAATGCGCTGTATTATTATCTTGTGGTTGTTCCGTATTTCTATGTCCCTCTTCCCGTATTGGAGCGCGAGTGTCCTCTGAAATACGTAATTCTTGTATTACCTGTGTCAGCTGATCTTGTACTTCCCGGATTTCTCTTTGCTGTTGCGTATTAATTAGATTATGATTTTGTTTGAATTTCCTAATTTGTTCGCACTCTTCTGTGTCATTAAAGACTACCAGTTTTGTGTCATTCAGATTATTATCTACTCGTACCTTCGTAGATAAATTATTTAGCTGATCCGAAAGTTCAACTACTTTCTCTGATAATGAACTAATTTCCTCTATGTGTCTTTCTGAACCAATTTTCAGAGTATCTACTGTGTCCTTTAAGTTTTTACTGAGTTTTTGCAAGTTGTGTAACCGAATCGGTAGATGCAACTGAGTCACTTAGCTTGCAAGGTCTCTTGATTTTGATGAACAATAGTTTGCAGTTCTTTTATGGCTGCTTCGTGATTCTGTAATGTATTTTCATGCCGTGAAAAAATAGGTTGAAAATGCTCACAAATTTGTGTTTTTACGTCATTACAGACTTTTTGACATTTCGATTTAATGTTATGTAACTCAGTAGTTAAATCTTCACGTGTTTGTTCAAGCTTATGTTCCACTGGGTCTAACTTTTGAAGCTTTTGTTCCATTGCGTCAAACTGTTGCTGTGTTTGTCTCTGGTGTTGTTCCATTGTGTCTAACTTTTGAAGATTTTGTTCCATTGTGTCTAACTTTTGAAGATTTTGTCCCATTTGTTTCTGATTTTGTTCAAGCGATGTGTCTAACTTTTGTAGCCTTTGTCCCATTTGTTGCATTAACTGTAATAACAATGCAGTGGTGTCTGAATCACGTTCCTCAGTGCTTTTCGGCAGTGAAGTTGCACCGGCAACATTCACATTTTGACAAGCAGAAAATGTGTCTTGACTTATTTGAGAAAACTGTGAGGACCCAAAACCTGAATCTACAGTATTTGCAAGATTGCGTCCTGTCATTTCGGATTCCTGGGGCGAGCTGTTACCGACCGATCGATCGATAATGCTTCCCTGTTCACTAATTGTTTCACTGCCTACTCCATTTTTGCAGCCCGCTCCATTTCCCTATGCACAACTACCAAATTACTATGTTGAACATTAGTTAATTCATTACACGGTGGAGCTAACACACTGCTTTCGTCTTCACTGTCATTTCTCAGTTTACTTTGGAGCCGAGTATTACGTTTTTCACCCGCCATAATTGTCACAATATTTCACACGATAACACAGAAAAGCACAATTTGAAGAGCAAAAATAAGAAAACACATTAACATAGCACTGAAAATAATATCTAGTTAATCGCAAGCGCAGCTGCGAAATACTTGGTGTAAATCTACATGCATGCCACAACTGTTTTACTGTACAACAATGAAAGACTGCAACTACAAAGGAGATTCTCTCTACAATTAAGCGCTAGCAATAAACAATAGCTACAGTAATTACACAAACTACAAGAAAAAATCAGAAGATTCCAGTGAGGTATCCTCGGCTAAGGGTCGACATATGAAACGTCCCCTTAGAAAACTTAATGAATTGCTAAGCAGATAAACCTCTTACATTGTTTGCTTTTCAAACAGCTGAGCAAAACCGAACGTACTCAAACATTCACTAAAGTGACACACAATACTTTTAGCGCAACGCAATCTGACTTTCAATAATCCCTACAAAAGAATGGCCCTGACTAACATTAACCTATACCTTTCACAAATCACTTACCTCACAAAGATCTTCGTTACTCAAGCTACTGCAATACAGCGAGCGCCACTGCTGCCAGCTAAATAAAAGATTCAAACTTCTGAAGGCACTAACTACTGATAGGCATAGTTAGCAAATGAAAGATTTTGATAGAGAACAAACAATGTATTTACCTTAATAGTGTTGAAAAGTCATAATATACATAGCAGTTCATGACATCCAGTCTCACAAATTTCAAAACTCCGCCATCTCTCTCCCCACATCCACCACTGCTGGCGGCTCACTTCCAACTGCGCAACGCTACGCGCTGTTAACATCCAGCTGCCCAACACTACAATGGCGAGTATTCCAACAATGCCAACCAGCCACAGACTGCACTCAGTACAGTTGGGCAACACGATTCTTTTTGACGATTCGATTCCTACGATTCAATCTGACATTGCGAATCGATACCTACGATTCGTTCACGATTCTTTCACGATTCATTCTAGTCTGTGATGGCACGATTTTTACGGAATGCAAAAAGTTCTACATCTTACTCACAGATGGCAAGACATGTCCCAAATTGTCAATGGGGTTAGAATCGAACTGTGTCATGATAAGATATGCCAGAAATAGTTTATTTATGAGTAAACATGCATATGACGTTACAAGTGTGATTCGCGATTTATACGTGTAATGCTTTAATTGATGAAAGGTCACGTTTGATTTGATTGCATCTATTGTTTTATTTCAGTATACCAGGAAAGAGTAGTCGATTTGTGCGAAAGGTGGTGCAAAATTACGCGGTATGCCAGTTTGGTTGTAAGGCTGGAACGTATCAAACTACAGACGTCTGTTTTATAGTAACAAAATAGCAGTGAGGCAGACGTGGTTTGGCTCATAGCTTGGTTTTCACGAGTAATATTACGGCCCACGAACTTTGTTTGTTCGTTTCGACCTTCCTTTGTTCACACGCATCCTCCACTTGACTGCCATCTGGCGGTCGTAATCATTCGGCAGGACTCGGCATGATTCGGAAGTTACCTTCGAAGCATAGTGTACTAAGAATCGATGTATCGTTGGAACTTGGAATCGTCACGACTCGGAAACACGCAATCGTTCTCACGATTCGTTTGAACGACGATTCGATTCTTACGATTCTTTATTTAGAGTCGTTCAAATGAACGACTCATTCACAAATCGTCAAAACTCTAGCACACAGCACAGCCAGTGATTGTCATACAGAGCGCTATGTGGCGTTACCAATAAGAAAACCTAAACAGCCTACGTACAGTAAGACGGCCATTTACGTCAATAGGCGCCCGAATACCACAAATCAGAGAGCTAAACAGTCGCCGTGCAGCATCGTCAAAAACTAACAGTTGTCAGTACTCGTGTAAGGAAGCCATGATTAACGCGGTCGAAAGCTTGGTGAAAAACAATGAAAAGCGCTGAGCACGGGAATGGTGGAAGCAATCGAAATTAAATCACGACATTCTGCAACGGGAGTCAGGGGAGTACGACCCGGAAGATTGATGGATCACAATTGATGGATGAACATTGATGGATCACAGTGATGGTAGACAACAACAGCGATAGTCGGCTATTTACCGCTCACGCCACTATTTTGTAATCATGGCTGGAGGAAGGTATTGGGTGAACATGATCCAGACGCAAACGTCCCGGCTTTTTAGGTATCAGGACAATTTTAGCAACCTTCAAGCTGGGCGGGAGAAGGCCTCCGTGAAACACTTCATTCACATAGCAGTTATCGTATCTCCTATCAGGGACCAGAATCAAATATAAAATTCTTTGGGAAGCCCATCGAAGCCAGGCGATTCGTGGGAGGGAGAACGAGCCACAATATCAAGTATATCGCCTTGATGGAATACAGAGAAAAGCTCTTCCTGTACAGCTGGCGTAACAACACTATAGAAGGAGGGAGGTAAAATCAACAGACGGTGGACTGTCTGGAACCACTTCAGTATTAAGTTCGGAAAAGTACTGGTAAAGTTCAAGCATGATATCAGATTGGGAGGGCCACTCACGCCCATCTAGAGGCCGAATGGTAGTAAGACACGTCTTTTAAGAAAGCTTGGGAAGCCGAAGAAGATGATAGACAGAGGTCAATTCATCCTGTACGATTGAGCGAGGCTTGGAACGGAATCTGACATCATCCACTTGCCTAAGTTTGAGTTTTAGAAGTTTTGCCTTCACACGGTGGACGTCGACGACTCTCAAGGGGGGATCATGAGCATTATCGTAAAGATCGCGAAGGACTTCATAATAAAATTCCCTGGTTCGCCTTATTTCAGCTGCTTTTTCAGCGCTATAATGCTTGAGTGCATTTCGAATCCGGTGTTTAGTAAATGTAACCCACCATTCTAGAAGTGAGGGATAACGCGTCTGGCACTGGGTTGTCCGCCACCATACGTCTGCGATGATGCCTTCCATAGAGGGGTTCGTGAGACGTAGAGTGTTTAGCTTCCATAAAGGGCGCGAAAAATGGACCCGCTGCGGGACGTGGTTCAAAGTCATTGAAACAGCACAGTGATCAGTGGAATTGGCAGGAATTACATCAATCGATAGAAACTGACTACATATCGGGGCAGATAAATAAAAGCGGTCCAATCGGCTACTTGAAGTAGCTGTAAAAAACGTAAACCGCACCAATGTAGGATATCTCCCAAACCCAAGCATCTTAAAGATGCAAAGACGTCATCATATCATTAAGTTCACGACACTATGTATAACTTGAGGTCTGATTTACACGACGTAAGACGCAGTTAAAATCGCCCCCCCCCCCTAACCATACCTAGCGTGGGTTCCGTCGGAGTAAACAAACAAGTTCTTCCTTAGAAAACCGCGAGTGATTGGATGAACGACCGGATCCAGACGGGGCGTAAAGAAAAAGTAGGGTGAGGTCATAAAAACTACAGCGGGATTCCATCTCGATAAAGCAAAGCCATACCGGTAGAATTTTCAAGAGCGACATTGAAAAACATAGAGTATCTAGGAAGACAAAACACATCAAATAATACCTCTTGTAAACGCACAATATTACCTTGGGAATGGTAAACTGGCGTAAGGCAGCAAGCCGTAATTGGGAATATATCCTATTAATATTGAGGGTTAGAAATGTATATGCCTGCATCCGTTAACACATGTAAGATAAATGAAACAACACTAAGGAAAGTACACTCATCACGTCCTTCACACCTCAACGTCCGGTGGCGGTGGAAAGAAGGTATAATTTTGATCCTCCCTACCGGAAGCCGAGGAATCCTCGTTTTTCTTTTTTACGACGCGCCGCTACACGTGCAGGTTGAAACTGCTGTTTCACACCACTCCGTGAAAACATACACTCTTGATGTGAAAGGGTTGAGGGCACGTCAAATTCAGATTTGATAGAGGAGCAATCATCGGAAAATAGGGGAGCACAACTCAGAGCGACTAACAGAAACATCAGGTACAGAAGAGACAGGTAATGCAGTGCCGGTGTCGGATGGCATCTCCTGACTATCAGGAGGAGAACCCGTAGAATCATGTTGCTCCAGCGTCTCGGCGTGGAGGAGGGGTGGTATTTCACTGGAACACTGTAAGGACTGGCGAGCAGGCAACGTCACTGCGGGAACATCTGAACGCACGGGAACCGTCGCGACTACGGGTGAAGTGGGGTACACAGATTCAGCACACATTTCAACATCAACAGAAGCAGCTACATCATCTCTGGTAATACTGGAATCACAATTAGCTCATTACCGCCAGAAGGTGCACCCTCTGTCCACGCAGTATCAGAAGAACGAGACTGGAGTTGGGCGTCCTCGAAATCTGAACCGACCTCAATCCGCCGGCGTTTGACTTGCGCTGCTGGAGCCGTCGTTCCCTCATGGACAGAGGCCGCAATGGGACGCGCCGGTAACGATGGAAATTAGCGAGAAGTAGGGGGTAATGTAGCTCGTACATCGCTTAAAGCTGGAGATTTACTGACAGCCGACTGAGATGACACTATGTCGGCTAATGTTAAAGGAAGACGTCGTCAGAACAGCAGTGCGGCGAGGACAATCGGATCTGAGATGACCGCTTTCGTTACAGAGAAACAAGTTCCTTCTTGCCCTGCATACATAACATGGATCCGGTAACCACAAACAATTAAGTGGGAAGGAATGTTCTTTTTAACGCACATATCCACAGTCCGGATACCATTATAACACTGGAAGCGATGTTGTGCTGACCAGCGTTCGCATCGGATATGCCGTATTACTCTAAAGGGAAGCAACGCCGTTTTAAGAAATGAATCGTCCGCTTCAGGAGGAAGGTTACAAATTCTAACCGGAGTATACTCGAGTGCCGCATTTTGAAGGAGGCCTGACTAACAGAACCATCTCGATGTATAAACAACACCTTAGAACCAACCCGAGAGAAAAGCCGATGTACTTTAACGGGATCGTAAAACTTCACAAAGAATGCATACAAATCAGATTCACAGTAATCAATTTCTACCTGATCAGGTGTAACACGGATAACGTCAGATAACCATTCGTGAATTTCTAAAGAGCCAAGTCGAAAACGACGCGTACTCTTGTCAAAACTGAAACGGACGGTAGCCCGACGAGGAACTGACTTGGAGACTTGACAGACCCCATGGCGCGGGCAGAAAACACCACCGCCAAGAGGACAACGACAATAAACTCCGCTACGAAACTACGATGTGACACCGGCCGATACACCAACAAGATTGAGTAGCTTCGACACAAGCGGCGCTGCGGCACAGGCGCAAGCTAACTACGACCTGCTCGCTCGATGCGCAAGGCCACACTGCCACTAGACCATGAGCTGCGGACGTGTTTGCTAGGCAGCCGGACAGTCATGGTGGAGAGCGGTAAGGTCGGATCGACTGAAGTCATTTAACGTCTATCCTGTCCATCTGACCGGTTTTGAGCCTGATTCATGGGTCTGCAAATGTTAGGGCAATGTGGCTGCATACACTTTTGCAGAGTACACCGGACTGATACTTCTATACAGCGAAGCACATGGTAATGGAAGAGCTGCTCGTCGCCTTTACCATGATCGTTATCCTCAACGCCTGACTACATCGCATACCCTGTTTACCACAATCACGCTTCGAGAGAGGGGTACCTTCACTGTTAGGAGGCGTGAATGTGGTGCTCCGAGGAGACGCCTGACACCCGAACTGAAAGGGACCATATTGCATCACGTTAAAGAGAACTCGTCAACAGGTACACGAGAAACTTCCTGGAAGATTAAAACTGTGTGCCGGACGAAGACTCGAACTCGGGACCTTTGCCTTTCACGGGCAAGTGCTCCTTTCTTTCAGGAGTGCTAGTCCTGCAAGGTTCACAGGAGAGCATCTGTAAAGTTTTGAAAGTAGGAGACGAGGTACTGGCAGAAGTAAAGCTGTGAATACGGCGCATGAGTCGTGCTTGGGTAGCTCAGATGGTAGAGCACTTGCCCGCGAAATGCAAAGGTCCCGAGTTCGAGTCTCGGTCCGGCACACAGTTTTAATCTGCCAGGAAGTTTCATATCAGCGCACACTTCGCTGCAGAGTGAAAATTTCATTCAGGTACACGAGAAATAGCTCATGCGATTGATGTTGCTCCTCCGCATCGTCTATGTTCTGCATGACTAACAAATAGACCCATACCAACTCCAGAGGACACAGTCACTAATGCCAATCGATTTTGCATTACGTGTTGAGTTCTGTACCCATTTTCTGCGCCTCTTAATCAAGGAGCCCCTAATATTTCCATGATGAATTCTCTTCACAGATGAATGAAAATTTACTAGGGTCTATGTTCTCAGTTCTCGAAACAGCCACGTCTGTGCAGACTAAAAGCCGTATCTCATGCTAGTACAGAGATTCCAACATAGATTTGGTATCAATGTGTGGGCAGATATTCAGGATGGTCATGTGACTTACCATACATGCTTCCATACAAGCTCATGGTTCCCATCTACTTGATCTTTCTACAACAAATACTGGGCGTGTTGTTGGATGCTGTGCCACTGAACGTTTGTCAAGACATGTGGTTTCAGCATGACGGTGGATCCACTTACGCTCACATCATGTTCGGGAACATCTGGACCAGCTATTCGGACACAGATAGATAGATAGAAGTGATCCAATCGTATGGCCTTCTAGATCACCGGATCTGATTTCACTAGATTTTTCCCTCTGGTGTCGAATGAAGAGTTTGGTTTATAAGGCTCTTGTCGACAGAAGAAGATCTGGTGGTACGAGTTGTGGTCGCTGCAGGACAGCTTGAAAAGACTCCAGGTATGAGTGAGCGTGTGCACCAACATCATTCCTAGGTACGATGTAAGCACCGAATTTGGTTGTCGGAACATCAGACCTTATTTGTAGTTTATCAGAATGTCAACTCTCCTTTGAAAAGGACAAAAACGGTTTAAGTTCAGCTGCAAACATATTGTCTGGGAAAACTGTTTACGTTTTCTTTTTCTTTATTGGATTACTAATGAGTGAAATTGTTAAGCAAGTGAAGTATTGGGTCAAGCATACTAAATTATTTCTAAAAGTGGTCTCGTTACCAAGATGTTTTGCATGGACTGTAGGACGGAAACGGTAGGTTTAGAGAGATGGATTTTAGTTCAGAATATTATCTACTCAAAAAAAAAAAAAAAAAAAAAAAAAAAAAAAAAAAAAAAAAAATGGTTCAAATGGTTCTGAGCACTAGGGGACTTAACGTCTAAGGTCATCAGTCCCCTAGAACTACCTAAACCTAACTAACCTAAGGAATTCACACACATCCATGCCCGAGGCAAGAACTGAACCTGCGGCCGTAGCGGTCGCGTGGTTCCAGACTGAAGCTCGACCATATTATCTACTCCATCAACGAGCCCTAGAAGTTTATAAGGGGAATTTTAGAGCACACTGTATAAATGCTTTGATTAAAACTTAGAGGCAGGTAGTAAATCCTCATGTACAGACTGGTAGAAATAAATATGTTCGAGCCCTGTCTACGCTCACCTCGACACCTGTGCTGGAAAAACATCTTTGGTTTCTCTGCTTACTTATGGTTACTCTGGTATCTCAGGGGGTGTCGCCATTGCAGCGTCTAGTGGGCAGCTGACACAAGAGGCTCTCTGCTGGCTGAGTGACACAGAAGTAGCCTTGTTGGACAGCTTCCTGGGCTTGCCTGCTGTAGTTGGATTTGGACAGCTTATATTTACTCTAAGGAGCGTGTCAATGCGTCCTGGAGGGTCGTCATTTCCCTTTGTCTGTGCGGTACCGAGCCATACTCTAGAATTCGGCTAACCCTGCTCCCTACTGCATTGCTTGGTTAATGTACCAACATACACTCTCCTAAATTATCCTGGGCCTGATGCAGGAACAACGGCGAGCGTCACGCTGTTAAGTGTCTGCTGCAGTTCGATAAAGTGCGTCTGTTTTGCTACTGAGTTTCGTATGGTGATCTTCTAATAAGCTGTCCTATTCTGCTGGCCATTGTGGGCGATGCCTTTTACGTGGATCAGCATCCAGTTAGTATGACCATCCCAAGTTAAACCCTGCTCTATTAAAAGAGACGTTCATATGGCATTTGATATATGAGCGCAATTGGTATATGTATTCTTCTAAGTGTCGTATTTTATAATGTTTTTATTGTGAGGCGTTTATATGCAAAATTCTAACTTCGCCACTTCTTTTAAGTTCACATTGTCAGTTAAGATCAAAGCGTTGAAGAAGTTTGTAGTTTATTAAGTTACATAAATTTCTACTCTGCTAAAAAATTATGGGTCAAATGACTCAGTTGTAAACCCTCATTTCCTCTGACACGTTTGGGTCCTTATGCTTTTTGCTACTCATGTGTATTTCTTTAAGTATGTTTTAGCAACCCTCTGGGCGTATGCCAACTTGAAGCTGGTGTTGACGTGTTTGTTAATACACGTCTTTCAGCTCCATTGTTTTGAATTAGTCTTTCCTCAATTATGCATGTGAATTTACTAATGATCTCATTTTATTTTAGAGCCAGTACAGTATTATCTATCATCCTGTGCATTTGGTTGTTTATAAGGTTTATTTTATAATCGCACTATATGTGTACTGGGATCTTTGTAAAATCGATTTCTAAGTAAAGAGAAATTTCAGCTTCGTTAACACTTCTGAGGCAGTATTCTGATGTTATGAAATTCAATGACTTTTTTTCTCTTTTTCTCTTTTAAATTCTCTGTGCTATTGTAAAACATGCAATGTACAGATTATTTTCTTTACATCCAGCGCCTTACCACTCCCAGATCAAAGCTCCCTACCATTTGAAACTTAATATCGCTATACATGCAGATGACGTAACAATTCTGAAAGGAAGTGGAGATGAGCTACAAAAGCAGTGTATAAACTACCCCAAGATTTTTTTTAATCATTAGTTTTCTGACTGGTGTGATGCGGCCCACCACATACACCTCTCCTGTGCCTTCCTTCTCATTCCAGAGTAGCACTTGCAGTCTATGTTCTGTATTATTTGCTAGACGTATCCCAATTCCTGTTTTCCTCTACAGATTTTACCCTCTACAGCTCCCTCTGTGGTATCACAGAATTGACTCCCTAATGTCTTAACAGATGTCCTATCGTTTATCTTTTCTTTGTGGAAGTGTTTTCCGTATATTACTTTCCTCGCCAATTCTGCGGAGAACCTCCTCATTTCTTACTGATCATCTCACATCTCAAATGCTTCGATTCTCTTTTGTTCGAGTGTTTGCACAGTCCATGTTTTATCACCATCCAAAGCTCCAGACGTACATTCTCAGAAACTTATTCTTCAAATTGAGGCCTTTGATAGTGGTAGATTTAACTTGGCCAGGAATGCTCCCTTTGCCAGTGCTATTCCGATTTTTGTGTCCTCCTTGCTCTGTCCATAACGGTTTATTTTGCTGCCTAGATAGCAGAATTCCTTAACTTCTTCTACTTTGTGATTGCCAACTCTGACGTTAAGTTTCTCATTATTTTCATCCTGCTACTTCTCATTACATTGGTGTTTCTTTCATTTACTCTCAATCCATATTCTTTACGCATTAGATTGTCCATTTCATTCAATACATCCAGGCTACATCAGCGGATCTTGTCACTGATATTCTTTCACCATGCATTTTAATCCACCTCTTCAACCTCTACCATGAAGAATCAGAGCTCTCATAGATTTTTCCCACGAGTGGTTATGGCACCTTACCTTTCTAAACTGAAGCAAACGGAACAAGTACTATGAGTTCACAAATCATGTAAATTAAGAGAGAAATACTACTCAAACGAATATCCAGTAAAAACTGCTGAGCTGGAGAACCAGTTGCTTAAAAATATCAAGAAGCTCAACGAGGCAAATACACTGGAAGCTGATAAAGATTCTAGTAGTGGTTATTGACAAATGTGAATACGTAAATAAGATGGATGATTTTTTTCAACATGGCCACATGCAAGATATCTCACATCCTCCCACACGGTTCTGCATTAGACGAAATAAGCATTTTTATAAAACATATTTCTTGTTCACGAGTGAAGACACCTACAGATTAACAATAATGAATCAAACCTCTGGAAAGTCGCAGTGCTAACCAAAATTCGCAAAACTAATGTCTCTATTAAACTCATAATTATACATATGAAACGTCCTGGCTACAAAGGTATAAACAGCTACATTCAGTTTTACAAAACTAATATGGGGATGGAGAAGAAGTAGAAACTTTGTTAAGCAGATCGAGTAGTTTATGCAAAGATATTCACTTCATTGTAGAGCACCAGAAAGATAACAATTGTTTTTAGATATGACAATAACTAATAGAAACCAGACCCTGGGCATCAATGTACAATGAAAATCAACAAACAGACTGAGTTCCATTGATAAGGGCTTCATACATCCCAACTTACATAAAATAGATGAATTCATAGCTTCCTTAAACAAATCACAGTACTTCCCGCTCACTGCTCGTGTCAATGAGACAGAAATGAACACGGTCTGATAAGTTGCAGACAAAATGGCTACTGTGAACAAAAGAAATATGTATTTTCACACCACATAACAAAAAGCAAAGGAAATGAACTGACTCGTCCACCACTCACAACAACATACAAAAACCTAAGAGTATAATTATACCGGATGTCACCGTTATTTCAGCCAAAATTAGTCCAGCTGATTAAAAAAAAGACAGGTTTTAGGATCACTTTTACCACCATCAACAATTTATGGATGAAATGGTTGCATAACATCTCACGATCATCTGAGAAAATAAGCAAATCATGAATTCATAAAGGAGTAAGCAGCCACTCAGACAAATTGTTCATTGGCCAAACAGGTAAAAATTTCTAAACTTGTTCAAAGAACATGATTCTTTCAGACTTGATAAAGCTAACGAGTCAGCTGTAACGAAAGACATAGAAGATGCGGCACATTTTATTGGAGTCACATGGCTCTTAATGCACTGTACAATTAAGAGAAGAGATGGAGATGGAGGTCTTCGAGGAAATGGAAATATTCTTCCGCAATCAAAAGTGAAGAAAAGAAGATCTAAAATGAAATAACAGATTTCAGCAACATACATTTCTTCGTGAACTTCAATTCAGTACTGTTAATAATAGAAAGTATGTAAAAATTGTTCCTGCTATATGTTTGCTCTTCCTGTAAATACTTTTTGTACGCCCATTTTAACATAAAACTGTCACAGTCTCCCTTATTGTATATATTTCGTCGACCAACATGCAATGTAACATGTATAGATGACATTGCAGCTGAATGACAACGCCAGGATTGACATATCTATAGTTAAATCGAAACAATCTTTCAACTGACTTCCACCTTATTGATTGTGATATTGTGTTTTGAGTACTCTTTTTAAATTTTTGAATATCAATAACTTGCAAGGAGCTACAGAAACGTTGGTAACTGAACACACCTCAAGCAGACGGCCATTACACATGAACAAAGTGAACGATTGTTTAAGAAAAAATATATGAGAACAGCAGATCAATACACGAAGCGAATGTTCCCTTATAGTAGTTTTGTTTCTCCCCAGGCATCACATGCCAAAATTCTGCAAAAGAACTATAGCATCCGTGTATACTTTTGTTAAATTATTTTGTACAACCATTGTCGCCTGAAGATTAGGTTTGTACCTCGAAACATGTTACTTATTAAATAATTTAAATGCCAACAAATTTTGTGACGTAGTGGTCTCCTAAACAACTGTTCACTTTTAAACAAGATATATGTATAGAGCGAATAGTGGCTATTGCACCTAAACAAAAACATGTCTGAAGTCCTCTGAATATATACTAAAAAAATTACATTAAATTGCGACTACAAAATAGACAGCACAAATTTAAATGTCTTCAATTCAGTTAAATACATAGGGATTATTACCGCAGGCAATTTAAATTGTAACCACCACACATAAAATGTTGTGTGGAAGGAGACCCAAAGACGGTTTGACACCATTAACTCCACATACCCCCATCTGGTTGTTTAAAGAGCGCAGTTACTTACGCGTTCAGGAAAATGAGCAATCGTTCGAAATTCCACAAAAATAACATCAGTCTAAATACAGGCCATTATGTTGAGTTTGTTGGATCCACCCATGTACTTCTAATCTATCTAGCTCCCTCACTAAAGCTGATGGAAATTTTATTTAAATTAATTTGCACACAGTTGATTTCAGCTACACGATACAGGAAAAAAGCAGTTACATTAAAAAATTGTAACTCATCTCTGGAAAATAATTTCATAAACTATGTTCGTAACTCTTCAAAAGGAGCAACGCTCCTACGTTTACTCCTATAAATAATCATTGAGTTAACCTATTATATTGGAAGTTGCAGGAAAAACGCTTCTTATACACCGTCTATAACCAGTGAATGTTTCCTAATTATTTAAATTAGACAAAATAACAAAAAAACGTACGTAAATCTACACAGAAAAAATAAAGTTACTATACGCGTACGTGAAATTCCGAAGTGAAACATTACTCCCAGAAATAAAGCGAGTACTTCAACATCTTCACCCTTGTTTAAACGCCTAACCGTCAGCTCAACCATTCTCTCAGTGAGCGAAAATAAACTTCGTCGAATACGCAAATTCGGAGTATTCTGTTCAGCCGTATGGGCTTCTATGCGTCCTAGAAATTAGCTAAACGAATTTTATTTCTGTTGTACTGAATCAGTACACTATATACTTGCACTCTACTTTGTGTTTCCTGTTTTCACACTCTGTTTATCACGACGTGTAGCCATCAGTCCCTGCCTGTTCCCAGTCTCTGCCACCCTCCCTCCCTCTCTCCCTCCCACTCTCTTCATCCTTATCCTCCTTTCTCTCTCTCTCTCTCTCTTTCTCTCTGAATATCTGTCGTACGTATACAAGAGGATGTATATATGTACATTCATCCCATGTCTTCAAATTCCGATCTAGTTGGCTCCCGCCAGTCCACGCTCAAATTAGAATCGTATCGGAAACCACGCCGCAGAACTTTATTGAAACTTTGCTAATAACCTTTACCCGGCCAGGCGTGAAATGAAGTAGAGATATAAATTGCGGGCAAAATGGAATGGCTTACTGTAGCCCAGCACAATTGCGGTGACGGTTTGTTCAGTCGATTATCGTTCCCTCTGAACTTTATCCGGGACAAAATGGCGGTTTGTGGTTCAGTCAATCCTGTCATAAAGACTTTCGCTGTGGTATGTCATGAGAGTTCGCTCTAAATTGAAGGGCACGTTGCTTCGAAAAATGCTCTGTTCTATCGTTTATTTATAACCTCAGATGCTGAAATTTGCTTTTTTGTCCTGTATTCAACGTTCTGGGAGCTGTACTCGTAAGAAAATAAATGTATGACTTCATTATGCTGACAAGTAGAGAAGTTCGCTCCTTTCACACAAATTCCAAGGGATTCATATTTGGGGAATATTTAGTAGGGGATTTTCAGTTCCGAAATTCACCCGATAACCAGGGGAAGCATCAATAGAACGTTGTTTGGAACCGGGGAATCTGCCATTACGCAGTTTATTACTTCCTGCTACCAGAAGTGAAGTACTCAAAACACATTGGCACCGTCCAACTGCAAGGTTACAATGATTTAATTAGTCTATAGCAATAAAAATAAGGTAATTAACGAATGAATAAATACATGTGAATGAGCGAGGGCTCTCTCAATACGAGGATAAGTTTTCTGAATTACCGAGATGATATCTCGTGCAATTGATGCAGTTTTTTATGCTGAAATTAAAAGGAAACACATTACACGACTGTGAAGGAACCGACGGTTGCACTTACCTATGAACCAACACAATGAAAAATATAGAACCATCTCCACAAACGGATAATTCCTTTTTTGCCCATTTCTTCCCTCAGTGGTTTTTGTCATTTTTTTCAGTCTTCCTTGATTATTAAAAATAGTCTAATACGACTACTGATTGACGGTGATCAGTTCTTTTTTAGTGTTATGTTGAATGAAGCAAACGTATGTTAGCATGTATGGAGACGCGTTAGCACTGAAATGCTAATTGTGAGAGACAACAAAAATTTATTTGTATACGGTAAGCCTCATTTCTGGTTAAAGATCTAGTATAATACAATATGGCATACTGGGGTTATCAAAGTTATTCACCTAGAATAAAGCCAATCAGATAATTAATTATTGGCAGATCTGGCGGCAAGTGCGTTTCACTTGCAACGTGAACTTAAAATATAATTAATTACAAATCTCCTAAAAAACTTCAAAAACGCTGATAAAGTATAGGAGAAAAGGAGCAGAATTTTCACGCTGACGAACGAAACTTACAGTTAGGTCCATACAGTTTTTGGGCCTCTATGTTGATTATGTGGAAAAGTGAACAGAATGATTCCCATAGATATATTAACTTAATAGAAGTGCCGCGTTTCTGATTTTTAGCTTTCGTTCGTGGCTTTTCAAATAGCAAATTTTTATAGACGCAGGGGAAGAACGTAGTACTGAAATTTAAGGCGTAATGTCGAAAGAAGAGAAGTACGAAGTGTCATACATACATACATTTCAACATTTATGTTAAATTCACTATCTGATACCAAGTACGTTTCAGACCAGGAGACAAAAGATATTAGAAATGAAAACCAAAAATATTTTACGGTACATCTGCGTGCCCCGTTGCTTCCGGAATCGGAAGATGATTGGAACTACGCTTTTTGGTGTCCTGTCCTCTTGATATATCCAATATATGCAAAAATATGTCAGCTAATCGGCAACAGTCCGATACTGCTTGTGTGTCCATTCACTGTGGGTAAGACATTTTACTATATGATGTTTGTTTGTGTCATTAATGGCCGCAGCTCGTAGTCGTGCGGTAGCGTTCTCGCTTCCCACGCCCGGGTTCCCGGGTTCGATTCCCGGCGGGGTCAGGAATTTTCTCTGCCTCGTGATGACTGGGTGCTGTGTGATGTCCTTAGGTTAGTAAGGTTTAAGTAGTCCTAGGGGACTGATGACCATAGATGTTAATTCCCATAGTGCTCAGAGCCATTTGAACCATTTTTGTCGTTAATTCATCTAATGGCCATAGCAAACAAACGTAGCAACCTTCCTAAGTCTCCGTCACAGATCCTGTGCAACGTTAGTTTGGCCAAGGCATGTGTTGTGTCGGTTGTAAATCTTTGCGATAAATGGTCATCCTGATGCCATGTTACAACTTGTGGCCGATCTTTCCTGTACGATAGTTGAATGTTTCCTCCTTTATACGAGTTTTCCCAACGACTTGAATTCCCTGGGATGACTGGTCACATCGCCACATAGTGGAAAGGCACTAAGAGGCGGCTCCAGTATTCTGGTCTTAGGGGACACTATGTTATCATCAAGGCCGCAGCTGTATGTGTTACCTGACAGTACTATGAACACTGTGGTCTATAGCGATGTCGTTCTGCAATCATATATGTAGCGATTTCTTGATACATTTAGATCTAGTTTCGGTCTGACGGATGTAAATCTCCGACGATGCAGACTTAGCCTGTTCAACGAATACATTCAGCTTCTTGCTTAGTTGTACATAGTTATTATTCAAATTCTAAAGGTGGAAGGGGTAAAATACAGGGAGCGAAAGGCTATTTACAATTTGTTCAGAAACCAGATGGCAGTTATAAGAGTCGAGAGGCATGAAAGAGAAGTAGATGTTATTCAATCCGTATATTGAGCAAGCAGTAAAGGAAACAAAAAAAATTCGGAGGAGGTATTAAAATCCATGGAGAAGAAATAAAAACTTTGAGGTTCACCGATGACATTGTAATTCTGTCAGAGACAGCAAAGGACTTGAAAGAGCAATTGAACGGAATGGACAGTGTCTTGAAATGCGGATATAAGATGAACATCAACAAAAGCAAAACGAGGATAATGGAATGTAGTCGAATTAAGTCGGGTGATGCTGAGGGAATTAGATTAGGAAATGAGACACTTAAAGTAGTAAAGGAGTTTTGCTATTTGGGGAGCAAAGTAACTGATGATGGTCGAAGTAGAGAGGATATAAAATGTGATTGGCAATGGCAAGGAAAGCGTTTCTGAAGAAGAGAAATTTGTAAACATCGAGTATAGATTTAAGTGTCAGGAAGTCGTTTCTGAAAGTATTTGTATGGAGTGTAGCCATGTATGGAAGTGAAACATGGACGATAAATATTTTGGACAAGAAGAGAATAGAAGCTTTCGAAATGTGGTGCTACAGAAGAATGTTGAAGATTAGATGGGTAGATCACGTAACTAATGATGAGGTATTTAATTGGATTGGAGAGAAGAGAAGTTTGTGGCACAACATGACAAGAAGAAGGGACCGGTTGGTAGGACATATTCTGAGGCATCAAGGGATCACAAATTTAGCATTGGAGGGCAGCGTGGAGGGTAAAAATCGTAGAGGGAGACCAAGAGATGAATACACTAAGCAGATTCAGATGGATGTAGGTTGCAGCAAGTACTGGAAGATGAAGAAGCTTGCACAGGATAGAGTAGTATGGAGAGCTGCATCAAACCAGTCTCAGGACTGAAGACCACAACAGCAACAACAACATTGAATCAGAAATGATTTGAATATTTGACTGTTTGTAGTTCAGTGATCTGAGAAGTCTGTTAGGTTGAACTTAATCTAAGAAATGAATTTTTCCAAATGTACGTCTGGAACCCAGCGTTGTTTGGAAGTGAACCATAGACATTGTGAAAACAGGAAAAGAAGAAACTTTAAACTTTAATTTGAGATAGAAATTTCTGGAAATTTACGTCTGAAGCTCAGCGTTGTTAGGAAGCGACAATGGAGGAAATTTACGTCCGACGCTCAGCGTTGTTTGGAAGCGACAATGGACTGTGAATAAACCGAAAAATGAGAGAGATAAGGTCGAACAGAAAGATCCTGAAAATCAGGTTGACTCAAAAGACAAGATATGAGCTGGATAAGGAACACATGAAAGAAACTTACTAGAATGAAGAAAAGGATATGATATGTGAGAAGGCAAAAGGTACTAGAGGGAACAGTAGAGGACCAAAACTGCTGTGGAAAACAGAGGCTGGAAGATGTCCAACAAACACTGAGAAAATCTGGCGTAAGTAGTCCTCTAAGATGAAGAGGTTAGCACGAAAAAGGGTGTCGCGGCGAACACCAACAAACCAGTGGGAAGACTGGTTAATACGGTATTTTTCCTGATACTAAAGCGTTTCTTAATACATCTTACCCCCTTTTGACCGCGTACGAGGTACTCTTTGTGCTGTTGCAGTCACAATCGTCTGTCCTTTCTTAGACTGGCGCGGCAGTTTGATACTAACCTTCGGGTAATGTGGAGAGACAGCGCGGCCAGTTCTTTACTTGTAGGAGCATTATATTGCGCTCCTACGCCGGCGTCGCCGCGCTCGGACGCAGCTGATGTTTAATTCCGGCGTCGGCGCTGCCGTGATTTGCGCTGCGGACGGCGGCTGCCGTGGCCGAGCTTACCCGCTTCTCGGAACGTTTTATTACAGTTTTATCGTCGATGGCGTGGTCGATAGTCGCATTGCATGCAGCAGCCAGTCGAAGGGTCGTAAAGCACGGCACGCAGGGCCGACCGCCACAAGACGACTCCTCAGGCGTCGGGCGGGAAATGCCTCGCGTTTCACTTCGGACGGCCTCTTCCACTTCCCGCAGCTGACATAATCTTCAAGTGCACTTGACTGGCTAAGTACGCTGATCAAGGTGTACAAGCGGCGTATCACTTTTGTAGCGCCCATTTTGCGCCATAACTACAGCATTAAACAGTGATGAGGTAAAACGTTATGAAACCTTGCATAGATGTGGTTACGGTCCACCTTTAGAAACGGGACGTCCATTAATTATGTGAGCAGAGAATGTGTGGATGGATGGGGGTTGTGGGGCAATGAACATCTCATGTATAATATATCAATAAGAGGTCAGTTTCTCAGAAATCAGTCGTAAAGGTTAATACATGTTGGTGGAGCCTTTTTGTCCGTCTTGTCTGTCTCTCTGTCCGACTGAATATTGCTAAGGGTTGGCACGTCTACAATAAACAGTTTCTAGTCACTGTTCAAAACACTGTTGCCTCTGCTTTCCAAATAAAACATGGCTTTCTTGAAGTGTTTGAATCGTAATTAAAAGAGAAACAAATTCATTTTTAGAATGAGATTTTCACTCTGCAGCGGAGTGTGCGCTGATATGAAACTTTCCTGGCAGATTAAAACTGTGTGCCCGACCGAGACTCGAACTCGGGACCTTTGCCTTTCGCGGGCAAGTGCTCTACCATCTGAGCTACCGAAGCACGACTCACGCCCGGTACCCACAGCTTTACTTCTGCCAGTATCTCGTCTCCTACCTTCCAAACTTTAAATTGCATTTTAGGGGAAAGATACTTTATTTAACTGCTTAACGTGCTTTGTGTGGAACAAGCCTGTATCCAGTCAGTGAAGTACTACTGCTACTTTGGTTTTACATGTGGGTAGTTCTTGGGCAGTTTGGCCGTAGCATGTCTATATGAGACCAGAATAAGCAGTGGTGACGTATGCATTTTAATGGTTTGACTTAATATTTGTTGAACATATTCAAGTTCTGTTGTAGGGTTAGCCACAGTTGAAATCTAGTTGTGCCGACCGTGTGGTGAAAGTCTTTGGGCAAACTGGGCACTGAGTTTCTTGTTTTCCTTAGAAAATTAAGGGTTCAGTTGACATTATCATTTTAATTGTGTTCTAGATACCCTGCAGTTTATTTAAGTACTTAACATGATTTATGTGGAACAGACATATTCAACTTATTATTTAATTAATATTTTATTTTTACTAAATTAATTGTTTGTAGTTGGGCCACCATCGTGTTGCACAGTTGATGTTTTTTAGCACTATTTGTAATTTTACGTGTAATGCAAATGTCCTGCTACTCGGTAAATTTGATTTAAAAACCTTCTATTGGGGTGTATTTTGGAAAAAATCTTGGTAACTGTCAGTTCACTCATGACTGAACTGTTATCAAATAAAAATGTTTGTTTGGTAATGGTAAATGACGCATCAAGTTGGGCTGCTCTTGCCTGTGTTTTACTTAAATGAATCCCGACCCCTGTTGACGATCTTAACTGGTAGACGCAGAGCGTGGTTACGATCTGTTTGACAAGGGTGGGGGGTTAGTTGTCTATCCTTTGACGTCATTTGTCGTTCCTTTGAAATGTGGTCCTACTACGTTAGTCATACCTGTGGTTATTGTATTAATTCTTTCGGTTGTTTTCAGGTGGCCACTACCTATCATGGATTCTAAGGGGTTCCCTGGAATTTCGCAATCTAAGAGGAAGCAACTGCTGTATGAATTAAAGGTTCGTGGCATTCGTATACCACTTAGCGTCTCAGAACTGTCAGCCATGTTGTGCACCGCGCTGGATAGTCCGCTTTGCCTTTCTTCGGGCACCATTGGGAGGGGGGGGGGGGTAAGTGCCTCTCTTCCTATTATTTCAGCCACTTTTGATGATATACAACATAATGTATCCACCTATGAGGAGTCTTGTAGGATCCAGGCACACCTAGTTCATTCGAGGAACCGCTTAATGGATATGAGTCATACTGAACTTAAGGTTTCTGAGAAGCTAGGGGTTAAACAGCTACCTAGTCGGATAAGGGATTTGCAAGTTAGGGCGGCATCCTTGAGTTTAGAGAACGAGGGTGCGGGATCGGAGCAGGAAGTTTTAAGTCATTATCATCTCCTTGGGATAAGCAGTGTAGTACCCGACTACTTGGTAGTTTTCCCACTGATCGCTTAGTCTAATACTGTTATGTGCCTCCTTACCGGTATATCTGAATTGTCTGCTGATGATGTGCATCAATTGCAGCACGTGCTGTGGCTGCTTGTCCGGTTTGAGTCTCATGCTGATGCCCTGTGTATATGGCACCTTGCAGCTTTATACAGTAACGAGACGGACCCTGGGTATCTTAGTCTCTGAAACACTGAGGCATCAGTATTCCATAGAACAGCTCAGGGTTCGAAGTGCAGAGAGAAAGTCGTCGATGCATATATAAAATAAGCTTGAGCGGAGATATTAATGGACGGTGCTGGAATCTTCCGAAACATTGAGTCAATATTTAGAACGAGGGCATACGGCGGTGTCAGCTCTCGACATGGAACTTACCGAATCTGATAGTATCTCCAACGTTTTAGAAGGCATGCACCAAGAGGATCGGTCTCGCTTGGTGTTTTCACGCTGCTCGACTACCTTTAATAAATTACAGGAACTTCTAGAGTCAATTGAGGCACCCACATTTTCTAACGAGCAGCGCGGGTCAGACGGAAGTATATCACGATACAAACCTGATTGGTCCAGTCACACGCATTGTTTCTACAGCGGTAAGAGTCACCATATTGTGTGCGAATGCCTTGTTGTTAGAAGTCCTAGTCATAACAGCCAATGTCGTGGCGGCGGGAGAGATCGAACGTGTCAGAGGAAGTTACCGTTTAGTTGAATGCGTATTCGGTCTATGGAAAGATCTTTCCTTCCTCATGTTTGTGCCCATCTTGGACAGGCAGTTTTTGGCTCTGGCAGTTTTGCCGCCTTGCTTGATTATAAATGATACCTGGAGTTTGGCCACTTGTGTAAATCTTTTCCGATGCGTTCGTCGTCCCAGAGATGTCGTTCGGCCAAAGGGCTAGAGTGGCCTGTGGTTGGCAAGGCAAGGTACGCAGTAGTTTGTAACCTCTCATGGCAGGTCAGACTTCTCATAATTAAGGAATCTGTGGTCACATTGTTCCTCCGTTGCTACTCTGTTCAGCAGACGGGGCTGGTCCTTCACTTTGCAAGTTGTACCTTGTTCTTTAAATATTCTCCAGGGGAGAAGATAGGCCTCTGCGGTCCGAGCCTCATTAACTCTGTAAATTGCCAAACCGGGGTGTTTGCGGTATTGGCAAGACATTTGTTGGACCTGTTTGGTGAGTTTCCGGGTCCGTTGTGTGACAAACTGTGTGCTACTAATTTGATTCAATATAACATTCGTCTAGTTGACGATGTTCCTGTTCGACAGCCCCTTATCGCCTTTCGACGCACAAAATGAAAATTTTGTGGCAGAAGATCAGTGCTATGTTGCGGGATGAGGTAATTAGGGCTTGCACTTCACCAATGATTCACCAATATTTCTTGTTCCTAAAGATCAGGGAAATCAGTCCCCTTGCCCGCTCTTCAAGACTGTTTTACGTGGTTTTTCTGGAGCTAGTCCCTTCACCGCACTCGACTTGAATCAAAGTTGTTACCAAATTCACCTGAACGGAGAATCGTAGCATGTCAGCGCCTTTTGCGCGGACTGGAATCTCTATGAGTTTAATAAAGAGCCGTACAGGTAGGCAATTGTTGTTCTTTCTCTTTTATTGGATCGTGTCTGGGGGGGGGGGGGATTTAAAATTTCTGTGTGTTTACAACTATCTTGATAATGTGATTGTTTATAGCAGTTCGTTCGAGGAACACCTTTCTCACCTTGGTCAGGTGTTGTTCAGGCTTAATTTTGCTGGGTTAACATTCAAGACATCGAATATTACGCTCGCCAGGCGCCAGATCTCATCGCTTGGGACACCTCATTTTAGGTGATGGCATTAGGATCGACCAAGAGTGAACAACAGACTTGAAGAAATTTCCTCCACCTAGGAGTAAAAAGGAGATGGCCAGGTTTATAGGAATCGTTAGTTATTTTCATAAAGTCGTTCATACTGACGCTTCGGAGGCTGTGGTCGCTGCAGTTCTTCTACAGGCAGATGTGGGTGAAAGATGTCCTTTAGCGTCCCTAACTTAGATATTCGGCGTGTGACTGTGAGGCCTTGAAAATTTTATATTTCGTCTTGAACGCAGAGAATTGGGTTTAGGCATTGAGTTGGGTTAGGGTTAGGCCCCGGGAAACTGGTAGAATTTCGAGATGGGCTGTCTGCACATCAGATTTCCGTTTCAAGGTACGCCATATTAGAGGCTCCAACTACCAGGTAGCAGACGTGCTTAGCTGCATGTTTGATGAGGAGGACTCTGGAGCTGAAGGTGAGGCTGGGGAGCCTCATGACAGTGTGTGCGGTGCGTTAGCCAGAGTACCGCAATTGTTTGGCAACCTTAAGGCCAAGCCAGATCAGGATCCGTTGTGGACACATATTAATAGGCAGTTGTTGACAAGAGGCTTGCCGACCGGGATGGCCGAGCGGTTCTAGGCGCTACAGTCTAGAACCGCGCGACCGCTACGGTCGCAGGTTCGAATCCTGCCTCGAGCCTGGCTGTGTGTGATGTCTTCAGGTTAGTTAGGTATAAGTAGTTCTACGTTCTAGGGCACTGATGACCTCAGATGTTAAGTCCCATAGTGTTCAGAGCCATTTTTTTCTTCCTGATTAGTTAGTCCCCCCCCCCCCCCCTCATTCTTTCATTACAATTCTGTAATGGGTGGTCATAAAACCTTGGTGAAGGTACGTGCTCACCCCATGTGGCCCCGTTGTACATGGTTGTTCGCCGTTTAGCTAACGAGTGCGAGTCTTGTTAGAGGGGTAAACGGAACACTGACTCGTACGGAGGGCTGTGTATGGATTCACGCTGATGATGCACAGCCGGCTTGTTGAAACTCGAAGATAGTACAGCTATACTGTCTGGCTGCGCTAAGAAGCCAAGGTGTTCTGATCCTAACACTGAGTTGTTTCAAGGTAATTTGTGACATATCATATTATTATGAGCGCCATCTAGCGGGACAACCATAGTTCCATCTGGTTTCCCCCTTCAAACTAGACGAGTTTCGCTCTTTGTAATTTTTTTGTTTGATGCTTATTTCGTGAGATATTTGCCCCGGTCACTATCAATGGACCACTCTGTATACTGTGAAAAGTAATAGTCCTAAAACCTACAGTTGGGCTACGCTGGAAGTTCATTTCAACTCTGCAAGTATCTCTCCGTTAAGAAAGCTGTATTATATTTGCAAGGAACTCCTCAGCATAATCACAAAGATGGTACGATTTGCTGCACTCCAGCATTTTGTTAACTAGGCTTCGATGCGGAACTGTGTCGAATGGCAAAGGAAGACAAGGAACACTCCATCAGGTTTGGAAACTGCGTCTCCCCGTGATCCAGAGGTATTGCCTGTGGTTAGCAATCAAATGTCCTCAGTCCCGGGTTCGAGACCAGTCTCCGTTTAAATTTTGATTAATAATCCCCAGTGGTGGCCGAGAACTTTCGACAATCTGTACATCATTCTGCCAACGGCCTTATCAAAGATGGCGGACGAGCGGAGAGAGGTTAAAGGCACTCTCCTGTCCTTGGGGTGGGAAACTGCCTCCAATGGCTGAAGAATCAGCAATGATCAACGATATAAGGATGTAGAAGGCAAAGTAAAACACGGCATTACAGACACGTAACGTGTATATACAGGACGTGTGGCCTTCAACAGAAAAAGTGTAATGATCATCGCTCCGTTGGTGAAAGATTCCGGAATGGTCTCCCAGTCGGATTTCTGGGAGGGGACTGCCAAGGGGGAGGTGACCACGAGAAAAAGACTGAATACCTAACTAAATTATAACGTTCTATGAGTAGGGGCGTGCAATGTCAGAGCTCTGAGCGTAGTAGGGAAGCTAGAAGATCTGAAAATGGAGATGCATTGGCTCAATCTAGATATTGTAGGGTTCAGTGAACTGAAATGGAGAGAAAACTAGAATTTCTGGCCAGATGAGCTAAGGGTAATAACAACAACAGCAGGAAATCGTATAGTGAGAGTAGTATTCGTTATGAATAGGAAGGTAGGCAGAGAATGTGTTACTGTGAACAGTTCAGTGATAGGATTGTTCTTATCAGAATCGATAAAAAAAAACACCAGCAACGGTAGTTCAGGTATACACGCATACGTCGCAAGCTCAAGATGAAGAGACAGAGAAAGTATATGAGGGCACTGAAGCGGTAATACAATACGTATATGGAAATGTAATAGTTACGGGGGACTGGAATGTAGTTGCAGGGGAAGGAGTAGTAGAATAGGTTACAGGAGAATATGAACTTTGGACAAGGAATGAGAGAGAAGAAAAACTAATTGAGTTCTGTAACAAGTTTCAGCTAGAAATATCGAATATTCGGTTTGCGAATCACAAGAGGAGGAGGTATACTTAGAGAAGGCTGGGTGATACGGGAATATTTTAGTTAGATTACGTCATGGTCAGACAGGGATTCCGAAATCAGATGCTGAATTGTAAGGGGTACCCAGGAGCAGATATGGACTCAGATCACAATGTAGTAGTAGAAAGAAGTTTATGAGATTTGTCAGGAAGAATCTGTGCGCAGAGAAGTGGGATACGGATGTACTAAGGAATGCTGACGTATGCTTGAGTTCTCTAAGGCTAAAGATACTGCAATAAGGAAATTCTCGGTGGGCAGTACTGTTGAAGAGGAATGGAAATCTTCAAAAAGGGTAGTCACCCAAGTTGGAAAGAAAAACATAGGTATTGCGAATAAACCAGGGGTAAGAAAAAAAAATGCTTTAGTTTTATCAATGAAAGAAGGAAGTACATAAATGTTCAGGGAAATTCAGGAATACAGAAACTCAAGTCTCTGAGGAATGAAACAAATAGGAAGTGCAGGGAAGCTAAGACGAAATGGTTGCACGAAAAATGTGAAGATATCGAAAAAGGAAGGATTGTCGGAAGGACGGACACAGCGTACAGGAAAGTGAAAACTAAGCAAGGGTGGCAACATTACTAGTGCGACGGGAATTCCACTGTTACATTCAGAGGAAAGAGTTGATAAGTGGAAGGAGTTTTCCCTGTTGGAGGAAACAGGCCTCTGTAAGAGGAAGCAGGAGTCGATTTAGAAGAGATCGGGTGTCTTGTATTAGAATCAGATTTTAAGAGAACTTTGTAGGAATTAAGATCAATCAGAGTTTCTAAAATCATTGGGGGAAGTGGCAACAGAACGACTATTCACGTCGGTGTGTAGAATGTATGAGTCTGGGGACATACCATCAGAATTTCGGAAAAATATCATCTACACAATTCCGAAGACTGCAAAAACTGACAGTTGCGAGAATTATCGCGTAATCAGCTTAATAACTCGTGAATTGAGGGTACTTACGAGAATAATATACCGAAGAATGCAAAAGAAAGTTGAGAATGTGTTAGATGACGATCACTTTGGCTTTAGGCAAGGTAAAGGCACCAGAGGGGAATTTCTGAAGTTGTGTTTGACAATGGAAACAGGACTAAAGAAAAATCAAGACATTTTCATTTTATCTCTCGAGCTGGAAAAACGGTTCGACACGGTAAAATGAGCCGGCCAGGGTGGACGAGCGGTTCTACGCGCTACAGTCTGGAACTGCACGACTTCTGCGGTTGCAGGTTCGAATCCTGCTTCGGGCATGGATGTGTGTGATGTCCTTAGGTTAGTTAGGTTTAAGTAGTTCTAAGTCCTAGGGGACTGATGACCTCAGAAGTTAAGTCCCATAATGCTTAGAGCCATTTGAACCATTTTTGAACGGTAAAATGGTGCAAGGTGTGCGAAATTCTTAGGATCTGACGAACTGGAGAAAGCGTTCAACAATGTAAAATGGTTCAAGATTTTGGGAAAAGTAAGGGTAAGGTATGTGGAGAGACTGGTTACATAAAATATGTACATGAGCCAAAAGGGAATAGGAAGAGTCGACAACCGAGAACTAAGTGCTCGTAATTGAAAGGATGTTACATAGGGATATAGTTATTCGCCCCTACTGTTCAATCTATACATCGAAAAAGCAATTATAAAAATAAAATAAAGGTTTGCGAGTGGAATTAAAATTCAAGATGAAGGGATGCCAATGATAGGATTCGCTGATGTCATTGCTATCCTGGGTGAAAGTGAAGAAGTATTGCAAAATATGCTGAGTGCAATTAACAGTCTAATGAGTACAAACTATGCATTGAGAGTAAATCGAAGATAGACGATGTAAGAGGTCCGAGCAGATGTAATTTCGATGTATTGCTCATGCGCTGCCTGCAATAGGCAAAGGTATAAGAGATTCTCTGACCGGAGAGCAGTGTTGACTGCAATAGGAACTGTGTAGCTACAAAGCAGTAAGTTGTTGCTAGTCTGGAGTCTGCTCTGGTCTGGTATGGTGTATCGTGTTCGCTGGCCCGGTCGCGATACCGGAGCCTGAGTATTATTGTATAAGGTAAATGCAGCCTCGCGCATATGTAGTAATGTTATCTCAAGTCGTATGTAAATGTTTTAAAACTCACGTAATAATAATCTTCCTCATAAAAAGTAACTTTTAACAACCATTCATTTCAATTTAAAGAATTTACTAATTTCTCCCATCCATGATCATCCCGATTATTGCAATAGAAAAATCAGTTGCTTCCTTTCATAAATGAGAGATATATCGGCCAGCATTGCACAGAGCTGTGCCGGAAAAATTTGTTGTAAGAGCAGATATATCCGGCGACTTCATTGAGGTAAGAATTTTTCCCTTTTTTTTTATTCAGAATGATCTTTCAGGGCCATGACGCAGCACTGCTGCCGTCCAAAATTTACCAGGTTAAATTCACAGTGAATTATTGAAAAGTCATAAGTGAGCGACAATTTAATTGAGAGGTTAGTTACATTGTTTTATTACCAGGTTACTGAATTAATTTTTTTTATTGGGACGTTACACTGAATGTGAACGACATAATTATAATTTTTACTGTTGATAGGTTTAGGAATTTTTCTGTTTTGAGGTTACGCTAAATGTGAATAAATTTTGAGCTTAGATTAAATCAGAAAGAATTTTGTAGGGAGGTTACAAATTGGAAAGAATTTTATGGGGAGGTTACACTGAATGAGGATATTTATTTATATTATTTATTTTAAATTATTGTGGGGAGGTTACACTTGGCGACAACTAGCCAGGATCGTATTTTCTTTGTGAATTTCTGAGAAGTGGTCATATACCTGTATCTGCTCTTATTTACTTAAATGTAGTTTGCATCTGGCGTAACGCATTTACTAATTTGTCACTCTTTCTTTCACAGATCATCGGCAATTTATTGCTCTTTGTTGTAATTGTGTATGTTCCATTTTTGCTTCGTCTTTGTTTCATTTTGTGCTTAATTTTTATTTGTGAAAAATGCCGCGAAAAACTGTTAACAGTACATCGCGATGTGCAATGAGTGAAATAGCCGACTCGAATAATGTGACAGATAATACTAGCGACACTCAGTCTAATAGTGATAATCCCCTAATTATAGATAATCAGTGCGTGCCAATCACTAATATTGATATTGATCCTAATGATGAGCAAATAAATTAAATTATGTCCACAGTAAATGTAACAATTGATGACACGGCACGTTCCACTACAATGAACGCTGCTCACCTTGACACACCCGATTTGCAAAATTTACGTAACGAACAGATAATTGTTTCTAACGAAGGTGAACAATGTACTCAAAGTATGTCAAATTTATTTGATTCCGATTTAGCGACCAACAGTGCACATCCGATTGGCAAACCTTTTTGTGAATCAAAGAATGACCAAATGGTTACACAAAACGTGACAAATGCAGATACATCATCACACAGCACAGAAAATAGAGCCGCTAATTTTGGCTGGGATCAAGTTATTGCATTATTACTACAACTCAATGAAAAACACGACAACCATTTTAAACAACTTAATGATGCGTGCAAACAGCTCAATGAAAAATACGACAAACTTAATGAATCGTACAAACAACGTAATGAAAAATTCGACATCCATTTCAAACAACTTAATGAAAAACTAAACAATAATTACAAACAACTTAATGAATCGTGCTAACAATTTAATGAAAGTTTCAAACAGTCGAACGAAAAACACGACAAACTTAATGAACAGAACAAACAACTTAGTGAACAGATTACAGCCGTTTCCGTGCAACGTTATGACACTAAAGAACAATTATGTGAGGAATGTAAGACTTATGCTAGGAACAGTAGTGAAGAAATTAGATCTGTTGTACAAGAATTAAGTAGTACACGTGTAGCCACAACTAAATTACTTAGAGATGAAATTAGTGCAGTCACTGAACAATTTTCAGAAAACGCAACACAGATACGCGACGAGTTTAATTTAATGTCACCAGAACTTTCACACACGCTGGATGCGGAAGTCGATAAGAGCTTTTAACAACAGATCAGCCAAATTGACGAACGTTTTAAAGTGACAGAAATGAAAATTGTTTCAGTCACTAACACGTCACAGCATACGCCACGTTCGGAATATTTGTCACACCCACACAGCCAGTATAACTAAAGTAATTTACAGAGACCATGCGATTTAGAATCCGAAGAGACACAGACAAACAGATTCTCATGCAATGCTGAACCTGCTAAGACATACAGAGAAGATAATTCTCATTACAAACACTTTCTATTCGTGAGAAAATTAAAGGTATTTAAAAATGACAGAGCACAGGTACACGCTTTGGACTGGATACGACAATTTGCTTCAGTATTTTCTCCAGCTTTGCCTGTAACGCAGAAACTAGAATTGGACTGGATACGACAATTTGCTTTTGTATTTTCATCAGTTTGGCCTGTAACGCAGAAACTAAAATTTATTTGCAGTGCGTAATTGACCTCAGGGGATTCGGTACGCTTCGATGAATATGTGCCGTAGCGTGCACAGGGCCCAGACCCGTAGTAGTGCTATTTCATCTTTAGTTTTCTGCACTGCTGCCTTCTCTTCTACTATCATTTATATCTATCAAAACAGCTCTTGAACTATCGATCTATCTAGGATTGAGAATGAATAAAGAAAACCTGATATGACAAGTTTTACCGAAAGTGACAATTTTCATTAGACACTCGCGAAATGACAAGAACTACCAGCATAATTTTAACAACAAACAAAATTTTAATTATCAGTATCGTCAAAATTATCAGCAACAGGAACCACATTTTGGTAACAATAGAGGTTTTTCTGAACAACAGTAACAACACCAGTTGATTAGCATACCTAACCAACAATGTAGTCTGCAAGGTCAACCAGGCTTTAATGTTTCGCCGCCTACACGTATAGCGTCGGCTCCTCCAAATAGTAACGTACAGCAACAAGGAAATAACTACGTACAGAAAACACATCATTTTAACTCGTATCGCGACGCACCGTATAGCAATGACTATCATGACAGACGTAAAAGTAATGAGCACAATTTTCAGCGTACGTTTAATAACAGTCGGTCTTACCAGCAGCAGAATCATCCGCAACAACAGATTATCATGAATGAACCAGACAGTAGATATCATCCCGAACCTAATACATCAGGACGAAATAACAGAACAGTACAAATAGTCGAAATGCCACAGCATCCTCCCGCAAATAATAGCACGTCAGATAGAATTTGACTAGATACAGTACAGGTTGCATCTTGCAGCAACGCAAGCAATACTTTTGACACAGAGAATCTTGTTCACGAAAATGTTATTACTTTTGACGACATCCGAGACACACCTTTGCATGAAAGACAGAATCACAACGTATGTAGACGACATTCTTATTACAGAAGCTAACTGGTCTGAACACAATTTGATTCTTGAACAACTGTTACAAACCTTTCGTGCACAAGGACTCACAGTTAATCTTAGCAAATCGCACTTTGGCAAAACTTCTATAAAATTTCTTGGACATGTAATTTCAGCAGAAGGCATTGCGCCTGACACGGAAAAACTTCAAGCTTTACGTGACATTACTGTACCTACGACGAAGAAATAACTACGCAGCTTATTGGGTTTAATTAACTTTTTCCGTAAACTTATTCATTACTCTGCTTTAGACACCCCTAGATTATGTCAATTGACGGGTAAAAACAGTATTTGGTCCTGGGATAGCCAAGCACATTCTGAATTTGTCCATCTGAAACAAGCTTTGTTGAATGCACTATTTTTATCACATCCAGATCTTACCAGAAATTTTTCCATTGTCACCGACAGTTCTAACTCCGCTTTAGGCGGGCACATTTTTCAGGAAATTGAAGAAGATGGTTCTACAGTAATTAAAAACATCGCCTTTGGGAGTCGCATTCTGTCACCTGCTGAACGCAATTATTCTGTACAGAACTTGAAACATTATGTGTTGTATGGGCACTTACGAGATTTCGGCATTTTCTTTATGGAAGACATACGACCGTTTACACAGATCATAGAGTCAGACACGACTTCACATATTCCTCCGTTACATCCCATTATACCTGTTAAATTGAGACGCATGGCCGCTGTAGACATTTTTGGTCCGATTCCCAGATCTAATAGAGGTTTTTGCTACATCTTTGTCGCTGTTGAACTCACTACAAAATTTGTAACCTTCACTCCGTTATGCAAAGCTACTGCTAAATCGGTTTCGAAAGCATTTGTAAAAATTTTCTATTTCATGTAGGGCATGTATTGAAAGTAATTTCCGACAATGGACCACAGTTTCGATCTGCTATATGGACACGTATGTTAGGAGCAAGAAAATTTTTCTCCGCTCTATATATTCATGTATCACGCTTCTTCGAATCCTTGTGAACGACTAATGAAAGAAATTGGTAAACTATGTAGAATATACTGCCATAAGAAACATATTGATTGGGATACACACATACTGTCATTCCAGGATGTAATTAACTCCATACCAAATGAATCTACTAAGTTATCTCCGACTGTTATACTGAAAAATGTTGAACCACCTAACAAAATTAAAGAATTAGTATCCTTTCCTACATCTCGTCGACTACGCCACCATGAAATAATTGACATTGCACTCAATAACATCAAACGTGCCGCAGAGCGCCGGAGAAGACAGCAAAAACTGGTTTGTACACGCCGTGACTTTCACATTGGACAGAAGATATTAGTACGCACACATTATTTATCCAACAGAGGAAAGAGTAGATGTAGTAAATTTGAGCTTCTATATGCAGGTCCATACAGAATTCGCAGCATTCCTCACCCCAATGTCGTACACGTCGAAACTCTGAGAACCAGAAAAAGTAAAGGCAATCACCATGTCTCCAATATTAAACCCTTTATTGAATGAAAATATTTTATGATTTATCACACTGTAATGCCATTTCCCGATTTTTATATGACCAATGATGCAATTATAATTATAAGACTACTTACTGATGATTATCATATTTTTTCTTGGCAAGTACCCCGCAAGTTAAGGTTAGCAGGTCGCTTTTCCTGTCGTTGTATATCAGAGTGTGCACATTTTCTATTTTTTGTGTATGTATGATTGTTTTCCTATCGAAAACAGAATTTTTGTTTGTATGCACTACGAAATCTTTAAGATATAAGAAACACCAGTTGACTTTAACATTTTTCCTTATGATATCTCAATATCTTGACTATTCTACACTTTTGGCTACTACAATTATGAGACTGTGTGTACATTTTTGCACCTGAACACTCTCTATGTTTTTGACATAATAGGTTTTCTGTAATGCTATGCTGTATGCTTAATTGTATCACTAGAAACCAGTTTTTATTTAATGGGTATATGATTTAAATGCAAGATATTAATCCTTATTCATCATTTTCAGAAAGCAATAACGTGTAAAAGAAATAACTTAAACAAACCACAGTGGATTGCTATGAAATGAGAATTTCACCTTAGGAATGAACGAAAGAAAATGGAATACCTTGTGATGAAGAGTAAATGGATCAGAATTAACAATCATTAACAAGAATATACTATACACATCGTATGATAGCAGTCTTAACTATTTTTTTTCTTTCAGAATACGAGGTGATTGATGCAGGCTGTCAGACAGAACTACACATCTTAGTTTTAGTGATGAAATATGCTAGAAATAAGAAACTCTATACTACGAATAGTTGTATGAAGTAAATGGTAATATAAATAATGAATAATGAAGTGTCTTTTTTGCAGATGATAATGACTGATGATGAATAGTTATATGAAGAATATGCTAATATGAATAATGAGGTTTTTCTTTGCAGGTGATGATAGTAATGAAGTTATGGTAATATGAATAATGAATTTTTTTTTTTGCAGATGAGAATAATGATGAAGTTTTTATATTTACTGTTACTTAAGAAATGTTATGTAGTTATTTAAGTATTTGTTGCAGTTCGTTTTGACAGTATGTCTTATACCGCATGGTATAATGACTGAATGTTTTGGAAAGGACAGCTAGAGTACATACATATTGAGTGCACGTTTCAGTACCTGTTAATTCGAAGTTCACTACTTTTCAGCATAATATGCGTTTCTTATTTCAGCTTAATAATCTATTTTGTATTTTTTCCAGGAGAAGCTATTCATGAAATTAATTTGCTGTAAGCAGTTAGTCATTAAACCGGTTCTAGTACTTGCATTTTTTTTGCTCATTTGTGTGTGTGTCATTCATGAATGTGATCACATATACTCTACTTATTTATAACCTTGCTACAGCTGACCCATGACGAATGACGTTATTAATCGTTATTTACAGCAATAAGTCAAAAGCAAATATTTTCATGCCCCAGCAATTAATTATCGATCCCAACGCAATGCATTGCTGGCACAAAAAAATGTATTACCAGTCCTGCGGTAGCGTTCTGGCTTCCCGCGCCCGGGTTCCCGGGTTCGATTCCCGGCAGGGTCAGGGATTTTCTCTGCCTCGTGATGACTGGGTGTTGTGTGCTGTCCTTAGGTTAGTTAGGTTTAAGTAGTTCTAAGTTCTAGGGGACTGATGACCATAGATGTTAAGTCCCATAGTGCTCAGAGCCATTTGAACCATTTTTATTACCAGTCCCAAATAATGCTACTAGTTTAAGAGATATTTATACTACTAAATATAATGCAGATTTGTCAGATGTATTGAATCCATTATATCTATGTATTATTGGACCATGGACCTTGAGTAATAGTTGCAGTGTGTTGCATTTTGGATGTGTCATATGTCACTTGAATGATGAGTTCTGAGTAGTGCTGAATGATGTTTTGTAATAATGCGTAAATGCTATGCCAGTGATTTCTGTAAATAATATTTTTGTTATACTCTATAAATGCTATGTCAATAATTAACTCTCATTTTGAATGATGACTTCTGAATAATACTGAATAATGTTTTATACAACTATATGAATACTTTGTAACTGGCCAATGAATGCCACTGTTTCTTATATTTTAAATTTGTCAAATGTCACTTACACGCTATTATATATGAATACCAGTAGCTTGATGCTACACTCATTAACTCTTGTTTTGAATGATGACTTCTGAACAATGCATAAAAATGTTTTGTAACTGGCCAATGAGTGCCAATGATTACTATAATTAGATGAATTATGTTAATGCTATGCCATTAATTAACTCTTGTTTTGAATGATGACTTCTGAACAATGCATAAATATGGTTTTTATAACTGGCCAATGAGTGCCAATATTTGGTGTAGTCAGATGACTTATGAATAATGTTCTGTAATACTCCATACATAGTAACTAGGCAATGAGTGCCAACAATTACTCAAATCGGTTAATAGACTAGTGTAATTCTCTATGATGATTAGCATAATACTGAATGTCCTTCACCTTCTGACCTAATTACCAGAAATTACTGCAATATCCGTTTGTCCTGTCCACCCTCATGATCATGGAGCACTATATTTGGACTTTGCACTAATTCTACGTTGGTGAAAAAGTATCGATTCTGCAGGAGTGTGGTGTGGACACATCATGCTGTCCACCACCTTGAACGATGGAGATGTTATTATGGTCCCACTGTTTGGTGTACCTAATGTACTACCAAAATGATAACATTGAATATTAATACGACATTTCAGTGTCTTGGCTACATTGATTAATACTTCACGGAAGAGAACTTCAGATTGTCTCACTTGGTGTTGTGCTTCTGTAGAAAGATAGGGACTTTCAGTGCAGCTACGTGCAACCTACTGTGCTGCAACCATAATGCAATCCTTCCCTTTCCTATCCTAGTTCTTGTAAAATGGTAAAAAATATATTCAGTGCCTGTGCACTTTATGTCATTTGTTAATGTGTTTTGTAATCACTGCGTATACATTTTGTCATTGCTTGATATGTTCTGTACTCAGTGCATGTGCACTCTATTTCATTTCATGTTCTGCACTTATATATATATGTACACACTCTGTGACTGTAAACTTAGTTAATTAAGTGATTTTAGAAAAATTTGTTGCTCATGGCAAGTCCAATTGACTCACCATCGCTGCCAAATTTTTGCCCCCCCCCCCCCCCCAGTGGAGGGTTATGTAAGAGGTCCATGATTAAGGAATTTGTTGCTAGCGCACTCGAGCAGATGTAATTGCTCACACGCTGCCTGTGATATGTAAGCATAAGAGAATCTGAGACCAAAGAGCAGTATTGACTCTGTACCAACTGTGTGGCTGTAGCAGTAAGTTGTTGCTAGTCGCTAGTCTGCGCTTGTCTGGTCTGGAGTCTGCCACATTTTTGCCCCCCCCCCCCCCCCCTCCACAGTTGAGGGTTATGTAAGAGGTCCGAGCAGATGTAATTTCGATGTATTACTCATGCGTTGCCTGCAATAGGCAAAGTATAAGAGAATTTCTGACCAGAGAGCAGTATTGACTGCAGTAGGAACCGTGTAGCTGTAGCAGTAAGTTGTTGCTAGTCTGGAGTCTGCTCTGGTCTGGTATGGTGTATCGTGTTCGCTGGCCCGGTCGCGGTGCAGCGATGCCGGAGTCTGAGTATTATTGTATAAGGTAAAAAGCAGCCTCGCGCATATGTAGTAATGTTATCTCAAGTCGCATGTAAATGTTTTAAAACTCTCGTAATAATAATCTTCCTCATAAAAAGTAACTTTTAACAACCATTCATTTCAATTTAAAGAATTTACTAATTTCTCCCATCCATGATCATCCCGATTATTGCAATAGAAAAATCAGTTGCTTCCTTTCATAAATGAGAGATATATCGGCCAGCATTGCACAGAGCTGTGCCGGAAAAATTTATTGTAAGAGCAGATATATCCGGCGATTTCATTGAGGTAAGAATTTTTCCATTTTCTTTATTCAGAATGATCTTTCAGGGCCATGACGCAGCACTGCTGTCGTCCAAAATTTACCAGGTTAAATTCACAGTGAATTATTGAAAAGTCATAAGTGAGCGACAATTTAGTTGAGAGGTTAGTTACATTGTTTTATTACCAGGTTACTGAATTAATTTTTTTTATTGGGACGTTACACTGAATGTGAACGACATAATTATAATTTTTACTGTTGAGAGGTTTAGGAATTTTCCTGTTTTGAGGTTACGCTAAATGTGAATGAATTTCGAGCTTAGATTAAATCAGAAAAAATTTTGTAGGGAGTTACAAATTGGAAAGAATTTTGTGGGGAGGTTACACTGAATGAGGATATTTATTTATATTATTTATTTTAAATTGTGGGGAGGTTACAACGAAAATAATGAGAAGTGGCAAAACTGAAAACTGCGAGAAACTTAACATTAGGATTTATGGTCGCGAAATAGATGAAGTGAAGTAAATCATGACAGAGAGCAATTATGGCCTCAAAAGTAGAGTAGCACCGTCAAAAAGGTCGCTACAGGCCAAGAGACGTCTACTAGCATCACACAGAGGCATTAATTTGAGAAAGAAGTTTCTGACAATATACGTTTGGAGCCCACATCGGATGAAGTGAAACATAGACTGTCGGAAAACAGGAATACAAGTAGAACAGAATCGAATCATTTGAGATGTGGTGCAACAAACGAATGTAGAAAATCTGGTAGACTGTTAAGTTAAGGAATTAGGAGGTCCTGCGCAGAATCGGGGAGGGAAGGAATATGTGGAAAACATTAACAAGGAGAAGGGACAGGATGACAGGACATCTGTAAAGACTTTAGGGAATGAATTTCATGGCACTAGAAGCCTCTGTAGGTGGCAAAAACTATAAAGGAAGACAGAGATTGAAATACATCTAGCGAATAATTGAGGACTTAGGTTTCAAGTGCTACTTTGAGATGAAGAGGTTGGCACAGGAGAGGAATTCATGGCGTGCCGTATCAAACCAGTCAGTAAACTGACAACTAAAAACAAGAAAAGGAGGTTGATGTTTTCTAGATTTTGGTCGGTGTATTAATTGAGAAGATTACCTTCCTCTGTTTCCTTCTCGAACCCTTGGACGATCGTAGCACAAAAGGTATCGCACGATCGATGTTCGAGGAATATATTTTAATTCATCCAGAATCAATATACATTCCTCAAACAGCGATCGTGAGGTACCCATAGTGCTTCGTTCGTCCAAGAGTTCCAGAAGGAAACAGATGAAGGTAATCATCGAGGAGAGAGTTTTGGTCTCCGTGTCAGGTCTAATACGCGAGCCGGAAAGGCATGCGTGTGATGCCAACGCATGCACAGGAGCAGGCGTGACATTAGGGGAAAGGGATAGAGGAAGACTGGGCGCCAACAAGTGCGCGTGACAAGACGCTGTACGCCGACCGAGCGTTAATGGCGCACGCGGCGCCCGGCGTCGAAGCCGCAGCCTGTTGCGCCGCACGACCACACACGGCACACCTGTGCGCGGCCTAACAGCTGCTACTTGTTGCGTCCGCACCGCAACGCGGACCCCGCCGTCACACAGGCGTCGTGGTGTGACCGTTTATGTCACTTCGAATTTAACTATCATGTGAGGTTTTCCTCGTTTCTGATGGTGATGTAAAGTCTGCTGTAGTGCACCATGATAATAACTGCTTCCTTAACAGCATAGTTACATGCACAAAGACATATCAGCCACTAGTTGTTTTTATTTTTTTAATGCTACAGTGTAAGATGAAAGGTAAAAATGTAAATGTCGTGTAATTGGGGCCTCCTGTCGGGTGGACCGTTCGCCGGGTGCAAGTTTTTCGATTTGACACCACTTCGGCGACTTGTGCGTCGAATGGGATGAAGTGATGATGATTAGGATTACACAACATCCAGTCCCTGAGCAGAGAAAATGTCCGACCCAGCAAGGAATCGAACCCGGTCCCTTAGGAATGACATTCTGTCGCGCTGATCACTCAGCTACCGGGGACGGACAGCTGAAAGGTTGACATCCAGACTTGATGCATCACTTGAAGCAATCTTAGTTTATGTGTTACATAGATATCCAGTACATAATGCAAGTCGCACTGTCATATACCCGTGGTCAGAATGTTGTGGGTAACAAAATTAATGTCCTGCATAACTATAAATACCATTATGGGGCCAAAAACATCTACTGATGTGATACAAGAAGAAATGGGAGTCGATATAGAAAATATAGGGGGATTTAATATTAGAATCAGGGTTTAAAAAAGCTTCGGAAAATTTTCGATCAAATTAGGCTACAGACTTAGTTAACATTCCTTCGAAATTTCTACAATCATTGGGGGAAGAGGGAGCCAAATGAGAATTCATGTTGGTTAGCACAATGTATGAGTCAGGAGGTATACCATTAGAATTTCGGAAAGTATCGTCCTCAAAATTTTGAAGATAGCAAGTGGAAAAATGTGCGAGTATTAGCGCACAATTAGCTTAGCGGCCGATGCATCCTAGTTGCTGTCGAAAATCCATAGAGAACAATGGAAAACTGTTTACGATAATTTAAATGTCGATCTGTTTTGCTTTAGGAAAGGTAAAGGCTCCAGAGAGCAAACATTGCAGTTGAAAATGGAAGGAACATTTAGGTAAAGTCAAACAAGATCATAGATTTTGTCAACCAAGAAAAGCGTTTAACATCAGCATGCATATTCCGCAGGCCACCGTTCGATGCGTTGCGAAAGGTACCCTTTACCACCACTTATTTCATTTCACGTTCCACCCGCAAATAAAGAGACGGAAAAACGACTATCTATGTGGCTAAGTTTAAGGCCCAATTTCTCGTATCTTCTGTTCGTGGTCCTTAAACGTTGAAGGGAGTAGAATCGGTCTGCAATCAGCTTCAAATGCAGATTCTCGAAATTTTCTAAAGAATGTTCCTCAAAAAGAACGTCGCCTTCCCACCATGGATTGCCATTTGAGTTTTCGAAGCATCCTCGTAATACCTGAATGTTGTTCGAACCTACCAGTAATAAAGGTAACTGCCCCCTCTGAACTACTTCGATGTCTTCTTTTCATCCCATTTGGGGTACGGGTCCCAGACACTCGATCAGTCGTATTAACATCCCCAGACACTCGATCAGTCGTATTAACATCCTATATGCGGTCTCCTTTACAGATGAATCACACTTTCCCAAAATTCTTCCAGTAAACTGAAGTCGACCATTCCCCTTCCCTACCACAAACATCACAAGCTCGTTCCATTCCATATCGCTTTGCAGTGTTACGCCCAGATACATAAACGACGTGACTGTGTCAACCAGCACACTACTCGTGATTTATCAGGACATTATGGGATTGTTTTTCCTACTCACCTGCATTAACTTACATTTATCTAAATCTAAAGCTAGCTATCATTCATAATGGTGAAAGATATTCGAAATTCCCAGGAAAATAGCTGTAGGCTCTTGGGAAATACGAGCAATATACAATATCTACAAGAATCAAGAGCGAAAAACAAAATAGATCTTTTGTAATTAAAATCGGTGTATGTCAGAGATGTAGTTCTTCGCCCCTGTTGTTCAGTCTATACACCGAAGAAGCAATGACGGCACTAAATGACGGTTCAGGATTGAGTTTGAAAGTCAGGACGACAGTATATGAGTCGCAAGATTTGCTGATGACACCAGTGTCCTCAGTGAAAGTGAGTATGAACTGCAGGACTTGGTGACTCGAATAGACATTCCGGTGAGCACATACGTTAGGTTAACACCAAACAGAAGAACGACAAAAATTATGTGGACTAGTAGGAGTAAGATTAATTTAACACCAGAATTAGGGACTGAAGTAGGTGGAGTCAAGAAGTTCAGTATGTGGGAGGCAAAATGATACTTGAGGGACGAAGAAAGGAGGTCATAAAAAGCAGACTACCACAACCGAAGAGGGCACACGTTGTCATCAGAATAGTCTACTATAGTCCGATCCACGAAAGATGAACTTGGTAGAGGTCAAGACACGGGAAGGGATTGTTTTTCTGTTGGTGTTTTACTCTTTGTGAAAGTATGTGTCCCACAAATTGTGTTTCTCGCTTGCTTGTGCAGAATCTCTTGCTCACTATCACCATTAGCAATGACGGATGCCAACAAATGGAATAGAGGTTCGCAAAATAACTCGCTACGGTCATGTGTAACGCTCGCGTTCGCTCCGACATTCACAGTAGAGCGGTCAGAACACTGCCTAACGCTCAGAGGCTGTCGGTGACGTCGTGGCACTGATGTGCACAAGTCTATACTAGATCGTTATTGTTCGTGACACCAACTATACTATCAAAACTAGGACTTATTCCGAGGACGAAATATGTGAGAAAGTACGTTTTGCGCACACCATTGTAAGGAAGTGAACCATCAAATGAGGGAAAGCCGGAAAGTTTGAGAATCGAAGCGTTTATAACGTTGCACTAAAGAGAGACTTTGAAAATTGTTTGGAGCGATAGTAAATCTTCAGGAGATTGTACGCATATTCGGCGAGAGCGCTGTTTGGGCGTCAGCGAACAACTTACGAGGGTGGACTGAAATGTAATGCCTCCACCTTCACAACTCTTCAGCAGTTGGCAGCACTGGTATGCGGCAGGTATTGCCTTTCCGTAGCCTCTTCTCTACAGCACCAGTTGGCGGGAAGCCTTAGAGCATTGAAAGGTTGCGTTGTTACAGTGTAAAGTATGGAATCCTGCGCAGACGTTCGGTCAATTCGATTTAAGCAACGTGCAGTCACTGAATTCTTGACAGCAGAAAGTGTCACCCCAAAGGAGATTCATCAGAGAATGAAAGCACTTTATGGTGATTGTGTTGATGTCAGTACTGTGCGTAGTTGGGCGAGGTGTTGGAGCGGGAACATCTGACCTGCGTGACAAACAGAGTTGGAGTCCTGTGACAGCAACCACCGAGTTTCACAACCAAAATGTTGATTTCCTTGATTGTGGATCAACCATAAATTCAGAGCCTTACATCACGACGCTGAGAACTCTGAAGCGACGCCTAACATGGATCCGAAAGGAAAAGTGAAATTTTTACCTGCTGCATGACAATGCCAAACCACACACCTCACGTGCCACCACAGCAGAGCTTCAGAGATTGAATCTCACCACCGTACGGCATCCTCCGTACAGTCCAGATTTAGAAATATCTGACTTCCCTCTGTTCCTGATAATGAAAGACGACCTGCGGGGACATGATTATGCTTCTGATGAAGGCGTTGAGAGGACTGTCAGACTGTGGTTGCGTAACCACAGTGTCGACTCCTTCCATGACGGCTTCAGAAAACTAGTTCATCGTTGGCAGAAATGTATCCAATTGGCTGGTGATTATGTGGAAAAGTGGATATTGGTAATTAAAGATCACATTCTAAGGATTATTTCTGCGTTTGATTTATTAAATATTCCTATCCAAACCCAATTAACGAAGGTGGAGCCATTACTTTTCATTCAACCCTTCTTCACGGTGCTGGAGAGAGCTAGAGAGGCTAAAAACTGGGTAGACTAGATTATATCCAACAGATAAACGACACCGTAGTGTGTACGTGGCACTGAGACGGTTGGGTTGGTTTGTTCTGGGGGAGGAGACCTGACAGCGACATCATCGGTGTCATTGGATTAGGGAAAGAGGGTAAGGAAGTCGGCCGTGCCTTTTCAAAGGAACCATCCTGGAGCGATTTCGGGAATTCACGGAAAACCTAAATTAGCATGGCCATACCCTAGATTGAACCGCCGTCCTCCCGAATGCAAGTCCAAAGTGCTAACCACTGTGCCACCTCGTGAGATGTGGCACTCAGAGGTGGAGAGACTGGCCCATGAGAGGAAGCTATGACGTGCCGCATCCTTCGAGTCAGACGACTGATGACAAAGAAATGCCTCACCGGGCTGTGAGTATGGACAGGGCTGTTGAGGCTGACAGTGTTTCATCCCAGTATCGCCTGTAGCTGTATTTGTCAGTGGATGTTATTGCTAATGAAAGTTCGTGCCTGCTGCGTGGGGTCAGAAGTAGCGACAAGCTTGGGCGGAACACTGTCTGTAACGAGAACCGTATGCACGTACACAGGCTCTTAAGAAGAGTACATCTTGTTTACTTTGTGGAAACGAATACTTCACGTTCCGAAGGCGACCCGCTTAGTTCAGAGTTCACTAACCAAACACCAGTCGAAAATCCTTCATTGTTACATCATGTGAATCATATTAGTTTAAGGTATATAAGCCGCGTTCCCGTTCACTCACTCACTTTTAAAGTTCCAGGTCCTCACTCACCTTCACCAATTTCCGTTGATGTAAACCGTACAAAGTGAAGTATTTTATTGACGACGCAGTATTTGACGTCATCAGTTTCAGTGGAACATACATAACATGACGACATAAGAAGCTGTGCTAAAGGAATTGCTGATCTACCTGATAACAGATTTGTGACGTGGCATAACACGTGTCACCGCATTGACATTAACGCCATTTATCTGCAGGCCGAGAACAGTGCAGCCATTCTCGGCTGACATTCTTCAAACACCTCAGATGTAACAAGTGCCAGTACGATAACACACATGTACCTTCCCACATTCCACGAGCAGGCGGTACCTTGACTCATTTATGAGTCCAATATTTTCTTTTGTTTTCTCCCTTATTAATTTTTCTCTTGCTACCTTTTTTTCGTGACTGCTATGGGTTATTTCTATATTCTAGACCGCGTTTAACAGTTTTGAAGATTGTGTAATAAGATTGATGGGCTATGTTTGTATTTAAGTACAGAACGTCGTCTGCTATAAATTTAGGAAGCGAGTTTTTTTTCGGATATTTACAGGAACTCATAATAGCATATCAGCCAGTATAATCCTTCACTGAGTAAGAAAGGCAGTAGCAATTGTTCATGTTCCAGTTTCTGCCAAAGTCGAAATGATTACCAGCTTTATGGCACCATCAGCACTAGAAAGCTAAAACTATTGAAGCGTAGTTAATGAAATATCAACGTACTTTTATGAACTTTATAATCTCTTTGAAATTTGTATGTGCTTATTATTGCAACTGTTTCGTAGGTTCCCTAACATGAACATCGAATTGGTTTATCAAACAGTGCATTCAAAAAATAATAAAACTTAAAACCTTTTTTAAAATATGAAAAATGTTTGAGAAGAAGAGACGACACCGAATTTAGGCATTCATTATCATCCATCTATCGAGTTATAAGTACAATGGGAAAAAATATGATAGCTGTGTTTATTCGCAAGCAAATTAATTTGCATCTGAGGCATGCCAACGGGCAGCAAATATGCCGACATAATTTATTAACTAATCAACTAACATACCAGGGAAGTGATCGCTTTCAAAAGTAAAATTTGTCGTTTTAATGTATGATCTACTGACGCGTTTCTCTGATTGGCATAAAAATGCTTTTTGTTTGTGACGCTATGAGGACTGAGTTACTGTGCATAAACTAGTGACACTATGATGCTTAGCTAGTGACAGGATGAAAAACAGACGTTACGTGGTGAAGTGAGATTTGGGTTCCAAAATTGCATCATTTTCAATACACTGTTAGGTTTCAGAAGCCTTGACATTTGGTCCAGTCGATATTGATTTTTCCTTAGAAACATTATGATGTACAAAACATGACCGTTATCTACAACAAATTAGCCGTCACAAACTGTCATTCATTATCTTTTCCTTAAGCCTGAATGGATAAGTAATTATTTGTAATTGTTGTTTCTAGAGTCTTTCTGGGGAAACGGGAATCACGCGATCGTTATTTGTCGGGGTTTGATGAACTTCTATCTCGTAATTTTTACCCACAGCACATTTGTACTCTCTGTGTACGTGAGGAAGATTTACAGGATCCGTTGAACGAAGCGAATATTAATTGATGTGAGAGTTAATCAAGAAAAGACGAAAATAACAAAGAGTCGCAGTGTGAGATCAGTGACAAACTTACATTAAAACTGGTAAGGAAATTCTGCTTCGTTATGAAGAAAACACTCCATGACTAGCAAAGTAAGCAGGATATAGAAACCACACTAAAGCAGGAAAAGAAACCATTCACGGCGAAAAGAAAACCACAAACGTGTGCTTTAACTTGAGAAATAAGTATGTGAGAATTTACACGGAATTGATGCAACTGAATCAGGTTGTTGGAGAAAACTGGAAAAGAGACGCGACACGTTTGAAGTATGGTCTTACAGATGAACGAGAAAATTAAGTGGGTTGAGACAGTAAGAAATGAGAGGGTTCTTCGTGAAACCGGCGCAGAAAAGAATATCATACGAAAAACATAAGCAAGAAAAAGGGACATGGCGAAAGGTCATGTTTTCAGACGTCAGGGAATACCTTCTGTATTACTGGAAGGAACGATAGTGGGTGAAAAAGGCAAGGAAAGATTGGAAAACATAGCAAATATTTGAAGTCCTTAGGTGTAAATTTTACTGTAAGATTATGAGGTTGTTACATACGAAGCTAGGAGATTGACGACAAAAACTGGATTAGTGAAGAAATTCTGTCAACTTCGTCATGTCAGAATACGTAATTAAATTTTCGTCATATAGTATTCTGTGTTTTGAATGAAAATACTTTTTCAGGTTTTTTGTGAGCGAAATTGGTTACTGGTACACATTAGACTACATTTTAGTATTAGCTTTGCTTAGTCAAAGAAACAGCTCGTTCATGCACGCAACATGGTTTTTGGGCAAAGTATGCAGAATAATAATATGTCCGAGAGGCTTAAGGATATGCGAAATGCACGCAGTATGAGATCTCAGGCGCTCGGCTTAGGCGTACGTTATAAGAACTCTGATAATGGAATTTGCTTCAAGAGTTTTAAGTTCTATATTCATGATGATGATGACAGTAAACAGATCGTCGTTATGAATAAAAAAGTACATTGAGCAATCTAGGCGGCTTTATTCGCAGAAATTAATAATATCTCTACTTTCTGTCGATGAATTACCTCTGAATTTTAGTAGCATAAGTCGCGTACTTGCTCTGTTTTTGTTGAACATTGCTAGTAGAAGAACAGAAATTCTCTGTTTTCCGAGTGGTGTTTACATTGTTTCAGTTCGGGAGGCGCTACACTCTGGCTGTGTCTCACATTATTCACAGCACTTGGTTCAAATGGCTCTGAGTACTATGGGACTTAACATCTATGGTCATCAGTCCCCTAGAACTTAGAACTACTTAAACCTAACAAACCTAAGGACATCACACACATCCATGCCCGAGGCAGGATTCGAACCTGCGACCGTAGCAGTCGCGCGGCTCCGGACTGAGCGCCTAGAACCACTAGACCACCGCGGCCGGCCCACAGCACTTGATTCGGTTATTTTCTTTCAGAGGTCCTCAGCCTTCTTTAACAATAAACTCTCATATTTTAGTATACAGCATTTGAGACTTTCACTCGCCTTTCTTTCCAGTAACAGCTAACTTATTTACAATCCTTACGTTCAGATTTGAGTGAATATGATAACTTCAAAGGAACTGAAATTATGCTTAGAACTATTTCTGCCCCAGGACTGAGTGAATTCAACCCTGTGCAGTTTTAAGTCAAGTAATTCACTAAGTGACTGAAATTCCACAAAAATTTAAAAGATTTCAAGGACATTTATCCGGTGATGACGCTTTGTAACTGTGAATTCGCTCCTTTAATATTGTCCTTTGGAACACCTAATGCTGTGTCGGGGGTGTACACAAAGAACCCGCGGTTTTGAGAAGCTTTACGGCATCTTCACCAAGGAGCATCATTAAAAATTGATACGTAAGTTAATCGGTGTGGACGCACGTGAGGTGAAGAGCTCACTCCTTAACTTTTACAACATTAAGGTGCGACAGAGATAAATTACTAGTACTAACTTCAGTCGCTTGTTACTTACACCTTCGGCTTTATAAAATATTAGCAACTCTCTGCACTCCAACAAAGAAATCGTGCACTAAGCAGTCTCTATTTTAACCTATTATTTAACGCACAGATAACGCAGCGTGTACTTACTTCACGAGTGAACGAAAGCGCTAGAACGCTTTTAAATGCCTGTTTGAAGATTTAACTACGGCTGGAGACCAATTTAGGCGGTGATCGATTTATCGGCATGGTAATTGCGACGTCAGCGGCGGGAAGGGATTCGAACCATCAGTTAACGAAATCTCGCGTAATTTCCCGTCGCACGCAATCCTGGCGAGCGCACGCCACGTTCGAGTCGGCACGCATCGCCCCATGAAATGCGTCGGCAACGAAGTTAGCCCGCGCTCCACAAGCCGCACCACCACAAAAATACGTAACGACTTGGTTCTCGTTAGAGTAACTAGCAACCATAACTAACATTACTTTTGTGGCGGTGTTCGCAGCGACAAACACTTGGCTGTAGAAATGGCTTACGAAGTCACCGCCACACTTTTAATAGCGGGCCGACCGGTCCGCTGGAACAGTGAACAGAAAGATGAAAGCCCAAACACTTATATTAAATAAAAGTCGGTACTTATCTTTTATTATTGAAGATACAGTAACACAATAGTGAACTCCGTGTCTACAGAGATCTGTCTAGTTCGAGTAGGTGCGGCTAGGTCAGCGTCGGCTGACGACAAACAACAACTCTGCTGCGATGAACACACAACTGACTAGCAAGTACACAATTCGGCGGCGAGTATACAACTGAGCGGCGAATACAGAACTGTCCTAGCGCTCGCGACTCCAGCGCTTAAGAAGCCAGAAGCCAGCGGTGGCGCGCGCAGACTTGCGGCGATTTCCTGTCTCTCTGGCGCTGCTTATGCGGACGGCGTCCGTACTTTGATGCTGCCAATCTTTTGGCAGCGGGCTCGGTTGGCATTACTGGCTAGGATACAACAATTACAGTGTTTGACTGAGAGTACTTCTTGTGTTCCTTTAGCATGTAGTGCGCGTGAGCAACTACTTCGAGACGCAGAGGAGGTGACATTATGCTAGAATCATTTAAGGGTGGTTTTCGTATTTTAAAAATGTTTGACTCACAACGCCTCTTCAGTAACGCCAGCTTCTAGAATTGATTGATTATCTGCTTGACACATATGCGCCTAATAAACGAACTTGTCCAGAAACACTACTCTTTTCTGGTGTCCCCTATTAACGTCAGATAAGGGTCGTGAACTGTCAAGAAATACTCACGATTCCTCCAAAAGAAGGTACTGCTGATACAATAGATCCATATTTAGCAATTATATACAACCGCTCGCTCACAGAAATATCCGCACCTAAAGACTGGAAAACTGCTTAAGGCACACCAATACCCAAAAATGGAAATAGGAGTAATCAGCAGAATTACAGGCCCATGTGACTAACGTCGATTTGCATTAAGGTTTTGGAACATATAGTATGTTGTAACATTATGTAGTACCTCGAAGAAACCGATTTATTGACACATAATCAGCACGGATTCAGAAAATGTCGTTCTTGTGCAACAAAACTAGCTCTTTATACTCATATAATAATGAGAGCTATCGACAGGGGATGTCAAATTGATTCCATATTTTTAGATTTCCAGGAGGATTTCGACACCGTTCCTCGTACGCATCTTCTAAGCAAACTGCGTGCCTACGGAGTATCGCCTCAGTCGTGCGACTGGATTCGTGATTTCCTGTCAGAAAGCTCACAGTTCATAGTAATAGACGGAAAGTCATCGAGTAAAACAGAAGTAATATCCGGCGTTCCCCATGGAAGTTTTATAGGCCCTCTATTGTTCCTGATATATATTAACGACATAGGAGACAATCTGAGTCGCCCTCTTAGATTGTTCGCATACGTTGCTGTCATTTAGCGTCTTTTAAGGTCATCAGATGACCTAAACGAATTCCAAAATGATTTAGATACGATATCTGTTTGGTGAGAAAAGTGGTAATTGACTCTGAATAAAGGAAACTGTGAAGTTATTCACATGAGTACTAAAAGAAATCCGCTAAATTTCGATTACGTGATCAGTCACACGTACCTGAAGGCCGTAAATTCAACTAAATGCTTAGGGATTACAGTTGCAAGTAACCTAAAATGGAACGATCACATAGATAATGTGGGGAGAGCAAACCAAAGACTGCGATTAATTGGCAGAACACTTAAATGGTGCAACTGGTCTACTAATGAGACTGCTTACACCACGCTTGTCCGCCCTATTCCGGAGTATTGCTGTATGGTTTGGGACTCGCATTAGGTGGGACTGACGAAAGACATCGAAAAAGTTCAAAGAAGGGCAGCTCGTTTTCTATAGTCGCGAAATAGGGGAGATAGTGCTACAGACATGATATGTGAATTGGAGTGGCAATCATTGAAACAGAGGCATTTCTCATTGCGACAGGACCTTCTCATTAAATTTCAATCACCATTTTTCTCCTCCGATTTCGAAAACGTTCTGCTGGCACTAACCTACATAAGGAGAAATGATCATCACGATAAAATAAGAGAAGTCGGGGCTACCACAGAAATATTTAAGTAATCATTTTTCCCGCCAGCCGTTCGAAATTGGAACGGTAGAGAGACAGGTTGAAAGTGGTTCATTGAACCCTCTGCCGGGCACTTTATTGTGAAGAGCTGCGCAATCACGATGTAGATGTAGATGTAGATATACGGTGACCTATCTCCTTCATTTATCAATTAAATTTCGTTAAGACGCTTGAAATTAATGTTATCCTGGCGTTTCTATTTATTACAACTATTTTTATGTCATCGTTCAATTTTAAACCACGCAATTGTTGTGATTGTTTCCATTGATTGCTCGAAAACCGTGTAGTCGGGCATCAAAAAGTTCTTGATTAATTTACATGCCAGATGGCACATTTATTTACGTCGAGGACCTACTGCCTGTACTTGCTCGTTGCACCTATTTTCATCGGATCTTCCTGAAAATCACTACAGTCTGCTAACGACACAATCGCGGGAAGCGCTTTGTCAACGAACTTCGTAGTTGGGTTTCCAGCATTTTCCGCACGTTATGTGCGTGGTAACATTCCGCCACAGAGAGTGCCATTGGCTGGATTGAAATATCGTTTAATTTAGTATTCACTCCTGTGAAGCCATTTCAATTGACTATTAGTATATTTTTGGGATTTTAAATGTCTTTGATCCTAGAATTTTGTACTTGATTTACTGACCGCTTTATAGATATTAAATCATCATTAGATGCATTTGAAAAGGCAAAAAGAAGGGGAAATAGGTTTGATGCAGCCCGTCACGGATTCCTCTCTCGCGACAACCTTTTCATCTGTGAATGGCCCTCAATTATTTGTTGGATATATTCCAGTGTTCTTCCCTTTTTCTTCTTCCTTCTTTCTTCCTTGGGTAAACCCTGTTCCGTCAGTACGCCTCTTCTACCTTGAGACTGTCATTAAATCGTTTCCTTGTACAGCATATATTCCTTGTACCGGCTGGTGAATTACTTATGATTTTCACAGTCGTCCTGTCTATGCATTCGTTCCCATCATGCTTCATGTTACACATCCACTCATAAATGAAGTCCATTTTACTGTCGTTGCTAGTGATTCCCCTTCTCTCTGTATCTCTCAGAGTCTTCCCTCAATCCTTCGTACAAGTTTCGTTTGCGTAGTTTCCGAAAGTCTTCTAGTACTGAATGTTTCTGGTCATGTCTCAGCTGCGTATATCGCAGTTCGTTTCAATGTTGTTTTGTATGTTCTTGTCTTGCATCTTTTCCTAGGGCCTGTTTTGAAATTATTTCATTTGCACAACCAGCCCCTCCTTTTTAGGGTTTGCTGCTTTTTCTCTAACCTACTTTTCGACATTCACACCGTTGGATAATTCAGTACCAAGGTATATATCTGTTGAGTAATTTTTCCATCTACCTCCATTTTCCATCTAATCGATTCAACAGATAAAGTCATAATTTTACTGTTTTGAGTGGATGTGACCATATTTAGGCTTTTGGATGCTACTTTAAATATACGTAAAACTTTTTGTAGGTTATCTTCACTGTTTACTAGTACAACTGCATCGTTAACATAACAATGATTTTGTTACTTCATCTTCCATTCTAAAACCAGTATCAGCCACTACCTTGTTTAACCTCTTCCATGACTTTAGTAGCCGGTCAAGGCGTCATCTTGTCTAACAACACAGTTAACGCGTATACAGCTAGTTACGCTTTCTGCAAGGTAATAAAACAACGATAAGCTGCCTAATGCATTGTGCATGACGCATTGGATTTACAGCCGTACTGCTCCTCTGCGAGGGTAATGATGTTTCCGTTTTGTTTCAATTGCCTATTATTATTGTCATGAATTTAAGAATTGAAGTGAGTATATTCATGCCTCTCTCACAGGGACAATCTTTCCTATCTCTTTCGTTGAACGTGAGAACAGCGATGCTAGTCCACCTCTCATTTGGAATTTTATTACGCGTTATAAGATTGTTAACTAACCTAGTTTATTAGTCAGTCAATATATGTCATCCATACTATGTAATTAATTGGGAAGCCTATCTTTCCCAGGTGACTTCTTATTTTTAGCAGACTTGTAGCTTCTTCTACGTCTGAATGTGACACAATTACACCGCTGTTTACTTGTATACTGGTCTGTGATACTTTTTTTTAATTTCTGGTAGTTTTTAGCATTAAACAACAGCGTTAGACATTTAACCCACGATTCCTCATTTACATCGTTAATTTTCCATAATTTCTTTTACTTCAGTCCCCTCCTCGTATCAATCTCTAAATTTGTTTCTACGGAACACAGTAGTGATATTCTGTATTTTTATAGTTAAATTCTTCTTATTGTCTTATTATGAGTTCCTTTGTGATTTCCCTAAATCGCTCCTGACAAATGCTGGGATGATTCCTTTGAAAGGGCAAGACCGACTTCCGTCCCAATCGTTGATAATATCCGAGCTTGTGCTCCGTCTCTACGGACCTCCTTGTCGACGGGACGCTAAACCCTAACCTTCCTTCCTTGTTTTTTCCAATGTGTGTTTTCTCCTAGAGTTTGTAGCTCCTATAGCTCCCTGTGGTTCCATGGAAGTAATTGCCTGATGGCTTAACCCATGACCTATCACTCTGTCCTTCCTTCTTGTCAATGTTTACGAAGTGTTCCTTTCCGCACAGATCCCGCGGAGAACCTCCTCGTACCTTATATTAGCAGTCCACCAAATTTTCAACACACTAAATAACACGCCGAGAAGGCGTGAGAAACGTGTCATCATTTTTATCAGACAATGCTGCCGGCTTGAAAGACCGATGACGAATGGGATGGCGTGCGGTTTGGGCATTGAAGTTAAAAGAATGTTGGCCGGAAAAATAAAATGTGCACCGGTTACAACAGCATGTCATCTAATGAAAAGAAGGCTCTCAGTAAGAATTCGTTAAGCCAATATTTTAGCATATTATTTACCTGAGCTGATCAAATCGGTGCAGTTGGGTTGCAGTCAAGCACTGTGACTGAAACATAAGCAAATATATTTGATGGATTATGCTACACGACCATACGAAAATACACTACTGGAAGAACATAGGTATGAATGGAAAATATAAGAATATCGTGATCCATTCAATGGCAGTCGCTGTAGCAGAATACTATCATACAGATGTGGCAACAGTGAGCCCTATTGCAACAAAACTTTTACTTAACGTTGTTTATGTGCAATGTGAACTGTAATGGTATTATAACTCTCTTCTGGGTTTACCTGCTACGACATTTATTTCCCCCGTTCAGCTGGACGTGCTGCGTTACAGTAACAAGGAAGTCTTCGATCCTATCACAAATTGGTCTAACTTTCGTAAGGTTCAGCAGGTGACAGAGAGGAATCTTCGTGAAGTCAAGCTTATCGGATCAGCTTAGACGCAACTGTCTATTAACATCCCGACCAAGGGCAGAGCAGAGTGAGACATCTAACATGCTCCTTGTTAGCAAAATCTATATTGACTTTTTGTCACGAAAATGTCATAACTGGTGAGCAAGAAAATATTTCAGTAATCCTAAAACGATATAGATCATATTGGATATGACACAAGTGATTTTTCAGTCGTCTAAACATTCTGTCGTCACTGTACGACGAAGATGCCTCTCATTACTGTTCTTGCTTTCAAACAGGCTTCATTCGGCTGTTGTTTGGCAACAAAACAGTGATTTCGCTTTTGCGCTTAAGCATCTGTTTAATCTGTCTTGCTTTGCTGACGGTTTTTTAATATAGCTTTCAACTAACCGTGTTCGGTGTATGAGCGTCTAAAGCGTATTGTACAATATTCATGAAATTCATCTGCTGATACTCTATTTATTTATCTGCAGCTTACTTATATTCAGGTGAATATTGCACTTCCTGAAGTGAAAATTCTTTTACATGTTCATTAGCATAAGACTTAAGAAGTTGCCGCCACAAATTGGTTGTGAAACTTTACAAGAAAGTAGGCATGACATCAGATTCATCGATGGTTTCACTGCTTATTCCGGCTTAATAATACGCATTATTTAGAAGCCATGTATTAGATCCAAACGGTGTTCCCACTTTCACAACCCATAACAATCCGGTATTATGAATCATTGCTTCGCTTCAGGGTGTTTCATTATCAACAGGTGTCACAACGTAGACATATGGAATTTATAAAATATAGTTTGTGGGTGATTTAATTGATTGTGATAACTGTTATTTCTGGAATAAACCTTGTAACAGGCCGTCTCTTTAATTCACGGTGTGAAACAAGAATTTTTGCAACGCATCGTGGGCTACATAAAACGTGTCTCACTTATGAAAACATTGACTTGATTAATAACAGCTACGTATTTGGAAAGAATATCTGAATCCTCCCCCTTCTCACTGACAGAAAGAGCGAACGGCCATCTTCAAAATAAAATGACAGCTGCACAAGATTTTTACAACGGTTTTCAACCGAAATATTGGTCGAATAAATCTAGAAATATCTGCAGGCTGGAAATGTCAACAGTTATTAGCTATCAAGAGAAAACCATGGAATGGTCTAAGAGTAAAATTATATCAATGTCTTATTTGATCGCACGTGCACTTGTGAAAGAAGCGTAAGAAAAATTTTATTTTACCTTCAGTTGATTTAAGCATAAAAACGGACCACAGGTTGAATTGTTGTACAACAATTTAATTTAAGTTTAAGATTCAAGATGGCAGCTACAAAAGTCGAGGGGCATGAAATGGAAGCAGTGGTTCGGAAGGAAATGAGACAGGGATGTAGCCTATCGCCGATGTTATTCAATCTGTATATTGATCAAGCAGTAAAGGAAACAAAAGAAAAATTCGGAGTAGGTATTAAAATCCATGGAGAAGAAATAACAACTTTGAGGTTCGCCTTTCGCCTGTCAGAGACAGCAAATGACCTGGAAGAGCAGTTTAACGGAATGGGCAGTGTCTTGAAAGGAGGATACAGGATGAACATCAACAAAAGCAAAACGAGGATAATGAAATGTAGTCAAATTAAATCAGGCGATGAGGAGGGAATTAGAATAGGAAATGAGACACTTAAAGTAGTAGATGATTTTTACTATTTGGGGAGCAAAATAACAGATGATGGTCTAAATAGAGAGGATACAAAATGTAGACTGGCAATGGCAAGGAAAGCGTTTCTGATGCAGAGAAATTTGTTAACCTCGGGTATAGATTTAAATGTCAGGAATCGTTTCTGAAATTATTTGTGTGGATTGTAGCCACGTATGGAAGTGAAACATGGACGATAAATAGTTTGGACAAGAAGAGAATAGAAGCTTTCGAAATGTGGTACTACAGAAGAATACTGAAGATTAGATGGGTAGACCACATAACTAATGAGCAGGTATTGAATGGAATTAGGAAAAAGAGAAATTTCTGGCACAACTTGACTAGGAGAAGGGATCGGTTGGCAGGACATGTTCTGAGGCATGAAGGGATCACAAATTTAGTATTGGAGGGCAGCGTGGAGGGTAAAAATCGTAGAGGGAGACTAACAGATGAATACACTAAGCTGATTCAGAGGGATGTAGGTTGCAGTAGGTCCTGGGAGATGAAAAAGCTTGCACAGGATAGAGTAGCATGGCGAGCTGCATCAGACCAGTCTCTGGACTGAAGACCACAACAACAACAACGACAACAACAACAAGATACAATAGTTTTCATAAATATCAGATACGAATAATTCTGTTTACTTTGCTCTGTTCGATATAGGCATAGCAATACAGAATTGAAGAATTTAATTTTGCAGTACAGTTATCCAATTTTCTTACCTAAAAGACCTAAGTAACTTTATGTTGTTCTTCTCTATTCTCATTTAAATCGGTTAGCGTTATATTCTTTTAGGGTCTCTGTCTTACTGTTTGTCACTGACAATTAATGAACTCTTTCATAAAATTAGAAGCAAATTGTTCAAATGTGTGTGAAATCTTATGGGACTTAACTGGTAAGGTCATCAGTCCCTAAGCTTACACACTACTTAACCTAAATTCTCCTAAGGACAAACACACACACCCATGCCCAAGGGAGGACTCGAACCTTCGCCGGGACCAGTCGCACAGTCCGTGACTGGAGCACCCTGGACCGCTCGGCTAATCCCGCGCGGCTAATTAGAAACAAAACTTACAACATGTCTGCGTTACAAATGTACCATTTGCGGTGTTTCAAAATATGTCACGCTACACAAAAACTGAAGTGGTTTAGTGTTTAAGACACAGGATACTATTTTTGAGGGTCGACTATAAATCTTCGTTTAATTGATGAGTGCATGCCTGATTTCTGCTAATTCCTTCCCTGTCGTTGTGTTTGGTCTGAAATGGTCTCCACGTCGAACTGATGTGTACGGAACAAAGCAAAACGTTGTCGGAGTTCAACCACGATTACAAATGGAATCGCATGATAAGGTAGTGCTTGAGGGACGTAATAGTGAACTACAAGTTACTGCGATATTACGAAGTGTAACTTCGTTACAGGCGATCTGGTTCATTATTGTTAAATGTTGCTGTTTCAATCGAAGAACCGTATGTATCTATGCTGCCTCCTGTTCAGCTCCATAGAATCTGTACTGCTGGAAAATCGCGATTGTGTCACAAAAGAAAGAATGCCAGAAATCATCTCCCCACTTTGATCGGAACAGTTCCAATTATTTATTCCCACGGCGGACAACCGCACTGTTGCCAGTTGCTGATGTCAAACTAGTACTTTAGTAATGACGTCAGATATAAGTTTTAGAAAATATAATTGCTCACATGCAGGAGTTCGCTGCTGCACTTAACAGATGCATTTTCCGTGGAAATACGACAGGGGCAGAGTGCCAGTGTTGTGGACATACCAGATTTCGTCCGCTCGCGGTAAAGCGAGTGCACAGAACTCTTTCTCTTGACGCCACACAAGGTGTAAAACCAAGTGATTCAGAAGAAACGTAAGACCTAACACGCACTGCTTTAAGGACTCCACACTGGAAAACGTTATTTACCTCTTTTTCCGAGGGTATATACTTTTGAGCTTGGAGTATCAGATTTTTTTGTAAGTTATATTTCTCGATCTGTGGAGAAAGGACAGTGTAGGGTATAAATTAGTTTCCAAAATGCCCAGGGAACAGAACTGAGATTCGATAAGAGGTAGTGTAATGTCGGAATACAAGAAATAATGTCAAGTTAGCAGAGAGTCTGAAGAGTTACGAATACGGTCAAAAGCAACTTCTCAGGCTATGAAGGAGCTATCCAGTTACCAGGTTCGTCTTAGGTATCATTATTCTGTTCTTGGAGACATAGTAAAAGAAAAGAAAATTAGTCGGATTCTAGGATAAATGGAAGGAAAATGATTATATCGAGGGCTAGGGAATAGAATTACTGTACCAATAATCAAGCAGTAAGTGACAGCGCGAGTAAAAATGTGCCGTCCGAAAGTGCAAAATGCAATATTCGACAAGCCGATACCGATTGTCATAAGAATACCACGTATACTTGTATACAAATGAAAATTTCATGGAGAGGTATTATAGAAGTCAAAAGGAATTTGTGTTACACTGATGGACACCAAACAGAAAAAAATGAACATCGTATACGACTTAAGGAATCAGCATGAGAGTTGTAAGAAAATAAATTTATAACGCTAAAACACATACAAGAACAGACACCCAAGGACCAAACACCGACGCAAGACGACCTTCCTCGACACTCAAATGACTATGATTACGAATCCTAGCTCTCTCTTTAGATTTACACGTGGTAGTCTTCAGGATCTACATCAAACCAGTAACAGGATATGCCACTTTATCTAAGACGATTAGCCGCGCGGGGTAGCCGCACAGTGTAGACGTCTCTGTCTTGTTTATTTTTTACTGGAACCGCAATCTAAGATTATAACTCGCAGATATTTACTCTTGTAGAAATGCCTCAACTGTTTTCCATTTATGAAACTTTGTGCTATTTACTTACTGCAGACATATATTTTGTTTTAGAAAAAAATATTGCTAGTCCGGTCTTATTGTACATTTCCCAGATTTCATTCAATACGCATTTCTTCATAGTCATCTGCAACCAATAACTATATGTAAATTACATTAGTAATTTGCGTCACTTGGTCATGTCAGGGCAAAGTGTTTCTTTGAGACTGATTTGAAAAGCACAGAATAGTGTGTGCATCGTCTGCTGCATCACTTCTAACCTCTCAGCTACTGAGCGTCTTGACGAGATAGTAGAAGTAGAGCTTGTAAGTGTATACGTATGATAATCTTAAGAATCTGGAGACATTTTATATTTTGTCACTCATTGAGCTGTAACGGCAGGACTTTATTATGGAAAGGATCTTCACCAACTGTAGTATGCTGCTGCCCCAGAAAGACTAGTGGGTTCACCATAAAAGTTATGTGCGTCGGCTTCAGCACTGTCTGTAAATGAACAGGAGGTTAGACTTTAGAATTGTATGGGAGTTACGTAGCATTACTTATTTGGTAATGTGTTGTAAATCTCAAATTTTGCGGCACGCGTCTGTTCTGTCCTGCCCAGTCAGTTGGTCTGCATGGGTGTGGTGCTGAGCTTGCACCAGAGAGTACGTTCGATGTTGTGTGGACAACAAGATCTCTGAGCTTTGGTGGAGTGGGGTGAATAAGTTGGTGGAGTAGAGTCGACAGTTAGGAGAGCCGGCAGTAGCATCGACTTGAACAGAGCAGGAGGCCCCTAGCGTTAGTGGAGACAAGTTATAGAGTGGCGCTTGTGCCTGGTATGGTACGCCAGCCCACTTGTTTGCGTTGGCGTCACTAAACCAAGAAGTTGTCACGGGCTGGGATCGTGGCAGAAGCTAGTCAGTCGTATGGAGGAAAAGCGGCTACAACACCTTGAACCAATGCCGGAGGCCACCGCTGCAGTGGCTGTCAAATTGTTGGGTACCATCAGATCACTGCTGGCTCGACCGTCGCACTTGCATTGCTTCAGCATTGCTGACCTCAGTAGTCGCCGTTGGCCTCAGTTTAGAAAGTAATAGAGCAGGAGAGTGAGTTCATTGGTGCCGAGAAACCATGGACAGAACCACCGTGAAATGAGCGAAGTGATAGTGCAGCAATCTCAGTGACCGATGCACGGCGAGACCAGTTAAATCGTCCAACTGAGTAGTTGAAGTCGTCTTTTGCCAGCGTCCAGAAGAAGATGGGAGCTCGCAGTCAGATAACACGCACGGTAGAGAAGTTAATTACCGCAAAACAGTGCAGAGCACGAAGTGGAATGTAGTTTTACGACCCACATAAGTTAGTGGCAGACGTCAATAGTTTTTGGCCGAGTAAATTACGGTGGTGTTGCGTGCGCCGAGATGGAGGGACTCGGCTTGCGTTTGTTGTGGGGAAACAGTGTATGGATATGCCGTGAGGAGTTTAGTGTAGTGAATTACAGAATTGCGTGGTGTGGCTGTGATGTATAAGCGTATTATATTTTATTGGGAAAATACTGTATACGTAGAGATGTAATCCCATCACTGTATACTAGTGAGAAGCTATTGTGTATTCTACAGTATTTTCCATGTCTGTGTAGTAGTTAGTCTGTGTAGTAGTGCTGTCCTTCGGGATTAGTTTAGTAGAGGGTGAAAACGGCTCTAAGCACTATGGGATTTAACATATGAGGTCATCAGTCCCTTTTCGTAGATGATGAAGGTTGATTGCAGTAGGGTCTAAATATGTTACAGAAGCAGTTACTTTCGTTAGTTATTGAGTATGACTCTATGAGCCGATTTATAATGGTCGTTTTGTAAAGTCACACGACCGAAATGGATTTTTTCCTCAGGTTCATACATTTATAGATGTTTTAGAATAATTATTCTGTTTTATGTATTGTCCTGATCCATTTTAAGCAAGAATTTTTATTTCTATATGTGGGTCGAACACTGTTCATTTCTGGTATTGGTTCAAATGGCTCTGAGCACTATGGGACTTAACTTCTGAGGTCATCAGTCCCCTAGAACTTAGAACTACTTAAACCTAACTAACCTAAGGACATCACACACATCCATGCCCGAGGCAGGATTCGAACCTGCGATCGTAGGGGTCGCGCGGTTCCAGACTGTAGCGCCTAGAACCGCACTGCCAGTCAGGCCGGCATTTCTGGTATTAAAAGTTTGTCTGATGGTACTATTTCAATAATAAAAAACAAAATTTTAGTTTAATCAGAAAATATGCATGAGCCTAGATTTTATTTTACTGTAACTTTCCTTAAGTTATTCCCAGCAACTTTCACTGACAGGCATACTTCAGCGAGTAGGAGACGTTTCACTAAAATCTCGGCAAAAGTAACCATTTACGGGCACATTTTGACAATAACTCATTTAGAATTGTTATATTGTGTGGCATACTACACTGAGTGTGTTTGACGGGCAGTATTTCAGTTTTCTCATCTACTGTGTATCTTTATGTACGGATATTGGTGGATCAGTTTTACTAAAATGGAGGCACTGCAATCAGTAAACGTATTGAAACGCATTACATTGCAATACATTCTTATAGCTAATTTGTGCTGCGTTACTGTAACTGATTCGTTTATAGTAAATTTATAATACTTATAGCTTAACTCTACTGCGGTTTAGTAGGTGTACCTAAGGTAGCCCGCTGACTGTTTTACCATAACAGCCATTTACACACCAGTAGGCAGTATCCTTTGGGCAGAGCATTGAATACAGTGCGCGTATCGTCTTTACGACCCTGGAGCTTAAGGAAGAGTCAATTTATCCAGAGCCTGTGACCCAGGGCCGTACCTAGGGCTACCACCGATAGAGAACTGGGGAGGTGTGGATTCATTAAACCTCTACGAAGCCAAACTAATCGACTTCGCTTTCACAACACGTCCAATTGCTCAGAACTCCTCAACCCAATGGAGTACGAATATAATGTTACGATTAGGAATATATAATGTTACGATGTTTTGCAGTAATGAACTGTCGGTGTAAAAACATTGTGTTAAAATTATACCGCCACTGTTTATTAAATACTGCTCGTCCGAAAGAATACACGGTGCTTTACATTTCAGTTCGGCACATTTGCTGAAACTGCACACTTTGAACACGCAGGCGATGGAAAAGAGCGCTTCCATTTCACAGAGTACTATCTGTGTCAAAAATATAGCTTCATTTTGCATCGTACATTGCCTCCACGCGAATGTTTGCTCTCAGATTATTGTGCAGCAGTTTGTTGTTGGACTGGAAATGTTACGCCAAGCCGGTCGTGGTGGCCGTGCGGTTCTAGGCACTCCAGTCTGGAACCGCGTGACCGCTGCGGTCGCAGGTTCGAATTCTGGCTCGGGCATGGATGTGTGTGATGTCCTTAGGTTAGTTAGGTTTAAGTAGTTCTAAGTTCTAGGGGACTGATGACCTCCGATGTTAAGTCCCATAGTGCTCAGAGCCATTTGAACCATTTTTTTGTCACGCCAACTTTAGACAGTAACTCGATAATACACCTTATGACGACACTTAACACATTCTAGCCTAACGAGTCGGCAGTCCGGTTAATATCCGGATCCTGAGTAAATTTGCTACAATTTACAATTTTTTAATAAATTCACTAATCCATTTACCTCTTTAGGCAGTGTATCAGCTTAACCTTCCACCTTTCTCTTTATGAATAAGTATACGTTTAGCACAAATAAATTATACATGAATTTGGAGATATTACTCTAAAGATACTGTTTTTCAGCAGTTGTATTTATCCCCGAAGTGGACAAAATTTTCTTAGTTATAAGGAATGGTAAGCTATTGATTTAAAATCACTTGTCAGCAGGAAATTCTAAATGCTTCATTTATAGATAAAGTCTTTCCTTGTGAACTGTTTTTTCTCATTTTTACAAATTTCAGAACTTCTCTCGGGTGTGTAATCTTTCAAAACACTCGGGAACACAAAGGCCTGTGTTACTTAGCCTACAGTAGTATCTGGTCTCTTTCCCAACTACCTTTCCTGCAGCTTTCCCTTGTTTCCTTGCATCTTCTAGCTGGGTTTGTTTTTTTCTGTTGGTGGCAGTCTCTCAGGAAAATGACGTGCTGTGAGTCTGTTTTGCACTTACAACTCCAGATGCTGAATGTGTGTCTTCGTTTAGTTCCGCTCCTCCTTTTTGAACCAATTGCTTTGATAATTTACTGATAAAATCTGCTAATGCACACTTTTCTGATACTGTAAATAATGTTGGCATTCACAACTGCCCTCATAAAAATATGGAAGAAAATCTTTTTCCGCCGTTTTAGAGTCTTTCGCTGGACGGGATAGTAGCTTATCAGCTGGTATCCTCTGTCAAGAGCTGTTTTAGACAAGCTGTAGCCCAGGGCAACGTCTGGCTTTACTACCTCAACGTATGCACTTTTGGATTTTTCATTGATGTACCAGGCAGTCATCTTCTGCTGTGTTGACAACATGTGTACAAAACGTTTGTCTTTCCATTTCAAGCAGAAAAGATGTTATTTGCGACCAAATGTCAGTTTTGATTTATTAGGTCTCTTGGCAGACATATCACGTTATCTATCACAGTTCCAACTCCCAAAGTATTTCTTTCCCATAGTTCTTTAAGGACTGTAGGACTTCTATAAAATCTGTCGAAGTATACCACACGTCCTTTTCCCAAGTAAGAGGAACATAGCCTCAGCAGCAGGAATTTGACAGAATTTTTAACATTTCCTTTTCCTCCAGTATAAACTTCGGTATTGCACATGTAACCTGTTTGAGCATCACTTACAACACACAATTTCCTTCCCGCCGGAGGTTCGAGTCCTCCCTCGCGCATGAGTGTGTCTGTTATTCTTAGCATACGTTAGTTTAAGTTGTGTGCAAGTCTAGGGACCGATGACCTCATTAGTTTGGTCCCTTAGGAATTCACACACATTCGAACATTTTTGAACATACAGTTCAAAAATGGTTCAAATGTCTCTGAGCACTATGGGACTTAACTTCTGAGGTCATCAGTCCCCGAGAACTTAGAACTACTTAAACCTAACTAACCTAAGGACATCACCCACACCCATGCCTGAGGCAGGATTCGAACCTGCGACCGGAGCGGTTGCGCGGTTCCAGACTGTAGCGCCTAGAACCGCTCGGCCAGGACATACAGTTTTATCCCACATTTCTCTGTTTTGTCTTTCACATAAACACGGAATCCAGTTCTTCCTTCAAAACGACATACTGCTTCATCCACAGTCAGATTTCGTGATGGATAAAAGACTTTTCTGCATCTTTCTGTGAAAAGTCCCAAACAGGTCTTATTTTACGCAGATTGTCATGGCCTGCTTCTTGTTGAGGTATCCACAGCCCATTATTGTTCACATGCAGCATCTTGAATATGGCAAAACATCTATCCCGTGACATTATCTGAGAAGCAAATGATGAAGCAAGCACAGGGTCTTCAGGCCAATAATTCCTACGTTCAGGTTTCTTTAGGACATACATATGGAAAACGATTGCAAAACATTTATGAATTTTATGTATTCTCGCTGCTCTCCATTTTTCCCATAAAGATTTTGGTTTGATTCTGTTCTGACGGCGAAGATCAGAAACTGTATCAGTAGCATATACGAGGGCTGTCCAGAAAGTAAGTTACGGTTGATCGCGAAATGAAAATCACAGTGAAAATCAGATGTGTTTCATTTGTAACAGTTAGCTACACCTTTCAGCTACTTCTCTACGTAGTCGCCGTTCTGACTCAGACATTCGTCGTAGCGTTGTACCAACATTCCAATACCCTCATCATAGAAGGCAGCCGCCAGTGCTTTCCGCCAATTCTCTACGCTGGCCTAAAGCTCGTTGTCTGTGCCAAAATGTTGTCTTCATAGCCAGCGGTTCGTTTGCGCAGAGATGAAACTCAGTGGGAGACAATTACGGGCTGTATTGTGGGTAACCAAACATTTCCAATTGAAACGATGCAGGAACATCTTCATTGCCCCTGCAGAATGAGGCTGAGAATTGTCTTGAAGAAGAAACCGCACGACAGTTATGTAATGTTGGTTACATAGCTTCAGGGGAAAATTCTCACCAGGCCCTCGTACTTGGAGGGAGACACTATTTTCTATAACATCTTTACGCGCTCACTAAGAGCTCAGGAATGAAAACAGCGACATAATTCTACCTAGAGTCGTACTAGAGACACTGCCCAACACATCTTTGCAAAGATTTATCGGATTTTCATAGTCGTTTCCATTTCGCGACCGATCGTAACTTACTTTCTGGACAGCCCTCGTATATTTGTCTCTGGCTTTACTTTTAGAAACATGCTGTGAATAAAATGTACCAACACACAGTCTAGTTCTTTTGATAACGTATCGACAGGAACCTGAATTCCACTCATTTCTTCAAACAGAGGTAATTCTGGAAGTGCATCAAAATGTCACTATTCATTATGAAGTGCAGGCTGTTGAACTGAATGACAAACCTGACTAATAGGAACTTGTGCATCAGCTTCTTCATACTCACTACCATCACATCTAGCAGCAGCATAGGTTCTGCTCTCCAGCTCACGTGAGTCATCGTCGTCTTCTGAAAAATCGCCGATGTCGTCCGAAAGATAAGCAAGTTCTGAGCCATCTCTCAAGAGTTCTTCAATCTCTAAGTTTGACAAGCGATGTCTGTTAGCCATATTCACTATATAATTGTTTTTACACACGGGAAGGATGCACACAATAGCACAACATGGCAGCCGACATAGAACAAAACAACCTTCAACAATATCCGAGCCCCCACGCAATTCACGTAATATTGATACCATTCACGAGAGACTAGCGCCCGCTAGCCATCAACAGTGCACTTACGGTAAGCCAAACAATTAGTCTTCCCACTTACAAACGTAAAACACGCGTTTAAACCACAAACAAATAAGGCGGAAGTGAACAACGTATGATATACGTCTGTCGCACTCTATGATTAAAACACAATGAACGTAGCTAGTACGCCCGTCGGCTCTGGTGTGTTAACAACACTCCCCGATAAATTCTATGTGGCACTGGCTAGCATTTCATGCCACGCACATTGTTTCCGAACTGCAGCTCGAGACAGCATTTTCGCTTGGCCGAAAGAATGCGGTTAGGGGCACTAAAAATCGCAAACAGGCGATAGCCGGCGGGTGTATCGAGCAGCGGCCGCACAAAAGGAGGCCGTTACACCTTTGACTCGAACTAGGCACCTGTACGTGACAGCATGCAACAGATCGATATTCAGCTGTTACAGCCGCCCGACGAGCATGACAGGAATAACACGAGTTACGGCCGGCGCGATCTTATTTAACGACGCCTGTTATTTCCTGCCCCCTCTTCTCTCCCATCCGTCTGCCTTCGTAGCAAACAACGTCGTTCTGACTACCTCAAATCCGTAGAGGGTGGAGAAAAACGCAATGACCAAATTTATCGGAGTCGGAAATTGAAGTCAGTCGATCTCAGTGATGGATGCGATACAATGTCAGGTAAGATTCATGCTTTCGAATGTTCCCTGTGCCACCGCAATCTCCATTCCCATTTCTTGTAATATGGTCGATAAACTAAAAACAGGACAGGTGGGTCATAAACTTTCAAACATATTAAGTATTCACGAATTTTTGTCTCCATGTTTAAAAAATTTAAATAATCATAGCGAGTAACCTTTTAACTACAGTAAACACTACGAAAGTATCATCTGAAACAGGTTTTCCCATTCTAAGTGGATGAACTGCATTTAAGGTCTCTCTACACAACAATTCAGTTTTCCAAGGTTGGTTGTTACTTCGTAGTATATCGACGGTAATAACAGCGTTTTTTTTTTATTTTTTTAACGTAAAAATGTAACTCTTATAGGATCATTAGTCCTATGTGTTCCTGTCTGTAAGACTGATAAGACCCTTTTTTTCTGAGGATCTGGCATGGGTACGTGGGTGAAATTTATGTCTCACACTAAAGTCTGCCGTCCGCTGGTGGACCAAACATTTAAGCTTTTACATCATCGCAATCAAAAGATATGGTTATTTATGGCACGTGATATAATAGATACTTGCCAAACTCACTCATCAAATACCTAGAATCATGAAATTCGCCAAGAAGCAACATTTCACATAAAAAGTAAAGAAAAACATCCGAAAATTTTTAATTTGTAAGTATCAGATATAAAAAATATTTTTTTGCCATTTATTACACTCCGTCTGCCTATCTGCTAAGATTCCTTTTCTCGGGAAAGCGTATAGGAGTCCATTTGAAATTTATGTTAGGAACTAAAGTCTAGGGACCCTTGGCAATGTATATAGACGACATGAAGCATGGCACTGAGTGCCGTTTCGTTTCGAGTCCCCAAGGTCAGCCGGGTCCCCAGGGTCACATGGCGGCTGTCAATGTGACGCTGAGATAACGGTCCGTTTAGGACCTTATCTGGGCAAGCACCCACACCAGCAAAAGGTTGGCGCGTGTACAATTTGTAGTATCAGCGCCCTTTGCCCCATTAGTTATTCGTATCGTTTTTCGCGCTATGTTTGCATAACATGATAATGGTATATAAGGCCTGGGTTTGGTAGTTGATGTACCATGTCGTCTACAGAAGTATCAGCGTCATCTTCTGCATCGTCGTCGTCTGCATCACCTGTGTCAGAACCCACATCCGTAAGTACATTACAGAATAATGGTGTCTTCATTAGTAGATTTGTCCCGACATGTAATTGTAGGGAACCTCCGTAATGCATTAGATGTATTGACTTTGCCTCTACCAATAGTACTGAAGAAAGATATTCTTTTTATTTCCGACGTGAGAAGTTTAATTATGTGTTGGACGGTTCAGGTTAGATAACTCTTTTATATATACTCAATCTGTTAATGTGCCATGATACATGAAATTTTACGAACCGCGGCAGATTGTGGTAAAAAGTTTCGTTTAGAGATGTACAAATCGTTGGATGAGATATGTCATTTAAAAATGTGTAACTTATATGACGATTTATTTCGCCATAATGAGTTCAAAATTTATTTTCGGTTTTTTGAATTATATGGCGCCTTTAGTCCAGTAGCTGGTAACGATGCTGCCATGTTCAAAATATGTGAACGATGTTTGGATAAATGTATTGCATTACAATTTGATGAAAGTCTTACAACAGTGATAAGGGTTATACATCAAAGTTTAATATTTAAATCAAGCATACACCAGTTGGGATACTTCGAACCACCTTGTGCGCAGGAACTGAGAAATTGGTGCAGATTTTGTGCGAATACACCGTTAATCCGTAGTGTGCTATGTGGTGGGTTTATTGATAGTGCTAGTGATTCAGATTGATGATGATGACCTGGTTGTAAATCTGTTTGCAGATTGGTAACCATGGGTGTGATCCTGGAGATGATGACCCTAATATGGACGTTGCTGGAGGCGCATGCAACAACTCCAACTCTGAAGGCTGTGCTGTTTCTGATGAGCAATACACAATCGAAGCTGGAGGACGTCGATGGAGTTTTCGGGACATTATTATCACAGATCCTGAGTTGTTTAATTCAATACAAACACGCTTCGCAAAACTGTTTGTTTGGTTTGAATTCCTTATGCGAATATGTTAAGTCAGTCAAAGGCGGTACTTCACAGATATCATTGTCACCTGATCACAGGAAGAAGTTGACACTATGTGTAGAAGACTTGATTGCGTTGCACAAAGACACCCTGGTGAAATTATCATGTATCGACAACATGGGGAGCACATCCACGTCATCCACGACTGCGTATACTTATCCCGACGATGTCGATGCCGGCTCAGATTTGATCCAGTTATTTCCCCCTGCCTCAAGAAGTCTCAAAGACGAACAAGGGCCATCACAGTCATCTCTGACATCGACTGGCTCAATGTTCTGTTATACTTCTTCGTGTCGAAGGGGCCAGGCAGGGGAAAAGTATGGCTTAGAGGAGCCGATCGGCGACTTACTGGTGTCTCTGAAATTATACAATGGCAAAATAGTGTCGCAGGATCCCTCGCAATATTGGAAGGGCAGGGAGGTGGACATGCTTCTGAATGTGAACAAGAACACAAAAATAATGCAGTTAGTAAACACCCTCATTCGCGAAGGCAACGAATCCCTACAGGGAAGTGGTGCGGTCCTTCGATCGCAGCGAAAAAGATACTTTCCCTACTAATGTCATCTAATTGTATTCCTCCAGAGAATATAACAAATGTTATTCCAATATGTCATCCATTTTACATGCATCTAATTGACCCTAAATTTAAACGCTATTTTGAAATGGGCTTACAGCTATATAAAAAGACTGTGAATGACCTAGACCTGAAAGGATTAGAAAAGATTTTATGTTCCGGATCTGAAAACGATGTTTTTTATGCCAATTGTGATACTACATGGGACTATTATAACACATTAGGTGATTCTGTAGCATGGCTCAATAGGTTACTATTGTTTCAATCAGGAGGGGATACGGATAAAGCTCCTGAGTTTCTAACAAATATTGTGTCCTGGTTTAAGAAAAAAGGACTATATCAATGGACTGAGATTGATAATAATGAAGTTTATATTCCAAATAAGAAACCAAATACCTTGTGTGTAGTTGGTACTCCTAACTCAGGTAAAAACTGGTTCTTTGATTGTATAATATCATTAGCATTAAATGTAGGCCATATAGGCCGATGTAATAACAAAACGAATCAGTTTGCTATGCAAGATGTAGTAGATAGAAGAATTGTTGTCGGTAAAGAGATATCCATTGAGGATGGTGCTCTGGAGGATTTCAAAAAGGTTTGTGAAGGTATTGCATGTAACATACGAGTGAAATATAAAGGTGATGCCATTTTGCGGAGGACGCCAGTTTTCCTGATTAGTAACAGCCAGCTTATTGTTTGTTCCCATCCACACTTTAAAGACATAAGAGCGAAAACCATTCGATGGTCAAAATATGATGAGTTAAAAAATGCTGCTAAAAAACCTTATCCTCTAGCATTTCTTGAGGTATTACAAATGTATGATGTGTCATATTAAGGTGAATAAATTGTAACACCAAATAAAAGAAATATGTCCTTTTATTTGTATATGTAAATACAATTGTATACACTTTGTAATAAATACAAATATTAAATTTATGTCTGTTTTATTTCATATTGTCCTTTATACACAGATGATTCCTCATTCCTTGTTACAGTAGATATGTAAATCATATCAGATACCTGAACATTTGGTACATTTGCTCTAGGATAATGGGTTTCTAAGCCATCATAATATACAGAACATTCTGCAATAACTTCAAACAACATTTGAGTATCTGTATATTTCGTAGTATCACTATTTAAACTACTGGTACTTAAAGTATACATAGGATTTATCCCTCCATGAAGGCTTGGTTGAACATTTGTATCATGAAGTCTAATGTTGTACCCAGAAGAAGCTATATCAGCCTTTTCTATTAAATTATTATAACCAGAGTTTTTTGTATCCGTTACAGGAGTAATAGCTCCTACTAACTGTTCTTCAATTCGCCATGGTCCCAATGAAGTTTTAGAAAAACTATCACATGTCATAAAAGGATTACAGTGCTTATCCCCATTAACTGTGTACCGTTGAGGTACACCTTGAGCAGTACATGTAACAGGAAACATATCAACATTAGATACTTTTGGAACTTTAAGGAAACCTTAAGTTCGATTATAGTCACAGTTAACAATAACGCTTCCTGTACGAGCATCTGCATCTACTTCAGAAACACACGATTGAACACATTTCCAACCCCAGTTATGTAGACATTTTTCTTTTGTACTTGACACACATGCATAATAATATTTCAAATAAATAGGCTGTCCAAATTGATGCGCAGGTACCGTAGTTAAAAAATTATCCTCATCATTTTTGTACCCGTACCATGATTTCCAAATTGGAGGAAAGTTACGTTTATGATCTATAGCAGAAGTTTCCATGGGAGCTGAAGTAACAAATGAAGTAGGCGTTACATTAACACCAGGTATTTTTAAAGTAATATCCACACTAGTTATCATATTCTTGTTTTGATTTAACGTTGCAAGTTCTGTCTCACTTGAATTTGTTGGGAAAGCAATTCTGGGGTTTCGTGCAATTACTTTTGCAGAACAATGCACAATTCTACTACCATCTGGCAATAAGCCAAATTCAGATGGGGTCATATACAGAAATGGTCTATCCACAGGAAATTCAGCTAAAGGGGTCATCATAAATACAGCATTTTCACGAGTAATTGCTTTATAACGTCATATTTAACACTCGCACACTAACTCATCGAAATGAAATGACACGATTTCAGAGACATTACTGGTATCATATGATTTAATGTACATGGTGACCATAATTAAACTTAAACTTTCAAACCGCTGTATAAATAACGCCACTGGTCAGAATGATGTCAAATTGCGAAGAAATATTATCGGAGAAGGGGGAAAACGCATGACAGAAGAAAAATAAATAGATACAAAATGTAGCAATAGATGGCGCTGCAAGCATAATAATTTAATAGTGGTCGACTACAAATGACAAATGAATCATACAACAATGCCTAAGGTGTACGTTTGACGTTAAACAAACTGTACTACACAGTGTGCATGGGTGTGTAGGTGTGATACGGTTAGTTACGTATGCCCATTCTCCACGGTTAGGTCATATCACATTGGATGGGAAAAATCTGTTTATATTTGTCCTGAGGCCAAAAACCACATAAAAAGCATCAGTCAAATACAAATAGGATTATTAATTTCCCTATGACTGGCGCAAAACGTGTTCAATATGCTGTCCACCGTTTTCTAAAAGTTGAAATCGAGAAACAGCATGTTCAACAACTGATCGAAGTGTTTCCGCGATCACATTCAGCGTGTGTGGCGCAATGCGTGCCTTCAATGCAGGTAAGTTTGCAATGGGAACACTGAACCCAACATCTTTCAGATAGCCCCACAGCAAGAAGTCACACGGATTAAGATTAGGTGAAATGGCTGTAGGGAAACGGCGACTGATAATTCTAGCATTTCCGAAATGGCGCATCAGCAGCTGCTTAACTGGATTTGCAATGTGCGGAGGTGCACCATCTTGGATAAAAATGATCCCATCCACACATCCACGCTGTTGGAGAGCTGGACTGACGTGGTTGCGCAAAAGACACTCATTGCGCTTGCTATTGACAGTACAGTACCTGTCTCTTCGAAAAAATATGGCCCTAAGATGAATTATGCCGTAAACCGGCACCACACTGAATTGATACTGGTTGATTTCGGTGTGGATTTTCCGTTGCCCATATTCGACAATTCAGTGTACTGACATATCCTGTCAGATGTAAGTGGGCTTTGTCTGTTCACAAAATCTTCCGTGGCCAATCATTGTCCACTTCCAGGCGAGCAATAAATTCTAAATCGAAGGTCTCTCTTGCTGGCAGGTCAACAGTAAGCAACTCGTGCACATGGGTGATTTTGAATCGATAGCAAAGAAGGATGTTTCGTAGGATTTTAGGCACCGTGCTCACGGGTATGTCCAATAATCGGGCAGTTCGCCATGCACTACATGTTTGCACACCACCACTCGTCTCCTCCTGCACTGCTGTGGCCACTGCTTCCACTGACATCGAATCACTTCGTTTCCTCTCGCTACCAGATTGCACACCAAAAGAACCTGTCTTCTCGAATTTCCGAACCATTTTCTCCAGACCAACGGCAATCATCGGATCAACACCTTTCTTCAAACCTTTAAGTGTCCGGAACTTCTGCAGAGCGACGTGTGCACAGCCATCATTCCTGTTATGCAGCTTTACAAGCAGAGCGCGATCCTCGATTGAAGCAGTCATAGCGACCGTCGCAGACGCGAAAGGAGGAAAATCCGTCTACTCGACGTGTTTATACCAAATTCAATGGATCGTGCGCATGACAGGTGTTCTCGCTTACGTATTCTGAATATACAGCGCCATCTATTGATCAATTTTTACACAAAATTTTTTCTTCTGCCGTACCTTTTCTCCCTTCTCCGATAATATTCCGTTGCAATTTGGCGTCATTCTGACCAGTGGTGCTATTTCTACAGTGTTTTGAATGTTTAACTTTAATTATAATCACTCTGTATATAGTCTGAAGTGGCGAGTGAAAATTTGTACCGAGCTTGGGAGTCGAACGAGGGTCTCCTGCTTACTAGGCAGTTGCGCTAGCCCCTAAACCACTTTGCGCTTCAATTTGCAAAACTAAACGAATTATCCTGGCACGACTCGCTCCTCGATCCGAATTCTCCCTGCCGCTCCAGCCTACTTTAAAATTCCTCCTTACACATGAACGGTAAGCAGGAGACCACGTTCTTTTCCCGGCCTTGGTACAAATTTTCACTCGCCGCTTCATTCTACGTACACAAAATCATATCTGTATGAGACCACTGAACTCTCTCAAATTCTGTTTTAATTTGTTTGAGTTCCTGGCTGGATCTCCCGGTTACGTTTCATGATGAGGTGTTATTCCAGAACACGGACAGTGTCGGCATTTCTGTTCGTGTGTGAGGGAATAATTTAAAGTAGACTGGGGCGGCAGTGAGACTTTGCATCGAGAAGTGAGGTGTGCCAGCCTAATCCGTGTAGATTTCCAAACCGCTGGACAAGGTGGCTTAGTGCCTAGCTCACCGGCCTAGTAAGTAAGAGGAATCGTGTTCGATTCTCAGCCTTGGTACAAATTTTCACTCGCTACTACAGACTGTATAGCCCTACATAAAAACACTGCCGGCCGGTGTGGCCGAGCGGTTCTAGGCACTACAGTCTGGAACCGCGCGACCACTACGGACGCAGGTTCGATACCTGCCTCGGGATGGATGTATGTGGTGTCCTTAGGTTAGTTAGGTTTAAGTAGTTCTAAGTTCTAGGGGACTGATGACCTCAAGAGTTAAGTCCCATAGTGCTCAGAGCCATTTGAACCATAAAGTCACTGATCTAAACTTAGTAATGAACCTTCCGTATACATGTCGGACGTGGTGGTTCATTAGTGAAGAACTTAACTAAGAAAGGGAAAGGTCGCGGTACCGAATCCTAGTTGGATCACAGATGGTTCAGACTTCGTTTCAAAGAGGCCTTCACCTCTCAACGATTGGTTTCCCTGTCTTTTTAGACAAGTGCGAATACGACCCGCGCTCTCAATACATCATTTCGTACTCGCATTAGTCCCATATTTTAATTCTAGCCGTCATTGACATCTGACGTTTTGTTTCTTGCAGAGTCCGCAAAGGCTGATGATAGATAAGTTTCGTAAACAATTTCAGACGATGAACGACGCTTGAAATCCGCGTGCGGTCATCCTGAGATTTTTTCCGTGCTGTTGTACAAGCGTTTGTGGAGCGTCTTCAGCTGATGCCAGGACAGTGGTTTGCGGTGCTGTTATCTTGTTATTGTTGCATCAAATTCTAAATATTATGGTCATTCCAGAAAGTGTTGGTAGCTATGCTATATCGTGCGAAAGTGTGCCATGTCCGTAACTGTAGTAAATATATTCGAAAGCCCACGCCAAACATTATGAAATCAACCGACAGATTGAGACCGCATACGAGGATGGCTCAGGATCAGCGCCTGAAACATTAAGTATTAGATTGGCAGTGCTGCAAGATGGGTCATCCACTATTCACCTTACTCACCAGACCTCAGTTCAAGCGACATCGACGTCATTCCACAGTTGGGGTACCACCGCGTTGTTTGAAAATTGTTTATGCCTGAAGAAACTCAGGCCTCACATTATTTACCTCTACGGGGAGGAAATGTATCGGTGTTTACGAAAGTTGGATAAACTTAGTAGCTGTTGAGTTAGACTGCAATGTGCTTTGTCGTTGTAATTGAGGTGTCGTGATGAAGCTCGTGTCCCAACATTTGCCAAGGTTGTGCACCATATTAATTCTCCTGTCACCAATCGCATCAAGCAAGGTGCGGGCTTGACTCTTCTGCGTGATAGGATTCCTTTTACTCGTCGACGTTCGAATTCTGTTTCCATTGTTTAGTTTCCGTTTAATGGTTGCTTCGAAATTGTCTGATGTCGCGTGGGATTGGTTGGACTGTGCTTCATGGACTCAAGCTGATTGGGAATACAATTCTGTTACTGCTCGATATTTGGTAAGGTTTGGACGTTTCCTCCACTCGCAGTCTTATTTTATATCTCGACGTTCTGTGATAAATCTCACAGAGAAATCTTTTGACCACGCATCCATATCCGTGCTAGAGATGGGTTCAAATTTTGAACCCACAACGAAGAGTTTGTCGGTAGGCGATTTTATTAGTTCAATCAAGTAGGCAGTTTGCAAACTACCTCCTGAGGCTGCAGAGGAGGTTAGGAGGGATGCTTGTCGTGTATTACCTAAGAGTAATGTAACAGCAGCAGAGAGGGTTGCTTTACGCTCTCTGTAAGTTGACCCTGACATTGTTGTTTTACCTGCGGACAAGGGCAATAACACCGTGCTTTAAACAAACAGGATTATGTCTAAGAGATGCAATGTTTGTTATCTGATTCAGCGTATTGCAGGATCGATGCCGACCCACGAAAACTGTTGACAGAAAGACCGATAGGCCCCCGAAGGAAAGTGGTTTGTCGCAGGACACTTTCAAGAATGTTAACACCTTTAGTGCTGTTCCCTCTAGGTTATATCACCTTCCGAAGATACATAAGGAACGGGTTTCTTTCCGTCCTTTAGCGAGCAATATCGGCGCTCCTACCTATCGTGTAGCTAAACATCTTGATTCTCTGTTAAGCCCACACAAGTTGGTCGGTGCGAACATCAAGAAATCAGCTGATTTCTTACTTCATTTGGAGGGAATGCGGTTAGTGAGATTATGCTTGGTGTTAACTAATCTCTTTTGACATGTGTTGACATCCACTTACTTTTTATTCAACGACCAGGTCGTGACGACCAGGCAGATGGAGTTGCAATGGGTAGCCCGTTGTCTCCCGTGATTGCAAATTTGTTTATGGAAGACTTCGAGGAACATGCATTCTACTTCAGATATGTTGATGATACTTCTGTTGTTTGGCCTCATGGTAGGTCGAATCTGAATGCCTCTTTAGAACATCTGAACACGATCCACACGAACATTCGTTTTACGATGGAGGCGGAAGAGGATGTTTGCCTTCCCTTTCTTGACGTTTTGGTTAGGAGAAAGGGTGATGGATCATTGGGTCATACAGTTTACCGGAAACGTACTCACACTGACGTGTATTTCCAGGATGATAGTTGTCACCATCCGGCTCAGCGTGAAAAGGTACTTCGTACCCTGGTTCACAGAGCACATATTATTTCCGGCACTGAGTGTTTGTCAGTTGAGCTGGCCCATCTTGAAGCTACATTTCGTCAGAATAGTTATAGTGAAAGACAGATTGAACGTGCGTTGCGCTATCGACCAACTGCGAATCGGGTGACTGATGATAATACTGAGTTGACATCGAAGTCTACTGCCTTTTTGCCTTACTCAGGAATCCTTTCCTATAAGATGGGTCATATTTTACGGAAATACGGTGTGAAATATGTTTTCCGAACTCCATCTAGAACTGGAGCGCTTTGGGATTCTATTAGGATGATCTTGGTTCTCGTGAGGCGGGCGTGTATCGCATTCCTTGTACCTGTGGCATGGCATACATTGGTCAGACTATCAGGACCGTGGAGGAAAGATGTACTGAGCATGAACGGCACACACGATTACAGCCGCCAAGTAGATCGGCTATTGCCGAACATTGTTTGGGTACTGGTCAACCTATGTTACATAAAAATACCGAGATCTTCGCATGCACGTCCAGGTATTGGGACAGTGCTATTAAAAAGGTGTTGAGATTAAATTAGCGAGCAATCTTTAACCAGAGATGGAGGTTTTTCTTAAAAAAAATCTCTGCATGGTATCCTGCTCTCTTCGTTGTCATAAAACAGAGGGACAGAGTCAATGTTACCTCATCTGCTAGTTCCTGCTCTTTCACTATCGATACATCTAACGTTGGTCATTTTTGGTGGCACTAGTGTTCAGTGTGTGTTTGTTATCTTTCCTTAAATACTCTAAGAACCGAGGTTTTAAATTTACTTGTACATCGCCTGTACGTTGCAGTTAGTGCCTAGGAAAAGGTGGCGTGTACTCCCGCCAAAATATCGGCGGTCATTGTAAATATTGCCTGTCTGAATTCCCGTAAGTTGTTTGATAATGAAAGCGTCTTTCCCACCAGTCTCAGCGACGAGGCACATTTGTTATTAAGGTCAGTGGCTTCTCGGCCTCAATACGCATTTTCTCTGGGCCATCAGTCATCTGACTGGTATGATGCTGACCGCCACAAATTCCTCGTTTATGCCAACCGCTTCATCTCTAAGTAGAACTTTACCCAGCGTCCTCGTTTATATGTTGCATATATTCTAGAATGCTGAAAATTAGATGGGTAGATCACATAACTAATGAGGGGGTATTGAATAGAATTGGGGAGAAGAGGAGTTTGTGGCACAACTTGACAAGAAGAAGGGACCGGTTGGTAGGACATGTTCTGAGGCATCAAGGGATCACAAATTTAGCATTGGAGGGCAGCGTGGAGGGTAAAAATCGTAGAGGGAGACCAAGAGATGAATACACTGAGCAGATTCAGAAGGATGTAGGTTGCAGTAAGTACTGGGAGATGAAGGAGCTTGCACAGGATAGAGTAGCATGGAGAGCTGCATCAAACCAGTCTCAGGACTGAAGACAACAACAACACATTCTAGTCAGTGTCTTCCCTATAGTTTCTAACCTCTACAGCTCCCACAAGTACCACTAAAATGTCTTAAGAGATGTACTACCGTTCTGTTCTTTTTGTTGCTTTTCTGTAGATTCCTGACCTTGGTAATTCTGTGGAAGACCTAATTTCTTACCTCATCAGTCCACGTAATTTTCAAAGTCAAATCTCAAACGCTCTAACTCTCTAGCCTTATGGTTTCACTTCGGTCCACGATTCACTTCATACAGTACCATGCTCTGAACATACATTCTCAGAAATTTCTTGCTCAAATTGAGCTGATGTTTTATGCCAGCAGACTTCTCTTGGTCAGAAAAATCCTCTTTGTCTGTGCTGATCTGCATCTTGTGTTCTTCTATTCGACATATAACCGAATTTTATCGTTTCCAGATACACAGAGCGAGTCAGCCGCCCCTGCCTATGCGTTTTATACAACCTGCAACGCTTTCAAATCCCACGAGCAAGATTTTCATATTTTCTCCCTCGCTATGAGCGAACTGTTAGCCATATAGAAAAAAGGAGCAGGATCTTGTGTAGGAAATTTAATTTAGTAAAATTCTGTATTGGGATACACTTTAACCCAAGGCCAGAGTTCTGGAGTTATTCAAGAAAAAAATTACAAAAGTTACCATCAAACGCATTTTTCTAGAATAACTCCAGACGGTGCCCTCCGTGGACAACGTATCCCAGTGCAAAATTTAAGTACAATTTCCTGCAAAAAGATCCTGTTCATTCTTTTCTGTAATGCTAACAGTTTGCATGTAGCAAGCGAAAGTATATGAAAATCTCGTGGATGGTTTTTGAGGGCGTTGCAGGTTGTATAAAATCCATAAGTAGCGGCACCTGAATGATCAAGTATGTCTTGCTACTGACTTCTGTACGTGCATTATAACAGACAAGAGTTGATTAATAGTTACTTAGAGTGTTGCTCAAAAGATTGGCTAATCCTATTTAATTTATTTGTTTGGCCTAATGAAACGCTGGATTCGGTTTTGTAAATTATTGATGTGTCCATTTAAGAACAAAATGGTTGTCAATGGATTATGGTCATGAAACTTATATAAGTTTGGAATGTGTCTCCGTTGATGACTACAGTAGAATTTTCTCTTCTTCTGCTATTGTGATTTCCACTAATTCCAAACTATATTATCTACTCCTACTGCGAATGATGTTTCTTCTATTATTAAATTGAGGAAACACAATTTCAGTTCAGTTTTAAAACTATTGATTAATATAACTCAACTCTCTATGCTACATACATTTCAAAAAAACAATTATTTTTACTGTATTGGTTGCACAATTTAGTTCTATAAACTCTAACACGGAACGATGCGGATTCTCGTAGGCGCCTGCTTACAGACGCAGAAGTGATGATGATGCCGGCTCTACAGGAACAATACAGCATAGCTCCTCTACTGCATTCAGTGAATCCACTTGCGAGCTCTACTCTTCATTACTAAATTTATTGCTACTACTCCTGCTGGCCGGGATGGCCGAGTGGTTCTAGGCGCTACAGTCTGGAACCTCGCTATCGCTACGGTCGAAGGTTCGAATCCTGCCTCGGGCATGGATGTGTGTGCTATCCTTAGGTTAGTTAGGTTTCAATAGTTCTAAGTTATAGGGGACTGATGACCTTAGAAGATAAGTCCCATAGTGCTCAGAGCCATTTGAACCATTTGAACCTGTTGCTATGTATCAGTATTAGCGTACAACTAACAGTTGCAGATAATCAAATCCACAACATAACGGAGCTGCGCTGAATGCGAGCTTGAGGGGTAAAATAGGCATTACTGTCGTCAACAGCAAGTAAAATGAGTGAATGAAGCAACTTTGTTTCCAAGCAAGACAGAGAACACATAGAGTCAACATTTGCACTGTAGTGCACTATTTTCAGAGCAATACATATGCACCCCCATCTGCGGCTACAAAACAAACGAAACGCAGTAACTCTGTAACGATATGTCGGAGGCCGTGGATCCCACATACCAGAATGTCCGCAGCTCGTAGTCTAGTGGCGAGCGCTGCTGCCTCTGGATCACGTGGTCCCAGGCTCGATTCCCGCCCGGGTTGGGGATTTTCTCTGCCCGGGGACTGAGTGTCTGTGTTCTCCTCATCATTTCATCACCATCATCGGCATCATCTTCATTCGTGACAAGTGGCTAGATTGGACTGGGTTAAAAAATTGTACTGTGTAAAAATTGGGAGTTTGTACTGGCACTGATGACCGCGCAGTTGAGCGCCCCATAAACCAAACATCATCCCACGTGCTAAAATTCAAAAGTTATTCCTGAACAATCCCTGCAAGTTTGCCGGAGAGATCTTTTTTCTTCTTTAAAAAAAGAAAAACTTATGGGAGTTAACTGCTAAGGTCATCAGTCCCTAAGCTTACACACTACTTAACCTAAATTATCCTAAGGACAATCATACACACCCATGCCCGAGGGAGGACTAGAACCTCCACCGGGACCAGCCGCACAGGGTAGAGTTCTGCCTCACCCACTATGTAGGGTACTGCACCCTTACGAGATATGTCTGACGAATTTCTCGAGCTTGTACACCACCCTGTCATTTACATTCTAACTCAACTCCTTCTGTCACTCATCAGTGATGAAATGAAATGTCGTGTGGCTACGGCCTCCCGTCGGGTAGACCGTTCACCTGGTGCAGGTCTTTCGAGTTGACGCCACTTAGGCGACCTGCGCGTCGATGGGGATGAAATGATGATGAGTAGGACAACACAACACCCAGTCCGTGAGCGGAGAAAATCTCCGATCCAGCCGGGAATCGAACCCGGGACCTTAGGATTGACATTCCGTCACGCTGACCACTCAGCTACCGGGACCGGACACTCATCAGTGATGACATAGATTATCTGACCTCACGCAGTGCCCGTTCACAGAATTTTGTCTGAAACCTTAAGTGAAAGTTATGGAACAATGAAAGAGTATTTGCCGGTACTGTATTCCTAGTTATTGAGAGTTGTATCATTTTAATGCGGCTGGACGTTTGTTGCTACCCATTAGCTGAGAGTTTTTTTTTTTTTTTTTTTTTTTTTAAAGACAATCTTTTGTTCTGAACTCTTCTATGAAACACTGCTATGAGTTTTTATGTTCTGGAAGGTTATATATTCATAATTTGATGCACAACTCAATGTGATGTTTTTGACCTTATGCGACACTGTCCTACGCCGCTGCTCCTGAGTCGGCTGCAGGTGGTCTAGCACGAAACGACTTCGGCGGGTAATGCAGTATAGAGGGACGGCACGCCCCTCCATTACGGGCGGCAGGCAATCGAAAACCGTTTAACTAAATGTATACCCGCCCACGGGAAAGCTCCGCCTCTACGTGATAATGAAACGGATATTTCCGAAGGCTGCGCTTAGAGGGCGATCCGTAAGAAAGGAGGGGAGCTAGCAATTATTGGTGAAACACGTTACAGTCGGAAATCGAATGCACAAGAAGAAGGAGGTGGAGGAGGAAGGACGAAGGACAGAGCCGATGAGAACGGCTGGCGCGGGAGCTGCATCTCAGATAGGCCAGTCTCCGGTATCGGCCTCCACACGGCTGCAGAAAACGCCGTCGCCGCCCAAGTTTTAGACGTTCCTCCACGAAAATCTTGTCCACTCTACTAAATTCATATAGCTCTGTTGCATTCCGCACTGTAGCACTCCGTTCATTCATATTTCAGCAGGGTTCGCCCAATACACTTAGTTTATGTAATAACGTACATTTAGCTCTGTGTGACAAGAAACATACTACGCAGCACATTTCATTTAGGCCCATAAATCAACTGCTACATGTGCTATGATAGGTCACAATAATGAATACACAAAACAATCAGAATCTAGAAGAAATAATCAGGCACTAAGAACAAGATCAGTGATTTCCCGAGGATTTAATTTTGTCTCCATTCCTCGCTAATACATTCGCGTTGGATTTCCACGTTATGCGTCTGCTATATACTTACAAAGACAGCCAATCGCTAGCAGACGTACTAGTAGTCAGCCAATATATTCCCGTACTTTGAGGCAAATGAAATAAAGCTAAAAGAGTGCCTAATGGAAGACTACTGGGATGCTAAACAGATGTTCTCACAAAGCGTAAACAATGCATTAATGCACACGTGATTTAATTATGCAGACCTAAACTCATTCGCATCTTGATTCAACATTAGTTTGCTCTAGTAACGGAGTATCCACACCAACGAGCACCTCACTGGGTGTAAGGCTGCAACGACGAGCTTGTAATGGAAATTGCCAATTATCACAAATAAATATATTATTTTGCCGCACGGGGTAGCCTTGCGGTCCGCGTGACTTCCTAGTCGGGGGTTGGAGTCCTCCCTCGGGCATGGTTGTGTGTGTGTTGTCCTTAACGTAAGTCAGTGTAAGTTAGATTAGTATGTAAGCTTAGAGACCGATGACTTCAGCGGTGCCAAAGTCTTGCTGCATCATTAACATCCTCATCATCAACGTGCCGCCCCCTCCGGAGTGCATCTTTCGTTGCGCCCAGCAGATGGAAACCGGAAGCTGAGAGATCTGGACTGTAGGTTGGGTGAGGAAGAACAGTCTAGTGAAGTCTTGTGAGCCCCCATTGGGTGTGGTGGCTTGTGTGAGGCCTTGCATTGTCACGTACAATGAGAAATTCGTTTGCATTTTTGTGGAGATGAACACTCTGAAGTTGACATTGATTAATAATAACCTAATTTTAAAGGTATATATCTAACAAACTTAGTTGAAAGAAAAGGTATAAATCATATTCGATTTCACAACTGTGTGTGTGGCCGGCCTGCACGCGGGAGATGAGAGAGGTTTGCCTTAACTGGTTAAGATGATGGCAGACGCCTCGCCCAATAACTCACCGTGTTTCAGTTCACTTTCAGGTCGCCAAAGACATTGTGCAAGCACCTTTGTATATCTGCGATGCTTTGGTTTTCCGGCAAAAGGAACTCAGCTGTCTGCTTGAAACGCACCTCCGCTATTTACGCCATTTTGAAGGCTGCGTATAGAACCGCAAGGTATCGCAACTTCATCGAAGTCCCACAGCAAATGCCGCATCTTTAAACTAAAATTAGCTAAGAAAAAGAAATCTTAATTACTTGCTGAACGCTCCTCACATAACAACGTAGGTAGGCAGTTGTCTATCAGAAGCCGGCGACTGTCACCACTCCACCTAGCAAGGCAACTTGACGTAGCAAACTGGCCGCACGTGGTAACTACATCATTTATTAAAAAAGTAAAAAATAAATAAAAAGATCTTTCGTAGTACATGAAATGTTAAGACATAAGCAATAACAAAAATATGAACAGAGGCTACTTCAGATTACACATACCCCGAAATTTCATAATAATTCCTCTTCTTCTTCTTCACCTTCTTCCTCTTCTTCTTCTTCTTCTTGTTCCGTTACGACATCTGTAGGATCACTTTATGGATTGTATGTCCTTCTTATCCTCCCAGAATTTCTTCATCGTTTCTCTTATCCTCCCCCGCTCTTCTTCAGGGATCTTCAGTATGCTCTTCTCTTTTGTGGTACGGTGGTGACACTCTCCTCCTTCTGTATCCATCTCTGTTGCCGATCTCCAGCATATTGGTTGGTGTGCACTTGCTTCTCCTCTATATCTTTCATCCACTTCCGGAATTCAACAACCCACGCGGTTCCTATCTTTCTTCTTGTCCTTCCTGTTGATTCCCATATTTTTTCTTCATTCTGTCATTGGATCAGGCTTTTCCTTTTGTCCCCCTTGTCCTCTTGTCCCATGCTCTTTTCCTCATTCTTCCATATTCATCCTCATTACATACCCAGCAAATCTCACTTTCTTCAGTCTGATATCTCCTGATACTGTCTACATGTTCTGGTAGAGTTCTTCCATAGGTTATCATAGCCATCCCTTGCCACCTGCTTTCGAGTCTAGCATTTTTCTCAGTATTTTCTTCTGTTATTTTCTCCAGATGTGCTGCTCCTGATCTTCCATGTGTTATACAGGGTCGTCCATTGATCGTGACTGTGCGAAATATCTCACTAAATAAGCGTCAAACGAAAAAACTACAAAGAACGAAACTTGTCTAGCTTGAAGGGGGAAACCAGATGGCGCTATGGTTGGCCCGCTAGATGGCTCTGCCATTGGTCAAACGGATATCAACTGCGTTCTTTTAAATAGGGACCCCCATTTTTATTACATATTCGTGTAGTACGTAAATAAATATGAATGTTTTAGTTAGACCACTTTTTCGCTTTGTGATAGATGGCGCTGTAATAGTCACAAACATATGGCTCACAATTTCAGACTAACAGTTAGTAACAGGTAGGTTTTTTAAATTAAAATACAAACCGTAGGTACGTTTGAACATTTTATTTGGGTTCTTCCTATGTATTACATGTACCTTTGTGAACTTCTCATTTCCGAAAACGCATGCTGTTACAGCGTGATTACCTGTAAAAGCCACATTAATGTAATAAATGCTCAAAATGATGTCCCTCAACCTAAGTGCATTTGGAGATACGTGTAACGACGTTCCTCTCAACAGCTTAATGGTCCCACATGCATTGACGAATGTTGTCAGGCGTTGGCGGTGGATCACGATAGCAAATATCCTTCAACTTTCCCCACAGAAAGAAATCCGGGGACGTCAGATCCGGTGAACGTGCTGGCCATGGTATGGTGCTTCGACGACCAATTCACCTGTCATGAAATATGCTATTCGATACCGCTTCAACCGCACGCGAGCTATGTGCCGGACATCCATCATGTTGGAAGTACATCGCCATTCTGTCATGCAGTGAAACTGTAGTAACCAAAACCAACTGCGGGAACGCCTTGGGCTGCGGATCGGAGCCGCCAGGCGGTGAGGCCGCCGGCGGTGGAGCACGCACCACCGGGTAAACACAGGACGAGTCGGACGACAGACCAACGACAACTGACAACAGCCGACCACGACCGATTATGACCGACACAACAAGGAAGAGATAAACAACGGAGGCTTGTGGAAACCACAACACCAAACACCAACAGCAAATCCACTCAGAACCAGAGCCAGGCAAAGGTCAACTACGAGCAAGGACCAGAACGCAGTACTGCCGAGATAGAAACGAAATCCAGAGCGAGTACCAGACTGGCTGGGCTAGGGCAGAGCGCGTCCCTATATACTAAACCGAAGGGAGCGGCTATTGGCCGCTGTCTGCACGTGGCGTAGCGGTGGCGCCCTGGCTGCCGAGAGCCGCTGCGTGGAATAGCCGCCGCGGAGGCGGAGCCCTCTATGGGCTGACCACGTCCATTTGTTCTGGCGCGTGTTCGACTTCTGCGGCGGAAGGTACTAGAGAAACGTAGTAACATCGGTAGAACATTACGTAGGGAATCAGCATTCATTGCACCATTTAGATTGCCATCGATAAAATGGGAGCCAAATATCCTTCCTCCCATGCCGCACCATACATTAACCCACCAAGGTCGCTCATGTTCTACTTGTCGCAGCCATCGTGGATTTTTCGTTGCCCATAGTGCATATTATGCCGGTTTACGTTACCGCTGTTGGTGAATGACGCTTGGTCGCTAAATAGAACGCGTGCAAATAATCTGCCATCGTCCCGTAATTTCTCTTGTGCCCAGTGGCAGAACTGTACACGACGTTCAAATCCGTCGCCATGCAATTCCTGGTGCATAGAAATATGGTACGAGTGCAATCGATGTTGATGTAGCATTCTCAACACCGACGTTTTTGAGATTCCCGATTCTCGCGCAATTTGTCTGCTACTGATGTGCGGATTAGCCGCGACAGCAGCTGAAACACCTACTTGGGCATCATCATTTATTGCAGGTCGTGGTTGACGTTTCACATGCGGCTGAACACTTCCTGTTTCCTTAAATAACGTAACCATCCGGCGAACGGTCCGGACACTTGGATGATGTCGTCCAGAATACCGAGCAGCATACATAGCACACGCCCGTTGGGCATTTTGATCACAATAGCCATCCATCAACACGATATCGACCTTTTCCGCTATTGGTAAACGGTCCATTTTAACACGGGTAATGTATCACGAAGCAAATACCGTCCGCACTGGCGGTATGTTACGTGATGCCACGTATTTATACGTTTGTGACTATTACATCGCCATCTATCACTAAGCGAAAAAAGTGGTCTAACTAAATCATTCATATTTCTTTACGTACTACACGAATATGTAACAAAGAGTGGGGGTTCCTATTTTTTTTAAAAACGCAGTGGATATCCGTTTGACCTATGGTAGCGCCATCTAGCCGGCCGACCATGGCGCTATCTGGTTTCTCCCTTCAAGCTAGACGAGTTTAGTTCTTTGTAGTTTTTTCGTTTGATGCTTATTTCGTGAGATATTCGGCCCGGTCACTATCAATGCACCACCCTGTAGTCTCAGCAGCATATAACACCGCTTTACCCGCTATTGCCTTGTAGTGTCTGAGCCTTCCGTCTGTAGATATGTTTCTTCTGTATATATCTCTGCTTATATAGAAGCTGACCCCATCTTCTTTATCCTGTTATTCGCTCCCTACTCCTATGTCTTTGCGTTACATTTCCTTCGAGGTATTTGTCCACGTTTTGCCCAGTGTATTCTCTTGTTTTCCAATTCCCAGTCGTATTTAAACTTGCTGGCGATTTTCATTTCCACTCTAGGTGGCGTCTTGCGTACGTTGTCGAGGTGTGTCTTTGCGTCTTGTTCTGTCTCACATAGTATCGCTACATCGTGTACAAAAGGCTAGGCAGTCAAGCTGCAACCTATTGTCCTTCTCCCCCACACGCGTCTTTGGTATTCCCGTCGTTTCCATTATTGCTCTCCACTCTCTGATCACTTCAGTGCTGCGCTGAAAGAAATTGGTGATGATCCATCTCCCTGTTTGCAACCGGTTTTGAAGTCAAACTTTTTGAATAGCGCTCGTCTGAAAGTCACCCTTGCCTTTTTGGTGTCAGAATTCGTAATATTAGCTCTTATGTAGTGCTGTCCAGTCCTCTGTCCATCAGGATCCTTCCAATGCTCTCATACGCCTTCGTGAAGTTTACAAAGATTACTACTCCCTTTTGTTCTTTAAGGCCCTGTGTTCTGTCATTTGTTTCAAGGTAAATATCTTTTCTATGCATCCTCTTCCTTTCCTGAATCCAGCTTGATAGTTTCCAGCTGTACTTTCTATCTTTTCTGCCGATATCTTGAAGAGGTGTTTTGACAGCTCCTTATTGCCGAGCTCTAGCAGTGATATTCCTCTATAGTTGTTTGTATCTGTTTTATTCTCCTTCTTATGTATCGGCATTACGATCGCATTCCTTCATCATTCTGGTAAATTCTTTGTTCTGCAGACACGGCAGATAATGTTGGTCATGTTGGCTAACGCCTTGTCTCCTGGCCACTTTATCATACCAGCTGTTACCCCATCCACCCCAGTTGTATTATTGTTCTTCAGATCACTTATGGCCTGTGCGATCTCATACCTGTATGTAAGGCGTGACACCCTCTATTCTATGCCTGTCCCCACTTCCACTCCACCTTCAGGCGGTTCGCATTTCAGAATGCCATGAAAGTGTTCTGCACGTATCTTATAATTCGCCTTCGCACTAAGGGTAAGTTCTCCATTCTTATCTCTTATAAATAGATCTCTACCCTTTCATCCAGTCGGACTCTTTTTGAATATCCGCAAAACGTTTCTACTGTCGTTTTTCCTAAAGGTTACTCAGTGTACTCCATTTTCTGCGTTACACTCTGTCTTCTGGGCCATTTTACTGTTCTGGCAGCGTCCTTCCTTACTCCTAGGATAACCTCCCATTTTTCTCGGTCTTTCTTGCTGCTCGAGTTCTCCAGACTTTCCTACGGTTCTATACCGCTTCCTGACAGTCCGTGTTCCATCACTAGTGCTTCCTTTAGTTATTTCCCTTTTCCCATGGTACAGTCCGTTTACCCACGCTCAGTTCATGTCTTACTATTCGCTGTATACTTCAATGCGTTCCTAGTATTTGAATGGATAGCGCCTTAATTTGTCACTGTCTTCCTTCATGTTTCGTGCCTCTGTATTGACTGCCACTGCCTGTCCTTATTTGACTTCTGGAAGATGGTGATCGGATTCTATTCTTCCTGAACTCGTTGTTCATGATCTCTTTATCCGATTGATTGCTGCGTAGTAAGTCTGGAGTTTCCCAAGGCGGGTACATGGGCTTGTCCACGTCTTTTTCTTGGCCTTGAAGTGTGTTCCTCTGGTGTGCTGGGTAGTTGCGCGATACTCAGTTACGTTGGTTTTCCTTTCAATCTGTGCATTATAATCACCTACGACTGTCTTGTCTGTGTTGTATGCTTTTCAGTGTATCATTTAGCTTCTCCCAGATACTATCTAAATCTTTCTTCTCTTTTTTGGCCTTTTCATTGGTAAGTGCATATCTATTTATTATGGTATACTTTTTGTTTCACTCTGTGATTGTCAGCGTTGATATTCTTTCTGACCTGCTCTTCATTTCGGTTTTGCCATCCATGTCTCTTGTCTCCCATGAATTATGTACCAAAGTGTTTTTCCTTTCGTGCTCTGTTGCCTCGTTTTCCTTTCAGCACTATGATGCCTTATGACTTAACTGCTGTATCTTCGTCACAGTATCTTGTTTCTTGCATGGCTAGTAATCCGATGTTTCTCTCTTTCATCTCATGTTTATGTTTACTAGTTTCGTTCATTGTCTGGCCATTTATGGTCCGCATTCTGAAAACTTTTTTGTTTTAATCTTTTTCAAGCTTCTTGGGAGCTCCGCTCTTCCCATATGGACTTTTAGGTAAGTCTACCCAAAACAGAATCTCTCCTTGCTAAATGAATATTTGTTGGGGCGGCTCGGGTCCGTCTAGTTACGCGACCGATGTTCGTAGCCCCAGAAGATTAGTTCAGGTCGCCCCTGAAACAGAATACACATACACCATGTAAACACACAAAAATGCAGAACTCTGAATAAATTCTTAAGAAAATCTGGTATTATTACACAGGAGAACTATTAACATTAAAAGCCACAGGGCAGACAGTATTCGATACACATACCAAAACAAATTAAGATAAAACCCTAAGATGTGTATGCATAAGTCAAACCCAACAGCATCCTTCTGCAACTTAACATATTATAGTGGAAACACAGTTAGAGCCAGATTGCACTGCCGTGACACTAAAGAATACAATAAAACTTGGGAAGTCAGACCAATTCCGCTAAGGTTCGTCTCATGCAAACACACTGTCTCGCTGTGGAACAAAGAACAGCGAAGGGGTAAGTTTTAATAGGTTTCTCGCCAAAAACTTCAAGAGAGCTCACAGTATAACTACTAGGTGCAGAAGTATGAAACCGGAATTTGGTTGCAATAATTACACGTCTATTGTCTGAAACTGAAAAAAATATTTTGATCAAAATAATCTCCGTCGCTTTTTATATATTTCTCCCATCTCTCCGGCAAAAAGACAGTTCTTCTTTTGATGCGGACCAATCAGCAAGACATTTTCGCACGAACTGAAGCATTGTTCGGCGAGAGCGAGTCCCAGTGATGCAAACAGATGATAATCGTACGGAGTCAAGTCTGGAGAATAAGCCGCATGCCTTAGTATTTCCCGACTGAACGCTTCGATCGTTTTACTGACCCTTTTTGCTGTGCTGTGATGGGGCGTTATCATGGAGCAGTATGACTTTGTCTTCCTTTTCCCATATTCCGGTCGTTTTTCAAGTTATGATCGATTTAAATCGATCATTTGCTGTTGGTAGCGATCAGTATTAACGGTTTCACCAGGTTTTAGCAGCTCTTAGTAGCTTACACCCTTCTGATCCAACGAAACGCAGAGCATTGTCTTCTTTCGAAAGCGATTTATCTTGCAGTGTATGTCGATGGTTTGTCTGGATTCGCCCACCGTTTACGACGCCTGGGATTCTCAAAATATATCCACTTTTCATCACCAGTCCCTAGTACAAGGAGAAACGACTTTCTTTTGTATCTAGCGAGCAGCATTTCACAAATGGCCTTTCGATTTACTCGCTGTCTTTCACTAAGTTAATGTGGAACCCATTTTCTCACTTCCTGCCTATTTAACATAGCGTCACATTCAATTGTTTCGCGAGTTCCTGTTGAGTTTGAGTATCATCCTGATCCAAAAGACCTGCCATTCATTGTCTTCGAACTTTTTCGGTGGTTTCCCGTGCTCATCGTTTGTCACCTCAAAGTCACCACTTTTGAATTTTTTGAACCACTCGAAACACTGTGTTTTCCCAAGAGCATGTTTGCCAAATGCTTAGACAAGCATTCGATGTGATTCTGCAGCAGTTTTCTTCAAATGATAACAGAAATCATGCTGTCCGCAAATCATAGTTCGTAGGCTCAAAATTCGGCATATTTACGAGTGTGAAACAGATACCGATGTATGGAACTTGGGCCACGGTGTGTTGACATTCGTCGTCAGCCGTTACAGGAAGCCGATGGCGCTGCAGACGCGGTCTCACCGCCCTACACTGACGGCTAGCACCATCTTTAGGGAAACTGCGGTTTCATACTTCTACATCTGGTACACAGCTTTCCCAATAGTGTTTCACATGATCTACAATTATACACTCCTTATAAATTAAGTGACTCAATTTGACATTAAATTTGCTGCTTTTTTCCTTAACCCATCAGTATTGGCTGTGTAAATAAGAATAGGCGTAGAATTATATAACACCCATAAAGAAACAGAAGTCTGTGAATCATAACTTCTTTATACCAATAGCATACGTTATAGGACTGCCTTATACACTCTAAACAGCCGAAACAATATATTTTTATAGTAATTGCCGACAGGTTGAATACAGTGCCATCTAACGATGGACATCCACAACGATCCACCCGGATCCCGTGAAGATCTCTACGTATATATCTAGGTAATTCTGTCTAGAACTCTTGGGAGAGACTGACTGCCGTTGCCCACGCAGGCGTCAAACATAGCGAATATTGACTTATTCGCAATAATTCCTCCACATCTCTCATCTTGTAGAGATTTTTACAAGTCTTCAGCCGAATTCATCCGTATAAACAACAGAAGACTGTCAGAGCAAATCGCATACTGCCTTTCGGCTCATGCTACAAGATATGCTGGAAGACCACCATCTTCTAATAATATCGATTTAAAGTACTGAGCCCATACATATATCAGTATATATACATAATTTTGATTATAGTCTTTTGGAACAAAGCTCAAATTAAAATTTCAAATTATATATTTGTGAGAAAACAGTACTTATATTCAGTTCATACTGTAAAAGAAATAGCGAAACCAATGTAAAAAAGTGTGGGTTCAACTGCGTTCATTTTCCGTCTGTGTCCAAGGTTTTATTCATTAACATGATACAAGGAATTCAATGAAATGTGCAAATCTATGCAGGTGGCCCCAAACTATGGTTATGATACACACAGTACATACAGTATCTTTTCTAGACGACAACCCGAATCCAGGAAATAGTTCATCAGATTTGTGCACCAGGCCAACATCCAGTACTTTTCATATTTTTTCAGGTGAATGTTGTAACGTATCCTTCTTTATTGACAGAAAAAAATTGAAAAAAATATTTATCTCTTATAAAAATGTTTGAAATGCATTTATAAAGGGTTTGCACCTGTGAAAGACACGTCACAAATGCGATGACACGATGTGGTTATTAATTTAACAGACATCATAAAATATTTATAATTATTTTGTATGCTCTCTTTCACTTTTTTTTTTAACCTAGGTCGTCGCAATTTCGATGTCTTGTAGATATAAGAGCCGCTGTTGGCTATTGTACGTCGTCATAGTTTGATAGCATCGAACGTGAATATATTTTATGCTGACTTGAACGCACAAATACTATTAATTCGAACTGCGTAGAAAAATAATGCGAGTGTTCGACTTTCTTTGTACATAATGGTGAAACGACCTGACACGATAAGATATCGGCTGTTGGCCTTGCAAAAAATGCATGCGCTGTTCTGACACGGAGACCTGAAGTATTAAAACCCGTAAACTAGATTAGTGTATGTGATCCTAATGGATTTTGAAAATGACTGCAGACACATTTATAAGAAAATTAACTTATTACTCAATAATGAAACAGAAGAAGAAGTGAAGTGTGCATCAGAAGAGGAAGACCTCGCTTCCATATTTTTATTTTAAAAAGTGAATAGCATTTAGATACAATCTTTTCTCGTTTCCACTATACACAGTTTGTAACATTACGTCTACCTTTTGCGACATGGCACTCTTTCAGCATGATCATTTCATTACAACATGGATAATAAATGGCATTTAGTAATTTTATGTATTTACAAGACTCGCTTTGATACACATGTTAGGTACAAAGAAAAATAATCTCCACTTGACATAAAATGCTGTTAACAAAATGACAGCTGATGAGAAGCGCATCTTAAAACTTAAGAACTCCATGGTATTCCTTTGAGCTTGAACTTGTTAAGAGAACATCTTTAAAATCTGATAATAAAGAATAAAATAAATAAATTAGACGAATAATTTCTATGTACTTCTGACATACATAATACACTTTTCCAATGAAGCAGAAATTTGTTTTCCCGCTTGTGTATTTTACCCAACTTTGCACAAAATGGTAAAAGAATGTTTGATGTCATTTATTTAGATTTATGATGAAGTGATGCTTCACAATTGTCAAATAACTGTGGAATTTCATTCCAGATGACCAACAACTGTTTATTTTTATGCTCAGCTCTACCTGCTTCGATCAGTAGACCACTATCAAGCAGATCACCTGATGGCCAGACGAATTCTTTAAAGTGCACGAGACACAAAATGCTGACAAAATAAATATTATAACGTTAAATAACGTAGAAATTATGTAACAAACCGTAACCAGCTTGTCACTACAACGTTTGAAGCGAACAACTTCGATATAGGTACAAAAACATAGCTTCTGTTTACAGAAAATAATCTCCAAAAGACACTGATATGTAAGTTATGCACTCATGACGAACATACATTTGAAACGGATGTAAGCTGTAACGGACATGTAGGAAAAAAAAAAGAGGCAAAGATCAAAGGCAAATTGCTATGAATCTTGGCGAAAGGAGGAAGATCGATAGGGAGGGTCTGTAGCTGTAATACAGATAATGTATAGGCATCACAGGTGCATGTAGTATTTTGGGTTATATCGTACATGTACATGTCTGTGTTATTTAACGCCATAATTTTTAGTTTGTAAACATTCTGTGATCTGTGCCATTTCAAGATTTTGTCTGTTCGTTAGGTCAGACTGATCTGAGCGAAACCGGTAGCATTGAGCATAAAAACAAATAGTTGGTCATTTACAACGATGTTTCACAATACAATTCCTTGCCTAAAGACTGAGAAGAATAATTTACAGAAATGTATCATGCATGAGCTAAAGTAAATAATTAGTGTACTAGACATATGACATATGCCATCTGCTGAGGAATGTACTGCAAGAGTCAAATATTCCTTTCCTACTGGGTTCCAGCTTTCCATGACATGTCCCACTATATTACATATTAACGAACCAGTCTGTGTTGATGCATTTTTGAACACCTTTGCACTTTTCTTTCATATTTTTTAACGCCGTTCTTCTGCCCCTCTTTCTGATTTCCCAGTGTCCACAGAGTTCGTTAATGAACGTCTAAATACTTTCGTCACAGTACGCCATACAACGCATGTTTTATTACAAGTAATTCAATGAAATAGTCTGCTATTTCTGGCAAGAAATATATTTACACTGTGTTAATGCTTGACGTTAGTAATGCAGTTCATAGGAGCTGCTCCAGAAACAGATAAGCCCTTATAGGGCGACCACCGACTTTCTCAGTTTTACAGGCGGAGACGTTTGCAGTATAACTTGACGACACACACACACACACACACACACACACACACACACACACACAGACTCACACACATATGGTACACACATATTTTACGGACGATGTTATTCTGCAGGAAAGCTCACAGAACCTATGACTGGTTATGAATGCCGGTGTTCGTCATATCTGTGATGTTAGACCCCTTGATCATATTTCGCCACCATATGCCCAGTTATCTTTGCTGCGTGTAGACAAGAGTAGTGATTTCTATATCCTCTGTCTTCTCGACTGTCTTATCATCGTGCGCTGTTCCTCATATCTCTTCTTTGAACAACATTGCAGAAACATCTGTTCCTATCAGAGCACAGTTCTTTCTGTTCTATTGCATCAAAAATGGCTCTGAGCACTATGCAACTTAACTTCTGAGGTCATCAGTCGCCTAGAACTTAGAACTAACTAAACCTAACTAACCTAAGGACATCACACATATGCATACCCGAGGCAGGATTCGAACCTGCGACCGTAGGGGTCGCGCGGTTCCAGACTGTAGCGCCTAGAACCGCACGGCCACTCCGGCCGGCTCTATTGCATCTTTCAGCGATTTTCTCTTAGTCCTTAGTAGCAGGAGCCCCAGTGCAGAATACTATCCCACACTGTATTAGAGAACTGACTAACACCTACAGCTTCAGGAGACAGTTAATGACAATTCTATTGCATCAACAATAATGACTGATATTATATATGTACACACTCATTACCCCTACAAATTCTTCTTTTCTAGTAGATATTCCTTATTTACCAGCATTCTTAGATGGTGCAGTCTCCTTCATTTCCTTTTCCCAGAACTCAGGATTTGAAAACATCTACTTTGCACACTGATAAATTCCTTTCATCTCTGCCAGTAACATTACCGTTGTTCAAAGAGATTTCGGGATTGCAAACGATCGTTGTATGTTCTATTCCACGATATTTCGACACCTGCCAGTCATTTCAGGTGAGCCCTCGAAGACTGACGTAGCCTTTTTTTCTCTTTTATTGTGACTTCATTCCCCTGCCTTAAAAGGTCACGGGAGGCCTGGCAGAGCCACAATCGGTCCCTCTTCAGCCGATTGGTACGTTTAGTAAAAAGATGAAAACGATACATATAAAATCCGATGAGGGGAGACATAAGAACTTACATAGTAAGGGGAGTCAGTGGGAGGATACAATATACGTACACAGAGGCGTACACGTTAAAAAAATGTCCACATTGTGATAAAAAGCACAGTTGGCGATTTGTGTAGCATGTAAAAATACACTGAAGTTACATGCGCAAGTTAAAGGGTGGTCACAGTATTAAAACACACCAGAACGACGACAAATCACAAGACGGAGCACACACTACCAAGAATAAAAACTGCCAGGAGGGACCTGCCGTGGGAGGGGAGGCCTGAAAAGAGGTAAAAGAGTTGATAGAAGGAGGCAGAGGAGGAAGGGGGCTGCAGAGGGTGGGAGGAAAAGCAAGGGGGTCGGGGGGCCCACAAAGCAGCAGGAGAAGAGGTGGAGAGGGAAGTTAAGTCAGGAGAGAGCAGTGCACTGGAAAGGGAGGGGTTAGGAGGGAGGAAAAACCCGCTCAGGGGAAGGGAAGAGGAGGGGAGATGGAGCCCTGAGGAGGGGAAGTTGTTGATAGGAAGGGATAATCTTCCAGAAGGGGTAGGCACTGGAAATTGTGTTAGGAAAGGTGGTTGAAGGTGTGGAGATGGACACCTTGGTCAAGGTGCAGCAATGGGATGGGGGAGAGAGGACAGACAACATCAGGGTGTGGGGGGGGGGGGACATCGAGTCTGCAGACGATGTATTGGGTGCGGATGTGTTCGAGGAAAAGTAGAAGATGTGGGAAGGGAATGAGATCATAAAGGATCCATGGGTACAGGAGGCAGATACGGAAGGCAAGGCAGAGTACATGTCGTTCAAGGATTTGGAGGGCTTTGTAGAGTCTGGGCAAGGCAGGAATACAGGTGACAGTGACATAACAAAGAAGGATATGGATCAAGGATTTGTAGATGTGGAGGGTGGTGGAAACATGCAGCCCCAATGTGCAGCTGGACAGGAGTTTCAGGAGGTGAAGTCTATTGTGGGCTTTGTGTAAGGAGGATGGGACGACCATAAATGAAAAGGTAAAAATCGTGGAGCTGGGTCTTGGAAGGTTTGAGATGAAGGAGCCACTAGTTGCTACAGGTAGTCAACTGTTAACGTGAGTTTAAAGGCTACGTTGGGACCATGTAAGGGCAGGATAAAGGGCCAGGAAGGCGGTGTCATCAGGAAAGTGGAGTAGGTGAACAGTTGTGGTGGGGGGTGGGGGGGTTGGGCATATCTGCAGTATACAGGAGGCAGAGGAGAGGGGAAAGGACAGAACCATGGGGCCGCCGGCTGTGGGATAGATAGGAGAGGAAGGAAACAACGAGACAGACGAAGTTGAAGAGTGTACATCTGCCGGCCAGGAAGGCCGAGCGGTGGAACTGAAAAGATCAGCTCACCCAGTGTGGTGCTTCTGACAGCTATCAGCGAGCTATGTATGGCAGACCGGTGAACTTCTTCGCCTGTAAATATACTGCCGTGCTGTGAGATTGATACAGCTGCGACGCACACTGCGACCCTCCAGCGCGTCCAGAACAGGGAGCTGGGATTTGCGCTGCACAAGCCGCCTCGTTCGTTACTCAATGAGGCTGCTGCACGAGGAAACAAGCACACCCGTCCTGCGGGATCGCTCCCGCCAGTCCGCCAGGGTGTTCAGCAATAAAGCAGCAACTGGCAGCCGCTTAATTCGTGGTCTGGGCTGCCAGGCCCACCACAAACCGTTGGCCTGACCTACCGCGGGCATAGTGCTTCCCGCTGTGTAGATGCTGACTACAAGAGCGCCTCTATGTCACGAGATGCCAATTCAGACTGATAGACCAACATCAAAAACGTAGATCTGTGCAGGAACAGCAGCTTGGATGCTTACCCTGCCCCCACACCTGGCTGATGACGCCAGTGCTTTCAACGAACGAGCGAGCGTCTTCGCCAGTCTTCGATGACTCACCGGAAGATGACTGGAGATACCGAGTTGAAATATCGTGGAATGGAGTTCACGACCACCAGCTGCAATCCCGCAATCACTTCGAACGTTTAATTTTTCGGGAAAATTTTAAATTTAACGATATTATTGTTTTTTGACCTTATTGTTTTTATTATTATCGTTATTAGCGCCAGCAGCTACAGCAGTAGTAGTAGGAGTACTGCCAGTGTTATCTTTATTAGTTCACTGTCATATTGTCTCTATAGACACTCATATAACTTTAATACTATTTGTCATTAAAAAATTATTATTTCTTAGGTAACGATTATGTAAAAAAAGTACTATATGTGTGAAGCCCTAGACAGCATGATGACCCTGATCAAATCAGGTTAAGTAAATAAATAAAAATATGCACCTCGCAAATCCTACTTCAAGAATAAACATACATGTTTCCACCGGACGTTGTTATTCAAACACGACGATGACAGTCACTGCATTGTCAGCAACATACTGATCAATAAGAAGGAAGAAATGATCGTCGTAGTATTGCATAACAGATTTCTGCTTACTCTCCAGAAATATTTACGGAATGACAGGAATCCTCTAGAAAGGAAAGAAGAGTATATGCACAAATATATCCTCGCTCTCTATGCATCACTGCTATGACAGCTACCAATGGTACCTGTGATTTTAATGCATTGTTAGTTATTTAATAACTTTTAGATACTAACAAAAAGAAAAACAAATAGATGTTTAGGGAGAAAGGTAGATATATCGCTCTCAAAATGAATTAAAGCGTTATTGCCGCTCTTATACACCTCTATACATTGTGAGAACTCATTGGCATTTTCTGTTAAACAGACTTCACTGATGCACATAATTTTCTATCATCGTATGTTTACATATGTTCTTTACATTTTCTTAAATGATCATATGTGAAACTACTTCTTGCAAATAATCTATATCAACTCCCTTTGAAAACGGTAGTGGGACATTAACAGTGATTGTCAGTAGAGATCGCTATAACTCGGAAATATTCATATCCAAAGGTTATGAGAGACAAACCCTCAGTAATTTTCAGCCGTGTCGTTCAGGGCACTATCATCCTGCCAGACGTGAACGTGAGCGAAGAATAATTTTGCGCTCTTCAATGGACGTAATCACGTGAAACGATATCATTAACTTACCATTATCCTTCCTTTCATTGCCAATGTAGAATCAGTGGATAATGGGGATGGATAATCGAACTAAGTGCAGCCAAATTATTGCGGAATCTCCATGGACGATAGCCATTCTCAGGCGCTTCCCTTTCTGTGCACTCAAACACAATATGAAAAAGAGAACGGTTTCAGTATAGACCCTGGAGACAACGTTGGATATTTATTTTCATTCTTAATTCAGATTTTCTTTTCCTTGCATAAATTCACTCCTGATGACATTATTTACAAGTCTTGTTTAGAGTTTCGTGCCTCAAACTGCAAAATCGGAACCCCTATATCGTCACTTTGTCGCCCGTCTGTCTGTCTGTACGGCTGTTAAGAACACTTTCTCTTAGGAATGGGTATTCCAATCAGTCTTAAATTTATATCACATGTTAAGGTCTAAGATTTCTTGGCGATGTAAAAATTTAAAGCTTCTAAGTCAGTTCAGCCAAATCATACGGCTATTTATGTCACGCACTTTGATAATCGAAAACTCACTCATCAGAACCTAGAGGACACTTCCCGTTGACCTGTGATCATAAAATCTGGCAAGAAGCAACGTTTCACACTACAAGCAAATGAAGAAATCAGAGAATTGTTAGTCTGTTAATTATATCAGACGAAAAAAAAATTTTTTGTAGTTTTTTATCCATCTATCTGTCTGTTCGTCAGGTAAGAGCCCTCTTTCTCTGGAAACGATTGGTGTATCAAGTGCACATTTACGTCGCATATTAATATCTATGGTCCTTTGCCGCTATAAAAAATTTAAGCTGCGAAGTCAATGCGATGAGAAGATTTGGCCATCTGTTTCACTTATTTTGAAACTCGCTAACTAACTCACAGGGTAATTTCTGTTGAACTAGAATCATGAAATTCGGCAAGCAGCGAAGTTTCACACTACAAGTAGGGTCAAAAAAACTGAAAATTGTTAAATTGTAATTGTATCGTACAAAAAGATTTTTTCTGTTTGAGCCTACGTTACAGTCATCACCCTTCAAAAGCATAACAAACGATCATTACTGCATGCAAACATAAAATGTTAATTCCAGTCATGTTTTAGTACGTAAATAAAATAAATGTTTTGTTATATTTTCTCCCCACGCCCGAAACACATAAACTGAAGTCCGCTGTTCGTTGCTTTTTGTGTGTCTGAGCAAGTCTGAGAAACTACTGCAAGGATTTTGATACGGTTCTGGAATTCCCGGACCAATATCTTCCTAGTACCGATATCGATAACTCGCAAAAATCGTCGAGATTCTAATTTTCATGATGGATGAACTATGTATACAGAGTGCTCTAGAATTCCCCTTAAAAACTCCTTGGACTTGTAGAGGGAACTTTTGAACTGAAACCCATGTACGGAAACTTACCCTTTCCGTGCTACAACCATTTGAAAACATGTTGTTAACGCGACCGCTTTTACAAGTAACTTATTAGGCATGGCCAAGTGCATCGCCTGTTTTACAATTCCATTGATTAATAACTAAAGAAAGAAGAGGAAGTTTATCAGTTTTCACAAACATTGTGCTCACAGTTAAACAGTTTTTGTCATGTGGCGACAACCAATTTTGGTGCACACATTGCATCTACGAATGATGTTATGGCACACCCATTCTATCGCAACTGGTGTCTCTGCAAGCTGTTCTGCAATGACAAGAACGCGTGCCACCAGATATTCTTTTGTCTCTACAGGAGTCTCATAAACCAGTCTCTTCATTCGACCACGGAGGGTGATCTTGGAGAACATGCAATTGTTCTACCTTGCCCCATCCATATCAGTCCGCATCGTTTTTCCAGGGCGGCCGCGGTGGCCGAGCGGTTCTAGGCGCTTCAGTCCTGAACCACGCGACTGATATGGTCGCACGTTCGAGTCCTGCCTCCGGCATGGATGTGTGTGATGTCCTTAGGTTAGTTAGGTTTAAGTACTTCTAAGTTCTAGGGGACTGATGACCTCTGATGTTACGTCCCATAGTGCTCAGGGCCGCAATTTTTTCGTTTTTCCAGATGTTCCCGAACACGACGAGAAAAGTGAGCGGATGGGCTGTCATGCTGAAACAATATGTCCTGACGGACGTTTAGTGGCACAGCATCCAATAAGGAAAGACACCGATGTCTTGATAGGCCTACACAACACCATGACGCTGTAATTCACAAAGGAAATCCAGAACGCAGTATTATACAAGTGTCTTCATGTATTGGTCCACAGCCTCGACGTCATTTCTGAAAGATAAAACCATAGTAAATGCCTGCTGTTGGCTTCAGATTTGACAGCTTATGGTGGGCATTTAAAATTATTATTCTGACATTCATATATGTAACTGCTCCAGTGGGTCACATAAAAGTTAGAAAACAATATTTCCACGAAGCCTAAGATCCTTGAATATTGGCGCTTGTCATCTAGGAGGCACACATTTATCAAATGCTGTAACTGTGGGTAAGCCCTTCCTCTAGGTTTGAAGGATTCCTGCCATTCTTTGTTGCACACTTCTCTAGTTGAAGCTATAATTCTTCGTACGAACTTGGTTGCTTAAAGTATACAAAACCATTTTTTTCATCCTGTGTTATCTCCGTAACCACATTGTCTACCACTTCATTAAATTCTCAATGAATCTTCAGCCAGCACGATCATGGAATAATGACAAAAATTCCTGTGCTTCGTACGCAGCGATTTTATTACCTCCTTCGTACTATAAATGCTTCAGGGACGTAAGCATAGGACTGTAATCCAATTATATGCCGAATAATTCTTTCCGTTGTTGGTATTTAAACTGTAGACAATATGGAATGACTGTCAGCTCCGCTGTTACAAAAGTGATGTCCAGTGCAAGCCCACTCCGCGTTCTGGCCAAAGAGGGGCAAAATCGGCCAGAGTGACCTCCATATCATCTTCATCCAATGGCGTCATCGAGATGCGGTGTGGAGAGCCGGATGTTCAGTGCACCGCTCCCCCAGCAGTTGGTTTAGCATTCCTAGGGCCGCTACATCTCATTGAAGTAGCTTCTAATTTGAACCACGAGGCTAAGTACACCCCGTTTCGTCGTTCCACGAAGGGAAGATTCCTGGTGATAGGAGGGAACGGAGTCCAGGTACCCGATATGACTGTCAGGCTCTCTGACCACTCGTAACGGAGACAGACACAGTGGAAAGTTTTTTTTATTAATATGTAGGATCCCCATAAGCGTCTGCGCATCCTTAATCACTTAGCGAGGCGTGTATATATGTGCCCTGATTTTCTGTTCGGAAGCAGTCCGACAGTATACCGCGAGCGTCGCGACCTGTAAAGTGTTGTCTAATAAAACTTCGGCTGAAATACGACGCTCTGGTAGATAAAATCAAGCAGTCTTGGCGTATCTCCACTTGTTGCATTTCGTACGAAGTTCATCAGAAATGTCGCCAAGCATTCATTATCTCTGTGTGAACTTGTTTAACATATTGAAATATTTCCATAATCAAACTTTCGCTCTGCAGCGGTGTGTGCACTGATATGAAACTTCCTGACAGGTTGAAACTCGAACTCGAAGACGTCGAGTTCCACTCTCGATCCTGCACACAGCCAGGATGTTTCACATTGAAATATGTACACTATATGATCAAAAGTATCCGGGTACCCCAAAAAACATTCGAATTCATATTAGGCGAATTGCACTGCCACCTACTGCCAGGTACTCCATATCGGAGACCTCAGTAGTAATTAGTCACGGTGAAACAACAAAATGGGGCGCTCCGAGGAACTGATATACTTCGAACGTGGTCAGGTGATTGGGTGTCACTTGTGTCATACGTCTGTATGTGAGATTTCCACACTCATACACATCCCTAGGACCACTGTTTCTGATGTAAAAGTGAAGTGGAAACGAGAAGGGACACGTACAGCACAATTCGTACAGGCCGATCTCGTCTGTTGACTGACATAGACCGCCGACAGTTGAAGATGGTCGTAATGTGTAGTAGGCATACATCTATCAAGACCATCATAGAGGTATTTCAAACTGCATCACGATCCACTGCAAGTACTATGACAGTTAGCCGGGAGAGGAGAAAACTTCGATCTCATGGTCGAGCGGCTGCTCATAAGCCACACATCACGCCGATAAATGCCAATCGACACCTCGCTTAGTGTAACGAGCATAAACATTGGACGACTGAACAGTGGAAAAACGTTGTGCCCAGCGACGAATCACGGTACAAAATGTGGCGATCCGATGGCAGGGTGTGAGTACCACGAATGCACGGTAACGTCATCTGCCAACGTGTGTAGTGCTAACAGTAAAATTCGGAGGCGGTGGAGTTATGGTGTGGCCGTGTTTTTCATGGAGGCGGCTGGCATTCCTTGTTGTTTTGCGTGGCAGTATCACAGCACAGGCCTACAGTGATGTTTTAAGCACCTTCTTCCTTCCTGCTGTTGAAGAACAATTCGGGGATGGTGATTGCATCTTTCAACACGATCGAGAACCTGTTCATAATCCACAGCCTGTGACGGAGTGGTTAAACGACAATAACATCCCTATAATGGACTGGCCTGCCCAGAGTCCTGACCGAACACCTTTGGGATGTTTTGGAACGGTGATTTCGTGCCAGGTCTCACCGACCGACATCGATCTTTCTCTCAGTGGAGCACTCCATGAAGAATGGTCTGCCATTCCCTAAGAAACCTTCCAGAACCTTATTGAACGTATGCCTGCGAGAGAGGGTACTGTCATCACGGCTAAGTTTGGGACAGCATCGGATTGAATTCCAGCATTACCGATGGAGGGCGCCACGAACTGTCATTTTATGCCAGGTGTCCGTACACTTTTGTACACATAGTATATCTTGTAGGTTGTTGTACACCTTTTCCGGTAATGTTTGCATTCACCAAGTAAAAAATTTCTATTCTTCCTGCATCGGCTGCCTGGACGTTAGTGTATCATTGACAATGCCTAAACATTCACATTTTACCTGTTCTTCCACGTCTGTGACAAGGAATTTTGATATCTGGAGTACAGAAATACAAGTACGAATCTACCTTGATTTTTATCCCAGCGTTGCAGTAGCTTTCATATCCTCTGCATTTCTTTAGAACCGATTCGCCTCAGGTTCCTTGTATTCGTTTTAGTGCTGATGATCGACACACGACACAACGACTACGGTGGAAACAAGTCCCTATTTCTACGATGGCTATCATTGTCTTTTCTATGAACACATGCTGCATTGCAAGTTGGAAACACATCATGTGGGATGGAGAGTGAAGCCAGAAAATGCATCGTAGGTACAATGTCTCTAACAACGTGATCTCCACATCGAGCCTCTGTTTAATTGCGTCTGCCCTGTTCTGTTCGTACCACATTCTGTTTTGTATTTGTTGGAGTAATGTAAACACGTAATGTTTAAGTGTTAATACAAACAACTGTGCTTAAGTCTTAACTGGATTTTTCCCTTTGAACTGTTACCTAAAAATAGTACTGCGTCACATCTAATTGAATTCCTCGAAGAGAAGTGGATGAATTAAACATCTGAATCGAAACCGTGGTAGAGCGGAAACAAAAATGGTTCAAATGGCTCTGAGCACTATGGGACTTAACATCTGAGGTCATCAGTCCCCTAGAGCGTAGAACTACTTAAACCTAACTAACCTAAGGACATCACACACATATATGCCCGAGGCAGAATTCGAACCTGCGACTGTAGCGGTCGTGCGGTTCCAGACTGAAGCGCCTAGAACCGCTCGGCCACTCCTGCCGGCAGAGCGGAAACGCTCCCTTCCTGTTTAATATACTATGTATTCACAACCCCTCTACAAGTTCTATAAGTCTGTAACGGGAGTTTCCAAACACCCTGTGTGTTATCATTTCTACACATGTCACTGGTAAAAACAAAATTTTTCAACTAGTCCTTACCCCGAACGGTTTTCTGTAGTCACGTATACTGTGAAATCTACAAAAGCTATCGAAGTGTCGTCAATAGTGTAAATTATAATCGCTGTTAACTTGGTGCAGAAATATTTGTGCTGACTACAGTGTATGGTAACGATTGGCCACTCCGTTACTCGGTATACTGTTGCAGAATACTCGATATGAAATTCTATACGACAAGGTCGCCTCTCTTACCCGAAATTGGCAGTAGCCTACGGAAATTCTTGAAGGGCAACAGATGAACCCGCTGTGTTGGGCTGGCTGCTCCATTAGGCTTATCTCCAGAGGTTGTGTTCTGACGGCACTGCGGCCCCGATTCGGTGGAGACATCCGCGGAGAACGGCAGGTTGCGGGCGACATGGCAACAGTTCGCGCCCCATCGCGGCGCTGATGTACAATTTCCTGTAGTAAATAGCTTATAGCCTTGCGGATCGCGGGGGCGGTGCGGAGGCGGCAGCCGCACGGAAGAAGCGGGGGTGGCGCGCCTTGTCTGGCCTTGGCCGCTGTCGCTGCTGCTGCAGTCGACTCGTCGTCGGCACCGCCTGAATCAGAACCCACAAGACAGAGCCGTCCGTTTCCGAAGAACATTTCGGCCAAAGCTGACGTCGATCACGTTAAACTCAAGTATCTTTTGCATCGTAAAAGTATCGTTGATGTGCTGTCTTGTAACCACGTAAGTAAACACAGGTAATGAAATACTAGGCCCAATACATTGTCCCGTACCTCAAAAGCCAGAATAACCATGTTTTGCAGCGCGAGACCTGCAGGAAGACAGTCACTGTATTACACCACAACTTTGAGGATGATCATGCGTTTTCTACGTGTTTTACGAAGTTTGTTTTATTAGTTGTGCTGAATATTATTCTTGTAAATATTTTGTAAATATTAGTACGAGGAAAACAGTATGGGCCATTTGGTTTCATTACTTGTCAACAGACACTACACCTCAACAAGGCCCATGTTCTAATGAGTGGTGCAAGGAAAGTGGGGAAGCTTACAGCCATACAGGTGGTGTAATCTTCCCTCAGTACCGCGACCGTGATCCTCTGCGGCTGCTCCTTGTGAATTCACTCGTTGCGTTATGAACAAGCGGCTAAGGCGTGGCGCGGAGTGCTCCGTTCCGGAATCAGCGACCCTCACGTTCGACCGTGCCGGCCGTGGTGGGCAATTGCCTGTCGTCCTCCTCCGCATCGCTAGATACGTCACGCACATGGGTTCAGTATGCTGACAGTTCCTGGAGAAGTGACCACTGACGTGCGAACTGCGCTGGTCGTTGTTGTCCTTGGAAGCATTTCCCGACTACTCGGTCGTTGAACTGTCGAAGTGCTGACTGCTACTGCGCAAACTTCGCTGATCATGAGCCTCCTTGTTCGGCTGCTGCAGCTTCCGAATAGTGTGGCTTAACGGTTCAAAGTATCTAAAATGTTCGCTTAACCTATAATAAATCTTTACGTAATTTACTTGTTTTTCTTCCAGATTTCTGCTTTGAACAGTCATAAATAACACATAATTATTATACAGAATCATAACAAATAATTATTATAGGTAATTATTATACTGCCTACACTGGCAAGAACGCCTTTCTTCGTCCGCAGCTTGTGGTCTAGTGAGAGCTACCTTCAGATGTGGATTGAGGGTCAAAAGCCACACCTTATCGGTAATTTCGGAATTCATATAAAACTTTCAAAATTGCATGCACAATTCAATATCTACACACATGTTACCAAAATGCGAATATCAATAATGTTTACCTCAATTATTTACTCCAGAATTTATGTAGAGAAAAAAATGCACAACCCAAGTTGTCAATCGCTAAGTGGTGAGCAAGAAACCCAATAATGCTTATTGTATTTTCATCTCACTGAGATTTTTCATTCAATACTCAGTCGTTCTTATCAGCTATATTATTATACTGCCTACATTGGCAAGAACGCCTTTCTTCGTCCGCAGCTTGTGGTCTAGTGAGAGCTACCTTCAGATGTGGATTGAGGGTCAAAAGCCACACCTTATCGGTAATTTCGGAATTCATATAAAACTTTCAAAATTGCATGCACAATTCAATATCTACACACATGTTACCAAAATGCGAATATCAATAATGTTTACCTCAATTATTTACTCCAGAATTTATGTAGAGAAAAAAATGCACAACCCAAGTTGTCAATCGCTAAGTGGTGAGCAAGAAACCCAATAATGCTTATTGTATTTTCATCTCACTGAGATTTTTCATTCAATACTCAGTCGTTCTTATCAGCTATATGCGCCGCTACAGTGTTTGCTAAAACGACAGGCCGAAGTTCAAGGGCAGTATAGAGCCCTTACTGAGATGCAGCGCAGCCCAGCGTTCTTCCAATAACCAACAGGAAGGCGTGGGAGAGATGCCACCATGTTTCTGTCATGAGAGAGTCCCTTCTGAATCTCCATTTCTAGTACTTAGCATATTTTCGAGGACAGATGCCTTAGCCCATCTGTCGCTGCCCTCCTGTAGTTAGCGGATCTTACCGGGCAAATGGTTTTACGCCGTCTGTCATTGTCTCTTTTGTAACATGCATCTACTTCAGTGTATTTCCATTCTTCCGCATGCGGCCTGTACTATCACCGTTCCCTTTTAAAATCTTTCACCTTTTGGCCATCCATCTCTGTTGCCTACATCCATCCTGGTAGTCGCTTTGTAACCGAAACTGCAATAAAAGCAAACACTTCTCGTACGCAAAAGGTAACCTCTTGTCTAAATCATAGTGATATTGATATTTGTCTTAACCGTGGTTATGACGATGACTGTTATGTTATTCAGTTAATAAACAATTAAATAATGATTAGAACAATCTTTAGCTTGCATACAAATATCCCTTCTAAATCAGTAGAATAAGTCGGATGCCATCACCACTAGCCGACTCCACAAAGATAGAATGATCACTAGATCACTATGTTACATATTATCATGTGCAACCCCAGTCCCTTTGATAACCACTAAATACGAAAGAGTCAAGACACTTCTCATTCTCGGCCTTCACCCCCCCCTTCCCAACCTCCCTCTCCCCCCTCTCCACCCCCCCGGCTGTGGACCAGAGATAAAGCAATTCCACCATGTTTGAGGGCTGTTCCAACAGAAAAGAGGAGTCTACCAAAGAACAATTTGTATTAAAATAAAGAAGGGACAAATACCAGTGGTCACACAGAATAGGTATAGGAAAGGAAGTAGCTGTTAAGTTTCATTTGGTCTATGCCTCACCCACAATTATCAATTCTCTTCCGTTTCTCACCTCACAACATGTCTACTTTCAACCTTACCTATGCATGCAGGTCTTTGTACGGGGAGATGCTGCTTTGTTTGGACTCAATTACTGCTTTCTTTTATTTATATTAGCATGAAGACACTATTCCTCGTCCCCAGTAACGATACAGGGTAGGAATGGTAGGTATTGTCCACGAGACAATTGATGACGAGCACGCAGAGATGCAGCTATATGAGCCCGGTGATTTTTGTCACTTTGGATCAGACCAATCGGTACTCATGCCCCCGCTTTTTGAATCTCCCCTATTGCTTGATAGTGCCGCACATGGTGGAATGACCATGGTTGTTGCCATTTGCCAGTTCTCGAGTACGATGAGGTGGATCATTGTGGGTTAATGAGTTCAAATGATCTTCATCAGACCCTGAAGATCTTTCTGAATGTGGAGAACCACTAATGCCTGAATGATGCTCTGTAAAACGGAAAACCAGTTTTTGTTTTGCCGTTATCTCTCCAACGGCATTATCCCCATACAAGGCATCTGTCACCCCTCAGCTGAAGTAAACAGAAGAATGTCTTAAAAGGTCAGATTTCTCCACGTCGCAATCCGTATTGTAGCGTCCACAGCTCCACTCACTATCTCCGAATGACAAATTCACAACATGTAAACGCAAATAGCTACAGTCAACTACAGATAAAAAATGACAATAAATGAATAAACCCATAGCGACCGTAATACCAACATGGAGAACAAAACGCTACGAACGTGTGCTCCAACCTAATATTTGATGTGATATTTGCATTGCCTGTGTTTTCAGAATTACGATGTTCTTTTAGACAGGCACACAAGTGTGGGCCTGGCCGGAAGTCGTGATCGGATAGCTAAACTGTAAGGCGATAAGCGGGAAATCCGGGTTCGAATCCCACTGTCGTCATTCCGTAATACGGGTGATGCCTGTCCGTATTCGCAACTGCAAATACATTCCATATGTTTCATATAATATTGTACACTCCTGGAAATTGAAATAAGAACACCGTGAATTCATTGTCCCAGGAAGGGGAAACTTTATTGACACATTCCTGGGGTCAGATACATCACATGATCACACTGACAGAACCACAGGCACATAGACACAGGCAACAGAGCATGCACAATGTCGGCACTAGTACAGTGTATATCCACCTTTCGCAGCAATGCAGGCTGCTATTCTCCCATGGAGACGATCGTAGAGATGCTGGATGTAGTCCTGTGGAACGGCTTGCCATGCCATTTCCACCTGGCGCCTCAGTTGGACCAGCGTTCGTGCTGGACGTGCAGACCGAGTGAGACGACGCTTCATCCAGTCCCAAACATGCTCAATGGGGGACAGATCCGGAGATCTTGCTGGCCAGGGTAGTTGACTTACACCTTCTAGAGCACGTTGGGTGACACGGGATACATGCGGACATGCATTGTCCTGTTGGAACAGCAAGTTCCCTTGCCGGTCTAGGAATGGTAGAACGATGGCTTCGATGACGGTTTGGATGTACCGTGCACTATTCAGTGTCCCCTCGACGATCACCAGTGGTGTACGGCCAGTGTAGGAGATCGCTCCCCACACCATGATGCCGGGTGTTGGCCCTGTGTGCCTCGGTCGTATGCAGTCCTGATTGTGGCGCTCACCTGCACGGCGCCAAACACGCATACGACCATCATTGGCACCAAGGCAGAAGCGACTCTCATCGCTGAAGACGACACGTCTCCATTCGTCCCTCCATTCACGCCTGTCGCGACACCACTGGAGGCGGGCTGCACGATGTTGGGGCGTGAGCGGAAGACGGCCTGACGGTGTGCGGGACCGTAGCCCAGCTTCATGGAGACGGTTGTGAATGGTCCTCGCCGATATCCCAGGAGCAACAGTGTCCCTAATTTGCTGAGAAGTGGCGGTGCGGTCCCCTACGGCACTGCGTAGGATCCTACGGTCTTGGCGTGCATCCGTGCGTCGCTGCGGTCCGGTCCCAGGTCGACGGGCACGTGCACCTTCCGCCGACCACTGGCGACAACATCGATGTACTGTGGAGACCTCACGCCCCACGTGTTGAGCAATTCGGCGGTACGTCCACCCGGCCTCCCGCATGCCCACTTTATGCCCTCGCTCAAAGTCCGTCAACTGCACATACGGTTCACGTCCATGCTGTCGCGGCATGCTACCAGTGTTAAAGACTGCGATGGAGCTCCGTATGCCACGGCAAACTGGCTGACACTGACGGCGGCGGTGCACAAATGCTGCGCAGCTAGCGCCATTCGACAGCCAACACCGCGGTTCCTGGTGTGTCCGCTGTGCCGTGCGTGTGATCATTGCTTGTACAGCCCTCTAGCTGTGTCCGGAGCAAGTATGGTGGGTCTGACACACCGGTGTCAATGTGTTCTTTTTTCCATTTCCAGGAGTGTATATGTCAGATTACACATTTTTACTGGGTTTGAACTTTCTATCTCAATTCTCTTAAATACATATTAACATCGTCAAAAACATTTACTTCATCATCATCATCTACTTGGGCCTTTGTCCCGCTACTACGCGGGGTCGGTCTTGTTACTATGAACTTGGAGATGTTTGTGACAGATGCCCTACCTGTCGCCACCCCGTACCCCCTGGGACGGAATGAGTGTAACCCAGATGTCTGCGTCTAGCGTAAGCCATGAAACAGTGCGAAAATTTTCAAATGTCTGCGAGTCGTGTAACTGAGGCGGGACATGGGGACCAGCCCAGTACGCACCTAGTGGGATGTGGAAAACCGTCTAAAACCCACATCTAGGCTGGCCGGCACACCAGCTCTCGTAATTAATCCGCCAGGCGGATTCGATCCGGGTCCGCCGCACCTACCCGAGAGCAACCACCAGTGCATTAGCGCCTTCGGCTAACCTGGTGGGTCTAAAAAAGAAAATCCTTACTTCACGCTCTTGATAATTAACCAAGTTTTGTTTCTTTCCATCTACCGCAGCGGTTCCCAATTCATCGGCTGTAGCCCACTTATCGGCCACAAGTAGTGTGGCACTGGGCAGTGAACGCTTGTCGAGAGTCCAAGACAAGATAAACGTTTCGAAATTTTTTGAAAAATTTGTGGTAAGTTCCTATGGGACCTAACTGCTGAGGTCATCGGTTCCTAGGCTTACACACTACTTAATCTAACTTAAACTAACTTATGTCATGGAGAACACGTAAACACCCATGCCCGAGGGAGGCCACGAACCTCTGACGGGGGGACCCACACGAACCGTGGCAAGGCGCCCCTGACCTCGTGGCTTCCCCGCTTGGCATGTAAAAGCTGCTTTCAACTTCAGTGATTTCACTCGTCAGTCGCCACGGTCAGCGAGTACAGAATGAAATAAGAGTTGACATGCCCTATCGCTATCCAGTACCATTCACTAAGGATAGGCCTGCCCTCTTTTTCTTTTCTTACACAATCAGAATACGTCTAAAGAAGGTGCTATTTTCTTTTTTCCAAGTGGCTGGTAGTGTACACCCCTGCAGACTATGCCACAGGACCAACGCGAGGCACTGACTGCGTCCTCATGGCATAAACACAAACCATGCCAGAAGCCCATCATAGTTTGTTCCATACGGCTGGTGTCTCAGACACAATCCTTCGTCAGGGCGACTAACTCGAATCTGGTCATTTAATACCCAGACACAACAAGATAGAAGGAAGGAAGGAAGATACATCTTTTGCGTCCTTCCGCAGCTAAGATTATTAGAGACGAAGCTTTGATCGGATTTCTTACCACTGGAGGGAAAGGAATGGGCTGTAGCACATATAAGGATTTAAGGTACCATCGCCGCAGTTACACTGAACCATCTGGCTGACCGCAGAAAACCGATATGTGGACGGCCGACCAGAAAATTGAACACGGGTGTCTCGAATGTGAGTTGAGGCTGTAAGCCACTACATCTCCTGACTCAAATGCCATGGCTATAATTCTGAATAAAAATTAAATGAGTTTTCTTAGCTGCAAATTAAAATTGTGTTTGTGCAGGTTTGGAGAACTGATAGTACGATACTGCGCTTCGGCACGTACAATAATTACTATAGATAAGTAGTAGAAAAGTAACGACAGAGTGAGAGAGAAAAGATAAAATTCTTACTGAACATTGCCTGTAATTTTCACAAGTATAATTTCAGAATATCACTTTCGCCGTGCCATAGCTCTGTGCACCGTTCACTTTCTCCCACAGTTATGTACAAAATCCAACAGAAGAAGTATTAACACCGCAATTTGTGTATGGAGATGCGGATTTAATGAGATTTGGAGCTGAACAGACATAATGAAAACTGAGCGGATGACTGCAATGACTGAGGTTATAGCGATTTGTAAAGACTGTTTTCTCTGTTAATTTCCACAAAAATATCTAGCTCATATGGTAAGTCACTAAATAACTGTATCAACTGAAGCACACCTGCCTTACAATCAGAATTTAACGCAATGGTTCCACACTGTGTCAAAATGCATCTATCAATGTCAATATAAGGAAACTCGTTAAAGAAAGAATATGACAATGTGAAACCGAAGAGAATGAGTAACACTTAGGTACTGCAACGGCGGCAGCTCTGTTTGTACTGTCACCTTCACGGCCACCGCCGTGTGTGAACGATGCCATTTAAATTCCTACAACCACGTCGGTGGGACCAGGGGCCAGTCCCGGCACTATTGCATCACTTACGTGTGTAAATCCACCTTCAGTAAGTGATTGTGTGTTTTATCATAATGTTGTATCTGCTGCTACTTACTGCTACTTTATGTCAATATCGATTCTTGCTTTCGGACGGGGTCTTGGCGTAAGGTGATGCAGTCAGTTTCTGTAAGTAGTGAGGCTGTTAGTAAACCAATGGCGAGTCAGATCTCGGATTTGTGTATTGTCGTGACGAGGAAGAGCAAGTGTAACAGTGCGTTATTTCTTTCGAAACGCTGTTCAACGAATGTGTGAAACTATCGGAACATGAAAGACCTTTATCAAATATCCCGAATGTTTATGGAATTCTTTTGATTCGTTTCGGATGCAGAAAAGAAACGTTTCGATGACTAAATACACTACTAGCCATTAAAATTGCTACACCACGAAGATGACGTGCTACAGACGCAAAATTTAACCGACAGGAAGAAGATGCTGTGATATGCAAATGATTAGCTTTTCAGAGCATTCACACAAGGTTGGCGCCGGTGCCGACACCTACAACGTGCTCACATGAGGAAAGTTTCCAACCGATTTCTCATACACAAACAGCAGTTGACCGGCGTTGCCTGGTGAAACGTTGTTGTGTTGCCTCGTGTAAGGAGGAGAAATGCGTACCATCACGTTTCCGACTTTGATAAAGGACGGATTGCAGCCTATCGCGATTGCGGTTTACCGTATCGCGACATTGCTGCTCGCGTTGGTCGAGATCCAATGACTGTTAGCAGTATATGGAATCGGTGGGTTCACGAGGGTAATACGGAACGCCGTGCTGGAGGCCAACGGCCTCGTATCACTAGCAGTCGAGATGACAGGCATCTTATCCACATGGCTGTAACGGATCGTGCAGCCACGTCTCGATCCCTGAGTCAACAGATGGAGACTTCTGCAACACAACAACCATCTGCACGAACAGTTCGACGTTTGCAGCAGCATGGACTATCAGCTTGGAGACCATGGCTGCGGTTACCCCTGACGCTGCATCACAGACAGGAGCGCCTGCGATGGTGTACTCAACGACGAACCTGGGTGTACGAATGGCAAAACATCATTTTTTCGGATAAATCCAGGTTCTGTTTACAGCATCATGATGATCGCATTCGTGTTTGGCGACATCGTGGTGAACACACATTGAAAGCGTGTATTCGTCATCACCATACTGGCATATCGCCCAGCGTGATGGTACGGGGTGCCATTGGTTACACGTCTCGGTCACCTCTTGTTCGCATTGACGGCACTTTGAACAGTGGACATTACATTTCAGATGTGTCACGACCCGTGGGTCTATTCTTCATTCGATTGCTGCGAAACCCTACATTTCAGCAGGATAATGCACGACCGCATGTTTCAGGTCCTGTACGGGCCTTTCTGGATACAGAAAATGTTCGACTGCTGCCCTGGCCAGCACATTCTCCAGATCTCTCACCAATTGAAAACGTCTGGTCAATGGTGGCCGAGCAACAGGCTCGTCATAATACGCCAGTCACTACTATTGATTAACTGTGGTATCGTGTTGAAGCTGCATGGACAGCTGTACCTGTACACGCCATCCAAGCTCTGTCTGACTCAATGCCCAGGCGCATCAAGGCCGTTATTACGGCCAGAGGTGGTTGTTCTGGGTACTGATTTCTCAGGATCTATGCACCCAAATTGCGTGAAAATGTAATCACATGTCAGTTCTAGTATAATATATTTGTGCAATGAATACTCGTTTATTATCTGCATTTCTTCTTGGTGTAGCAATTTTAATGGCCAGTAGTGTGCATCATGGAGTAGTGTTAAAAACAGAACAGTTTCTTATGAGCTATGTTTGTTAACTGCAAAGAAAGGGTCGCCTCGAACTATAGAAGAGTAACTTATTATATCCACAGCCAAATTAATAAATAATGCTTTGTTTGAAGAAAAATGAACACAAAATATAAATAAATTTCTTCTATCAAATACAACTATGAAAAGAAGAGTTGATGAAATATAGAAGCAACTGGGGAAGAGATTTTCAAATCTGTCGAGAAATTTGAGGAAGGGAATGAAGTAAATTGCTGAAAGTGTTTAGGTCTGACAACTGAGAGAGAGGGGGGGGGGGGGAGAGGGAAAGGGAGAGAGGGGGGGGGGGAGGAAGGAGTACGTTTTATGTCTGATATTGGTCAAAGTTGTGTCAGTTATTTCCTTAGTTCAGTGGGCTCTTGCAGCACACAGAAAGACTTGCAGTTAACGAGTGTGTCAAAGAAACTCTTAACAATGCAGTAAACAATGTTAACTTCGTAAGAGCAAGACCTAGAAACTCGAAGCTGTCTGGTGTTTTGTGCGGTGAAACTAGCAGTGAACACACGTAATGTCTACTTCACTGCCACGATCCACGATCTGTGGCTGGCTAGAGGTAAACTATTGTGAAGACTTATCGTACTCAGCGAATAACTCATAATTTTTATTATGGATGGAGAGTGGAGAACTTTCAAAGTCGTACTGAGACCGTGTGATCGATGATAAATGGTTAGCACAGTCTGCGAGTTCACCGGATATTTTCTGTTCCCTCTCTGATCTTTACTCTCCGGGGCAAAGACATTCATAAGTTTTTCGTGCAAGACGAAGCAGATGCAATGGTCGTGAAACTTCAGCAATGGGGTCAAAAAGCAGAATGACGTTCCTTCGACGTATTTCTGCTCTTACATGATTTTCTGAAAGCGTCTAGACGAAAATAGATAAACGGCATCTACAACAATCATAGAACGCCTTAAATCTTTGACCTACAGTCTCAAATATCTTTGACTTACATGCATTCTTAAATTTAAAGCAGATACTTCCAATAGGCCTTATTATAGACACACATTTTCTTTAAACAGTAGCTTTATCTGAAAGAATTAATTTTCAAAAACTATGATTTTCAAAACTAATAATAATTTAATTCAGTTTCTTGTCTCATACTGTGATTATACGTTTTACTCTTCATTCATATGAATGAGAAATCTACCAGAGCACTAGCCAAGATTTTTCATGTTCCTTTTAGGAAATACTTCTCTAAAACCGAGGGTGTAATCCAACGGATCAAAAATCAATTTGAAGAAAATTACTGAAAAAGTTGAAAATACCCGTGTAACCAGAGCCTAAAATCTTTTATCAAAACAACCCATTATGGACAAGTATTCGACAAGGGTATGCGGCAATTGCCAAAATTGTGCTGAGATACTTGATAGGCTTTGTGACAGCGAATCTATGTTAAATAGCCTTTTTGAATTCAATTTTCTTGATAAATAAGTTCGGGAATAGATTTAATGTAGAAAGCGAATTGAGGCTAAAATAACCAGTTTCATTCCAGATACTGATCATGTGTTGGGGACAAACAATGTCAAAAATCCCACAGAGTTTTTGTAACACTGAACACTCGATTTTGAGATTTCATATAGTAACGACAGCTAACTGAATATAATAGAAATATTGACTTAAAAACAAGTATAAACCATTTTCAATGCTTACGATGCAGCATGTTTTTCTAAAGGTTTGTATTTTGTACTTGTATATTTAAAAGTTGGAAAAATTAATAATGGTGAATGATTGCACAATGATTGGGGCGTAATGGAGTTTTACTGGGTGCAGCTGTCATACGGAGCACTTCCTCCTTGCGGCGCGGACCGAATACAGAACGCCTTGCACATTTCACAGGGTTGGGTAGGGTGGGTCATACTTACGACAGTTTGACCAAGCAGATCTCGTGAGACCGCTGGGTGTCCTCCACGAACGATACTACGAAAATAGAAATCACGCCACCCAAAGTGAAGTCATTTTTTCCACGAGTAAAATTTCAAGAACTGCAGAATATTTTTTTTTATTTCAAAGCATCGGCTATTTCTCGTCGTGGTACCCTTAAGGTCAATGCGTCACGTCCAATTTTTTTCCTAATGTGCAAATTGAATAACCTCTTCAGTGGGGTCGAAACACAAATTTTTTTCAGACGTGGTAGTTGGTGGATGTGATAAGGTTCTAAATGCTCTCATTAGTGCCACACAAGCTCAGCAGCGACGTGGGACGCTCTCGATGGAAAGTCGGTTCGGTCGTTGAAACAGTTTCTTGCAAAGATCCGGAAGAGTTCTTGTTGGCAACTGCTTCTCCATGCATTCTGCACAAGCCACAGAACTCCACCTGACATCTTCGCTTGCCACAGATTCATCCACGAGAGCAGCTCGATGCAGACGACAATAATTGTTACTCATGTGAAGCTCTACATTGTTTAAACCTCTGAGAGGTCGTACTGGTACCTGCGACCCTCCCTACTTTCCACCTCTTCTCGTTTAAAAATGGTTCAAATGGCTCGGAGCACTATGGGACTGAACTGCTGAGGTCATCAGTCCCCTAGAACTTAGAACTACTTAAACCTAACTAACCTAAGGACATCACACACATCCATGCCCGAGGCAGGATTCGAACCTGCGACCGTAGCGGTCGCGCGGCTCCAGACTGTAAAGCTTAGAACCGCTCGGCCACTCCGGCCGCCTCTTCTCGTTTAACAGATTTTGTTCGACGATGGTAGGAAGCTTCGTAGGCCCATCTATCATTGTACCTTTCTGTATATTATCAAATTTGTATCTTCCTACAGTGTTGCTGCAGTTGTATCACTTGCCAGTTTGATTTCAGATGAAACTTTGAGGATGATAATACTGCAAAATGAATGTAATTCATCTTTAAAGCGTTACGCCTTCAGTCCGTATTTGATATAATTCCTGGCATTTGATGATTTTACCTTGGACACTAACGTCCTAAAAATGGCTTTGTAAAAATTGTGACATAAACGTCTCTAACACTATTCTCGGATCACAGTGACATTTGTGACTCCACAAGTATTTTCATCTGCTGACTGTTTGTTTAGCTATGTTGAACGATCAATCTGTGTCTTCTGTGGTGTTCTCCGCTGGATATTGAGGTAACATGGTTAAATGACACCATTAAGGACTTCACAAAGGACGTAGGTGTAAAAATTTTTCTAGGCGAAACATTGCGATGGCTAACCAGGCAGTGACCTTTGACGTCGCTGATAATCAGGGTGTTACAAAGTCATTGCGTCAAACTTGTAGGGACGATAGATTACGCCATGGGGAGCAACTTTTTAAAACGTTCGCTAACACTTCACAACAAACCTAGGCGTCTTTTTATTGAATTCACCGTCCTCGGAACCCGAGAATTCACCAAACTAGCAGGGTTTCGTAAGAAAGTGTGCTGCATACTACCTGCCTCAGGAAATTCGACAGAAAAAGAGTCTGAGTCTCTAAACAGAGACACACATTTCAGAAGCGAATCTAGGGCTTCTCTCTGTCACAACTGCACCTTTGGGGCAAGGACTATCGATCACCCTGTATATGCACGCCGTATTGTTCAGTCTGCCCGTAGTCACGGGAGCGGAGGCTCCAACTGCTGCATTGCATTATGCAGCTTCACTCAGGCCCTAGCATGTTAGTGAACTTCAATCACTCAATAAGGTGAAGTCGTGTTGAAATTACGTGCTCCAACTTAACAATATTAACGGAATTCCCCATCACTATTTGAGAGAACACGACAATAACATTAAAAAGGAAGCACTTTCCTGACGTTCTGCAACGACTAATTGTCATGGACCGACTTTTGGCTTCTTAGGTCATCGTCAGAGGGAACTACAGATGAAGTTGCATGCCACTTACAAGGATATTACATATACTTATCCAGATTCAATTTCGTTTAATCGAAAATCACTCATACATTGTGGTGTTAAGGTATGATTACATCTGGGATTTGTATCGACACAAGCAAGCACATCAAGGACACGCGTCACCGGGACAAGTTTGATTGTGCGTTTACCATTAGCAGTTGCTATAAGTGCATTTGGTGGCGCAGAGACGTTCGGAATTCGCGATGGTTTCCCAGTACGATGTGGAAGACTTACGTATTTATGTCCTGGTCCACTTGCCCTTTCGGATGAAGAAAGGAGATGATGTTTGGTTTGTGGGGCGCTCAAATACGTGGCCATCAGCGCCCGTACAAAGTCCCGGTTTTCAAACAGTCCAGTTTTTACATAGTCCAATCCAGCCACTGTCATGAATTATAACGATGGTGCTGAAATGATAACAGAATCACCCAGTCACCGAGCAGAGAAAATCCCCAATCCGGCTGGGAATCGAACTCGGGACCACGTGATCCAGAGGCAGCAACGTTAGCCACTAGACCACGATCCGAGGACGAAGAAAGGAGAGAAACGCAGAGGAAGTGAAGGTGGTGGCAACGATCGTTCCTTCGCTAACAGGTTACTCCCAGAGCTTGCACAATGCTCGCTCAAGAGTTAAGTCTCAAATACTATTTGAGCAGGAGCGTGGAAGATTTTGGTAGTTTCCTGTCTCTTGTGGCTCCTCTCGTGTCCAGAACCAACACGAACTTTCGGGAAACGATTCCACCAGAGGATCGCTTGGCAGTGAACCTCAGATTTTTGGCCACTCAGGATTCCTTACTCATTTCAATGTATACTAGCCTCGAATATCATTAAGCTCAATATGTAGTATTATACTTCGGGTTTATGAGGCCATTGTAGAAGTCGTATCCCAGGAAATGAACATAGGACGGAAATTATTAAAAGTTATTAATTGTAATAATATACTATAATAACATAAGAATACATAATATAGGAACAACATAATATAAACTAATGTATTTTGACTTATCCCATTAACTGTTGTGAAATATATCTTGCCCAATAATTTTTTCTTAATTTTTCTCCAGTACAGACACATACAATAGCAGTTGAAAAAATATTGTTTTATGATTTTTATTGTTTATACCTACAATGAGCAATTACTATTCAGTTTGATTTTCTATCATATTAGCTCTTCAGTTTTCTTTTGTTAATCAAAAACAATTTCAGTCATTCTGAACTCTTAAATGATCACTGAACTTTTTTAATTTGTGCATGCATGATCAGTAAACTATAGCTGAGACAGAAATATCTGATGGAGAAGGCAATGTATTTCTTACATTGATACCCAAAAAAGATGAATGTATCATGACCTGTTACCTAATAAAGAGATGATATTAGTGGTGTGGGAAAAACTAACATCCCTCTCTAAGCATAAGTCATAAGCTATACAAAAGAAATAAATTTTCAAGGATTTACTAACAGTGAGATACGTTTTAGTGATTTGAATGCCTCTGCCAGTAATAAAATATCAAGTTCCTTATGACACTTCCTGCACAATGAACATACCAACAATGTTAACTTTCGTTTTATTTTATTCATTCTTAGACATTAATTTTTTGCGATATGTTCATCAAATCGACATTTGCCTCTTGCACAAAACTATAAATTCTTGTTTCTAACGTGGCTATTATTGTTGCACAGCCATTTTCAAAAAATATCTTAAATTGTTGGTAACCCCTTCCTTCATGGCTAAAATAGCCCAATTTCCTATTTGCTAAATTCTCTCGCACTGTCTTTAATGCTTTTATTAAGCCTTCTCTGGTCTCTTCCTCCACTAATTTTCTTGTTGTTTGCTAACTACATAAATTAGCACTTGCGCCTCAATTTGCACTGGTCTGCCACTTTCATCTGTAATTCTTCATGCTCCTCGCCGTTAGAAGGAGGTGTTTCGACTTCTTATGGAGGCTTATCGAAAGTAAATTCATCCACCTCATGATTCTCCAAATGAAAAATAATTTCTTCTCCGTCTGGGGTGATGCTACGATGCCCTTAAAAAATATAACACTGTTCTAAGACAAAGTGAGGTATACATTACATTCAAGATACACTCCTGGAAATGGAAAAAAGAACACATTGACACCGGTGTGTCAGACCCACCATACTTGCTCCGGACACTGCGAGAGGGCTGTACAAGCAATGATCACACGCACGGCACAGCGGACACACCAGGAACCGCGGTGTTGGCCGTCGAATGGCGCTAGCTGCGCAGCATTTGTGCACCGCCGCCGTCAGTGTCAGCCAGTTTGCCGTGGCATACGGAGCTCCATCGCAGTCTTTAACACTGGTAGCATGCCGCGACAGCGTGGACGTGAACCGTATGTGCAGTTGACGGACTTTGAGCGAGGGCGTATAGTGGGCATGCGGGAGGCCGGGTGGACGTACCGCCGAATTGCTCAACACGTGGGGCGTGAGGTCTCCACAGTACATCGATGTTGTCGCCAGTGGTCGGCGGAAGGTGCACGTGCCCGTCGACCTGGGACCGGACCGCAGCGACGCACGGATGCACGCCAAGACCGTAAGATCCTACGCAGTGCCGTAGGGGACCGCACCGCCACTTCCCAGCAAATTAGGGACACTGTTGCTCCTGGGGTATCGGCGAGGACCATTCGCAACCGTCTCCATGAAGCTGGGCTACGGTCCCGCACACCGTTAGGCCGTCTTCCGCTCACGCCCCAACATCGTGCAGCCCGCCTCCAGTGGTGTCGCGACAGGCGTGAATGGAGGGACGAATGGAGACGTGTCGTCTTCAGCGATGAGAGTCGCTTCTGCCTTGGTGCCAATGATGGTCGTATGCGTGTTTGGCGCCGTGCAGGTGAGCGCCACAATCAGGACTGCATACGACCGAGGCACACAGGGCCAACACCCGGCATCATGGTGTGGGGAGCGATCTCCTACACTGGCCGTACACCACTGGTGATCGTCGAGGGGACACTGAATAGTGCACGGTACATCCAAACCGTCATCGAAGCCATCGTTCTACCATTCCTAGACCGGCAAGGGAACTTGCTGTTTCAACAGGACAATGCACGTCCGCATGTATCCCGTGTCACCCAACGTGCTCTAGAAGGTGTAAGTCAACTACCCTGGCCAGCAAGATCTCCGGATCTGTCCCCCATTGAGCATGTTTGGGACTGGATGAAGCGTCGTCTCACTCGGTCTGCACGTCCAGCACGAACGCTGGTCCAACTGAGGCGCCAGGTGGAAATGGCATGGCAAGCCGTTCCACAGGACTACATCCAGCATCTCTACGATCGTCTCCATGGGAGAATAGCAGCCTGCATTGCTGCGAAAGGTGGATATACACTGTACTAGTGCCGACATTGTGCATGCTCTGTTGCCTGTGTCTATGTGCCTGTGGTTCTGTCAGTGTGATCATGTGATGTATCTGACCCCAGGAATGTGTCAATAAAGTTTCCCCTTCCTGGGACAATGAATTCACGGTGTTCTTATTTCAATTTCCAGGAGTGTATCTTAATGCATTAAAATATTTTCGGACAGTCCATATGTAAGTGCAATTAAAGTTTTCACTGCGCTTTATTACTGCATTGCCCTTTTAGTTGCATCTTTTTCATCGTGCTTCTGTCATGCATTCCATCGATTTAATGTTGCACCCAAGCATGAGTTCGTGTTAAACTACGTATGCTAGTGTATTTGTCCTTAGCGTAAGTGACGCGTCTGTTTGTGATGCCAAGATTCTTCCTCATTCATACATTGAGTATAATTATTATTAGCTTCGTCTTTTATTACTTACATATACTTTAGTCATTTGTATTTTAATGATAAAGAGAATCTCATCTGCTATTGAAAGGTTTAATTCATGAAAGCCGCCACCATGTGCTTACTTTTAAATATTTACTGCTCTGAGATCGTATGACACATGGTGGAAAATATGCGAGATCTGTTGATGCAAGATTGCCATCATTTCTCGTGTTAAGATGTAGTGCATTAGTTGTGCTAAGATTAAGTGAAAAGCTTGATATATGTCACGTCAACTGATATGTGTCGGGTATGTATGACTGTAGAGTTGTGTGTTGAAGAGTAGTTTTAAAGGAATAGAGAACTAACGTGTATATACCTTTAATGACTTGCAAGCTGAAGGATTTGCTGTTGTATTCGCAAATGTAATGAAATACAGGTGGCTGTTAAATTGTGTTACTATCAACGATTTTGTATTTGCTGTTACTATGAAGCGTTAGATGTTGATTGACTATTTATCAATAAAGACGACTTGAAATTTAGCTCCACTGAAATCACCATCACACTCCACTCCCCTTCCACCCTCGCATGGTTCCAAGTACTACATTCAACAAGAATTTCTTAATATAATGACTTTCATATAATATAGTGAGCAATATTTTCCTTTGTAAAGGGTTTATATACCATCTTTTGTGTATTTTCTTTACGTATATCATTAATATTTGTATAAGTCGCACGTCGGTTCATCTGTGAGTGGTTGTAACTCTCACTTTTCATATGACTATGGGGTTAGAAGTCGAAAGCCGATCCGTCACCAAATAAATAGTACTTGTAGAACAACAAGAAATTGTTTCCTTTTTAATATTCGATCTTATCACTTTGTCCCTTCTCAGTAAGATCAATTCTTTACTGCTGAGTGCTTCATGTGTATGCGATAACTTGGACGAATAGAAGACACACGACTGTAACACTGCGAACTTACACTGCTTTTCATAATCTCAGAATGATATACCTCTTAACGTTACGGAGCGTGCCTTATCTAAAGATGCACTAAGCACCTAATCTTTGAAAAATCTTTAGGATCATTTCATCATATTTTCTGGTCTTATTTTCCACCTTGCTTCAAAATATATTCCGAAAGCTTGCTTAGAGTTGTGGTCCTGGTTGAGATTACTGTGTATGTTACTGTCTTCTCCCCCCCCCCCCCCCCCTCCACGCCGTATCTTTGAGATTAGTCACGAATGTTGTGCAATAAGAACGATGGATGGTAAGTCTCCGCGTGACCTGGAAGCTCTATAATTTTACCCTCAACTATGTGCAATGAGCCCATTATCTTCCCTAAGATCAGCCTGTCTGTCTGTAATCCTTACTTTTATTTCTTCAGTCCATTTTGTTAGGCAGAGATTTGAGACTGATGCACAGTAATAGTCGATTGAACCAGGGTGCAGGTAACTACTTTACTCGTTGTTGAACTACAGTTGCTGAGGATTCTTCCAGTGAAAGCTTGGCACCTGCATTTTTTCTACAATATATGTTTTCGTTACACTTGAATCATTCTGTACGCATACACTTAGATATTTAATGAATGTGACTGCTTCCATTGTTGGTCTCCCAAATGTGTAATCGTACAATAATGGGTATTCCCTTCATAACTAAAGACAAGATGAGAACATCGTGAGCATTTTTAATACAATTAAGGAACAGACTGTCCAAATGGTATTACACATTTATATCGATTATCGGTCTCGACCGTGTCCTTGTCATCTTCAGATCGAATATCTAATTACTGTGTAGCGCAACTCGTCAATATGGCGACGATTTTTGCAGTCGCTTTGCCGTTTATCAGTTTTCCATGCCCAGCTCTGGATTCTGTTAATTATATTCACACCTGTCATTACTTGCACTCTTTGAAGCCTGCCTCAGTTTCACTCATAAAATGCTGCTTTATATCGCTCTTCCCCAACTGCCGATGTAGCAATCCTCTATATTGCTGTTGGAACGAAGACCTCCAGGAAGCCAGAGGACTACGTTACACAGCGTTCGTCTGAGGGTGGGTTTGCTGTTCTCGAATTGTAGCCCATGCACCCATACACTAGTTTCGAAGCCAGCTGTGCCATTAAATATAGTGGCGTGGAACACTAGCTTGTCACGATATTGACTCAAACTACGGTTTCCGCTTTTTCTGTGGATAGCTTTATCTTCTAACGTGTGGAGCGTTTTGGTTTTTGTGTAACCTGCCGCAACACTTAGCGCACAAGAAGTGATCTCAAAAGGAAAATATTAAGCTTGTGAACTCAGGCTCTTCCAGGTAGGGAGTTCTCAGAAGTGTCCACTGTCAGACTTCAGAAGAACTGCTGTTTTCGGTGTACCTCATATATGTCAATGAGGAAGGGGGGGACCTCTCTTTAAGGACACACAAACGGCCCATTCTTGTACCTAGAATTTTTTATTACATAAGTTACCACATAAATTCAGATCCAGGATACGAAAATGCTAATCTTATGAAAATCTTATACATTCTAGAAGATCGTATGTCAAATATACAAGACAGAAAGGTACATTCATCAAATTTAACAAAATAAGAAAAAATATGACAAAAGTGCAAGTGGAAATCTTAACTGAAATTTTCGTCAGAAATATTCCCTCTGAAACGTAAACTAAGCTCCTGCAGCTGGGCAATGTTCCCCATCACCTGTATGACTTATCCTAATTTAACTTCATGATGGTATGGCTATCACGAACACGAGGGACTTCTAGCTATAATCAGAGCTTACGTAGTTCTAACGTGAAGACACGCTAGTGACTTCAACATTTCAGTACCTCAGCAATGCGTCATTTACCTTTCGAAGTGTGCAGCGACAGTGGTAGTGGTGGTTGGCTGCTGCGTGCGACGTGCCTTGTACGTGACAACCTAATAACACTACGCTGGCCTCTGACACAATATAACCAGTCGAAAAGTTCCCACAATTTCCGCGAAAAGGAAGACTGTATGTGCCCCTAGGCAAAGACAAAATAGCTCTGTACGCTCGCCAAGGCTGGGTGACGTGCATAATATTGCCCTCAACGTTAACTGGAACGACTCATCTGGTTTTCTCTGCTTTGGAGATCTACGAGGAACTCAGCATAAATATGGCTGAAACAGAGACTAGTGAACCAAAAGTGTTGTCAGGAAAACCTCCCTCTGCATCACAACGGGGCGAACGCGCCCCGTGCGACACTCGACGCCTCTCGAAAGAAAGCCCGAATTATCCAATCGACTATACTGTCGTGAACTTCCTCCGCTGTACCACGGCCTCGCGCCCCGCCAACAGTTATATCAGGCCCTCGGTAGATTCCATACTTGCTTGTTCAGGCCTATCAGAATCTTCCTAGTAAACATATGCGTCGTAATAACGTCGTCATCTCCCTCCTAGTCTCCCTTTAGTTCAATCAGCGTCTGAGCTTTTCTTAGGGCGTTTAAGTTTAGCTAGGGCAGGTGTCTTCACACGTGAAGCCCATGCGCCGTTCACGACAGGATCACATGATCCTTGTGTTTACTCAAACTGCGACTCAAAGGGCTTTCCCCACCTGCCTTAGAAATGCGCAAGGACGAGCCCGACCATTGTCTTAAACTCGCTCTCTGTGGTGAAGGTCAGTTTGTTGTCGCTCACGTATGTTTCCTAAAGTGGATTTCCATTTCTCGCTTGTGCATCATAACCTGAGCGACTGGCCTCTTTCACTTGGTTCCACGTTGCTATAAAATATGCTCATTTATCTGAATGCAAATTTATTAATATAGTGTTCATGAAAGCCACGTATATGCCCAATGATCAATGCACAACTCATTATGCAAATTAAGTTAACCGCTTCCAAAGTAGCAGTCGTATCGGCGTGTCGTTGAGAATCACATGTGAGGGGTAAACTACTTCGCCATCTTACAATCTTCATCATAAAATTCATCCTTTCATCCAACTGGACTCTTAAATATTTGCAAACACTGCTGTGTGATATGGAGGTGTTACAATTTTAAATACGAGCTTTCCTGTCCAACATACCTAGCATTTGAGCTTAGTCTGTCGCTAGTTTTGTGTGCTGCTGTAGCTACTTCGTTATTCGCATCTTCTCGGAGACACCGCCCATCCTTTCCTCGTCTGAAACTTCCACAGATACAGCCAAGATCACCTACGCCATTACCCCATCGACTAAGTTCTCCTAATCGAAGAGAGACTGTATAGGATAGATAAGTAGGTTTTAGAAGATACAACCGTTATAAAAGCCTTCCTTTTAAATACATCTGGTTCCTAGTGTATCATTTAATAGTATGAACGTTACAACAATCTATGAAGCTACGTGTGATAGTTGGCAACTGTAAGTTGTCGAACGCGTTCGCGTTGTTAATCATGTTTAACAATCTCTAGGGCCCTGCTGATGGCGTCGTCAATGGATTTTCTTTCCCTGAAGCCTCACTGAACACTGCCTATGTAGGACGAGCTTACTGTAGGCCTGAAACTATCTAACTACACAACGCGCTCACCTGGATCTTAACTAGAATGTTCAATAGGCATATCTTCCTACAGCTCTTGAGAGCTGTCTGACCCTTATCTCTAGTACTGCGTAGTATTAAATGTTGTGACACTTCTCAGCATGCGGAAGTCTTCACCGAGGTCTCGCTAAAGTGAGGGATCAAGTACGTCAGAATAAACTGTCCAATCGTTTTTACAACTACGGGGTTTGTTTCGTCCGCAATTGATGTTTAATTCTTATTTCATGATTGCAATACTCCCTGATCCTGTGCAGAAGGTGTTACCTCAACTGGCTCGTTATGATCCAGGTCGAATATTTTCCTGACTTTTACCTGGTATTCGTTATCAGTGTCGGTGTGTTCGTCAGGAAGAAGCAAACGAAGCAGACACAAAGCTTAAACCGTCTAAAGTGTTGTCGTTCTTCCATCACCTCTTCTGATGGGTTGAACTGATATGCCTTTAAACGTTCTATGTAAGCAACCTATATAGTCTGCTTACGTCCAACTGCTTTTTCTCCCTCAAGTATTGGCCCGTATGTGCCCATTTTGTTTCTGTCAGCTTTGTACTGTAATGTTTTCTTGTACAGTTACCATCTTCCGGCTCTTTCTATTGTCCTACTGAACAGTGATAAATCCTCCTCGTCGCTGTAAACTCGACTGGAGCCATATGATCCATAGTGTTTTTACAGTCCTGCCCATACGTTTCCTCGGAGTAAAGACTTCCTGAGCATTTTCAATGCACATCGTACCGAAATCTAAACGCAGGGGTATCGATCTCACAGAGGCAGAACTAAGTCCGTCCCAGTCAGATTTATCAATGTCGGCCCTTGCCAGCTACACTGTATACAGTTCCCTAATTTGGTTATTGGCATATTGTAGCTTACATTTAGTCGCATTGTGGTCACTTGAGTTTAGGTAGAGAAACACTTTACGGCCTTCAGTTATAGCTGCTACCTTCTCTGTTGGTGGTTGATGTACTTATATTGATGGCCACTCTGCCTCCGTCAGTAGGCGGCAGTCACTGCACGTTGAGAACCAACAGTATAATTCCTTCCGTCGTCTCCTGCTGGATCAGAAACTCTCTTGTGACGTACAATAGCATACCACAGGCTTGATTTCCATTTTGTGTCAGTTACCACTACGGCACATGCATACTGCTGCCCTTATTTCATCAGTGTGTGGCGCCGTGCTGTGCGAGTGCAGGCTGCCGGCAGAGCTGGCGCTGCGGCGCTGCGGCGCCCCGAGCCCCGCGCCACGCGGCTCGCACGTGGCAGGCAGGCAGTCGGCTGCGGCCGCGGCTGCTGCTTATGCGGCGCCGTCACGCGACGTCTCCGCCTCAGCCACAAACACAAACACGCGCCACCCGCTGCTCAGAATATATGGCTACCGCTTACGGAGCCCGACAGCCGGTCCCCAGGCACCGCACTGTAAAGCAGAAGTGCCGGCCGCCACGTAGTCGCAGTCCCGCCAGCCCCAGAGGCCGTGCTGCCACTTCCCGCCACCTCACTTTCCTTCAAACGAAAGGCGCTGCAACGGTTCTCGTCACAAAGTGCCGGACATTCTGTGCATATTCGTCATGTTACTGCGAATAATGTTAAACGTCGACGGGAATTAGAAAATCTCAAGCCATAATAGACACAAGGAAGGTTGCAGTAGACCAGCAGCTAGTGGGTCTTGGCACAGGAGCAACGCGCATGCGCCATCTTTTGCAGCAGATGTTAAGTGTCAGAAGACTGGTGCAGGAGAAAGTGGTTAACAGAATGTGGTGTATGACTGAAAATCGGGTGAAGCTAGTGAGGAGACACCAGGGCACACTCACCGTTTCAGCACCACTCAATAATAATTATTAAATAAAACAGACGATGAATACAGAGATGAAAACAAGGATAAATATCCTTCTAATTTTCCCATATTAAATAAATTTTTGGTTAATTTTAGAGGAGAAAGGTTGCGTGAAACAACTACCGGTATGTTACCTCTACCTACATGCCACGGATTTCACTCAGTCGACTTTCCCGTTTCACTGACGAAAGGTCAAACTCTCAGCCACAGGATAGCTCCGAACTTTAGGACGTAACGTGGTGGTGTGTACTGCAGCTATGTCGGCACATGAGAACAGCATGCTGTAATCGAGTTTCTGTCACACATGGGCCACCCTCTCCTTCAGCATGAAAATGCCAGACTACAGAATCTGACGCCGTGGAGTTACGGCATGGATCATCCTCCACACAGTCCTGACTTGCCCACACCTGATTTTTATCTATTTCCAAAACATAAAGAACACCTTCGAGGACTTACCTTTAATACTGATGAAAAGGATCTAGCAGAGGTGGGCTAGTGGCAACATCAACAAAGTCAAACATTCTACAGTGGTGGTATCCAAAACCTGGGCTCTCGTTGGGAGAGATGTATTCGTCGCCAGAATTACTATGTGTAGAATGTTGGTAAAACTTGTTTTATTTAAAATGCTTTAAGAGTTGTCAAATAAAATATTCGTAGCATTTCTTTCCAGCACGCCCTGGTAACTTCGCACAAGTGTACCATCTGCAGGTATATAATTGACTGTCAGAGTAGTCCCATACTCCAAAGAGCATAAAGGAACAGATGCAGGAGTACTACATCACTGTTCTAGGCAACGTTTTAGTAAGATGGTTTGCCATTGCTTTTCTTCGTCCTGATACGAAGTGCCAAGTGCATATCTATAATGAGCGTACTATTTCTTTTGTGTTGTTACAGAGCCAGGGTGATATCCGGTGACAGCATGTAGATTATTTCTCTGAAACAGCACCAAGTTGATCGCCAAGCTTAATGACCCCGTGCGACAAATGGATCACCATCAAGAGGGTCACACGACGTCACTTCATGGGACACTGTGTACCGATTTCGAATTTAATACAGGACATTAGCGCAAAGAGTGCTACCCAGGAATGTATGGCAACGCCTCTCCTCCAACACTAAGAGTGAAAATTTTATAGCACCAGGATTTGAACCAGCGTTCCTCCAAACGGAGCGTCACCACACAGGCCTGAGTTAGACACACCACTGTGGAAGTGGATAGGGAAATGCTGTGACACAGCTGCAAAGTAAATGAGTGTTGTTATCAGGCCCGATGGGATATATAAACGGCGTGAACAGCGTCATATATTTGGGTGATCACTGTGAAGGAGATGTAGATGCCATGTGAGACAGTATTATCAGCACATAACTGAGGTTGAAAGGGATCTCAGTTTGGTAGTCAATTTGGTCGACTCGAGCGGTATCCAGATTTGTGGGGCATTGGGATGTGACACTGGTCCAATACTGAACTCCATGGAAATGTGACGGCAGGCTGTTTTTCATCTAGGTGTCTGTGAACCACGTCTGACCATCATAAGGGAGGATCGCCGTATTGTGCACATCGTAACCCTTTCACATCCATGCTTCCCATCCGAGGAAAAGTAACAGTCTTGCTGCAACATTGTGTCATCCTGCATTATTGATCGCAAAGTAGCAGCAGCCGGACTAGGATATTACCGTTTCATGTTGTGGGCTGCAGTTAACGCTAAAACACAAACGGCTCTGTTTGGAGTGGTGCAGCAACCAGGAAGCATGACTGCTGATGAATGGAGTTACATTGTGTTTAACGGTGATTCTATTTCCACGCAACCATTGATGAACATCGTGGACGAGAATGGCGGCACAGGGAGAGGTCTCCTTTTTCCAATATTTTGGAGAGGCACACCAGTGTTACTCCTGTGGGAATGGTGTAAGGAGACATCTGGAACGATATCAATTCACAATGGTGGTAACTGAGGGAACTCAGACCGCACAACGTTACGTCATGGACATCCAGAGTCCTCATGTGTTACCACCCACGCGCCAGTACTGTAGTGCCAGTTTTCGACAGGACAATGGTCTTCCACAGGTGGAACATGTCTATGAACTGTATGCATGTTGTTGAGGTCCTCCTGTGGCCAGCATGATCCAGAAATATATCCCCATAGAACATGGGTGGGGCCATTTCGGACGTTAATTACGTCCATCGCCAGCATGCAGGATATCAAGGACCAGATCCAACAGTGGTAGGCCAACCTTGCTTGTGGTGGGCAACTCCTCTGACAACTTTCCCAACCAAAACAGTGCATGTTTCCAGGCCACAGCGTATGCAATGTTATACTGTTCATACTGATAAGTTCATTGGAAATTTGATTCACCTTGGTAATCTCTGAAGTGAGGACGTACATCTCTCAAACTTAGAAGTTTTATTTAATTTCCGCCTCCCTTTCTAAGTGCTCCTCATTTTTCGTCAGGCAGTGTGTATACACATACAACTAGAATACAAAAACAAAACAAATCTTCTTGTCATACAAAAGTCCAGTTTCCTTACGACGTGGTACGGACTCAACTGATGTCTGAAGTAGTCCTGGGGAAAACTGATACCATGATTCCTGCGGGGCTGTCCATAAATATGTAAGAGTACGAGGGGTGGAGATCTCTTCTGAACAGCACTTTGCAAGGCATCCCAGATATCGTCAATAATGTTCATATCTGTGGAATTGGTTGCCAGTGGTAATATGTAAAGTCAGAAGAGTGTTCCTGGAACAACTCTATAGCAATTCTGAGCGTGTGGGGTCTCGCAGTGTCCTGCTGGAATTGCGCAAGTCCGTAGGAACACACAGTGTACATGAATGGATGCAGGTGATCAGACTGGATCAGAGTAGTGTCTAGACTTATCAGGGGTCCCACATCACTCCCACTGCACACGCCCCACACCATTACAGACCCTCCACCAGCTGAACAGTCTCCTGTAGAAATGCAGGATCCATGAATTCAGGAAGTTCTTCCCATAATCGTAGACGTCCATTCGCTCGATACAACTTGAAACGAAACTCGTCCGACGAGGCAACATGTTTCCAGTCATCAACAGTCCGACGTTGGTGTAGAAGGCCTCTGGCGAGACGTAAAGCTTTGTGTCGTGCAGTCATCAAGGCAACACGAGTGAGCCTTCAGCTCCGAAAGCCCATATCGATGATGTTTCGCTGAATGGTTCGCACGCAGACACCTATTGATTGCCCAGCATTGAAATCTGCACCAATTTGCGGATTGGTTGCACTTCTGTCACATTGACGATTTTTTTCAGTCGCCGTTGGTCGCGTACTTGTAGGATTTTTTCCGGCCACAGTGATGGAAATTTGATGTTTTACCGGATTCCTGATATTCATGGTAGTTTCGTGAAATGATCGTAAGTGGAAATCTCCACTTCAGTGCTACCGCGGAGATGCTGTGTCCCATCGCCCGTGTGCCGACTGTTACACCACGTTCAAATTTATTTAAATATTGATAGCCTGCCACTGTAGCAGCAGTAACCGATTTAACTGCGCCAGACACATATGGTCTTACATAGGCGTTGCCGACCGCAGTGCCGTATTCTGCTCGTTAACATATCTCCGTATTTGAATATACATGCCTATACTAGTTACTTTGGCGCTTCAGTGTATACAAGTGCGGATGCACACAAGGCTCGAACTTCTGCTGGAATCGCCGAAATGCTGCGAATAATGAGGATAAGGCGGAAGGGACACTACATTGGTAATGTGTGGATAAGATGAGAATTTGGCTATGATGGGAGACGTGCTAGGGTAACTGTGATGATCGCTGTGTCAGAATGGCGCAGCGATCAGTGTATTTGTCTAGTAAGCAGGAAACTCCGGGCCCATTCTCAGTCCGGCCAAGATTTTCAACTTTCCCAGTTGATTTAAACCAATGCTCTCTCGCAGCCACTGTCTGTAATTCCTTTCTGTCTTATATCTGTATGTCGCGTAATTGCCTCCACTCAATAAAAGAAAATCACATGCTGATGACAAAAAACCAAAGAGATGACGAAGTTTGCGCTTCTTAGTTTTCACAGCATTTTGTTTCCGTCATGAAGTTCTTTATTTATTGGAGAGACTGCAATTCGTAACTTGCGCATTAACAATGGATATTTTTTTAATATACTGACGAGTGGTTCTTTGGCGCCTAAAATTTCTTCAAAACTTTTTTTGTCATATTGAAGTCTCCGAGTGCGCAACAAAATCTAATCTGCAGAACCTTAGTTCTATGAAACCTCAGAGCGACCGTAATATGGCTAGTAAGTGAAACTTCGTAATTCAGTATTTGTGGAAACAAATACTATCGTTACTATAACAACGATGCACTGTCTTCTACACTGTACCTCCAACATAACTTTCTCACGCGTCACCAAGAGGCTCTGGTGCTTCTATTCAGTTTGCTTCTATGAGCGTAAATTTGTACGTGTTACAGAAACGTAATGTGTCAGGGAGGCACACGGGAAAAATTCTGATCCATTCGTATTCTAGCTTTGCCAAAAATAGGAGACAATAAATTCACTATGATGTCTATCCGCTGTCATTGGTAATATGTTGCGCAAAACGTCCCACGTATACGAAAGTAGACGAGTCCAGTAAGGGGTAATAGTCAGCAGCTTTAGCGTAAGATCTGATGGTTTTGAACGACTTCTCTATTTCCCTTGCATTAAAGTTTGTCACGAAAAGTAATTATCGTTGAAAATGACTTGCAGTGCTTGAATCACGGATTTAAGAGAAATGTTACAAGTTATATCGTAGTTGATCTTGAACCAAAAATGGTGAGTTTACCCCTTGAAAAAGACTCATATGATACTACTAAGTGAATTATGCCCTCGAAAAGGCCCCTTACATGTTTGTCCTGTAATTATGCGCAACGAATATTCTCATCGTCTGTCCCGCATATCTGGGCTCTTACAATGATGGTCTTACCTCGTATTATTTATGTGCCAGTGTGTGCGGTACGCCAGCTTTAATAAAATATAAGGAAGCGAGATCGTGATCATGGGACCGGTAGTGTGGGGTTACGGAAAACTATATTTCGGCATGCAAATAATATTACTTAACGGAAGAAAATTTCAATATATGTGGCCAATACCTGAAGGTAGTTAATACGTGACAACGTGTTGCTAAAGGGAAAACGCCACAAAATATGAAAGTAGTTATAAAAACCACAAGGACATAATGCTTTCTAAAGAAAACACGTGATCAAGGATATCCATATAGTTCGGAACAAGAACTATTAACGGTCCAAATCCAGCCTTCAGGGCAGCCTGTTGAATAGAAACCCGCAACTATTATTCGGCCAAATTGTGCTTGAGTTGCACTGGAACATTAGCACAAACAGCACTGTAAAGGTAGAAACTGCGGTGGCGAAACACACACTACCTCTGCAGTATAGCTCCTTGTAGTTGTCATGAAGCTACTAGAATAAGTCGTTAGTGACTGCAAGATCATACCGGAAGAGAAAAAACAATTAACTTTTACTCTCTCCTGCTAAACGAGAAAAACGCCGAAGGTAGTTTACAGCAAGCACAAAAATGATGGAATTTCTTGTTACCATTTCCGTAGTTGGTAGCGTGGCCTGTCTAACGCAAACGAGACAGCTCCTTATCTGACGAAAACCCGTGTTAGATGGTCCACATACACGGAAGTTTTCAACTGCGTCTCCGCTAACGGAAGTAGACGCCACGTTCCCTGACCAACTTCACCAACGGAAACGAAACCTAAACCCCGTGGCTTAGGTCCAAAGGCTTTCTTACTTCAGGTGTATAGGCGATTTAACAGTATCTTCGTTCTAACAAACTTCGTCTGCTACAGTAGTAAGAGCAGAGTGTGAAACACGTATGCAGCGTGTGCGAGGCATCGCAGAGTCTCTGACCAGAGAGCTATTTCTCGTTCCTAGTCTGCGCTTGACCGCGCGAGAGTTGCGAGCAGTAGTCTGTCGGTAGCAGTAGGCCAGTGTAGTCGAGTACGGTCGCGAGCGGTACGCAGTCCGCGGGCGTCGACATGGGTCTCTGGTCAAGATGCTGAATGAGGTATATTGTTAATTAAGGTAACCAAGCTGCACTGCGCACATCAGATAATGTAAAGTTTATTTATTGTATTTAATTTTCAACAAGTGCCCCAATAATAATTTTGATTTCAAACCAATTTTTAGCAAAAGAAACATTTAATTGAACCAACGATTTCCTTCCATTTCCTTTAAAGAAAAGTTTCAGTTAAATTTCAAAATATAAAAAAAATAATACTTGCAATGCATTTCCTCCAAGCCGCGGCCAACAATAAGAGCAGAACTTTGACATGCAGTTATACTGAGGTAAGAAATTAATTCTGATTTTTGCACAGGGCCAAAGACCGACATTTCGGTCTAAATGAGTTATCATTATCGCTGAAATTTCATTGTCATTGAATTATCTTTCATTATTTTTGTGAAAGCTTACACTTGAGACAGATTGCGATTTTTCACATTTAATTGTCTTTGTCAGTAGATTTAATTGCAGGGAGGTTACGCTTGGCTCCCATTTATTATTTTTTTGTCTTTCAAAATTTCTGTGGGGAGGTTACACTTGGCGACACCCATTCCCGGATCGAATTTCGTTGAGAATCTTTTGAAAAACAGTCAGATATCTGCTCTTATTTGCTTAAATATAAATAGGATTCGGCGCAACGCTTTTACTAATTTTGTGACTTTCTTTCAACAGATCAACGGCAATTCGTTGCTCTGTTGTATTTTTGTTTGTTGCCTTTTGCATTTGTGCTTATTTGTTTTGTGAATAATTGTGACTATTGTAAAAATGCCGCGAAAGACTGTGAATAGTGTATCGCGAAGTATTGTGAATGAATAGTACTAGTGACTCGCAATGTAATGACAATCCTGCGTTCACTGACAATCAATGCGTTCCAATCACTCATGATGATTTTTGTCTTAATGATGAACAAACGAACTCGGTTATGTCATCTGTTGATTTGACGACAATCGATGACGCGGGACGCTCTATTGTAATGAGCGCTGCCCAGCTTAACACAACCGGTTTACTAAATTCACGTGACGAACACACAAATTTGTCTAACGAAAATGAACAGGATACACAAAGTACGACGGATTTATTTAATTCCGAAACAGTGACTGACGGTGTACATTTGACTGGCAAACCTTTTTGTAAATCTCAGAATAACCAAATGGTTACAGAAAGCGAGACAATTCCAGATCCACCACTAAACAGCACAGAGAATAGAAATGCTACTTTTGTGTCGAATCCAATTATGGCATTGTTGCTACAAATGACTAAACAACTTAATGAAAATAATGAAAAATTAGACAACAATGATGTAAATCTCAAACAACTTAGTGAACAGGTCAAACAGCAGAACAAACAGTTTAATGAAAAATTAGACAACAATTCCAGACAGCTTAATGAAAAATTAGACGACAATTCCAGACAGCTTAGTGAACAAATTAGAGCCGTTGCCGCGCAGTGTCATGACACTAAGGAACAGTTACGCGAGGAAATTGAGGCTTGTTCAAAGAAAAGTAGCGAAGAAATTAGGTCTGTTGCGCAAGAATTAAGGGAAATCCAAACAGCCGCAACAGAAACACTTAGAGCGGAAATTAGTACAGTCGCTAAACAATGCTCTGAAAAAGCTACACAATTACTCGACGAGTTTAAAACAATGACAGCAGAACTTTCGCGCACAATGGATGAAAAGATAGACGCGAAATTCGAGCAACAGAACTCTCAAATTAATGAACGTCTTAGTGTTCACATACAAAACAGTGATACGCGTTTCCGTAAATTTATTCAGGATCAAAATAAAGTAAAACGTCAGGTAATGGAAACAATCACTGCACAGAGACAGGAAGACAAACGTAAAATGTCTGCGAAAACAAAAACATATGTAGACAACAATATTGCTACAGTATCGGACAAAATTAATACCATCGAACAGTTGAACACTGAATTACGTGATGAGATTTCTGACCTTAAATCGAAAACAGACACATACACAACAGATTTTCAAACAGTGACCGACAGACTCGAACAATTAGAACTAACACAGGATTCCGATGTCGTCAAAGCTGACGTTAAAAAACTGAACGAAACTACACGTAAGTTGCAAAAACAGATTAATGCGTCTGATTCTAAAACCGATGATCAGGTTAAAATACTGACTGATAAATGTGATGAATTGGCCAGTCGTATTGATGTTATCGAAAATACTAATGACAATAAATCAGACGATACTGCACCGGTTTCATTTAACCAAACACCTGAATTTCAAAATTTACAGCAGACAATTAATGAGATCGATTCATCTAATAACACCTAGCGTAGAAAATTGTCAAGTTTACAGCAAGAAGTAACAGAGATAAAAAGTATTTCAGTTAATAACACATCACAGCAGACGCCACTTTGCGAACATTTGTCAGACTCGCGCAGCGCGTATAATTTGGGTAATCTACAGAGAGTACGGGACTTAGATTCCGTACAATCACAGTTCAACAGATTCTCTTACAATCCTGAACCTGTTCCATCACACAGAGACGATGATTTCGATTACAAACATTTTCTGTCAGTAAGAAAATTTAAAGTGTTTAAGAATGACAGAACACAGATTCATCCGCTAGATTGGATTCAACAATTTAGCTTTGCTTTTCCACCGACTTGGCCCGTAACGCACAAACTGGAATTTATTTGCAGCTTTTTGGAGGGCGAACCGGCAACTCGTATGAGGCCGATCGCGAGACAATGTTATTCAGTAGAGGAATTTCAGAATGCTTTTCTGTCAGCGTACTGGTCGAAGACGACACAGCGTGGAATTAAAGATCAATTAATTAGTTTACCAAATTATGAGAACTCAAATTATCCTAGTGTCACGCAATTTTTTGAGCACATGGTCCAACAAAACCAGTACCTAAGTGAACCATACAGTGAATCTGCACTGATACAATTATGCATTTCTAAACTACCAAGGTCATTAAGAGTGTCACTTCTAACGGGTCAACAAAAAGAAAACATTTCGGCATTCAGAGATCTGTTACAGCAATTAGAAGTGCAACAATCAGATTATTCTTTCGTAAACAAAAATTTTTCATATAACAACCAAGGCCAACAGACGTACAGCAATTATGATCAGACACGTAATTTTAATAGGAAAGGTAACAGACGCTTTAGGAATGACAATCACCAGAACTTTAATAGCAGACAAAATTTTGATTATCAATATCGTCAAAATTTTCAGCAACAGGAACCACATTTTAGCAACAACAGAGGTTTTTCACAACAACAGCAACAAAACCAGCCGGTTAGCATACCTAAACAACAATGTAATGCACAAGGTCAACCTAACTTTAATGTTTGGCCGCGTGAACGTATAGTCCCTGGTACAACAAATAGTAACGCACGGCAGCAAAGGAACAACTACGTACAGAAAACACAGTATTTCAGTTCCTATCGCAATGCACCGTATAGGAATGACTATTACGAGAGACGTAAAAATAATGAGGACAATTTTCAGCGTACATCTAACAACAGTCGGTCATACCAACAGCAAAATTATCCACAAGAACATATTCTCATGAATGAACCGGACAGTAGGTATCATCCAGAGCGTAACACGTCTGGAAGAAGTAATAGAACTGTTCAAATAGTAGAAATGCCACAGCATCCTCCTGATAATAATAACACGTCAGATAGAATCTGACTAGATACTGTACAGGTCGCATCTTCCAATAACACAAGCACTACTTTTGACACGCAAAATGTTGTTCACGAAAATGCTATTACTTTTGACGACATACGAGACACTCTTTTACAGGAAAGACCAGTTGTTCAGAAGACTATTTCACATCCTGTTATCGAAATTAAAATTGGTTCATCGAAATTTTCAGCAGTAATCGATTCCGGATCACCTATGTCAGTAATAAATGAAGAAACTTTTAAAGAGTGTAACAAAGAGAATACTTATCCCACATTACCACTAGGCAAAACGAAAGTGAAAGGAGCAGTATCGAGCAAAGGAGTAGACGCTAAATTACAGACGTATTTATCATTTTGTATTGGAGGTCATACTTTCCACTCAAATTTTTGGATTGTTCCTTTATTGACAACACGTTATTTTAGGTACGAATTTTCTGGTACAACACGACGCAGTTATTGGTTTCCAGAATTCTTATTTAATGTTAAAGGATGGAAATGTGCAATTGGCTTTAGAATTTCAGCACTCATTATCTGCGGAAGAACGAACAATTAACCGCACAGAGGTCATTTCCGCAACACGTAACATAGACTGTAATCCCACATTGTTTACCGATACGTACGTACATAACTATAATATTCCAGACGAATCTGATTACGACGTAATGCAAATGATTTCTGATAAAGTTAAAGAGAGCAGTGCAAATACAGACGACGAACGCACGCAACTACACAAAATTCTTTTACAGCAAGCTCCAGTTTTCGACAACATTCCTGGTACTATGTCCGGCTTTATGCATGAATTTCAAGTCAAACAGCACGACACATTTAAAGCAAAGCATTATCCCATTCCGTATATTCATATAGAGCAGGTTAAAAAAGAATTGCAGGATATGCTTGACCAAGGAATTATAGAACCAGCAGTTAGTCCGTACATAAACCCGCTACATATTGTTAAGAAAAAAGATGGCTCACTTCGCCTCGTACTTGATTCACGTCACATTAATGACATTATTATTAATGAAACAGATCGACCACAGACTTTAGAGGAACTTTTACAGAAATTTCATGGTACTGCTATTTATTCGACATTAGATTTGAAATCGGGATTTTGGCAAATTCAACTTCATCCGAATTGCAGAAAATACACAGCTTTTCTCTGTTTTGGCGACTGTTATCAATTTTGCAAATTACCATTCGGATTAACTATTTCTTCAGCAGCTTTTATTCGCGGTTTGAACACAATACTTCCGACAGAACTTAAGGACAGAATTACGACGTACGTAGACGACATTCTTATCGCAGAAGCTAACTGGTGTGAACACAATATGATTCTTGAACGTCTGTTACAAACTTTCCATACACTAGGACTCACAGTTAATCTCAGTAAATCGCATTTTGGCAAAACTTCTATAAAATTTCTTGGACACGTAATTTCAGCAGAAGGCATTGCGCCTGATCCAGGAAAACTTCAAGCTCTACGTGACATTACTGTTCCTACGACGAAGAAACAATTACGTGGTTTTTTGGGCTTAATTAACTTTTTTCGCAAATTTATTCATCACTCTGCTTTAGACACGCCTAGATTATGTCAATTAACAGGTAAAAACAGTATTTGGTCTTGGGATAAGCAACCACACTCTGAATTCATGAACCTGAAACATGCTTTGTTGAATGCTCCACTTTTATCGCACCCAGACCTTACCAGAAATTTTTCCGTTGCTACCAACAGATCTAACACCGCTTTAGGCGTACACATTTTCCAAGAAATTGAATTATCTTTCATTATTTTTGTGGGAGCTTACACTTGAGACAGATTGCGATTTTTCACATTTAATTGTCTTTGTCAGTAGACTTAATTGCAGGGAGGTTACGCTTGGCTCCCATTTATTATTTTTTTGTCTTTCAAAATTTCTGTGGGGAGGTTACAAGTGTTGCAAGATAATTATTGTACATATATATTTCAATGCAAGTACCGGCACTAAATAGAGATAAAGATAAGCCAAAACAGTCTGACACTTCGAATGCATTACTCACAATGCAATAAAGCGCAGCACACCCAGTGTCGCGTAGAGGTCGTCCCACTAGACTAAAATTTCCTTGTGGTGTACTGCCTTTAATTATGTTGTTTTCATACTTTTCCCTTGAGTAATCTAGAGAAAATATACTGATGCTCTCTACAGAGCAATCACTGCAGTTTCGTTCTTTAACAGGCTAACATTACATTTCTGTATCCTAGCGATGATCTCGCATTTGTCTGTAGTGGTTCATTCATTAAAGATAGAGATATTCATTTTATCGATATATATTGACAGGGACCGTAGAATGTAAAGTATAACCAGTACTCCATCGGGGGCCGGCCCGTGGTGGGCGAGCGGTTCTAGACGCTTCAGTCTGGAACCGCGCGACCGTTCTAGGGGACTGATGACCTGAGATGTTAAGCCGCATAGTGCTCAGAGCCATTTGAACTCCATCGGGGACATCACCACTCCGGACTTCACTGACCGCTGCCGCAATACATCTGCAAGACTGTCAATGCTGCAGTAGTGGTTTCACTCTCGCTGCTAATAAAGATCGAAAAAAAATCTTACTAGACCCATTTGGGCCATTCTATCGAAGGGATGTGTACGATCCCGCTTTAAAATCATTTTGTTTGGAACGTAGAACAATTGTCTGTTTCCGTTGACATTGGGCTTCGGGTGAAAGAGGGGATGGGCAACATTTTCTTGGATTGGCTCCAGCTACACACAGAAAATTGAAACTGGGCACATACGCCGAGACACCAAAGAAAATAGGCATCACAGCTCTTAGAAAGGACACGCTGTATACCGGTAGCTAATTTGTCAAACAGAAACATACGATTCCTCCGGCTTCTTTAAAGTTCCGCCCCAGTCGGTTTTGAGAAGCAGCAATAAGAGTACAGTGGGAATTAGTTCATACACGCGATCGTCGTTAAAGGCTCTACGATTCGCATTTGAAAATGTTCGCACCTCGAGGTCTAGTGGCTAGCGCTGCTGCCTCTGGATCACAGGATTTCAGGTTCGATTCCCGGCCATGTTGGGGATTTTCTCTTCCCGCGGACTGGGTGTTCGTGTTGTCCTCATCATTTCATCACCATCGTCATCATTCGTGACAGTGGGTAGATAGGACTGTGTAAAAAATTGGACCCTGAAAAAATTGGGACTCTGAACGGGTGCTGAAGACCGCGCAGTTGGCCGCCCCACAAACCAAACATCATCATACCAGTTATACACATCAGTCTCCATGAATTTACACACTGTGGCCGCAGGCATGGCAAGAAGTTCCTAATAATTATATCGGAGGGTGTTTGCTTTCATACTACAACATATACTAGAATGAGTAAGGTCGTGGCGGACTCACGTCTCATGATGATGGACATCACTTTGAGATGGAATGGATCTTCAGTCATTTTACACCCGTTATGTGATGAACGACTCCATGATCTTTCGCAGATATGACACTTTTTTTCATGGCGTAACTCTTTCCAATTCCGTAAGTGTATTGTTGAACTGTCTTACGGATCAGCCATCAGGTTGCCAACTGTACTCTTATTAACCTTATCTTTTTACCGCCAGAGGTTTGTCGGTAGCGTTAAAAAATCAATGAAGGACTACAGGCTGAAAAGATCGCTATAGCCGCCACCTTGAGGAACGAAGCTTCGCCAGCCCCTGCAGCGGTTGGTTCCGGCCGCGGGTGTCGGGTCATGCGTCATCAGCGGTCAGGAAATTGAATTCCGCCAGCAGCATGGCGCGCGCCGGAACACGGCGCCCCCTCCCTCCCCCCTCCACCCCATAGCCGACACCCACCTCCGTCTACACTACCCACCGTCGAATGCCGCCCCCCACTGTCTGTACCGGGAAATCGCCGCCTCTGACAAGACAACGCTCTTTCTTCTTTTCACGATTCATTTCGCCGCCCGCCGTCGACAGTCGCCGTTATTACAGATAATATTTTTTACAAGACTGCCGCAGGGCGTAAGTGTCTTAGTCGAGGTACCCGAGAGAAATGTTCTCATTTCACCGGATTGTACGTCGAACTGCACGTCTCATTGACAAACGGATGACGTATATCTTGTGATGATGGCCGAGACAATGAGAGGTGTCGCTGACATTGCTAGACTCCTCCCTGTTTTCTTCTTCCACGCTTTGTGGGTTACGCGACCGCCAGACCTGGAGCCACACCTCGAAGCTATCTACTATGTGGTCTCTCGAGATTTCTCTTCCGCACTATACGGCATTGCAGCCCTTCTAGTCAACTTTTCGTCAGTTATTCGTTTCAAATTGTTTTTTATTTGTCCCTACAATGCTTAGTTTCACGGTTTAGGCCGGCCGATGTGGCGAGCGGTTCTAGGCGCTTCAGTCTGGAACCGCGCGACCGCTACGGTCGCAGGTTCGAATCCTGCCTCGGGCATAGATGTGTGTGATGTCCTTTGGTTAGTTAGGTTTAAGTAGTTCTACGTTCTAGGGTACTGATGACCTCGGATGTTAAGTCCCATAGTGGTCAGAGCCATTTGAACCATTTTTTCACGGTTTAGAGTGTGAACTCAGAATTATTATGTTATTTATTGGGCATTTCATGGGTCTGCGTGGCTCACGGTCAGACCCGAACTTGCATATGTCGTCCTTCCTGCGTCACAACTTGTTCTCGTGCAGAAATTAAATAATTCATGCATGCATGAAGGAACATTGAATCGTTCTTCTTAATAACACAGGCATTGAAATACCTTTTATAGGAATGACTTAAGTACAAATGTTAAAAAATCCAAGACCGAATCTATAACTTTTCCTCAGACAACTTTATTCATGTGGTCACTTTCTGCAGTATCAGTTTTCAACTACAGTGATCGTGTACAATGAAACTGGTCAATAATGCACTCCGATTCTCTTGTAAAGAACTAGATAAGGTGAACTCGCAAGCCACACACTTCGATAAAACTTCCGTACAATATCAATTTTAAGTGTGCCTTCATAATGTGGATATTCAAATATGATTCAAATGGCTCTGAGCACTATGGGACTTAACATCTGAGGTCACCAGTCCCCTAGAACTTAGAACTACTTAAACCTAACTAACCATAGGACACCAGAAACACCCATGCCCGAGGCAGGATTCGAACCTGCGACCGTAGCGGTCACGCGGTTCCAGACTGAAGCGCCTAGTACCGCTCGGCCACCTCGGCCGGCTAATGTGGATATTACTCCCGTGTAATACATACAGGGAGAGTCAGGAGGAAAGGTACATGCTTTGAGGGGTGTCAGTATTAGTGATTCTGAACAAAAAAAACTTCATATGGACGTATGCCCTATTCCGAATGGTTTCCAAGATGGAACGCATTTAATATCACTTTTGTAGGTTTTTCGTGAATAACTCGAAAACCGCACCGACCAGCGAAAACATGTCGCAGTACAAAATTAAAATGCATTAAATTTCCTACAAAAAGAGTCCTATTCATTTTTTCTCTAGAACTAATGGTTTGTGCGAAGAGAGCGCGACAATGCTGAGAAACTCGCTCGACGCGCATGCACTGTAGCGTATGTAGTTCTTGTAGGCCAATTTGAGGTAGTTTCCCGACTTGATAGACCACAAATGTCCCGCATCCAACTGTTCGTCTCAACTTACTCTACACTACTGCGGTACATTGTAAACAGTGACAATGTCTGATAGTACATAAAGTAAATAACAACAAATATCAAATGTGTTCTATCTCGGAAACCATTCGCAGTAGGGCATACGTCCAAATGAAGCTTATTATTCAGTATCACTAATACTATTACCCTCAAAGCATGTACGTTTCCTCCTTACTCGCCCTGTATGTGTACTGTGTGTGTGAAATCTTATGGGACTTAACTGCTAAGGTCATCAGTCCCTAAGCTTACACACTACCTAACCTAAATTATCTTAAGGACAAACACACACACCCATGCCCGAGGGAGGACTGAACCTCCGTCGGGACCAGCCGCACAGTTCATGACTGCAGTGCCTCAGGCAGCTCGGCCAATCCCGCGCGGCTATGTGTACTGTATGCATACAGAATGATTACACGAAAATCAATTTCACTCAGATGATTTTATTCAAAATGTCATTCATATTTTGTATATATGTAACTGGCTACATTCTACATCTACATCTACATCCATACGCCACAAGCCACCTAACGGTGTGTAGCGGAGGGTACTTTGATTGCCTCTATCGGTTCTCCCTCCTATTCGAGTCTCGTATTGTTCGTGGAAAGAAAGATGGTCGGTATGCCTTAGTGTGGGCTCTAATCTCTCTGATTTTAACCTCATGGTCTCCTCGCGAGATATACGTAGGAGGGAGCAACATACTGCTTGACTCCTCTGGAAAGGTATGTTCTCGTACTTCGGAAGACTTCTCACCATTGCAATTATTGTTGTTAGTATTATCACTGAACATTAAAAGGATTGGAAATAATATTTTAAAATGGTTTGTAAGAGAAATTCTTCTTTGTTGAAATCAGGGTAATAACTGTGGAACATATCTCTGAACTTACGTGTTTGAGAGGAACAAGTGTTGTTATATGGAAAACGTGCTTGTAGAAGTCGTAAGTTCGACCTCGTGACGATTGGTCGTAATGTAACAAGAACTGCAGAGAAAAAAAATTAATAAAACACCTTCAGCCTTTCATTTTAGTGAATTACACAAAGGGCCCTATACCCTGAAAACAATTTTTCGGGCAGCAATATCATGCCTCTTAGACTAAAGTACGAAAGCTGTCGGTTTTGATACGTCAACATCCATGTGTCATGTTTCAAGCGCCAGCTTCTTGTGAGTAATCTTTGATGCAATATATGTGTCTACTGGCGCTTTATCGGAGCAGTCTCTTTTGCAACCGCTGCGTTAGTTTACCTTGTCTAAGATCTTTGAGACGAGTGAGACCTCGCCGACGAGAATTGATAGTGCGGTTTCCCGTCTGCACGGCTTGGAAGTTCAAAGGAAACATGCGCACTTCATTCTATTCTGTTCGAGTCTGTTTTGGCGGTTGGCGATGTCCATTTAGCTTGTATGTGTTATGTCTGGTACTGAGTGTATCTGCTTTGAAATGCGTAACTACACCCCTGTGTTCGCATACATGCGGCTGTCCTGAAATTTCTCATACAATATTTGTCCATGCGTTTACTCCGGAAGACAGTGTAATATTTTTCTATGATTAAGAACTTGCCGAGCCATATTACAAAAGGAACACCTTCTCAGTGACGATGCAGTATGATTAGCAGAGTGAGCACCGCGGGTTACGACTAATGGGGGGCAGCTCCCCTTCTTTTCACCGTGTGTGTTTATTTCGTAATCGAGTTCAACGAAGAGTATTTTTCCATTTCACTGATGAAGTATTCCATTTGTAGGGTATGCGATCATCCAGGCTTGACATGTAGTATTTCTATGGAAACGTCCTGATCGCTAAAAACTTTGTTTATGACGCATTTCGAGTCCTCATCAAAGGATGACTGTGGCATAAAAGCTATGTCTTGGTTTGTCTCGATCCTTGACTTCAACGCCATCCGGCGCCAAGTTAATACAATACGTTCCTCAACTCTGCTGTTCTCAGTATGGCAAGCGAAATCTCCAGGTAACATCTTTTGCAAATATCGCCTAACGGTAGATGTATATGAGACTGTTAGTTTTTCTCACTTATGAGTTTTCTTAAGCAAATCGTAAGTATTTGTAGCTAGTATGTACGTCCATTCCTGATCTGACTTCGGTCTCGTAAATACTACGTATTAGCTTTTCTAATTTGTCTTTTGTGTAAATTTTGCCACAGTTATCTGCTGATGATGACTCGAAATGCGTCGTAAAGAAAGTTTTTAGAGATCAAGACGTTTACATGGAGTTGCTACATGTCAAAACTGGTTTCCCATTCACCAAAAGCAACTTGCATCACGTTAGTTTCGTAACTACTTGTGAACGAAGTCTTTCTCTGGTTGTGTCTATGAATACCACAAGGCTTTTCTGTTATTAACTACGATGTTACCCTAAACAAATATTTGTGTCTTACGACTTTTCAGGAATCGTTCGTTATAACAGAATCTCTTTAAGGTTTTTACACTTCCTCCCCTCGCGAAATTACATTTTGTCATATTTATCTCTAAAGGATATGAGGCTAAATACACTGCCATCCTACAGTAACGATAAGTAACTATGATTATGCACCATCAGCATAATCGTTATTGCCAAGAGAACGCTTCTCGAACTAGATAGTCAACAGCGAAAGATTGCTTGTGATATCCTAGCATATTTGTTACAGGTTCCAGCAAGTAATTCTACGTCCAGAACTGCGGCTCAGCAGTGGTGGGGCCATGTTCTATGTATTTTCTGTTTAAAACGGGCGCGGAACTATTCAGTAAAAAAATAGGTGCTCTGGAATTTAAGCGAGAGCCAAGAATGATCCCTACATTTGCTCCCTCTGTGTGAGGTCATATAAGAAATATGTAAGTAATTTCCACTACCCAATTATCTGCGTCGACATACATCGAGAAAAGTCGGAATTTTCAGCAGGCTCCTACAAAGTATGCCAACAACGAGCAGAAAATAAGTAAAACAGAGTGATCTTCGATAAATTCATTCTATAATTCAAAGAAATTCTAATGGTTTCCTATTATTTGTTTTTTAATATTTGGCTAAATATTCTGCAAACAAAATCACAGAGATACTTGTGTCGTTTTTTGTGCAAAGCAATTTTACTAAACAGTAATTTTCCTCTGGCTGTAAAATGGTTACCAATATAGAGATTACTAATAGTTCACGAAAGCCCAAATAGTAATGCATACTTCTGAGAATCCGTGGTGCAATGAGAGTGGAAATTGTAACATTGCAGCAAGGAAACTGCGATTTATAAATTAATGTCTCCAGACCTTCTACTGTCTTACATTGATATGCTTTTGTTTTGATTGTTTGTGTCCCTATAAGACTTCAACAGAACTTATCAAATGATACGGAAATTCTCTTTCGTATATTACGAACCAGAATTTTAAGTAAGGTACGTGATGAAAAGCCTTTTCTAAACCAACAAATACAAAATTTTCCTTTAAACTGAACACTCTCCTTCTTACTGCCTATTCGTTAAGTACAAAAACAGTGCGTATCGCTCTTTTGCAAACCTATTAAGTTTATTAAATCTAATTACGTTGTTACCGTAACTCTGTTTTCCCATAAACTTTGTGGGTGGACAAACATATGGAAGCATCACAAACAAGTTACTATGCCTAATACGGCGTAGGCAACCAGTTAGCATTCAAATGGTTAAAATGGGTCTTAGCACTATGGGACTTAACGTCTGAGGTGATCAGTCCCCTAGAACTTAGAAATACTTAAACCTAACTAACCTAAGGACATCACACACATCCATGCCCAAGGCAGGATTCGAACCTCCGACCGTAGCAGTCGCGCGGTTCCAGACTGAAACGCCTAGAACTGCCCGGCCACTGCGGCCGGTAGTTAGCATTCAAAACAGCTTCCATTCCTCTCACAATGGACAGATCCAGGTCCTGTATGATTTTCAACCGGATCTTATACCATTCTTGTTGCAAAATGCCACGTGCAAGCTGTGTGAACCGGGGCTCTCTCTTCTTCAAACACAACATCACCACTGACGAACGAAAATTCTACTGTGGGGCGGACTAGACCAGCCGAAATGATCATATAGTCCTCGGTAGTACTGTGATTAGTAGTGTAACCATGGGGCCCATAGAATACCGTTATACGGCTACCCGAGACATCACCGAATCCCCACCATGTTTCACTCTTGAAAAATCAGAAGTTCTGCACAGAGTGCAAAAATAGTAATCCTACCAAATGACTTCATTCGATTGCTCCACAGTCCAGGTTTCATGGCTTCAGCACTGTTTTCCTTTTATGAACATTTGCATCACTGATGAACGTTTATGAAATTTCAACTTGCCCTGTAAATCCCTGTTTATGGAGCTCCCTTCGTGTCGTTCTGCTGCTGACAGGGTTCGTGAGTGTGATATTCAACTCCCTGGTGACATTTGTAGCTATCTCCATGATCCTCTTCAATGACCTGCTGTCATTATCTCTCAGCACAAATTTACGTCCGTGTTGTGACTTAGCAGATATTTTTCCGTTTTCCCGGTATGCGGTATAAATCGTCGATATGGTGCCTCTTGCATCACAAACCACTTCTGCTCGCCTTGTTACGGAAGCACCCACTACAAGAACACCAATAATTTGCCCACGCTCTAATTCACTTAGCTCCAACGTAATGCACTCACAACTACAGAGAACACACTCCGACCACGACTATCACTTGCAGCTTATTACTACACTCCACATGGCTGTTCGTGGCCCGATAGAATAACCTGCAGGTTTAACTAGCCCCTGAATTCATGTTCAAGAATATATTTCTCGCTGTGTTTCCACATCTTTGCCAACCACATTTATTTAGTTCAACAGTACCGTGGAAGCTATTTCCTGATGTGTTAACAGGATGATAGGACATCTCTTAAGACATCAGGAAACAACTTCCACAGTACTAGAGGGAGCTGTAGCAGCAAAAACTGTAGAAGAAGACAGATAGGAATGCATCTAGCAAAGTAACTGAGGACGTAGTTTGCAAGTGCTACTCTGATATGAAGAAGTTGGCACAGGGGAAGAACTTGTGGCGCATCAAACTAGTCAGAAGACTAAAATTAAAAAAAAGTTTACGTATTCCCTTTTTGGGTAGATGTATTAATCGGGAGGATTACCTTCCTTCCAGACTTAAATATCATTGATAACACGGATTTTAACTGACTCGGAGTCTCAGCTGATGTATTTTCTTATTTTAGAATTTTCATCATAGTTTTGGTATAAGAGGTAAATCCGTACGGACTTCCCTTAGGTCTACGTCATCAAGAGAGAAAAACCAATGTACTGTGTCCTGTTAACCACTTGATCCCTGATGTCTTTTATCGCGAGCCTTCCAGCGCGACTCTTCTCTGCGATAAGGCTTCACAAACAAGCTAACATAGTTTCAGGAGATTAACAAATAGCAAAATGTCCCCCCGCACCTAACTTTTCCAACGTGGAACTCGTGAAATTCGTCAGGGATGGCAAGACCTGCTAGGTAACAGGTCAGAAGCTATTTCTTTATAATCTCCGTAAACTCCATTATGTTCTCGAGGCTAGTATCTCACATATCGTGCGTAGTAAAGATCTGTAGAGGTAATGTGAAGGTGGGTAGAATACAGAACAACTCGGAGTTAAATGGATCTATACATTCTTCTGGTTTATTAGTAATTATTACCGCTAAATTAAGTTGAGTTTTCAGCTCATGTCGAGCTTAGTTTTATTATTATTATTATTATTTCTTTCCTTTCTCAGACGTTATGTCTGGTTAAAAATGGAAAGTGACGCGGACCTTGATCAAGCGTGACCTCCTTTTAACTGTACGGAATATGTTACATTGCATTAAGGAACTTTCGGGTAACTGAACATGCATCAATAATTACAGATTTCTGTAGTTGTATGTATATGTTTGGATGTAGCTGTATTGCGTTGATGTACCGGTGGATATTGTGTGGTATGACTCCTGTAGTCGGTAGTATAATTGGTATAATGTCAGCTTTATCCTGATGCCACATGTGCTTGACTTCCTCAGCCAGTTGGATGTATTTTTCATTTTTTCTCCTGTTTTCTTCTGTATATTTGTTGTATTGGTTATGGATATTTCGATTAGTTGTGTTAATCTCTTCTTTTTATTCGTAAGTATGATGTCAGGTTTGTTATGTGGTGTTGTTTTATCTGTTATAATGGTTCTGTTCCAGTAGAATTTGTATTCATCATTCTCCAGTACATTTTGTGGTGCATACTTGTATGTGGGAACGTGTTGTTTTATTAGTTTATGTTGTATGGCAAGTTGTTGATGTATTATTTTTGCTACATTGTCATGTCTTCTGGGGTAATCTGTATTTGCTAGTATTGTACATCCGCTTGTGATGTGATCTACTGTTTCTATTTGTTGTTTGCAAAGTCTGCATTTATCTGTTGTGGTATTGGGATCTTTAATAATATGCTTGCTGTAATATCTGGTGGTTATTGTTCGATCCTGTATTGCAATCATGAATCCTTCCGACTCACTGTATATATTGCCTTTTCTTAGCCATGTGTTGGATGCGTCTTGATCGATGTGTGGCTGTGTTAGATGATACGGGTGCTTGCCATGTAGTGTTTTCTTTTACCAATTTACTTTCTTCGTATCTGTTGATGTTATGTGATCTAAAGGGTTGTGGAAGCGGTTATGAAATTGCAGTGGTGTAGCCGATGTATTTATATGAGTGATTGCTTTATGTATTTTGCTAGTTTCTGCTCGTTCTATAAAGAATTTTCGTAAATTGTCTACCTGTCCATAATGTAGGTTTCTTTATGTCGATAATCCCCCTTCCTCCTTCCTTTCTGCTTAATGTGAATCTTTCTGTTGCTGAAAGTATGTGATGTATTCTATATTTGTGGCATTGCGATCGTGTAAGTGTATTGAGTGCTTCTAGGTCTGTGTTACTCCATTTCACTACTCCAAATGAGTAGGTCAATATTGGTATAGCATAAGTATTTATAGCTTTTGCCTTGTTTCTTGCTGTCAATTCTGTTTTCAGTATTTTTGTTAGTATTCGTCTATATTTTTCTTTTAGTTCTTCTTTAATATTTGTATTATCTATTCCTATTTTTCTCTGTATCCTAGATATTTATAGGCATCTGTTTTTTCCATCGCTTCTATGCAGTCACTGTGGTTATCCAATATGTAATCTTCTTGTTTAGTGTGTTTTGCCTTGACTGTGCAATTTTTCTTACATTTGTCTCTTCCAAAAGCCATATTTATATCATTGCTGAATACTTCTGTTATCTTGAGTATTTGGTTGAGTTGTTGATTTGTTGCTGCCAGTAGTTTTAGATCATCCATGTATAGCAAATGTGTGATTTTGTGTTGGTGTGTTCCAGTAATATTGCATCCATAATTTGTATTATTTAGCATGTTGGATAGTGGGTTCAGAGCAAGGCAGAACCAGAAAAGACTTAATGAGTCTCCTTGGTATATCCCACACTTAATCTGCATTGGTTGTGATGTGCTATTGTTTGAATTTGTTTTGATATTAAGTGTGGTTTTCCAATTTTTCATTACTATGTTTAGGAACTGTATCAATTTAGGATCTACTTTGTATATTTCCAATATTTGTAGTAACCACATGTGGGGTACACTATCAAAAGCTTTTTGGTAATCAACGTATGCGTAGTGTAGCGACCTTTGTTTAGTTTTAGCTTGATATGTCACCTCTGCATCTATTATCAGTTGCTCTTTACATCCTCGTGCTCCTTTGCAACAGCTTTTTTGTTCTTCATTTACAGTTTTTTTCTGTGTTGTGGGTTATTTGGTGGTCTATTCAAGAATGGTCTAATGTCTGTATTTGTGCCTTTGTATTCTATACATGTCAGCTGAAATTCTTCTTCTATATCTAACATGTGTGTCACTTCGTGTTCTATTTGCGCTTGCTCTGGTGGCTGTCTTAAGATTTCGTTTTCCTCTGATTGTTTAATTGATGTGTGTTGTTCTTTGTTTGTTTGCTCTGGGATGTTTGAGTCCGTTACTGCATTTTCTTTTTCTTCTGATTGCACATTATTTTGTTCCATTATTTGTTGTACTTGTTGTTTGATGTTTTCTAATTCTGACTGGGGTATCCTGTTATTTTTGATTATTACACGGATCTGATCAGCTAGTTATTGTTCTGTTAAAAATTTTAATTCTGGGTATCTGGTAATAAATGTTGTGTAAACTTGTGATCCGTATCCAGTTGTGTTGGTTCCTAAGTGTGTTGCTTGGTAATAACAGAACATGAGGTGTCGGTTAACTTCATCTGACCATCTCATCCTCTGTCTTCATTTTCCTTCTAGAGTGGTTGCAGGAGTTATATCCTGCAAAACACCTCTACTTGGATTTAAATCATTTTCCGTGTCGCTAGCAATGTCGTTACCATTGTGGACGGGAATAGGGTTCAAGCGTCGTTCCTGACCATGACGACGCTTGTCTGAGGCTTCATTAGTTCTGTCCTGAACCAACTAATGACACTAGAAGGGGGGTTAGCCCTATTAGTGGTTTGTTCTTTTCGTCGCCTTTTACGACTGACAGAACATACCAGAGGCCTATTGTTTTCCCGGGCCTCCACGGGGTTTATTATTATTATTACTTTGTTATTTGAGCGCTATTATTATTATTGTTATTATTATTATTATTATTTCTTTGTTATTTGAGCGCTGCAGTTCTGTAATTTTTGATTGGCCATGCTTGACTCTTGTGTTAATATAATAGTGCGTACAGATTTGGTACTGCATTAGAATCATTCACAGTTTGAGAAGCTTCATAGTACACCAGATAATAGACCAGGTGATAAAGTTGATTTGACCTTCTCGTTGTCTTTCTACACTCCTAGGGACAATTCTTACAATATTTTTACTCAAGACTGTAAATCCTCCACACACTCCTGCCTACAAATCCTAAATATTTTATACGCGAATTAACCAGCGCTTGACATACAAAGACTGCTACTATTACTGTCCATAGCGTTATGTTTACACACATCAGGTGCATATTAAGTTTGAGTTCATTGTAGAAGATTTAAGGTAAGTATGCATTGTTGCATGCTGTTAGAGATGTGAGGAGGTAACACTCAACTGAAAATGTTGACTAATAATGCAAAGAAATGGTGTTAGTCAATTAAGGAAGTTAATACAGACGGTATTCGAATGATTGCGATGGTAAGACACATCAACGGCTGCTCTTATCCACAAGAGGACTGAAGCAGACTGCATATCGCTGAAGCGATGACAGTGAGGCAACCGTCGGAAGCAAAATAGGATCGGAAGGCTCTCGACAAAAAGCCAGTCATTATAAATAAAGTAACCAATTGTCAGTAATTAACTGCAACGATATTTGATAGCTGTGGCAGTAATGGTGTACTTGCAAGCGTTTTAAATTGCCATGCGTAGGATTTGAGTTCAGTTCTCGGTACTGTCAGCGATTTGTCCATGTGTTCGGGAGGGGGGAGGGGGGGGGGTGAGTGGGTGGAGCATTGGAACGGACTGTGCTCATCCTCATGATACCAGTTCACTAGCCACTTATATGAGAAGTAGAGGCTCCAAGAATTGAAAACCGAAGAAGTCCAGGAGAACGGTGTGCTAACCACGCCGTTACCATATGGCACCACAATGACGTCACTTGGCAGAGAATGACACGACGGCCGTTTGGCATTGCACGGTCCGATGGATATGATTACGCGTTTTTATTTTTTATGGTAGCTAGAACAAAGGAGGCGAAGTTAGTGCGTGCGCTTGTTGTCGTTTATCACGGAGTAGCTCCTGGTGAGATGTCAGAAGTTATCTACACTATTTAGGAAAATCTGCATAAAAGTGGCAGTAATAATACTTATTCATGGAGAGGTGAGTCGTGAACTGGGCGTGAATAGCTCATTTGGTTGTGTATTTACAAGCGAAAGCAAAAGTTTCGGATTTTAGTGCTAGTTCGAGTGCCAGTAAGTTTTAGATCAATACACACTTCGCTAGAAAGTGAGGATTCATTCCTAAATTATCCATGATGGCTATAAACTCTCGTGATCCCCTCAGGAACAATATGTTGACAAGGGGGTAATATGCCTCAATATGTCCGTTAAAACGATTTATTTCGCCATTTCAGACTCCAGAACTGATCACACCGTCACGGCTCGCTACTATTCCTTAGTAAGGCGTGGCGTAAACATATCATAATATCGCCTTATTTTCCGAAAACAAAATAATAAATAATTGTACACTGAGAGTAAAATTCTTTGCATGATCGAAATTAGAGGTTACTTGACTGTGGAGCACTTCTTCATTTCCGTACATCTACTTTACGTGACGAAAAGAATAGTTTCATTCGTAGGACACCATGTGACACCAGAAATCGTGAAATTGTAACGTAACCAAGCGTGGAGTGTGGAGGGGGCCAAGAGGGGGGGGGGGGGGGGGTTGGGCGAAAAGATCGTAATGGGAGACCAAGGTTTCAGTACAGTAACCAGGTTCAAATAGATGTACTGGTAAGCTGCACTCGTTACGCAAAGTTGAAACAGTTTGCGCAGAACTTACTGGTGTGGAGAGCTGCTGGCATCCATTCTTAAGAACGAAGATCACAAGAACAACACGTCATCTTGAATTATAGTGTGCAGTGTGTTCGAATACGCGACGAGAACAACAACATTGGCTGAGATGAACATGAAGGAAAATTAATATTAGTGTGCTGGCAACGACGAGGTCTTTGGAGTTGCATCACAAGTTCACGTGGGACATGAAAAGGGAAGGGAATTTGCCTACTGCTTCACACACACACACACACACACACACACACACACACACACACACACAGTCACGAACTTCCTCACCCTCTTTAGGAAAACCTTAGAAAAACTGATATGTTTTAATGCACACAGGGCTTCTGAACACCGCTACTCCAGATTTTAAATCCAGCTACCCTAGTCGAGGAACTAAAACTATACTTTTCTGAAAGTTAGTGTGAAACGAGTGCCTCACTTACTTACACTGAAAGAAATGTTACTGAACTTATCCCATTGTCGTCTGGTGTCCTACGAATAGGATAGTTGCTTTCCGTGTTGACTCATGAGACAAAGAGGAGGAGGAGGAGGAGATTAGAGTTTAACGTCCCGTCGACAACGAGGTCATTAGAGACGGAGCGCAAGCTCGGGTGAGGGAAGGATAGGGAAGGAAATCGGCCCAAAGGAACCATCCCGGCAGTTTCATGAAGCGATTTAGGGAAATCACGGAAAACCTAAATCAGGATGGCCGGATGAGACAAAGAAAAGCTGACTAGTTTCTCTCAGTATGCATTGTTGCCTCCTCCCTTTCAGCTACAACTACAGTCCTCTAGGAGACTACATTTCTATTAAAATAACTTTGTTATTCATGTTTCAACGAGTCCAGTGATAGGAAGCAACCACTAGCCAATCGGGGCACGTGCTAGCAGTGCTGTCTGTGAGGCAGGTACAAGAGTGGCAAGTAGCGTGCCAGCAGCACCAGCCCTCCCCCCCCCCCCCCTTCCGCCCGGTCACAGAATTTATTTAATCCTAGGATAAGCTTCTTAGTCAGTGTGTACATAAATCTACAGGCAAAGATTACTGCACTTTACCTTTCGCTTTGCTAGTAGGGTTATGAGAAAGGTAAGTGAATAACATTATCTTGTAGTTCAAAGTTGATAGGTTATTTATGCCTGCTACATAAAATGAGTGATGAAAAAATTATCTCCTGCTAAAAAATTCGTGTTAAACATGTTCTATGAATAATATTCTCGGCTTTTATAGTGCATGAGACCTATTTCCTTTTCTTTCAGGAATTCTAATGTGTATCTGCGCAATACATTCAAAATCTGTCGAGAAGGGGAGCAGTTCTGAGCAGATAGACGTAATCACGTATTGTCATCTGATGGAGATGACGACGGAACGAGATGCTTCATGAACTATGATACCACAAAAAGTAGAAATCAGAATGTCGGAGGACTTTACAAGCTACTCTAAAGATGAGAGGAATTATGTCTACACCGAATAGGTTGCTGGAATAAACTGATCACTTCTTCAAAAACGTTTTTAATGTTGACTTGTTCTGGGCGTAGCCCCTCTTCATAAGGTCTGCCAAACAAAATAAGTCCTAAGCATAAATGTAGGTCACAGAGTGAAAATACGAAAAATAGTATAAAAATGTTTGAAAAATTATCGCATCAAATAGGCCATACAAATGAAACTCGGTCACTACTGTACAGTAACAGTAACGATTTTATTAACTCAAAAATATAGTTATACACAGTTCACATACTCAAAAACAGTCGTCAAAATTGTTGGCACATTTATCCCATTGCGACATTCCATCCTTGAAGAAGTTAGTAGCCTGCTGTCGGATCCAGTCCTGGACCCAATCACGCACGTCGTCGTCCTTTGCGAATCGACGTCCGCGAATAGCTTGTTTTAGAGATCCAAACACATGAGTCAACGGTGAAAGGTCGGGACTGTACGGTGGATGTGCTAGCGATGAGTCTTTTCAGGACGAGCATCGTCTTCCAGCGACTCGCACCCCTCAAGGAATCGTTTGCGCCATGCCACAACACTTGAACGACTCACACTGCACTCGCCGTACACAGGATTCATCCGTCGATACATTTCATTGCCTCCAACTCCGTCTGCCGCCAAAAATCGAATCACTACTCGTTGTTTCTACTTATTCGCTTGCATGTACGGTAGTGGACGATAACTTGTGTGACCATCTTCTCGTCGGTGTGAAACAACACTGGCGCTATGCAACATCAAACGGCGCGCACGCGTCAGTCTCTCTACCAATAAATGGCGCCACCATATCTACAGTTAAGTGGTGTCACCTTACGTGTAAGGCAAAGGTTGACGCACTGACCAGGTTTCATTTGAATGATCTTCGGACAATGAACTAGTCACTTGTTCAAAACATTTTTCATTTCGTTGGCACATTTTAGGGTGCACCCCACCTTCAGAACGTCTGCCAGAACGAAAGAACGAAATCATAAGAACGAGCATAATTCACAAAAGTGTGTGTGTGCGTGAGTGTCTGTGACTCTGGAAGTAATGAGATGTTATTTAGGACATGAGATTTTTATTGGTATTTCTACATAACCGAAATACTATATTGTGTCTATGTTTCACGACAATACCCTCTAAGTGGCTTGCCCAGATCTATGTACAAAGTGACCAATATGTGAAGGAAAATTATTACCTCAGTATAGGACGGTGTTATTTATCTTACGCATGACAGATCAACACTGACGCTCCCAAACTACTATGACTTTTAGTTTGCGACTTTGTTTAATCATAACGAGGAAACGAAGAAACAACTACATAGGTGTATGTAGCTGTGGTGAAGTACATTTACTTCTCTAGGTTTCTGAGGTTCTTACTATGTGATCTGTATCGTGAATGAAGTAATAATTTACATCCTGCTGAAAAACTTAAGTGATATGGTTCAAATGGCTCTGAGCACTATGGGACTTAACATCTGTGGTCATCAGTCCCCTAGAACTTAGAACCACTTAAACGTAACTAACCTAAGGACATCACACACATCCATGCCCGAGGCAGGATTCGAACCTGCGACTGTAGCAGTCCCGCGGTTCCGGACTGAAGCGCCGAGAACCACTAGACCACCGTGGCCGGCACTTAAGTGATAAGCAAGCCTCATACCATCTAGTGCTGGAAGCTAGTTTTCATTTAGCAGCAGTCTACATTATAATTTCATTCGTATAAAATCTGATAAGAATGTACATTCTCGTCTGCATTTACATGGCTAATCTTCAAATCACTCACAAATTCCTGGTAAAGGGTTTGTCGAACTATCTCCACAGTGATTCTCTGTGTTCCACTCTCGAACAGTGCCCGGTAAAAAACGAACATCTATATCTCTCCGTTCGAGTTCTGATTTTTCTTATTTTATTGCTATGATCGTTTCTCCCTATGTAGTTCTGCGTCAACAAAATATTTTTGCACCGGGAGGAGAAAATTAATGATTGAAATTTCGTGAGAAGATCCCGCCACAATAAGAAACGCCTTTGTTTTACTGACGAACACCTAAATACTATATCATGTCCGAGAAACTCTCTCCCCTATTTCTCGATAATACAAAAGGTGCGCCCTTCTTTGAAGTTTCTCTATGTGCTCCGTTGATCCTATCTGGTAATGGTACCACACCACGCTGCAGTACTCCAAAAGCGGGCTGACAAGCACAGAGCAGGCAGGTTTCTTTGTAGATCTGTTGCATGTTGTAAGTGTCTTTGGTTCGTCTTCCCGACAGCATTTTAAGTGTGCTCTTTCCAATTTAAGCTGTTCGTAATGGTAATTCCTAAGTATTCAACCAATTTATGGTCTTTAGTTTTAACTAATTTGTCGTGTAACCTGTGTTTAACGGATTCCTTTTACTTCTCATGTGGATGACCTCACTCTTTTCATTGTTCATTTTGAATCGTGGAAATCGCTTCATAATTTCGAACTGTAGGACCCTGTGTGATTCAGCCTCTTCGGCATCTGACATATGGCTCTTTGACGAATGTTCTAGTTTGCTCCTTACTGAAGTAAATACTCTCTCTGTTTTCCTTTCCATGCCTTTCACACGAGGCCAGTCAGAACTGCCTATTCTGTTAACTACAGTACCCTCCGACACTATCGATGTGGGTAGCTGCTAGATAGCTAAACCTGCAGTACGTAGTGATACAAAAATAGGTATAAAATTTTAATCCCCGTAAGCCAATAATACATAAATCATAAATCTTTTCTTTTTTTATACTAATGAGTAAATACACAGCTGTGAGATGGAGAAACTCTGTAAAGATGAATTAATTGTTTTACTTTTCAAGTAAGACGTAAGAAGACGGATTTACTACTTAGAAGACGCGAAATATGTACATACGAAATGTGTTATTAAGTTAGTATAAACCTGAGACTTTAGACATGACGGGAAGCAAGAGACTGGCTTCATACTCCATCATTAAAAAGAACTCTATGGCCATCCGATAACTTTACACAAGCGACATGGCAGTCGCAGACGTCCGCAGAAGCGACAGAAATAACGATGCAAAATATAAAAATTTTACTGCCAAATAACAACTTTTTAATACACGAATCGTAATAAATGTTCCAGATAACTTTACCGCTGTAATATGCAAAGAAGTTCACAAGTCATTTAAAAGAAAGACGCAAGGAAATGCAGTTTACGAAGTTGAGGGTGAAATATGGACGCTCTTTTAAGAATGTGAAGCTGCCCGAGGGAGAGAAAATAAGAAGCCGCAATAAAATTAGAAAAATGAGAAAAAGTATGTGAGCGTAAAAGGTGGAGAGGCGGCGGCGCCTGCGGTCGAGAGGAATGCGTCCATCAAAAGCGAATATCGCGTGGTGGTAGGACGTTGGTGTGGTGGTGGATTGCGCGGGAGGAGGGAGGACTAACAGGTGTCAGAGACGGCTCCGCCACCGGGCTCTGTCTGCGAGGCCCACTTTTCAGCTCTGCCTTGTAGTGCGCTCAGCTACCAGACGCGGGGCAGTGTCATATCCTGTGTAATTTCCTCGTGTTTCTAAGAGCAATCCCCAAGCAACCCGTTAGCGCCCAAATTACTAACTATTTCTCTTCCGAGAAATAATAGACCCTTTAAAAGTATCCAACAGCGTATAACTGTGTTTCTCGTTCACAATGTTTTCATAGTTGGTATATACCAGGCTGCCTACATCGTCAAAACTGTGACTATAATTTTTCTCAGACCGTACTGCCATTATCTGACTATTATTCTTTTTTGGAAGGACGATAGTAAGGATCTGAATGAATTTCCGTTTCCTTGTCTCTAGATGACTATTCTTTAGAATAACTTAAGGTGCAACATGAAGTCGCTCATCAGCTCTGCGAACATGAATAAAATGAAGGGGATTATGTTAAAACTGAACAGGTTGCTAGACATGAACTGCTCAGTTGTTGAAAAATGTTGACCTTTTTCAATGGCAGCCCACCTTCAGAGTGTGTGCTAAAACAGAAATACAAAGCCATAAGATTAAGTGTAATTTAAAAAAGTCTTCAAGATTAAAGGTTCGGAAGGTATTGTAAAAACTTTCAAAACTTTCAAAACTTAATGATACCAACTGGAATAGCCTTCAGTCGTTTGGGAGATGTCAGTGCAGAAATGTTATTCGTGAGATACAGAACACACTCCGTTAATTTAGTAATAATACTTGTTCACCCATTGGTCGTTTTGCACAACAAGGTGGACAGTTACTTTGCTATTTGGGGAGCAAAATAACTGACGAAGTAGAGAGGATAACATGTAGACTGGCAATGGGAAGGAATGCGTTTCTGAGAAAGAGAAATTTGTTAACATCTAGTATAGATTTAAGTGTTAGGAAGTCGTTTCTGAAAGTATTTGTATGGAGTGTAACCATCTACGGAAGTGAAACGTGGACAATAAATAGTTTCAACAAGAAGAGAACAAGCTTTCGAAATGTTGTGCTACAGAAGAATGCTGAAGATTAGATGCATAGATCGCATAACTAATCAGGAGGTACTGAATAGAATTGGGGAGAGGAGAAATTTGTGGCACAACTTGACTAGAAGAAGGTATCGGTTGGTACGACATGTTCTGAGGCATCAAGGGATCACCAATTTAGTATTAGAGGGTAGAGTGGAGGGTAAAAATCGTAGAGGGAGACCAAGAGATGAATACATATAGCGCCCCCAGTGCTATATTACGAACACACTTAAAAAACAGTAATTATAAAGAAGAGACATTTAAAAATTGAATAATATATTTTATCATGTAGCCGTAAAATAATCATTTCTCTGGGTAGGTTCCGATTGCAAAGGAATAATTTATAACAAAATGATCTAAAGAGATGACAAGATACGCTCTTTTGTTAATTTTTTAGTCGTCTTCACCTTTTCTCTTGTCTTGATTGTGTATAGACAGACATCTTGCAAGTGCTGGCAAATGTAAGCATATATGGATGAGTTAAGCATATAATATATTCATTTAATATTATTGTGCGCTTTTAATTTGTAAGAGGTGATCCCGATTTCATGTCCGCCTTCCTTGAATCAACCTGCATTCAAGTAATTTACAGTTCAACAATCGCAGCGGCCGATGCAGCCAACGACGCCATTACATGGCGATATTAACTTACGAAAACTTAGCAGAAGCGAAATACTCGCCCGCTATTAACATAATATTAATTTTTCTCCACAGCCGCACGAAGTTGCAGAAATACGTAGCTTTAAGACTCTTATTTTCAGTACCATAGCCGAGAGCCAGAGCCAGGACTCCGACTACAATACAATGGTTAACGGAGGTAAGAAAAATACTCTCGCGCGTGTGTGGGCCGCAATTGTTATTAATAACTAAAGCTTTCTTGCTTCAAAGTGAACTGACTAGCCGAGGAAATTAATATGAAAAGTTTATTACATTGTTGAACTTATATGCTCATGTTTTAAGATTCAGCGAGTCTAACATTCATTAACATAACAACTAATTTGAGATTAATATTGTTAAAAAGGAGAACTTCAGGAAAGCATTTAATCGTAAATCAAAATTAAATGAAATATCATTTTTATTAAGGCCCACCACGTAAGTCGGCAACAGTCAAAAAATAATAATAACAATAATAATATATTATATTACGACGGCCGACGGACGCGAGATTGGCGCCGCAACTTTGGGGCCCGATCAATATGATTCTATTGTAATGAATGTAATTATGTGTGTGTCTAATTGTTGTAAAATATTAATGCCTATATGAATTCTTTTATATCTACAACAATAAAACCTCACCCTGAGGTGAGCTGAAGAAGAGAATGTGTAGAAAAGAAAAGGGATTGCGAGAAAGAAAAATAAGTAAGGTAAGGCCTATTGTGCAAGCATCCTGTGTAGCTCTGTGCGGAATATCGAACCCATGTGCACATGAGATACCTTCGGTGTTTTGTGTATTTATGTGTTTATTTTGGAGAGGATAATTATTCGTTTTGTGTATTTATATGTTTATTTTTGGAGGGGATAATTATTCTTGTGTGTATCAGTGTTAAAGATTCGTCAGTGGCTTAAAGTGACTTTATTATGGGTAAGATAGGACAAGCTAAAGCATCCGTGCCAGACGAACAAAATTTTGTTAATATGGAAAGTGAGGGTCATTTGCGATACGTAAACGAATCCCAAGCCACCACCTCGGATAACATAATTTCCGGAGCGGGGGGCGCTCCACAGCAGAATGGGAATAGAGTAACAACTCCACTGCCTGGGCAGGGGGGCCAATCGAGTGTTATATTAAGCGGGGCATCAGTATGCTCACCGATTGCAGACCCATTTGCAGAATTTCTGCGCAGGTTAGAAGAAAGAGATAGGGAAAGAGATCAGAAACTGGCTCAGATGCTCTATGGGCAAGAACAACAAAAAGAACAGAAAGAAAGGGGAAAGGAAAGTATGTCAGAACAGAGGGAAAATCAAAGAGACGAAAAAATGGCTCAGATGCTCTATGAGCAAGAGCAACAAAGAGAACAGAAAGAAAGGGAAAAAGAAAGAATGTCAGAACATAGGGAAAAACAAAGAGACGAAAAACTGGTTCAGATGCTCTATGAGCAAGAGCAACAAAGAGAACAGAAAGAAAGGGAAAAAGAAAGAATGTCAGAACAGAGGGAAAAACAAAGAGACGAAAAACTGGCTCAGATGCTACATGAGCAGGAGAAAAAATTAACGCAAAAGCTCATTGAGCAAGAGCAGCGCAGTGAAGCGAAGCTAGATAGTATCCAAAGCGAACTTCCCGAGATGCGGGACGCTTGAAAAGAAATCCCCGATCTTGTGCAAAGCTTAGCCGGCGAGATGCAAAAATTACAGATATCGCAGTCTAGGCTTGAAGACAATGTCCAGGCTTTAACCAACCGCGTGGATAATGTGGAGATAGATGCACGAAAAAGTATTGACGCGTATTTGGAAGTGCAAGCTCAAAAAGTAGAAAAAGAATTAAACGAATGGCTAGAAATAAAGGATCGCGCCCGCATCTCGTGGTCGTGCGGTAGCGTTCTCGCTTCCCACGCCCGGGTTCCCGGGTTCGATTCCCGGCGGGGTCAGGGATTTTCTCTGCCTCGTGATGGCTGGGTGTTGTGTGCTGTCCTTAGGTTAGTTAGGTTTAAGTAGTTCTAAGTTCTAGGGGACTGATGACCATAGATGTTAAGTCCCATAGTGCTCAGAGCCATTAAAGGATCGCGAGATATCTGTAAAGATTGAAAGCGACGTAAAAACAGCTGTAGAACAAGCGACTGCGGCCACGAGTATAAATATTGACGCTAGCGCTGCCGCAATACGTGCCGAATTAACACAGATCAAATCCCGTGTGACAGCGGAGTTGCCAAATTGGCAACAGGAGGTCGCGCGGAGACTGCGTTGGAAAGCAATGTAAGCAGTGGCGGACAGATAATGAATCCAACTCCGCGTACTGATTACTATAATAACGCAGACTGTATGCAGGGTGCGAGTGCGCAACCGCAACCTAATGTGAATTATGAGCACGAACAACATGCGATACCGTGCAGCGCACATCACGAAGTAATGAGTGTCACAGAATGTAGCAATCAGATGTGCAAAAAAGAGGACTATGTAATAAAACACAGGACATTCCAACCCTTCAATAGCGAAAAACGAAATGTCCACCCTGTGGTATTTATTAAGAGCTTCAGGAATGTGTTTCCCAGGGAATGGACGGAAAGACAAAGAATGCAGTTCGTGGTCTCCTTTATTCAACGTGACGCGGCACTGTGGGCGAGCGACGTGTCCGAAAAATGTCTAACGATACAACAGTTTGAAGGTGCTTTCTTGTAAAAATTCCGGTCCGATAGCGTCCAAGAAAGACTACGCAAGGAGTTGTACAGTCCAGAAATGTACAATCCTAAGATGGGAACGTTACGAAAATATTTCGAAAAATTATATAAACAAAACCAGGTACTGGGACGAGCCAATGTCCGATCTTGACATAATCAGATTAATAAAAATGAAGTTGCCCAGTGAAATTAAAAGATATTTCATCAATGTGCCAGAATACGGTATAGAGCAATTCATGGAAATAGTGGATTCTGTTGACTTATTGATCGAAGATATGAAAACCGAAAACAAGTGGAACCATGCAGGCTGTAATCAACAAAGAGCCGATTCCAATAGCAGCCACAGTAACGGTAGTAACTTAGTACCAAATGGTAACGGGAACAGGCAAGAGCACCGGCAACAGAATCGAGACACAAACAATGGCAATGGTTATAACGGCAACGGTTATAATCGTCAAAATCGAAAGAGACATCATGATGGACGCATGAGTAATGAATATAATGGTAACGGCAATCCGCAATGGCGGAACAACCGAAACCAGTGGCGTGGTTGTAATGAACCGACACCACAGTGGCAACAAAACACAGCGCCACAATGGAACGCCAACCCAGGTCCGTCACAGAACATGTCAGGAAGTCACAACCGACCACCGCAAAACCAGGGCCATACACAGTATCAAAATACGCCATCGGGGAGGCAGGGCGGCCAACCCAACAGTAGCAACAACAACAACCAGAACCACAATGTGAGGTTAGTGGAGGTGACAGACAACAATACGCTCTCCGTTGTTGGCTGCAGGATGGTGTAGTGTGGGCACATTCACGGATGACAGCCATAAACTTTGTATGTTGAGATACAATGAGGGAATAAAAATATAAAAGGAACTTGTAGACACACCGCAGAAATGTAACCGAACCGACAAAAGTGTTGTGCAGGCTATATTGCAAGCAGATATGTACGGATCACCAATACAGATAATAGTCGTTACCGGTGCGTCAACCAATGTCACGAGTGCAAATTTTTACAAGTACTTGAGTCAAAATAATAGAATACCAGTATTGCCAGTGAAGAATTGTCGAGTAACAGGTGCAATAGGTGCACAATCTCATATCATAAAGCACCAGGTGCAAGTCGAGTTTACGGTAGGAAATGAAGCAATGAAAAGCTCGTTCCTAGTAGTTAAGGGATCAGGTGTTGCTTGCATCCTGGGGATGGAATTTTTACGCCAGAGGGACGCAAAAATCTACCTCTTGTGCAGGGAAGTAAGCCTTATGAATGAGGGTAGACGTGTAGTTTTGCCATTGTTGAGGACACGGGAAGTGCACGGTAAATATTGCCGGAGCTTTCAGTCTATATTCGAAGGAATACAGGTAATGAATTTATATTCTGATTTAAGTACAAGACAAGCGTATTATAAAGAGTTTATTACTGAAGACAGAGGGGAAAAAAGGAAACTGATAGCCATGAAAGTCAGGGAGTCAGAACATTTGACTGAAGCACAACAAAACGAGTTGGCTCAGCTACTTACAGATTATGAGCATGTGTTTTCGGAAAAACCCGGTGTTATCGAGGGCTACACCTATAACATCGAAGTGGTACCTCACGATACTTTCTGTCACGCAAACTACACCATCCCGTGGTCAAAGAAGGAGGCAGTTACGAAGGAAATAAGAAAAATGCTCGATTGGGGGATAATTGAACCATTTCTATTTTCCGTACAGCAGTCCGCTCGTGGCAGTAGCGAAAGCGGACGGCAGTATACGTCTCGTGCTTGATGCGCGCGATATTAACAAAATAATTGTACATGTCAGAACGTGACCAGAAAACCTGGATGAACAGATACAGAAGTTTTATGGAGTTAAATATCTGACCTCTGTCGATATGCGTTCGTCGTATTGGCAAATCCCACTAACTGAATCATCAAGAAAGTACACTGCCTTTGTGTTTGCCGGCGGATGTTACCAATTTAAAGTTTTACCATTTGGATTAAATGTTAGTGGAGGTGTCTTCATTGCAGGGCTCGATAAAGTATTAGGACCAGATTTGTTGGACCGAGTAACGTTGTATGTCGATGACTTATTAATTGCTACTCCCGATTAGGAAAGCCACATGGACACGCTGAAATGCGTACTAAAAAGATTTTCTGAGGTAGGCGTAACAGCAAACCTCGCAAAATCCAAATTTGGCAGGGAGAGAATAAAATTTCTTGGTCATGTAATATCACCTACAGGTATTGTGCCCGATCCGAAGAAAATGGCAGCAATTGAGAACTTCCCTCCTCCTAGAACCAAGAAACAGTTAAAGGCATTTCTGGGTCTAGTGTCATTTTTCAGACGATTCATACCTGACCAGCTTTTAAATGATAATACCCTGTTAAACTTGTTGAGAAAGAATACACCCTGGATATGGGATGAACTGTGCCAGCAGTCATTTGAGCAAATACGACAAGCCCTTCTAAATGCTAATCTACTGTCACATCCTGACATGTCAAAGGAATTTTGCCTTGCTACAGACGCTTCCATTGTCGGACTAGGCGCTTGTTTATTCCAAATCGATGAGGAAGGTGGAAACAAGAACGTAAGAATAATCGGTTTCGCAAGCCGAGTGTTGTCAAGTTGTGAACGATCATATACAGTCACCGAACTCGAAACACTAGCAGTAGTATGGGCCATGAAGAAGTTCAGGTATTATGTGTACGGAAAAAATTAAAAATTTTCTGTGATCATCAGGCTGACATGTAAGTTAATGCGCGACAGGTTGACTAGGTGGATGCTTGCTCTGCAGGAATATCAATTTCAAATAATGCATATAAAAGGTTGTGACAACGTAGTACCTGATGCTTTGTCACGGTTGCCGCAAGGTCTGCCTGAGCTAACAACAATACTAGAACAGGCAACAGAGTACAAAATTTTAGCTATGAAAGACCCTACTTGTCGAAAAAAGTTCCTGCAGGCGTGCAAGCAACTGCGTAGTTTACAGAACGAAGATCCCGCCTTGGCAAAAGTCAAACAAGAACTCCTATCTTCGGGTGGAAATCAGACAGATAGCCATTATTCTGTGCAAAATGGGGTATTGTGTTACCAGAAGGATGTTAACAAGCACTTGTAGTGTATCTGTGTACCGGAAGTATGTATCAGTGATTTAATCTGGCACGTGCACCTTTCGTGGGGACACGTGGGTATTGAAAAATGTAGAGCACTTCTCGCAAGACAATGTCATTTTAAAAATATGAAAAGAATAATTCAGAATGTTGTAAGGTCATGTGTAGTTTGTCAAAGGACGAAACCTACAAATCTGCCCACTGTAAGTGAATTGCACCCTGTTGTTCCTAGCAAACCATTACGACTAGTTTCTGTTGACATTCTAGGGCCACTACCCACTGGCAGAGGTGGTGTGAAATATGTATACGATGCCTTTTCCAAATTTCTAAAATTGTATCCTGTAAAAGCTTCAACGGCCACACCTCTCATTCAGAAATTACGAACAGATTATTTTGTTAATGTTGGCAAACCACAGATCATATTATCTGATAATGCCACCTATTTTACTGGTCTCAAATGGAAAACGTTTCTACAAGAGCAAGGTATTAAACACATTTTTGTAGCTCGATTTCACCCGGAGAGCAGTCTTGTAGAGCGTACCTTTAAAGAGTTGAACAGATTCATGAAAACTTACATTCCGAATCGCCACATCAAGTGGGCAGAATACGTTTCGACTTTTGAGGAACTCCACAATAGATTGCCACATTCAGCCACCGGTTATACTCCACTAGAAGTCATGTTTAGAAAGAATGAAACCGACAGCTGGCTGTCACCATTACCAACTGTACCACGACAAGTTGTACCTCACGAACAAATTATAGCTGAGACTTTAAATAACTTAACGAGGTGCACGGAGCGCCGAAAGGAGAAGCATGACAAGAAAATAAAGAAGGTAACAGTGTATCAACCAGGTGGCTTGCTGCTAATAAGGACTCATCCCAAGTCATCTCTGTTAGCGAAAAAGAATAAAAAATGGCAACCGTTGTATGCCGGGCCCTACAAAATCATAGACATACCACATGGATGCAGCTATTTGTTGGGTGACGTAGAATCGGAAGAGATTAAATGACTCTATCCATACAAAGACTTAAAGAAGTTCGCTCAGTAGAGCAACGTTTACATATGTGTGTAGTAGGTTTAGAGTGTATTTTTTTGTGAGTAAATGTTCAGATTTTAGTGTAACATTTAAAGACAATGAGGCACACAAGATTAGTGCGATTCAATTTTGTAGATGTTAAGGAATAATAGTATTTTTAAGCAATTGCATTTTGAAGAAAAAAAAATGAACGTAGGTTTAAGAATATTTTACAAATTTCATGTTGAAAAATGCTTTAAAAAATATTTTTAAAAAAATTCAACAGCATGTAATGATGAAAGAATTTTTCATTAGTGTGTCATGAATATTTTTAAACTGTAGTAGTAATGCAACTTATGAAATTCAATATTATAGTGAATATGTTGTTCCATGCATTTATATCTATACCGATCCTGAAATATGCTCAATCATGTGCAGGATGCACATCACCCAAGGTACCTCATGTGTTGTGGACAAGGTACAAAGCAAATCAGTAAACGCGACTACCGCTAAGCACTGTTAAAATATGTTGCCATCTGCTAAGGCAGAGATTTGCACGAATTTGTAGTGTAAACAAAAGCCACAAATCTAACATTAATCTAGGAACTTGCACGCTAGGCCTAGATTATAAAATGTGTACAATAATGCGAGAGGCAAAGTTTTGTAAAATCGAGCCTGGCTCTGGAGGGCAAGTACGCAATGAGTGGGTAGACATGACATGGGGACTGACCTCAGATGAGACGGAAATACAATTGTATAGTCAAAAAATCTGAAGGCAAGTACGACTCTAAGTGGAAAATGAGAAGAGATAATTAGTGCGAGAGACTGGTAAAATCCAGCACGAGTCAAAATCCAGTTCAGACTGAATGAAATACATTACTGTTTGTGAACTAATCGAAACAGTTACTTTAAGCAGTGTGAAAAACTGTGAAGCTGGAACTGTGATACGGACAGTGAAGTGCTAGTATTGAACGTTCAACAGTGGTAAGGACGCCAAACGCCAATATTACGCACGAAAAACTGTGAATTTGCTTATAAATGTGAACTGTTAACGTGAAGTGAACCCACAGTCAATATTTTTGGGACAGACTGTAGTTTCAGTGAGCACAATAATGCGAGATTGGAATGCGATGCGTGGACTGTTGCAAAACAGCGACCGCAGAAACGGCGAACGTTTGTGCTAAGCTCGTACTGGGACACTCACCAGTGCCTGCGAGTGCGGCGAAAACATAAATAATTTTATCAAGACAAAAACTGACGTGTAATGGAAACAGTGGCGCATCAAAACTTCATTCACGGGAGAAGATCCATGTCATGTATTCTGCAGGACAATCGGAAACTGGCGAAAACTTAACAACAACTGCCGCACTAATAAATGCTTCTTTCCCACTAGCGTAACCATCTGCAGCGGGAAACAAATATTACGTTGGTTGCGTGTATGTTTCATGTACTACGTCGGAGATGCGTAGCAGAGCTGACTCCTGCCAACAAGCGCGGGGGGCCAATATCATCCCACTCCGCCACGCCCGGGCGAGAAAGAAGCGCATCGCCAACCGTGCAGCCGATCAGCTGATTCTGACGTTCCGCGACGGCGAGAGACACGCTGGCGTCGAGCGGGCGTTGACCTCTCTGCAGCCGCCGCGAACGCCGAGCACCGAACACACCAACCGACGCCGTCGCGAGCTAAACGTCGCGGCGTAGATCAACGACACCGTAATCAATTGTTATAATGACCTCATTTCTTTGCATAGTTCAACTTTTGTTGCATTATTTGTAATGTATGCACATCCTGTACTCCAATGACATCCCAGAAACATTTAAGTGAAAGTAATCAAAGCAGTTAGTCTGTCGCTCCGCCGAGGTTTTCCCCAGGGTTTCCCTACGGCCGCGCCAAATGGGGAGCGAACAGTTGACACCACTGGGACTTCAAATATTCCGGACTAACTCGTGATTGTATACCTTTGAACACTGCAAAAGTTGCAAACCTAAAAAGAAGCAGCCAAAATGAAACTAATTGTATTCTATGTCCTTTTGTACATGACTGTATACGTAACCAACTGTATATTATATTGTTATGTAGATAATTTCCTCTGTATTACACTTTGTGTGCAACACACCTCAGTAATTACAACGGTTTAAACATACGATGTCACGTATGAGACTGTGAAAGAAAAATATGCGTGTGGATACTGTGGACATGAAAGAGGAAATATTTATGTCAAAAAACACGAACATTTTTATGACATAAACATTTCGGGGGGCAATATAGCGTCCCCAGTGCTATATTATGAAAACACTTAAAAAACAGTATTTATAAAGAAGAGACACTAAAAAAATTGAATAACATATTTTTATCATGTAGCCGTAAAATAATAATTTCTCTGGGTAGGTTTCGATTGCAAAGGAATAACTTATAACAAAATGATCTAAAGAGATGACAAGATACGCTCTTTTGTTAATTTTTTAGTCGTCTTCACTTCTTCTCTTGTCTTGAATACATAGCTTTAAGACTCTTATTTTCAGTACCATAGCCGAGAGCCAGAGCCAGGACTCCGACTACAATACAATGGTTAACGGAGGTAAGAAAAATACTCTCGCGCGTGTGTGGGCCGCAATTGTAATTAATAACTAAAGCTTTCTTGCTTCAAAGTGAACTGACTAGCCGAGGAAATTAATATGAAAAGTTTATTACATTGTTCAACTTATATGCTCATGTTTTAAGATTCAGCGAGTCTAACATTCATTAACATAACAAATAATTTGAGATTAATATTGTTAAAAAGGAGAACTTCAGGAAAGCATTTAATTGTAAATCAGAGTTAAATGAAATATCATTTTTATTAAGGCACACCGCGTAAGTCGGCTACAGTCAAAAAATAATAATAACATTAATAATATGTTAAATTACGAGGATATTGAAAGGGTAATGCAGTATGTAAAGGGGGACGAGAATCTAATAGTCATGGGCGACTGGAATGCAGTTGTAGGGGAAGGAGTAGAAGGAAAGGTTACAGGAGAATATGGGCTTGGGACAAGGAATGAAAGAGGAGAAAGACTAATTGAGTTCTGTAACAAGTTTCAGCTAGTAATAGCGAATACCCTGTTCAAGAATCACAAGAGGAGGAGGTATACTTGGAAAAGGCCGGGAGATACGGGAAGATTTCAATTAGATTACATCATGGTCAGACAGAGATTCCGAAATCAGATACTGGATTGTAAGGCGTACCCAGGAGCAGATATAGACTCAGATCACAATATAGTAGTGATGATGAGTAGACTGAAGTTCAAGACATTAGTCAGGAAGAATCAGTACGCAAAGAAGTGGGATACGGAAGTACTAAGGAATGACGAGATACGTTTGAAGTTCTCTAACGCTATAGATACAGCAATAAGGAATAGCGCAGTAGGCAGTACAGTTGAAGAGGAATGGACATCTCTAAAAAGGGCCATCACAGAAGTTGGGAAGGAAAACATAGGTACAAAGAAGGTATCTGCGAAGAAACCATGGGTAACAGAAGAAATACTTCAGTTGATTGATGGAAGGATGAAGTACAAACATGCTCCGGGAAAATCAGGAATACACAAGTACAAGTCGCTGAGGAATGAAATAAACAGGAAGTGCAGGGACGCTAAGACGAAATGGCTGCAGGAAAAATGTGAAGACATCGAAAAAGATATGATTGTCGGAAGGACAGACTCAGCATACAGGAAAGTCAAAACTACCTTTGGTGACATTAAAAGCAACGGTGGTAACATTAAGAGTGCAACGGGAATTCCACTGTTAAATGCAGAGGAGAGCGCAGATAGGTGGAAAGAATACATTGAAAGCCTCTATGAGGGTGAAGATTTGTCTGGTGTGATAGAAGAAGAAACAGGAGTCGATTTAGAAGAGATAGGGGATCCAGTATTAGAATCGGAATTTAAAAGAGCTTTGGAGGACTTACGGTCAAATAAGGCAGAAGGGATAGATAACATTCCATCAGATTTCTAAAATCATTGGGGGAGGTGGCAACAAAACGACTATTCACGTTGGTGTGTAGAATATTTGAGTCTGGCAATATACCATTTGATTTTCGGAAAAGCATCATCCACACAATTCCGAAGACGGCAAGAGCTGACAAGTGCGAGAATTATCGCACAATCAGCTTAACAGCTCATGCATCGAAGCTGCTTACAAGAATAATATACAGAAGGTGACGATCAGTTTGGCTTTAGGAAAAGTAAAGGGACGAGAGAGGCAATTCTGACGTTACGGCTAATAATGGAAGCAAGGCTAAAGACAAATCAAGACACTTTCATAGGATTTGTCGACCTGGAAAAAGCGTTCGACAATATAAAATGCTGCAAGCTGTTCGAGATTCTGAAGAAATTAAGGGTAAGCTATAGGGAGAGACGGGTCATATACAATATGTACAACAACCAAGAGGAAATAATAAGAGTGGACGATCAAGAACGAAGTGCTCGTATTAAGATGGGTGTAAGACAAGGCTGTAGCCTTTCGCCCCTACTCTTCAATCTGTACATCGAGGAAGCAATGATGGAAATAAAAGAAAGGGTCAAGAGTGGAATTAAAATACAAGGTGAAAGGATATCAATGATACGATTCGCTGATGACATTGCTATCCTGAGTGAAAGTGAAGAAGAATTAAATGATCTGCTGAACGGAATGAACAGTCTAATGAGTACACAGTATGGTTTGAGAGTAAATCGGAGAAAGACGAAGGTAATGAGAAGTAGTAGAAATGAGAACAACGAGAAACTTAATATCAGGATTGATGGTCACGAAGTCAATGAAGTTAAGAAATTCTGCTACCTAGGCAGTAAAATAACCAATGACGGACGGAGCAAGGAGGACATCAAAAGCAGACTCGCTATGGCAAAGAAGGCATTTCTGGCCGAGAGAAGTCTACTAATATCAAATACCGGCCTTAATTTGAGGAAGAAATTTCTGAGGATGTACGTCTGGAGTACAGCATTGTATGGTAGTGAAACATGGACCGTGGGAAAACCGGAACAGAAGAGAATCGAAGCATTTGAGATGTGGTGCTACAGACGAATGTTGAAAATTAGGTGGACTGATAAGGTAAGGAATGAGGAGGTTCTACGCAGAATCGGAGAGGAAAGGAATATGTGGAAAACACTGATAAGGAGAAGGGATAGGATGATAGGACATCTGCTAGGACATGAGGGAATGACTTCCATGGTACTAGAGGGAGCTGTAGAGGGCAAAAACTGTAGAGGAAGACAGAGATTGGAATACGTCAAGCAAATAATTGAGGACGTAGGTTGCAAGTGCTACCTTGAGATGAAGAGGTTAGCACAGGAAAGGAATTCGTGGCGGGCCGCATCAAACCAGTCAGTAGACTGAGGAGCAAAAAAAAAAAAATTACGACGGCCGACGGACGCGAGATACACTAAGCAGATTCAGAAGGATATAGGCTGCAGTAGTACTGGTGTTAATACTCTTCATAAAGGTAACTTCTTGTGTTATTCAATATTTTGGGAACTATTAGATATTAGCAACATTTCAATAATTTCTTGAAAATAAATAATATCTTTTTGTACTCTATAATTGTGCGGGTAAAGCTCTCTCTCTCTCTCTCTCTCTCTCTCTCTCTCTCTCTCTCTCTCTCTCTCCCCCCTCACTCTTTTTTTTTATTTTGTAGCAACCGATATTCCGTTACCTGTATTCAGAAATCTACATTTCTACATCTACATAAGTATTTGACCATTGAATATTAGCGTAAATTATTTACTATGTAACTTTATGTATCATGAACATAAATATGAAAGACGTAAGAATAGTAAGCATTCTACATAGAATTATGACAATAAACACATGGATCAATAAACTAGAAATACAAGCATTCACATAGAAATAGTATCATAGCAGTGGGACAGCATACTAAAATAAAACATTAAGATCTTGTTCTGCAATACATCCTGACGACTTCAGTGAGTCATGTCGCATAAGATATTATGTAGCACTAAATGTGTTATAGCAGAGTGTTTACATTCCTTTTGAACACAGTTGTAAATTAGGACGTTCCCACATTGGACTGATTACGGTAACGAGGAGCACTGTAACACCTTGAAAGGCTCTGGCTGGGCTTTCATTTGTGATGTGATGCAAGCTGTCATAATTTATCAGTGTGCTGAGGGTCGAATAATGAGAGAGATTAAGTTAGCTAAAGGGAGGAGTTAAGCTGTAATGAAGTTCGTTAAAATGTGAAGGAATATTGGGAGCCAGAAGCCGAACGTGGGTTAAATTCTGTTGCACAGTTTAGTGGTATAATACCTTGGCATAAGTGTTTCTGTGGAGTGCCGAGTTTAACAGCCCGAAGTAACGCCATGTTACCAGCCAGCAGAAGCAGCTCGCCGCACGCCAGGGTCTCAGAATCGAGGGCAGTAATCGGGTCAGACACGCCAGTCGAGATGTACCAAAATATTCCACCGATCTGCTGGGGAAGAAGAACTGGAGACATCAGCGGCAGAAAGCCGTATTTATGGACCGGCTGCCAGCTCTACATGATCCATCGTGAGGTGTTGGTGTGCAGTGTACCCCTGCGGCACTCAGCGCCGCTATCCGTTGGGAGTCGTCACTGCCATCACAGTCATCGTAATAATTACTCACGTAATGCAGGTCGCTGCCTGAAAGGCGCCACAGTGAGGCCATCGCCTTGACCATGGTTGGACGCCACCAACAGACAGCCACCCGTTATGGCAGTCATTGCTTCGGGTGCGTTGCGTTAACGCACTGTCGCCATCTTCGTGGGATGCTGGGCTGGCGCCACAAATGCCGTGACCGCGACCGGAGCCGGGGACCCTCGTCCGCCGATGCCAGACAGCTGCAGCAGGGGACTGTCGCTAAGGCAGGTCACTGATCTGTCCTGCTGCCACGCCCCCCCCCCCCCCCCCCCCGCCACCACAACAGATGCAGGTGACGCGTGGTTCCAGCCACCGCAGTAAGAGCGGGCAAGGACTGAGCGCGGCCGCCGAGGCAGAAGATTCGAGTAGCGCCAGCGCAGCTACAGACGCAGCAGTGGGCGCCCGGTTAAACGTCTGCCGGTCACATCCGTTGCCGCCCAGAATATTACGAGAGGAACAAACCTGGCCCAATGGGCCCACCACCAGTGTATTGCAGTCGATCTGTAAATGTTGTTATTCTGTCGTAAGGAGGCATCTGTGGATGCACCTCTACTGTCCTCTACCTCAATCCTAGCAGAGAACCCACGTTCGAATCCGGCGATGTGCAGTGGAGACCCGTGCCTGTAACATGACCCGTTTACACTGGTGTAATATTTGGAAGACTGCTGAGGGACCGTGGTGGACGGTTCCTGCGGACTTAAGAGCTGGCAGTATAGAGCACCTACAGCAACGATGTCCCACGCAGCAAAGGAAATAAGTGCCAGTTTCTGTTGTTTTGGTGTTGAGCCTGTTGGGTTGCCCCTTTTCCTGTCTTTTGCCTGTCATTTTTGTATTCCTTGGGCATACCTCTTGATTAAATTGTAGTCAAGGCAAACGAATTCTGAACCACTCAGGTTCTCTAATGACTTAGGAATCATACTGACAAATTACAGATAGAGGTAAATGAGCTTAGAGCAACAGAGAGGGAGCAGTCACATCTCAATCCATCCACCCTCGATGGCACATCTGTGATACTGGTTGCCCCCTTTTCAGGGAAACGGGGGGAAGGTGTTTTCATCTTTTCTGAAACTTTGGCTGCAGCCGCCAAATTGGGCGGTTGGAGTAAGGAGCACTTACTACGTGTCGCTAAATCGATGTTAAGGGGAGACGCTAGAGCACATGTTATGTGTAATGAGAATCTGTTGTAGGCTAAAATATTTGAAATTTTTCAGGAATGGTTACTAGAGAGATATTGTAAGAACAATACCGCATGATATTGTCGGGAGAAATTTACTAAGGTATTTTTTTAAGGATGATGAATCTACTGAAAGTTTCACCGACTGTATTCGTAAAATCAATGTAGGTACCTATGAGTTCACGGATGATCGTAGGGTTATATCGATAATTTTGCAGGAAGCAGAGCAGAGGGCTCTTGATGCATTTTTGAGGGGGCTACAATAGGAAAAGTTCGTTTACAATTTCCTAAGTATATGAGTGAAGCAGTGAATATTGCGCCATCGTTAGAGAAAATTGAATCACAGGTTAGGTCAAGTGAATGTAAGACATTGTTTAGTACGGACATAAACTGATTTCTGTGTGGGAGAAAGGGTCATGTACAAATACATCGCGGGGAGCAAAGTTGCAGGTATCGTAAGAAATTTGGTCACTCAGATCGGAAATGTTGTAAAAAGAATCGGCAACAACAAAAGTCTCAATCGCAGAGTTGATTTTACGGGCAGTAGTTAAACGCCGCTAGGAGGGTATTGTCCACTGTGCCATGCTCACAGTAAGTTAGCATGTGTGACAAAACAGTGACAGATATTTCTCTGAACAGCTCTGTGGGGGATAAATTATGTAAAACGTTGTTGGATACTGGTTCTCAGGTATCGCTCCAAGTAAGCGAGTATTAGAGGCAAACGGGTTAACTGCACCACGGTGGACGTTAAGTGGCGTAGGTGGAGGACATGCTGGAGTGTTGAAGTTCCGGGTGGCTGAGGGTAACTTCCAAGTGGATGTAGAAGTTCTCCCCATGGTTAGCGGTAGTTACGGTGTGGTTCTCGGACTTTTTCCTGGTTTGCACATTGCGCCATAATTGCCCTGGAACGGCATACAGTAGAACTGATGAAACTTTTTTTCAGCTAGGCTCTGCAGCCGGAATACCTTCACTGTCGCAAGATCCGCCCCCTGGCCAAGGGAACCCAATTAAACTGGGTACAATGTCCCTTAAGGTCAATTCGCGGAATCGCACGCCGAAAGGTAAAGAAAGTCTGGATCGATATTGGTACTGAAATGCGAGGGATTCGTTGTGCGTCGTTGAACCTTTGGTCGACAACATAGTATGAGATGGAATTGGTTGGTTTATAAGACGTAGCGTATCCTACATCCAGGAGTAGGGTAGTGCCTGTCATTATTGATAATGTTGGTCCCAAGGAAGTAAAGTTGTCGCAAGGTACCCTAGTTGTGAATTTAGGAGTGCTACAAACTACATAATGCCAGGAGGTCCGTCGGCTAGTCAGAGCTAAGGACTAAGGTAGTATATTAGGAAGCACAGGATAGAGCATTAATGGAGAAGCTGTTGAGTGAGTAAGTGGAACTATTCAACCCCTCTCCATTACCCTCAACACCGCTAGTACAGCACCATATTCGTACTGGAAGTGAAGCACCATCTACAAACGACTGTATCGAGTTCCAAGGCATTTAGAGCGGATTATGACAGAGTTTATAGATGAGCAACTTAGACACGGCATGATGGAGCCTAGCCGCGCGGGATTCGCCGAGCGGTCTAGGGGGCTGCAGTCATGGACTGTGCGGCTGGTCCCGGCGGAGGTTCGAGTCCTCCCTCGGGCATGGGTGTGTGTGTTTGTCCTTAGGATAATTTAGGTTGTGTGTAAGCTTAGGGACTGCTGATCTTAGCAGTTAAGTCCCATAAGATTTCACACACATTTGAACATTGTTTTGATAGAATTTAGTTGTAGTTCCTGGTCCGCTTCTCTTGTAATTGTAAGCAAAAATCACCAGATGGTGGCAAAGAATATCGTTTGTATTGTGACTACCGGTTCTTCAGGCACAAAACGGTGTCGGATGCTTATCCTATGCCTAATATAAAAGAGACATTGGGCAACCTGCTTCAGTGTCAGTACTTTACGTCGTCGCTGCATAAAACTCAAAAGTTCACCAGAGCACATGGTTATCCACGTATGAAGTAATTTTTAGTCACAAGATGCTGTCGCTCGTTGAGTTTTCCAAAACCCCGCTACAAGAAGATATCCTCTCAGTGAAGGATTTCACTAGATGAGTGAAACTTACCTGGAGTCTAGTGCAAAACATGAATATGAAGGCTTTAGCGAAGTAGGAAAGGGCGCATGATGGGTAAGCAATGTTAACTAACTACCATGTGGTTCAAATGGTTCAAATGGCTCTGAGCACTATGGGACTCAACTGCTGAGGTCATTAGTCCCCTAGAACTTAGAACTAGTTAAACCTAACTAACCTAAGGACATCACAAACATCCATGCCCGAGGCAGGATTCGAACCTGCGACCGTAGCGGTCTTGCGGTTCCAGACTGCAGCGCCTTTAACCGCACGGCCACTTCGGCCGGCTAACTACCATGTGGATTAGTGGGTTATTTTAACGAATCCTTATGTGTCGAAGGGGAAAACAGAGAAGTTTGTGTCACAGTGTAATGGTTCTTACCAGGTAAAAAAGAGGACGTCGCCGGTTAACGTTAAATTGCAGTTCCCCACCCGCCCTTACATAATCCGCGTAAGCCGAATTCCGCCGTTTAAGGACAATTTGCCTCTTATGACGCCAGTTTCTGTAGAGGGGGACAGAAACGACACACGAGGAGGAGAAAAAGGAGAAAGCGAAGGAAGCAGGATAATATGGGGAATCAATAGTATCTGCTAAGTTCTAGAACAGGCATGTGGGACTGATATTAGATTTTTCTTTTCGCGTACCATCTCGGATGACAGGAACCATAGCCATCACTGTGGTCCATTCCTTAATTTGCGTACCTGACCTACCTTCCTCGGTTTTGCCCCCCCCTCCCCCCTCCCCCCACCTGACGCCTTTACGCCTTTCGTTTGTTAACGATGCCACTGATGAGGGCTTGCTCACCTCGTCGGATCAGGTGGTTGCCACCCAACCGGGTGGTGTTACCGTGGAACACCACCGAGAGTACGATAAAAGCTACAGAAATAAGCAGCAGCAGTACCAGTTGGTAACTAATGAATGGTTCATCAACATCAGTTGATTGTATGTACCTTGTGGTGATCGAATTCACGTATTTCTTGTTCAAGAGAAGTTTCCCAAATTCCACCCCTCCCAACCTTCATCCTATGGGTTCGAACCGAACAGAACGGGACACCCCCGACAAGGCAGCGTAATGAGTGAACAGTCATGAAACCGAAGACTAGGTGTGCTCACGGCCGGTAAGGAACAATTTTGTATAAGAGGGACAAATGTAGTGTAATTAGTAAGGGACAAGCCACATTGTACAGTTCAAAGGTTGTGGAAAGTGTAAATTTGATACAAATCCAGTATTTGCAGGGGGCTCAAAAGCATTCAAATCGAGTCGACTATAAACAGACGTAGAGGCAGAATGCGGCGATGCATTATTTCCGTAGAAGGGTGAAGTGTATGGGATCGAATGATGAGAATGATAAAGTTACTTAAAGATAGGAATTTTGTAGTAATTAAATTAGTTGAAATATGAAAGAATATGGGGAGCCAGAAGTGCTATCGTACCAAGGCAAAGCTGTGTCAGGAGAGAGCCGATTTAAACAACACGAAGTAGAACAATGTGTTACCAGCCGCCCGCATCTCGTGGTCGTGCGGTAGCGTTCTCGCTTCCCACGCCCGGGTTCCCGGGTTCGATTCCCGGCGGGGTCAGGGATTTTCTCTGCCTCGTGATGGCTGGGTGTTGTGTGCTGTCCTTAGGTTAGTTAGGTTTAAGTAGTTCTAAGTTCTAGGGGACTGATGACCTTAGATGTTAAGTCCCATAGTGCTCAGAGCCATTTGAACCATTTTTTGTTACCAGCCAGCGGTGGACGTGACAAGGAGGAGCCCGTCCGCACGCCAGAGTGTCAACGCCGAGGGCGGTAATCAGGTGTGTTACTTCCGCCGAGAAACACCAGAATATTTCACTGACCTACTGAGGATGAAGAACAGCAGACATCAGAAGCCGAAAGCCATACTTACGGATCGGCAGTCAGATCGCCAACATCGTCCATCGTGAGGTGGTAAAGCCGCCACCACTTCGGCGTCTACACTGCCATTGCAATCATCGTAATGATCACCGTCGTAATGCAGACCGTCGCCTAGGAGACCTCACCCAGTTACGGAATCGTCGGACGCCATAGCATGCAGCCCCCTGTCAGGGGAGTCATCACTTGGGGTGCGTTGCGTTAACGCACTGTCGCCATCGTCCTGGGACGCTGAGGCCACAAACACTGTTACCGGGGTCAGAGCCGGAGACGCTGGCCCGTCGACGCCAGACAGCTACAGCAGAGGATGGTCCCCGCCCCCAGCCATCACCACAACAGAGGCCTGGTTCCAACAACCGCAGTAAGAGCCTGAAAGACAGTAGCGCGGCCTCCGAGGCAACAGATTCGAGTTACGCCAATGCAGCTGCAGACCTAGCAGAGGCCGCCCGGGTGACGGCCCGCCAGCCACCTCCGTCACCGCCGTGAATATTCCGAGCGGAGCAAACTTCGCTCAGACGTCCCGCAACCGATTTATTGGAGTTGATCATTCTTTCATCAGAAGCCATCCGTGGATACACTCTCACCACCCGCTTCCTCACACCCAACAGAGAATTCATGTTCGTATCTGGCGCCGGCCAGGGTTGTCCCATGTTCGTAACACAGCCCGTTTACACTTCTATCAGATACAAACATTAACAAATGCATGGAGTCAGGAAGGATAATCAGACAGACTAAACGTAGACGTTCACAGACATGACAATCTGAAATCAGGTTGGAAAATTAAATTAGCAGCCACTGTTTCTGCAACATTTACGCATTTGGCTACGAGAGAATACCTCTATTTTCCATTTACATGGGTGTTAGGGCACATATAAGCTTAAGTTGTGGAATCTCTATAAATTTCCTTACTTTTGCTTGCATATGAAAAAACAAGTCGAAACAAGGCTCCCGGAGTAGACAACATTCCATTGGAACTACTGACGGCGCTGGGAGAGCCAGTCCTCACAAAACTCTACCATCTGGTGAGCAAGATGTATGAAACGGGCGAAATACCCTCAGACTTCAAGAAGAATATAATAATTCCAATCCCAAAGAAAGCAAGTGTGAAAATTACCGAACTATCAGTTTAATAAGTCACAGCTGTAAAATACTAACACGGTTTCTTTACAGACGAATGGAAAAACTAGTAGAAGCCGACCTCGGGGAAGATCAGTTTGGATTCCGTAGAAACACTGGAACACGTGAGGCAATACTGACCTTACGACTTATCTTAGAAGAAAGATTAAGGAAAGGCAAACCTACGTTTCTTGCATTTGTAGACTTAGAGAAGGCTTTTGACAATGTTGACTGGAATACTCTCTTTCAAATTCTAAAGGTGGCAGGGGTAAAATACAGGGAGCGAAAGGCTATTTACAATTTGTACAGAAACCAGATGGCAGTTATAAGAGTTGAGGGACATGAAAGGGAAGCAGTGGTTGGGAAGGGAGTAAGACAGGGTTGTAGCCTCTCCCCGATGTTGTTCAATCTGTATATTGAGCAAGCAGTAAAGGAAACAAAAGAAAAATTCGGAGTAGGTATTAAAATTCATGGAGAAGAAATAAAAACATTGAGGTTCGCCGATGACATTGTAATTCTGTCAGAGACAGCAAAGGACTTGGAAGAGCAGTTGAATGGAATGGACAGTGTCTTGAAAGGAGGATATAAGATGAACATCAACAAAAGCAAAACAAGGATAACGGAATGTAGTCTAATTAAGTCGGGTGATGCTTAGGGAATTAGATTAGGAAATGAGACACTTAAAGTAGTAAAGGAGTTTTGCTATTTGGGGAGCAAAATAACTGATGATGGTCGAAGTAGAGAGGATATAAAATGTAGACTGGCAATAGCAAGGAAAGCGTTTCTGAAGAAGAGAAATTTGTTAACATCGAGTATAGATTTAAGTGTCAGGAAGTCATTTCTGAAAGTATTTGTATGGAGTGTAGCCATGTATGGAAGTGAAACATGGACGAAAAATAGTTTGGACAAGAAGAGAATAGAAGCTTTCGAAATGTGGTGCTACAGAAGAATGCTGAAGATTAGATGGGTAGATCACGTAACTAATGAGGAAGTATTGAATAGGATTGGGGAGAAGAGAAGTTTGTGGCACAACTTGACCAGACGAAGGGATCGGTTGGTAGGACATGTTCTAAGGCATCAAGGGATCACCAATTTAGTATTGGAGGGCAGCGTGGAGGGTAAAAATCGTAGAGGGAGACCAAGAGATGAATACACTAAGCAGATTCAGAAGGATGTAGGTTGCAGTAGGTACTGGGAGATGAAAAAGCTTGCACAGGATAGAGTAGCATGGAGAGCTGCATCAAACCAGTCTCAGGACTGAAGACCACAACAACAACAACAACATGAAAAAGCATCAGGCACCTTAAATCCACCTAAGAAATACAGACCTTCCCCCATAGACAGCTCTCGGGACGGTATCACTTCCTCGCAAGTTAAAACATGATATTGCCGCTTCGACTGTAAAATCATGGCGGATCATAGCAGTGGCCATAACACCACAAATCTTTGGTTGAGTGTGTAGCATTAGCGAAGTCACCAAATGTTTCATGCTCGTAATGTATTTGGATATGAGGCATCGTTACCAAATAACTTGGTGAAGTGCAATCTTAAGCTATATAAGCTTATATAACGTAAAGAGAAAGATAAGTAATTTGCTGTTTACGAGCATCTGAATTTCGATGGTACTTCGTAAAGGAGGACGTGTTCCTCTGGACTAGTATTAGGTTTCTTTATTTATTTTGCAACATCGATTCCACATGTGCGCCGTTGTCAATTGATAACTCTCCAAGAAGTATGTCAGTACATATTCCATGGTTATAGTTATACACCGACTTAGTGTCTTACCATATTACATACTGTGTTTGCAATTTTTAACACAGATGTCCTTAAAATAACTTTCTCGTTTATTGTTAGTGAGAAGTTTATGAATGAGTGAAAATGTAAAGTGAATCATCAAAACCTGGATTACAGTACCTAAAATATAATTTCGCATAATGTTTTCAAGATATATAAATATTGTTTTGCCTTTGCTAATTCCATTTTTCCGAAGGAAACAACAGGCTGTGCATAGCTTTTTATATTCAAGAGCATATCACCTTGGATTTGTTTATCTCCGTTTAGTATCAACGTAAATTTCAGATTGTTACAACTAAATTGGGCAAATTCTCTTATCTTTCTCCAAGTTGTTCTATGTTTATCAATTTTAACATAATCCCTAACTTTAAATTAACACAGGTGAAAGTCAGTATTTTAATATCACTAAAAATTGCGAATGAAGCACTATTGTGTTTGACGTCAAAAAATCGTATTTTTATCATTCTATGTTTTGTGTAACTGTGGTGTTTTACTGATTTCTGCATCTGTATCTTATCAAGTCGTTTTGAGGAATCTAGCAATGAGAATTTTTTTAACATTCTGGTCCTAAGAATCCTACTGAAATTTCTGAAGCTTTCGTAGTGTAATGCTTAAAAAATGATAAATTTTATATTTATCTCTTATTTTGAATCTGACATTATAGAGTTTCCATCCCAAATCACTGTGTAAGTATTTGACATCCTCACACTTCATCACAAAACTTTCTTTTTAAAGTAGCATCCTCAGGATATTTAGAATAAATAACATTGACTGTTAGTAAACATTTGTCCTGAATTCTTTTGCAATAGGTAATTATACCAGTATCTATTGTAGTTAATTCTTCCCGTGGATGCATTTTACATACAGGAAATGTAATTATATACCGCAGCTGCCTAAATGTTAACAGCTTAGTTCGTTGAAATGATATCTCTAAGAAACATTTGTTTGTATTATTAAAAATCAAACACTTGCAGACATTTAGTATGAAGAATTTCCTTACCATTTTAACTGACATGAAACCCTATTAAGAAACTATATTAGAACCGCATCAGGGAAATACCATTAGATTGACTACATAAGACCTTCAGTTACACAAAGCACACTTAAAAGTTAGTTGTACTCTCAAAAATCTTTGATATATTATGATCTCAAATACACTTTCACCGTTGTTCTGCTGCAAAAATACTCAATCATCTCACACACTTATTACAATATCATTCATGTTAATGTTCACATGTTTATCACACTGGCTGACGCGTCATTGTCCTAGTCAGTGTAGTTCCGTGGCACAGAAACTCAAGTTGAACGAAGTATTCTTTGATGTACAAAACGTGAACCACAATTGAGTCATATTTGCTCTTAATGTATAAACTAGTATGAAAGCTACAAATAATTCAATACCTTCTCTTCTGACAGTACCGAAAATTTAACGGATGATTCTAAACAAGCCGAAATTCTAAAAGTAGCTTTCAAAAACTCGTTTACGGTAGAGGATTGCAGCAACATTCCCCCTTTTAATTATCGAAAAAAAGCAAGAATGGCTGACTTAGTTGTTACTGTATCTGGGATTGTAAAATAGTTAAGATCCTTAGACGCCAGGAAGGCATCTGGCCCAGGCGGTATCCCCGTAAGATTATATGTTGACTATGCTACAAATATAACACCATTCTTATCCAGCATCTATGAGAGATCATTGGACCACCGCAATGTGCCACGGCACTGGAAGAAGGCCCAGGTCATAGAAATATATAAAAAGGGTAGAAAATGGGATGCACACAATTGCCGGCCAGTTTCACTGACGTCGATTTGTTGTAGAATCATGGAACATACTTTGTGTTCATAATGACCTTTATAGACTCTGAGGAGCTCATCTGCAGAAACCAGCACGGTTTTAGGAAACAGCAGTCACGCGAGACACAGTTGGCCATCTTTGTTCATGATACACAACAGGCTCTAGATACCGGCTCCCATATTGATGCTCTATTATTCGACTTTCGAAAGGCGTTCGACTCAGTTCCGCACTGTCGCTTGCTCCAAAATTGCTCGCTTACGGTGTATCCGATGACATATGCGGTTGGATAGAAAGTTTTCTGTCAGACAGAGAGCAGTATGCCGTCCTGAATGGGATGATTTCAACAGAAACAAGCGTAATTTCATGTGTGGCTCAGGGCAGCGTAATAGATCCGCTGCTTTTTACGATTTACATTTACGATCTGGTTGATGGTATTGACAGCGGCTTTAGACTGTTTGCCGATGATGCTGTACTCTACAGGAAAGTAGTATCACACGAAAGTTGTGAACAAATCAATGAGGATTTGCAGAAAATAAATGCGTGGTGTAATGACTGGCAGCTATCTCTCAATATTAGTAAGTGTAACTTACTGCGTATAACAAGGCGAAAATCCCCTTTAATGTTAGAGTACAAAATAATTGTCCAGTCTTTGGAAGCGGTAACATCCGTCAAGTATCTGGGTGTGACTATTCGAAACGATCTCAAATGGAAAGATCAGATTACACAAGTAAGAGGCAAGGCGAACTGTAGATTGCGGTTTATTTGTAGAATCCTGAACTGATGCAGTGCTTCAACAAAGGAAATTGCTTACAATACGTTAGTTCGTCCAGTCTTAGAGTATTGTTCGTCTGTGTGGGACCCTTACCAGTTGGGTCTGATTCAAGAGATTGAGAAGGTCCAAAGAACAGAAAGTTTCGTGACTGCTACACTTAGCCATCGCGAGAGCGCTAACAATCTCATTGAAAGTTTGAAGTGGGGACACACTTGCAGATAGTCGACGCGCTATACGGAAGGGGCTGCTCACTAAATTCCGAAATCCGATCTTCGCCGAGGATGCAGAGCATATATTATTACCACAAACTTTCAAGTCGCGCAGTGATTACCGTTCATACAAGGAAGGCTTTTCCGCGTTGTATGGCCATCTCCATGGAACTCTTCAATCCCTGACGTTACGTCCAAGGCTACGTTGGACATGTTTGGAGGTGCTCCTGGTTTTGCTGAGTCTTGCCGACTGACGAATCGGACGTCGAAGAGCGGCCTCAATACAATCGAAAGTGGGCGTGGTCTGGATTTCACGTGATAGCAGAGATAAACATTCTCAAAGATAAATTTTTTTAAACTATCGATTATAAAACGTCAAAGATAGAAACTTCTCATCGATTCTGTAGCGCCACAGTCCATATATCATTGAGTTTCATGGCCTCTTCTTTTCTGTTATATATTTCGATGGCTTTTCTGTATAGCCGTGGATAATAGTTCGTCATAGTACATAAAACTTCAGTTTCCAAAATTTTCACTACTTTGTCACCTGATTGAAGAGCGTGTTCCGCCACGGCTGATTTGTCTGTTTTCCTCTCTGTCTGCAAGTGGTGTATATAAGATTCCGTGTACGTGTGGCAAGGTCTACATTGGAACTACAAAGAGAAGTGTGAATACACGGTTGAAGGAACATAAAAGTCTTCCATAAATCTATTTATAGTTGTGAAACGTGTTTATCTAATTAATTGACAAGTTTATTACTTCCCGACATTTATTTACAATGCACATTTCACAGATCCACAAACTGAACCATTAAAGCTAACACAGGTGAACGATGTGAAATCGAATTGAATCTGTCACAAGCAGTGACGTAACATACGTCTAATGGAAGTAGAGATGCATGAAATATTTTGCTGTTTTGGGATTTAATGAATTGCATTTTGGATAAGTTTTACGAGCATGGCAGTGTGACGGTCGAGTTCGGTTTATGGAGAATTTTGGGAAAGTGTGGTTCATCCGTAAAGGAGACCGCATGTAGTGCACCAGTGAGATATGTCATTGAGTACTGCTCAAGAGTTAGGAATCCGTATCAGGTCGGATGAAAGGAAGATGTGGAAGCAGTTCAGAAGCAGGTTGCTAGATTTTTTAACAGAAGGTTCGAACAATACGCATGCCATAGCGATCTCAAATGGGAGCCCCGGAAGGGAGCACCATTGGGAAAATTCAGAGAACCAGCATTTCAAGCAGACTGCAGAACGATTCCACTACCACTAACATACATTTCACGCAAGGACCACGAAGATAAGCTATCAAAAATTAAGGTTCATACGGAGGTATACAGGCAGTTGTTATTCCCTCGCTCTATTTGTGGAACAGGAAAGGAAATGAGTAGTAGTAGTTGTACAGGCTAACTCTGCCACACACTGTACAGTGCCTTGCGGAGTACGTAAGTAGATGTAGACATAGACAACCTCAGCAATTGCAACTTTGAACATAAATAATTCAAACATTTCATTAGCAGTGAAATTAATTACATCTTCATTACATAAAATTAGAAAAAAAAATCTTTAAAACTGTATTCACATAATAAATATTTTAAATCTATGTAACACAAACATTTAAATAAGGTTCTTATTAAAGAATATTGTAGTGCACATAAGTTCGTTAGTGCATGGATAGAAAAATGTTTTGGTTCAAATGGCACTGAACAGTATGGGACTTAACTTCTGAGGTCTCAGCGAAGATCTCCCTCATCTGGATGATGCCATACGTTACCCTTTATCCTCAATGATGAAAAACAACGTCAATTCTTTTGGACATGTCCGAAATAATAAACAATATTTTCATCCTGCAGTCACTGTGAATCAAGATACAAAATAATTAAAGAAATTAGCTGAAAGTGGGCACTGATTTCAATCAATGGCGAAAGTTGAAGATTTCCGCCGGAGCGAGATTCGAACTCAGGTCTTCTGTTTACTAGGCAGATGATTTAAATCGATGCTCACTGGTAACAAATGTCTTTTAATCCTTTGTTGCTTGATTAAAGAAAAAGATCAAAATTAAAAAAAATTATAATAGTCAATGCGAAAAACCTGTTTCAATTCCCGATGCCTAATCAAATTTTCTTTGTGTGTTAGGGAGGTCTGCAACGAGCTCAAAGCATCCTCGTGAGGCTTAACGGGTAGCTACTTGGATAAGGAAGCGTCAGGATTCATCCGCTGGCAGCGACGGCTGGAGGGACAGGCGATGTGCTGATCACATTTGACACGAACAAATCCACTGTGGATGGTGAACTGCAGCTGTGATTTAAATTGGTGGTTTACATAGGTATAATATGTAAGTACTCTATTTTTTTATTTGATATGAATTATGAGTCACTGCAGGTGTTATAGGAACATTATTTTCTTGATCACGTGTAGCTAGACACTGTGGTCATCACCCTGGCAGAAATATGACGAATTTAGGCATAAGTTTCAATGTAGGCAGCAGTCGATCAGTCGGATCGTCCGTGACTGGTGTTAAGATTTTTATTTTAGTCTGATAATAAACGTTTTACCTAATTCACTTAGTCAAAATCACATAATTAAGATTTCATGCAAACAATATTCCATGTAAACTACTCAGTGCAAGTCAATATCACGCCAATCAATTGCTGCCGTTCCCTGAAAATATATCTAGTTGATGATGAGGTAGCGTGCAATTGGATGATGCAACACCGTTTCCTCAAACATCGCATTTTCTTTGAAATGCCAAGCCTTTAGACATATTTCTTGGAGTTCAACAATCTTCGCCTGTGAAGAAAATTGTGAAAATATTCCTAGAGTAAATAATAACGTGTTAATGAAATTACACTGAAATGGAATGCGCGATTAGCTAGGGCCTACATTCGGGTAGACCGGTCGCCTGCTGCAAGTCTTTTAACTTGATGCCACTAGCGTGTGACGACGATGAAATGATTATGAAGACAACACAACACCAGCATGCGGAGAAAATTTCCGAGCCAGCCGGGAAACGAACACGGGCCCATTACATAGCATTCTGCCGCATTGATCGTTCATCTATGGAAGTGGACGATACTTCACTGATATGTAGTCTGATGGAAGGAGGAAGAGAATAAACATTTTTAAAATGAATAATGCATTCTGACAAAGAAGACCTCTTGACAATTCCAGCAATAAGCAAAATGAATTGCGAGTACGTATTTAAGTCAGATTATTAAAAACATGTTTTCAGTCTTTCTTCTGTTCCTATAATACTTAATCATTATGAGGATGCAGCAATGTTTTAAGCGACTAATGTCCTCCATTCTCCTCCTGTTCGTATTTCCAAATCTAGCTAGAAATATTTAATTTCGAAACATATTGTGAGTACTGACAACGGTCATTGTGTTGCTACAGGGCATATAGAGTACATGGAATGATTACATTTGCAGATCAACAACACAAGAAGTTCTGTGGTACAAGATATCGACCCATGCTGAAAACCCATGTTAGTACATGGTGCATGTTATGTATGAAGCGGAGCCGGCCGGCGTGGCCGAGCGGTTCTAGGCGCTAGAGTCTGGAACCGCGCGACCGCTACGGTCGCAGGTTCGAATCCTGCCTCGGGCATGGCTGTGTGTGATGTCCTTAGGTTAGTTAGGTATAAGTAGTTCTAAGTTCTAGGGGACTGATGCCATCAGAAGTTAAGTCCTATAGTGCTCAGAGCGGTTTAAACCATTTTTGTATGAAGCGGAACTATGGGCCTCATGAGAAAAGGGTGACCCGGCTGAGTCACGCGATTTGACTCTTAGTCTGACCACGATGTGTGGCTATTTATTACACGCTTTGATTACGTAGGCTGACGTGAGGATCAATGAACTATACTAGACGGGTTGTATCTGGAACATCTTAGGTGATTAGAAAAAAAAATGGCTCTGAGCACTATGCGACTTAACTTCTGAGTTCATCAGTCCCCTAGAACTTAGAACTACTTAAACCTAACTAATCTAAGGACATCACACACATCCATTCCCGAGGCAGGATTCGAACCTCCGACCGTAGTGGTCGCTCGGTTCCAGATGTAGCGCCTAGAACCGCACGGCCACTCCGGCCGGCACTAGGTGATTAGAAAGTTAGTAGACAGGAATAAAATTAAATACTTAGCTTTAATTCAGCGTCAGCGGTGAACGATGACCTTGACTTTGTACAGTAATATTTGCAAGTGCAGTTATAGAATGAACTGCGAATACTTCTTTGCCATTCTGATTGCTTCACACATATCGATCAATATTGTCAATGCATAAGCTGTACGTGGCGCCTGGCTAGGTCGTAGCAACTGACTTAGCTGAAGGACATGCTGACTAGCGTCTCTGCAAATGAGATCTCTGAAGCTATAACAAGTGAACCATTCCTATTAAAGTCGGCTATAGAACTGGCCAGTGGGCTAGCTTGTCTCGTAAGACCAGCCGAGTGGCGGCGCTCGGTCTGCTAGCGTCGACAGTGGCGACTCGTGGGTCCGCTGTGTACTGACGGACCGCGGCCGATTTGAAGCCTACAACCTAGCAAGTGTGGTACCTTGCGGTGACACCACAGTGCAGCCTCCATGCACCGCATTGCTGGCGCTGACCATGGCATCCAGTCGATCGTATGGATGGCGAATACTGTCCTGGGATAACTTATGCCACTCCTGCTCGACCGGTTCAAGTAGTTTTTAAGATTTCAAGGCTGAAGATTGCTTTAATCATAAAAAGACTAGTGATACTAGTTGTAACTATTTTTACATAAAGAAAATTATGATCTTCTCAATAACATTCAAATCGTGAGCTACATCTTTAATTAGTATATATGAAATCTGTGAATTTACTTGCTTTCCAGAATCACTCATACAGCCTGGTCCCTGCCCCCAAAATTTATGGCCACTAATCCATATCTCTCCCTGTTCTCTGTTGCCCCCACTACGGTCCCAGAGGTACAAGTTCTCTACAGGTTACACATGCCGTTATAAGAACATTTTGCCCAGTACTACGAAATGTAGTACTGGGGAACAGAGAAATCGTGACCCAAAATATGAATATTAATCTGATTGACAGTGTTGTTAAATTGAGAGAGGTGCGTGCCGTCTCATAAAGAGTCGCGCGAATCACTTCTCGTCCCATCATATCCCACACATGCTCAACTTCAGACGAGCATGGAGGTCGTGCTGGAGAGAGAAGTTGCTGCAGGTCTTGCAAAGCACGTTGAGTTTTACGAGCAGTGTGTGGGCGAATGTTATCCTGTTGGAAAAACAGATCGCCTTCCTGTAGCAAGAACTTCAAAATAATAGTTTTGATAACATTCTCCGCATTTCGAGTGCTTGTTAGTCTCCCGTCCAGACACATGAAAGGCAGCTCACAACACCCCAGACGATAAGGCCTGTGGTGGGGACTGCGTGACTTGGACGAATGCACTCTACGGGGGAGCACTCACCATATCTATGTTGCACCCTCAAACGACTCTCACTTGCGTGTGTGTTCATTGCTTAAGACGACATCGCGCTGTTCCGTAGTCCATGTCATCTTCTGAGTGCAAAAGTCGAGCCGTGCATGTCGATGTTACGGCATGAGTGGAAGATGGGCTAGAGGTGTGCGTCTCCGTACTCCCACTGCTAATAAGTGCTTCAGAATGATTCGTATCGAAACGTCTGGGCTCACAAGCACTCTTATTTGTGCAACTGCTGCCCTTAAAGTAGGACGATCCTGGCATGTGTGCTGTGTGGACGTCCAGAAACTCGTCTACATCTGTCAAAATCTTCACGTTATAACGGTACAGCCTCCCCCAGGACTCATACGAAATATCCGATACTACTTTTTTTTATATGCTTCCGGAAAGTTATCGGGCAATTCAGTGCTTTCTAAGGCCTTGGATGAGTGTCTTTATACATATAATTCTGTCTTATTTGATAAAAGACTTGATACTCATAGCGAAACCACATGGAATGTTCTGGAAGGACGTGCGTTGTCATAATCATCGGTGGATTGTTGTCATTGAGAAAACTATGTACATATACTAAATTAAGTAACTAATCAAGAAATTTAAGTAATAAGTCCTTAGTAATAAATAACTAGAGATTTCCGAGACGTCAGCATGAAAAATCAATGCTTCTAATTAACAAAATGGTAATCTAAAAATCAAGTAACAGAAGACCTCATGATCTTGAGAAACAGCTTACAACTTATTTCCAAGCTATGTATTTGCATTTGTTATTCATTTTTATGTATTCCTCTGCAATTAATATTCATTGAAATTAGATTTCTAATTAACTCTCCAATTGTTTACACCTCACAGTTTTCCAATTTCCAGAATTTGAGGCCTTATTTGTACATCTTATGTATGTAATCGGATAAAGCATGAGCTCTGTACTACCATTGAATGTTAGCAACCAAATCCGAACAGTAATTAATAACATAACTACAATAATACAAGATACATTATTGTAATTAAAGTTCAGAATGATTTTCTTATGGAAAACTAAAGATTAACAATGACATTTAATACTGTATTATATACCTTATTCGGCTGTAACATCAGTTTCTTTATGTTTTCTAAATTTTAATTTTAACATGGAAATCGTACAAAATTAATAATGCTTTATTTTGGAAGCTATTTTTAAAATTCTATATAAAGCGATGCAGCGATGCTGTGACAAGTCAGTTTTGAGTTACTTTTAGAAGTCAAAGAGATCAGTGATGTCTGTCCGTGTTCTGTTTACATGACGAGTGTGCAGTTCGGATGTCAATTAATGTGAATAAATTTTGTGGAGCATGAAAATTTCGCATTCATTCAACAATGGACCAGGCAGAAGAAACTTAAGTAACGTGAGACCTGAGTCTCGCCTGGCGTATACAACTTTCAAATAATTTCCGGGAATTCAGCCAGGTAACACTTTCAGCGACCGCCGATTTTCGGCGGAAGAACACCCCGCCATTTTCAAGGCAAACTGCAACGGACAGGCAACGTCTGGAAGTTATTTGAAACTTCAGTAAGATTCAACATGAATCGTTACAAAGTGACCACTGATACCACCATCATTGCACAACTAATGTAGCACGTCCATCTTGAGTGGCAGTTCACCGAAAGGACCAACCCTCCTCTCGAGGGGCAGAATTTGACCACTTTCAAATTTTTCAGTTGGTTGTAGGAAGTTTTGCGTTAGCAGAAGAGCCTACACCGTGTTACGAGTGGAGGCCGAACTGCACGCGTTTTAGCTCACGCAGGCTGGCGTGAGGAGGGAAGTACTGACGTGAGGTCTGGAACATGACAAGGAATGAGAATTCAGAAAGCGGACGTAATTAGTTTGATACTTAACTTTAATCCATTAATGATGAACGTCGCTCTTGACGGTACATGATTCACAATATTATCTGTTCAGAATACATTCCTGAAGATAGTAATTATAGTAACTGAATATGGCGCCTTGCTAGGTCGTAGCAAATGACGTAGCTAAAGGCTATGCTAAACTGTCGTCTCTGCAAATGAGAAGTATGTAGATAGTGAACCATCGCTAGCAAAGTCGGCTGTACATCTGGGACGAGTGCTAGGGAGTCTCTCTAGACTAGACCTGCCGTGTGGCGGCGCTCGGTCTGCAATCATTGATAGTGGCGACACGCGGGTCGCCGGCCGAAGCGGCCGTGCGGTTCTATGCGCTACAGTCTGGAGCCGTGTGACCGCTACGGTCGCAGGTTCGAATCCTGCCTCGGGCATGGATGTGTGTGATGTCCTTCGGTTGGTTAGGTTTAAGTAGTTCTAAGTTCTAGGGGACTGATGACCAGTTAAGTCCCATAGTGCTCAGAGCCATTTGAATCAGTTTTTTTGACACGCGCGTCCGACGTATACTAAAGGACCGCGGCCGATTTAAAGGCTACCACCTAGCAAGTGTGGTGTCTGGCGGTGACACCACAGGAAGCAAGTGTATTTCCGTTGCCTGCTTGCCTCACTGTACTGAATTGTCTGATAACTATCCGGATGCATATAAAAAAAGGTAGTATTGGACATTTTATATAGTCCTGGGTGAGGCTGTACCGTTGTATTGAGCTCTCTGCTGTGAGCATTCCCTATAAAAGCGTAGCCTCAGATGGCACTGTTGTGGCCAAGGCAACAAGCTATCTGTTGGTGGATGTCGTTGAAATCATTATCAATATATTTGCTGCTCTCCAGGTGCCAAATGCCGTCATCAGATCAAAGTCGACGTCTGCTAATTTTTTTTCTTTTTTTTGTTTTGATGATGGAGCATAGCTTGATCAGTCAACCTGCTGGCGTCGTCTATAGTACTGCCTAAACTATTATTGACTTTTTTTGTAGTTCAGTTCAACTGACTGTAGTGGCAGCATGGATCGATCTGGAAACACCTCTCAGACGTGCCGTTGCTACGCAAGGTACTCACTTGGGGTTCTCGAGCTGCAGGCGCCAGTCTGGGCCGTTACTGGTGCCGGTGAGAGCCCCCTGCAGCTCTGCGTGGAGCGCCATGGTACAGTGGCGCAGCGGCGGCTGGCCGCGGGTGGCTTTAGCCGCCTCTCCGTTTGATTTATCTGCGCTGCGTGGGCGCGGCCCGCACGCCGCAGGAATACCGCACGGCCGCCTGCCGACGGCAAAGGTGCCACTGCACCGGCCCGCCCTCCGCATGCGAGTCGCCGCCCCCCTATATTTAACGCCGCCTTCAAGTGTCGCCCACCTCCCTGTCAGCCACACTTCAGCGTCGACGCTCGCAGAAACTAAGATGATGCTAACACCTTCACCGACATTCACTGTGTCTGTCCGTCGTAGCCTACTTACGAAGCCGAATGGGTGGGTTCAATAATGTCGTAGATACGAAATCCAATTTTCTTAAAGGTAGATAACACTATTGGGAATGTCTGGATCGCACAGTCGTTTATAAAAAATATTACCAGTTTCGGCCTCTAGTAGTAGGCCACTTCAGCTAATTTGATAAAGCTTGCAATAGCGACCCCAATCGCAAAACCGCAGTTGCAAGCACCATCAACGTCAGCGAGATGGTGCATTCGCTGAAGTTTTCAACTACTAGAGGCCGAAACGGGCCTTGCCTTTAATAAACGACTGTGTGATCTAGATTTTCTTTTCCTAACTCTAGGAAAATATACGTATTGATTCTCTGCAAGTTATCCTAGGTTGTGTGATAAAAAGTACTTCACGTACCACTGTCACTCCCTCCCTCCTTCCCGCCCCATCACACCACTTTGTTAGTACTCTGTGGGAACTACTGCCGGCCGCTGTGATCGTGCGGTTAAAGGCGCTTCAGCCTGTAACCGCGCCGCTGCTACGGTCGCAGGTTCGAATCCTGCCTCGAGCATGGATTGTATGATGTCCTTAGGTTAGTTAGGTTTAAGTATTTCTAAGTATAGGGGATTGATGACCTCAGATGTTAAGTCCCATAGTGCTCAGAGCCATTTTTATGAACTAATAGACCTCTAATATTAGATTCATTTTCTTCGCACGAGATGTGATATGTTGCCTGACTCTTCTATGAACATTCGCTCTCGGAATTTTGACAGTAAACCACGTCGTGATCCAAAGCTCCTTTCTTCAGGCTTCTTCCACTGGAGTTGATGAACATGTTCAAGACGGTTTCAAATGGTTCAAATGGCTCTAAGCACTATGGGACTTAACATCTAGGGTCAGCAGTCCCCTAGACTGAATAGATGTGGTAAGTACATTATTTCCAATGAAGCTTGCAATTAGTCTTGAATACGTTATTTTTGTAATACTTTTGACAAAGATGGATATCGTCCTGAGGCATATAGCGCCAAACACTGGTCAATTGACGAGTCACATCGTCAAAATCCCGAGCTGTTTGGAAGGCAGAGCCCGTAATGATCCAAACGTTCTCAATTGCAAAGAGATCTGCCGACCTCGCCGGCCAAGTTAGGGTTTGTAAACCACGAAGACAAGCAGCAGAACTGCAGCACCTCGAGACAACATTTCGGAATAATGGGTACAACCAGAAGGAAATAAGACACGCACTCAGACAGACTGCGCCAAGAGAACAAGAAGAAGAAACAGAAGAACACAAGTCATTGGCGTGCATTCCGTTTGTCGGAAACACCTCAAGAAAAATCGGTAGAATCCTGGGCAAACGCAATGTGAAATGTGTATTCCGACCCCCTGCAAAAACCTTGACTCTACTGGGTTCAGTGAAAGATGACCTAGGCCTTCTAAAACCAGGGGTTTATCAAATTCCCTGTCAGTGCGGAAAATCATATACATTGGGGAGACAGTCCGCACCGTAGAAGAGAGGTGCCGCGAACACAAGCGCCATACCGAATTACGCCAGGCCACTAAATCAGCCGTGGCTGACCATTGTATAACGACTGGCCATACTATGGCCTACGAATAAACAAAAATACTCTGTTAATCCTTTTATTTCTGGGACTGCGTTACTAAAGAGGCCATCGAAATCTGACTACAGGACGATCTAATTAATAAAGACAGCGGCCTTCAACTTAGGCTTGGAACCCTGCACTCAGCCTGGAGAGAAAGATGCGGTCCCAGAGATCGAGGACCGCCCCCGACGGCGGCAGCAGGGAGACTGCAGACCCCAGTTCAGACCCAGGCGCCGCTTCCCCCACCACCTCAAGTAGCCACCGCGCCGGCCGCACCAAAGACACCAGGAGAGGAACGGTGGAGGGGGTAACGGCTAGTATATATAGGGCGCCGAGAGGAACAGCGCAGCATTCGTCAGGAACCACCTGAAGACGGCAGCATGAACGTCTGGCGAAATATTGTGGAAAAATTACGACGCTACCCGGTCGGATACCCGAGAACTGCTCAAATTGGAAATACGGCGGGAAAACCTCAGATCGCATATTGAGCCATATGTTTGGCAACAATAGCCTTGTTAACCCACCACTCCAGGTGATCTCCAGACAGGTCTTTTCTAGTCGTTGGAGCTTATTTCGAAGCGGAACTTATCACTGAAGAGAATTCTACTCCTGTCATTGAAATTCCAGATCGAAAACGTATCTATTCCAGATAGCAGTGGAATACCAACCTGACAGTCACCCGCCATATGGCCCGACAACCAGGAGTTCTGCCTTTTCTTTTTTCATAACAGGACGGCTTTGGTTGTCAGCAGTGGTATCCTCAAGCTCGATATTCTAAGCCCCGTATTAAGTCACCCTACAAAACGTTTTTCCACTGTTCAATCGTGCAATGTTTACTTTCCTTACACTAAGCGCTGCCTCTTTTGGCATTTACTGGTGTGATGTGTGGCTTATGAGTAGCCGCACGATTATGAAATACAAGATTTCTCACGTCCTGCCTTACTGTCATAGTACTTGCAGTTTATCTTGATGCAGTTTGGAATTCCTGCCGGCCGAAGTGGCCGAGCGCTTCTAGGCGCTACAGTCTGGAACCGCACGACCGCTACGGTCGCAAGTTCGAATCCTGCCTCGGGCATGAATGTTTGTGATGTCCTTAGGTTAGTTAGGTTTAAGTAGTTCTAAGTCCAGGGGACTGATGACCTCAGATGTTAAGTCCCATAGTGCTTAGAGCCATTTTTGTGAACTCGACCTCTAATTTTACATTCATGTTCTTCTCACGAGATGTGATATGTTGCTTGACTCTTCTATGAACATTCGCTCTCGGAATTTTGACAGTAAACCACGTCGTGATCCAAAGCTCCTTTCTTAAAGCTTCTGTCACTGGAGTTAATGAGCAGTTTCAAGACGGTTACAAATGGTTCAAATGGCTCTAAGCACTATGGGACTTAACATCTGAGGTCATCAGTCACCTAGAGTCAGAACTACTTAAACCAAGCTAATCTAAGGACATCGCACACATCCATGCCCGAGGCAGGATTCGAACCAGCGACCATAGCAGATTCGGGACTGAAGCGCCTGGAACTGCTCGGCGACAGCGGCCGGTCAAAACGGTTTCGCTCTTACTAAACTATTATGTGGAACTGCTTCCAGCAACCGTTTGATCGTAAAGGGACGTTGCGTCTATTTATGCACAATATGTCAAGTTTGTTTATATTGAGGGTCAACTACCTATCAGCGCGCAACATGTTTATCCTACACATGTCTTTTTCATTCCACTACTATTTTCATGTAGAGTTGTGTCTACTCTAAGAGCGTTTTTTGTAAAACAAAGTTTTTGAGAAAAAATTTGTCATCCTTTCTTATCAGTACTTTCCTTTACTGTTTATGGTCCATTAGATATTATAGATTTAGAGGAAAAACATAGCCCTAACAATTATTTCTAAATAAAATTACTGCTTATGTTCTATTATGTTCACTGTCACACAGCTTACACTTTAGAGATACTACGTATCGTGGGGCATGTGATCAGCATGTCGCCAATCCCTACAGCCGTTATTGCCAGTAGTTGAGTCCTAGGGACGCCGCTGCTTCTTTACTCACGCAGCTGATTTATTCTCACAAACGCTGAGTGGATGCCGTTCCAGTCCTTCCTTCCCTAGATATAGTCTGAGGAGACAATGGAAACAGAACACTCGTCTTTCCACACTGCGTGGTCCAAGTACTTGTGATTACTCCATCCAAATTGGCTATTCACCCCCAAGAGACGTCACGTGTACACAGAACTTACTTAGAATTCACGAAGAAAGAGTTCGTTTTAAGGCACATAGTATAGAAATTATTGTAATGCCTCCATATCTGAGTGGGGAACATTACTGACTACCGTGTGGTAGATACGGGCTTAACATGAGTTACCGCCTGCAGTTTCCCTTAGCGGGAGAACTGGAGTAGCGCGCACTCAGCGCCGGCCGTGTGGCCGAGCGGTTCTAGGCACTTCATTCTGGAACCGCGCGACTGCTACGGTCGCAGGTTCGGATAATGCCTCGGGCATGGATGTGTGTGATGTCCTTAGGTTAGTTAGGTTAAAGTAGTTCTAAGTTCTAGGGGACTGATGACCTCAGATGTTAAGTCCCATAGTGCTCAGACCCATTTGAACCATTTTTTTATGCACTCAGCCTCGCGATCCCAACAGGAGTAGCTACTTCAGCGATAGTGATTCCTGTGTCTGAGAACTTGACAACGGTCGTATTTTAATGGATCCATTATGTGATCAAAAGTATCTGGACACCTGGCCACCCATCGGTAATGATGGCTGGTTCAAATGGCTCTGAGCACTATGGGACTTAACTTCTGAGGTCATCTGTCCCCTAGAACTTAGAACTACTTAAACCTAACTAACCTAAGGACATCACACACATCAATGCCCGAGGCAATATTCGAACCTGCGACCATAGCGGTCGCGCGGTTCTAGACTGTAGCGCCTAGAACCGCTCGGCCACCCCTGCCGGCGGTAATGCTGGAATTCAAGCTGGTGTTTGCCCACCATTACCCTCGATGACAGCTTCCACTCTCGCAAAGATACGTTCATTCAGGTGCTGGAAGGGTTCTTGGGGAATGGCAGCCCATTCTCCACGGATTGGTACACTGAGGAGAGGTATCGATGTCGGTCGGTGAGGCCTGGCACGAAGTTGACGGTCCAAAACGTCCCAAAAATATTCCATAGGATTCAGATCAGGATTCTGTGCAGGCCATTCCATTACAGGGATGTCATTGTCGTGTAACCACACCTCCACAGGCTGTGCATTATGAACAGGTGCTCGATCATGTTGAAAGATGGAATCGGCATCCGCGAATTGCTCTTTAACAGTGGGAAGGAAGATGCTGCTTAAAACATCAGTGTAGGCCTATGCTGTGATAGTGCCACGCAAAACAACAAGGGGTGCAACACCCCTCCATGAAAAACATGACCACACCATAACACCACCGCCTCCGAATTTTACAGTTGGCGCTACACACGCTGGCAGATGACGTTCACTGGGAATTCGTCATACCCGCACCCTGGTATCGGATCGCCACATTATGTACCCTCATTCGTCACTCCACACGATGTTTTCCCACTGTTAATCGTCCAATGTTTACGCTCCTTACTCCAAGAGAGAGGTCGTTCGGTATTTACCGGCGTGATGTGTGGCTTATGAGCAGCCGCTCGACCGTGAAATCCAAGTTTTCTCACCTAATTGTCGTAGTACTTGTAGTGGATCCTGGTTGCGTTTGGAACTCCTGTGTGATGGTCTGGATGTATGTCTGCCTATTACACATTACGACCTTCTTCAACTGTCGGTGGTCTCTGTCAGTCAACAGACGACGTCGGCCTGTACGCTTTTCTGCTGTATGTGTCCCGCCGGCCGCGGTGGTCTCGCGGTTCTAGGCGCTCAGTCCGGAACCGTGCGACTGCTACGGTCGCAGGTTCGAATGCTGCCTCGGTCATGGATGTGTGTGATATCCTTAGGTTAGTTAGGTTTAAGTAGTTCTAAGTTCTAGGGGACTGATGACCACAGATGTTAAGTCCCATAGTGCTCCGAGCCATTTGTACGTGTCCCTTCACGTTTCCATTTCACTGACACGTCGGGATGTTTAGCAGTGTGCAAATCTCGACTACAGACGTATGATACAAGGGGCACCTAATCACCTGACCACGTTCGAAGTCTCAGTTCCGCAGAGCGCCACATTCTGCTCTCTCGCGATGTCTAATGACTACTGAGGCCGCTGATATGGAGTACCTGGTGTAGGTGGCAGCAAAATGCAGCTAACATGAAAAGCGTATATTTTGCGGCTGTCGGGATACTTTCGATCACATAGTGTAAATACCTATAAATTTATGAACCAGTAGGACGATTTAATCAAGAGAAAGAGCTTCACAAATTGAGCATGCTGGTTACACGTTAGTTGACCTCTACCCATTATTCAGGCAATTATTCGGCTTTTCTTTGGTCGACATAGTTGTTGGGTGTCCTCCTGAGGGATATCGTGCCAAAATCTGTCTCACTGACGCGTTCGATTGTCAAAATCCCAATTTGATTGTAGGGCCTTGTCCATAATATTCCAAACGTTCTCATCTATGGACAGACCCAGAAACCTTGCTCTGGGGAAGATAAGGTCTGACATGGACGAACACAAGCAGTAGAACTGCTGTGTGGGCGGGAATTACTTTGCTGAAATGTAAGCCCAGGATGGCTTGCCATGAAGGGCAACAAAGCATGTCTCAGAATGTGTCGACTTACCGCCGTGCTGTAAGGCACCGCAGATGACAATCGAAGGGGTCCTCCTAGGAAATGAAATGGTTCCCCAGGTCATCACACCTGGTTATCGGGCCGTATGGCAGGCAACAAATTCGTATCCAAGCACAGTACGGGGTGCCTTTAGACACGTCTCCTCTGGTCATCGGGGATCATTTCGAAGCGGGACTCATCACTGAACACAATTTTACTACGTTAATTCAGAGTCTAGTTCGAATGTGTCCATCATCACTACAGATGGCTTGTTAATGTACAGAGGTTCAAAATGTTCAGATGTGTGTGAAATCTCATGGGACTTAACTGCTAAGGTCATCAGTCCCTAAGCTTACACACTACTTAACCTAAATTACCCTATGGACAAAGACACACACCCATGCCCGAGGGAGGACTCGAACCTCCGCCTGGACCAGCCGCACAGTCGACGACTGCAGCGCCTGAGACCGCTCGGCTAATCCCGCGCGGCTGTACAGAGATCAAAGATATCTTGCGCAAGGTGCGACGTGAGCTAAGCCTCCTTTCTGTAAGCCATGTATTAATGGTTGCGGAACCTGAAGCAGCAGTAGCACTTCGGATCACTGGTAATGATGAATTAGGGGCTCTGAGTGCCTCTGTGACGATCGTTCGGACCTGTCGTTCTAGTTCACACAGTCCTGTCACCATCGTCAAATAGTGGCACCGCTAATATTGACACGTCGAGCTATTCGGCTATTACTTCAGCCGGATTCTTTGAACCAAACTACATGTTCTCTCTCAAATTCCGACGTTTTCTGATACTGTTCAAGCGCTTGACTACGAAACACAGTTTCTCTTCAACTGAGAACACGGAATGAAATTCGCAAAGACTTTACGCCGTGGTCTCTACATGTCCCGTTTTTGTTATCCTTGCCAGCTGCGCGGTAAAATCACGCTGCAGCGTCACACTTTCATACATCGACCGCCAAAGTTTACAAATTATCTTTCTTAGAGTGTAAATGGTGTAACGATTTCCTGTATGGTTATCGAAATGTGTGTAGCAAGATGAAAAGATGACTATTGTCAACGATTAACATAACAATAAAAATCAAAATTTCCTTTATCATACGTTAAAGAATATCCATAACACTTTAACAACTGCCTAATCTCGTTACGAAGCATAAAACTACAATCATTTGTATTTTTAGTTAATATTCCGGGAAACAGCGATCTGCAGGTTACGTAAAATTATTGAAGAACAATCTCGATAAGACAGTCATTTAGTAAAAATGTGACTGGTTTCAGTTTTTAATAGTGGGCCATCATCTACAGATAACGTACTGCAAAGAAAGAAATTAAAAGTGCTGATTTACATAGTTATTATTGGTTAGTTAATTAGAAATATTCTTTATTTACTTATTGTTATAAATAAATATTCTATATGTGTGCTTTTATTTTAATTATTGGTTTACTTATTGGTTTTAGTTGACTTACTGTAGTTCCTTATTTGTGTTGTGTCGGTAGCTGGGCCGACACCGTGAAGTTGAGATGGCTGAAAAGGCAAGCTAGACTAACGCAGACGGGCGTGATGTACTGGAACAGGATACGTAATTAATGTTAGGAAGAAAAGTACGGAGCAGGATTAATACTTATCTTTAATATCATTGTGGTACATCGATCTTGACGATACACAGGAGACTTTAAGTACAATCACTTTATGGCTAATGGCGCCTTGCTAGTTCGTAGCCATTAACTTAGCTGATGGCTATTCTGTCTCTCGGCTAATGAGAGAGAAAGGCTTCGTACAACTGGGCGGTAGCTAGGTTCTCGTACAACTGGGGCGAGTGCTCTCTCGTATCACGAGACCTGCCTTGGTGGTGGCGCTAGGTCTGCGATTACACAGTGGCGACACGCGGGTCCGACATGTACTAAATGGACCGCGGCCGATTTAAGCTACCACCTAGCAAGTGTGGTGTCTGGCGGTGACACCACATTTTGCTTTTATTTTTACTCTCCACAAAAGTTGGAAAATATAAATTTTCTGTTTTAAATACCACAGTAGAGCAAGAGATGTATTGCGCAGTGGCGATCTTGCGGAAATTCCTCGTCGTTATCTGCTCCACCTGAAATTCCAAAAACCTTTACTCGCAATGCAAATCGATCAACAAACCTACGTGCTATGTTATTTGATGAATATGGATGATAGATACAATAATTTAGCAAGTTAAAGTTTATAAATTCGCAGATAGTCTCTCGACGAATTCTGACCGTGGAAAATGCAGGTTCGCACTATCGTTCCAAACTTCACCTCCGAGCATCCACGTCTCGTAATATCTGTACAGTGATTATTGACTAATTTCGGTATGGAAATGTACACAACTTGAATACTTGATGTTAGTTATTGGGTTTTATTTCGTGCAAAAAGCTATTTGAACATTAATCATATAATGTAATGGCGTCTCACAACAATACAATCTCTCTCCTCCCCTCACACATCAGATCTCTCCATTTCCTTCACAAAGAGTCCATAAAACAAAATCTTCGATTCGGTAAGTCACAGAGATGCGTTAGTAGCAAAGAACGTCCGATTCTCGAAATCGGTATAAGCCTTTCACCACAATCTCAATTCGTCGCACATTAGGATTTACATACATTCGTGCACCATAATAGGTAAGAAAGAAAACATTAAAGGCATGTATCTGTAATGACGTATGCTATTCAGCCGGCTGACTTTGATGACGCCTGGAACAGCTGTGCGGGCCACAGTCGTAAAAATGCTGTTGATGGCTGAGCAGCCACGAGTTAAGTAGAGTGAAACAGGGTGCGTATTTTTTAAAATTTTTTGCCCTTTTCAGTGCTTGCAGCGAAATACATCAATTTAAAATAACATACAAGCGATAAACGTATGACCTTGAGAATAACAGTACTGTGTAACAGCTGTGAGGCTATTAACAACCATTGCGCGAAGAATATCAATACAAATGGAATAAAATCAGTTAAAATGTGAAACCGACGTAAATATATTCTCTGTCTACAAAAGTTTGTCTAATTTCCAGTGGTTCACTCGCTACGCAATAGAACTGTAGAACTCCATATATTCTGGTGTTAGAATTTTTAAATATTTATTTTAATTAGTTTCTGTATAACTTTCCATGTATCACTTTCTTGTCTGCACAAAAACGAATTTTATTTTATTTATTTAATGTAAACTGTTACAAAGACAAGGTTTTCGAATGTAGCGGTAATATTTTTCCTGTTCGCTCCCTCTTTATTTTATTTTACTAGGTTTACTTATTAATGTAAACTGTTGTGCAGCCAAGGTTTTCTAGTTTACAGTTAATGTTTTTCCTGTTGCCACTATTTATACATCGTTATTGTTCAGTTTCTTACCTTTTAAATTGCGCTATCACCACGCTTTCAAATATATCTTTTACAGCGTGTTTGTGCCTCAGTCCAAATGTGTAACATTTCTTCCGTTATTATTCATAAACATCGTAACATCTGCGACAATGGTATGTTAAAGTTTGATGATGGCCTTGTAAGCCGGGAGCAGATTAACGCAATAAATTAATCCTGTAGAACATAAGCACTATGGTGCTTCTTACTTTTTAATTCTCAGATGTTTAGTTTCTATAAAACAATCATTCGTGAGCGATGTAAATTTGGCTGCACATCACTGGAAATACATAAAAAGTAAAATATTTCCCCATCACATTTGAGACGATTTCAATCAGACAGATCGCTCGCAGTTAGTGAATGGAATGCAGCATAAAAAGAAAAGATTTCTGTCTTGCTCATTCATATTTCAGCAAAAGAAAGCAAATTGAGGCCATACACACAAATCTTCGAAGAAATTCCAGCAATGTAACTATATATTTTGAAATGGCAAATTCCTTTCACACGAAACACAGGACTAACAGCATCTAATTGTTGAATCATGATTTAGATAACACACCCGAAAGAAAAACCAGAGAAAATGCAAGACAGAAAACGAAGGATTTATGCGAATAGGGTGAAAATCGATTGAGGTGATATGCATTTACACACAAACAAACAATTACATTTTCAGAAAGTTTTGATGATTATTTTAAGAAAAAGAGCTTCACAAACTGAGCAAGTTAATAACGTCTTGGTCCAACACTGACCCTTATGCAAGCAGTTATTCTGTAATACGCTGTTTGCTAAAGTTGCTGTAGAGTAATTTAATTAGTCAGTCAGAGGTTCCACAGATCATTGGGACGATTTTGTTGTCAAGATGATGTGAAACGAATCAGTTAACAGGATATGTATACATAACTTAGGTTCACATTAATGAACATATCATCATTTCATTCCTGCTCATGCAATTACACTCAAAAACAATTTTTTTTCTTCTGGCTATTACTTTTTAAGTAGAAGTTCGACAATGGAATAGAAGGAGTTGTCCAGGAGAAGTGATTTTAAAATAGATTTAAAACTTGCTTCGCCGCCTGTCAGATATTTTATATTATTGGGAAAATGATATAAAATTTTTATTTCTGCATAATGAGTTCCCCTCTGAGCCACTGACAACTTTAACAGTGGATACTAAAAGTATTTTTTCCTTTCCTTTTAGCCTTCTACGTCGGCGTATTACTGTTCTTCTCAAATTGTGATGGACTATTTATGACGAATTTCACTACCAAAAATATGTATTGTGACGGCACAATTAAAATGTCAAACTCCTTGAAGAGGTACCTACTTGACGCCCGTGGATGAACACCACACATTACTCTTACCCCTCGTTTTTATGCAATCAGAACTTTCTCTGTAAGTGATGAGTTACCTCAGACAGTTATTCTTCACGACATTATTAAGTGGAAATACGGAAAACACGTCAGGAGTGTGATACGTTTGATTCCAAGATTAGCAATTATACGAAGAGCAAAATAAGCTGAACTTCATTGTTTGAGACGCTTCTTCCAGTTCAAGATTTCATCAATATGTACAGCAAAAAATTTGGAGCATGTTACCCTACTTATTAACGCCTTCTCATATGCTACACCAGTTGTCGGTATGGCTCTGTTTGTTGCACAGAACTCAGTGTAGTGTGCTGTTTCAAAATTTAGGGCGTGCTCATTTTCTGAGAAGCAGTTAATAATTCTTTGGAAAATATCTGCCGCTCTCCCTCTAATGGAATTTATTATAGCTCTAGTATCCTCTGCAGGAAGTACCATTTTTACTTGTTGAATGTTATGTGGAAGATTACTCACATATTATTAAACGAGGAATAGGAATGGATCCAGGATTGAACCCTGTATGACTCCCTTTGTGTTCTACCTTTCCGTAGTCTAAATTATTTGGCACATTCTTGTGCATTCTGTTTGTCAAGTTTGATTCAAACCAGTTGTATGTAAAGCCAATTTCACGAAACATGAGTTATTCAAAGAGAGTATTATCCTTCAAAAAAATGGTTCAAATGGCTCTGAGCACTATGGGACTTAACATCTGTGGTCATCAGTCCCCTAGAACTTAAAACTACTTAAACCTAACTAACCTCAGGACATCACACACATCCATGCCCGCGGCAGGATTCGAACCTGCGACCGTAGCAGTCGCGCGGTTCCGGACTGCGCGCCTAGAACCGGTAGACCACCGCGGCCGGCTATTATCCTTCACACCATCGCAGGTGTTGGAGAGATCACAAAAAATATCACCTTGTGAAATATTATTTAACGCTTGTACTACATGATGAGTGAATGTATAAATAGCATTCTCAATCGAGCAACATTTATAGAACCCGAACGTGATGTCCTAAGTAAATTATTTCCAATTAAGCGTGCGATTAATCTTCAATACGCTTTTTTTATAATAATTTTGACAAAGATAGATATCCTCCTTAGGCATATAGCGTCAAACACTGGTCAAGTGACGCGAGCTAATTGGAAGGCAGAGCCCATAATGGTCCAAACGTTCTCAATTGCAGAGAGATCTGCCGACCTCCCGGGCCAAATTAGGGTTTGGAAACCACGAAGACAAGCAGTAGAAACTCTGTCAGTGTGCGGAAGGACATTATGTTGCTGAAATGTAAGCCCAGGATGGCTTGTCACGAAGGGCAACGAAACAGATCGTAGAATATTGTAGACGTACCGGTGTGCTGTTAGGGTGCCACGGTTAACATCGAAAGGAGACCGGCTATGAAAATAAATTGCACCTCAGACCATCAGACCCGGCTGTTGAGCTGTATAATTGGCAACAATCACGTTGGTAACCCACCGCAGTTTGGGTCATCTCTAGACAGGTCTTTGTTAGTCGTTGGAGCTCATTTCGAAGCGGAACTTATCACTGAAGACAGTTAATTCTACTTTGGTCAATGATATTACAGACCGAAAACGTATCTATTCCAGCGAACGGTGGAAAACCAACCTGGCAGTCACCCACCATATGGCCCGACAACCAGGTGTCTGCTTTTATTTTTTTTTTTTTTTTCCCTCCATAGCAGCATGGCTTTGGTTGTCATCAGCGGCACGCTCACAGCATTTCAGGCAGATAATGCAATCTCACACACGTTGAGAGTTTCTACTGCATGTCTTCGTGCTTGCTAAACCCTACTTTGGCCAGAAATGCCTCCGGATTAGGCCCCACTTGAGAACGTGTTGAGCATTATGGGCAGGTCCCTCCAAGCATCTCGGGATTTTGACCATCTAACGCTCCAATTGGACAGAATTTAGTACGATATCTCTCAGGAAGACATTCACCAAATTTATGAGGCACGGCCAATCGAATAACTGCATGCATAATGGCCAGAGGGTGGCAAAAACATTATTGACTTGCTCTTTTCGTGAAGATCTTTCTCTTAATGAATCATCCAGATTTTCTGTAACGGAAAAAATTTGTTTGTTTGTAAATATACGTCACATCCACCAATTTCCGTCCCATGCAGATAATTCCTTTGCGGTGTGTCGATTTTTTCGTCTTAGAGGGTAGTTCAGTCTCACAGGCATTGAAGCCAGTTAACACACTGATGTTACTTCGATTCAGGTTACTACAAAAGTTTATTACCCTTCATTATTCACGCCGTCATTGGTTGCCATCACTGTCTATGACACTTTGTGACGTTGTGGGACTGGCATAACAACGACAGACAAAAGATACTGTTATTAATATTTTTGTATAATTAGCTCTCTCTTTCGTCCTTATTCAAATTTAAATCTCTTCAGATCATCACTTTTTCAATGGAATATTTGTAATACTTTACTCGGTCATATCGTAGCTTTTAACTGTTCTCTTGAGAGCGCCGGTTACACCATCTGCCAAGACTCCATACTTTCCTACATATAATTACCATGGATACCACACACGTATACAAATATTTTTATGTTTCCGGTATTTTTACGGTTCAGACATAGTATATCAGTTAATTCTTAACACAAACGCATAAAATACAGAAAATAATATTTCATATTAATGACAGTTACCAGTAGCACTTTCTCATTCGTCACTAGCGATACTAAATCTTATAGATGGATGTTCTTACATGAAATCCTTCTTATTGAATTGGAGTACGTGTCAATGTTCTTCCTGTGACTTTCGTCAATATCACTCAACTTATAGTAGAACTTAAATTTCCGTCTCATTATTCTATTAGCTTAAACAGTCGAGTAGCCTTATGGAGGTGGTGCGGCCGACACGGCGGAAACTGAGAAGGCTGAGAACTGTTTCAAGGCCGCCGCAAGAGTAAAACCAGTATTAAAAAAGTTGCCGTATAGGCAATACAGTCGTACGAAAACAAAAACAGAGGCGAAGAAGCGCGTTTAAAGGCGTATTCATCTGTGGAATAGAACCGAAGCATCCACTCAGTGTTTGACCAACTTCACAGAAAGAAATTAAAAAAAAAAAAATATTAAATCAGTAAAATTAAGGGAAAAAAGGAATATAGAGAAAAAGGACACGTCCAGACAGACGTACTAGTTAAAGTGCTGCATATAGGACGGGGAAGTGCGCCGCCCTGCGGATTAACGTTGAGAGATGGGGTGATGGTCAGCCTAGATGTGGTTTTTAGGTGGTTTTTCACACCCCTCTAGGTGAATACTGTGCTGCTATCCATGACCTGCCTCAGTTACACAATTCGCAGACATTTAGAACGTCTGTTCTCACTTTCACGAGACTAACAGTACAGGCAGTTGGTTGGGTTACACACTTTCAGTCCTGGGACATAATGGGGTGATAGGATGGGCACTGGCCATCCCTTAAATGAACCATGACAAATCTGTTTATAACCAAGTGGACTGGACTAGAGCACAACAAAAAAGAAAAAGAAGAAGAAGAAGAAAAAGAAGAAGTAGCAGAAGAAGAAGCATAAGAAGATTAAAATTACAAGAAAAATTGCCAAAATTTGATTCCATTGAACAAAATATCATTTAAGTAACGGGGTGATGACAGGATGGGCACTGGCCATCCCTTAAATGAACCATGACAAATCTGTTTATAACCAAGCGGACTGGACTAGGGCACAACAAAAAAGAAGAAGAAGAAGTAGCAGAAGAAGAAGAAGAATATTAAAATTACAAGAAAACATGCCAAAATTTGATTCCATTGAACAAAATATCGTTTAAGTAAAACATCATTTGAAACAGAATAAGCCCCACGAAATAATCAAGGACATCACGTAAAAGCTGGTGCAATTCTCATCTGTAATGGAACGCTTGCGGTAGAGAAAATTTGAGTAGAGTTTCCATTCATTGAAACATCTGTACATGCCCAATGAGAGACTATATGAAAAAATTACCTGTGAATCCCTTGCAATTTGGCATACTGAAACAGAACAAGGAAATCAGCCCATAAACTCGCGCATCTGTATAATTTTAACAGGAAGCATAATCAGTCCGATTTGTGAGTTTTCCGATAGACTGTCGGCTCTATATGGGCCAGTCCATTGTCTCAGCTGGTACAAGCTTAACCTGGGCAGATATGCGACGCATCATTCACTTTTCAAGTGCTTAAAATTTTGCTTGCAATAGATCAACGGACTTGTAAAGTTCCTGCATGTGTTCATGGATAAATTTTACTAACACTAAACTGCAGCGTGGTGCAGTTCTTCATGAGTTGGCTGATCAGTTCGTAGTTCTACGCACAGCACTTCAGACACGACTTTTTAGTGACCTGTAGCCCCTACTGTGTTGAGAACGTCTTATATGACCAATCATACCCATCTTACAATACAGTATTGAGGAATTAGCAAGGAAGGATAGGGCGAAACGTTGGATGTATGGCCACTCCCTAAGAAGCCAGTGAACGCCAAAGTGGGTCACACATTATTATTAAGCTCTTACATCCAACTAATATTAATTACAAGTACTAGGTTAACCTTTGTTCTGCAGAATTTTGTTAGCGTGGGTTGCCTACAACAGGGACAAGCACATGTTCAGGGACAAACCTATTGGTCTCTTTTGACTAATAGGTCCTTGACCTATTGTTCTGCTCAGTGAATTATGACTCCCTGGGGATAATCTGCCTGTCTCAGAAACTGCCCCACCTCTCCTCTCACCTGTCCTTCTCCGCCTCCCCCACCCCTCTGGCAACTCCACTCGCCGATACAAGCGCACTTTTGATATCAAATTTATTCACAAATTAGTTTAATCATTTAATTAATTAACCTACTCCCTCTAGGAAATCCCCCAGTCTTCCCTTCCCATCCCCTCCCCTCCCGCAACTGGAAATTGATGGGAAAAAGACTCAGTTGATCAGGTATTTGCCTGAAACTTGATTGCAGTGTATGGAATATTGTTTAAAAAACTTCTGGTAGACAAAGGCAATGTGTGAATAATTGCTGCTTGAAACAATTTATGAGATGCAAAGCATTGTCTGTAATATAGTTTATTTTTTATTTAAAGATTTTGTTGCAAGATTGACTGCAGAGTATGGAATACTATTTATGTCAAACTGAAAAAAACCACACTCAACGTAAAATTCAACAAACTAAATAATAAGTAACCCACTGAAGATAGCACAAAAAGTGCTGAAACATGTATGGGTGAAATAAAACAGAAGAAAGGTGTCTTGCATACGGCGGAATTCCTCGTCCTAATCTCGGAGCAAGCACGGACATAAAAAGAAGAACTGCAACACCACAGGAAATTATGTCAACATTATAAGGTTGACAACGCAGTAGAGAGTACTTAAGGAATTGAGGCGTTTCTTACCCCAATCGTGAAAGCAATACCATCAACTTAACTCACCACATTTAATAACACCACTAAAAAGCTTTTACACTGACATCAGGGCACAGCACATGCACACCCCAGAGCACTTCGTCAGGTCAACCATTATGTGTATTCCCTCAAATGCAGGCCTCCCTACGCTTGTTCAGTCCCCATGACTGGCAGACCAAATATTGTGTTAATCCCTCAACAAAAGTGTCCAGTGGCGGCAAGAATTTGATATCGATATCTGAAGAATTCATACCGAACCACATGCTCTGTCTGTCTCTCTCTCTCTCTCAAGAGGCAGCCAAATTCTACCGCAATTATTTGTTTCCTATTTGTGATACTAGGATTGGAATATCTGGAGGGATTCATCCCTCAAACATCCGGTTTCCTAACCCTATTGGATTCTTTCCCCTTGCCTCCTAGTGTTGGCAACCGCCACAGTTAGGTCATGTGGTATGAAGTCCATTGCATTGGAGAAAGCTGAAAGTTTCATATTTCAGCTCAGTTGCATGCTATGGCTTTAAACAAAAGGCGGACGCTTTCAACTAGTGTGCTTGCCTGCAATACCACTATCGGAAACAATAAACTGATCAATCAGGAATTCTCCATTGCGAGTGGGTTTTTAAAGTACTATAGAATTCCTAAAAGGGCTCCCTCACTTGGACACAGTTCATGTCTGCAGCTCCCACCCCCACTTCCCATGACATAATATCCGTAATCAGCAAGAAATGGAATGAAGTGCAGTGTAGTAGCCACCAGTTGGGGTCTCCCACATCTGTGTCTATTATCAGGCCATTGCCATGAACGTCGGTACCGCCCTGCGTCCTAATTACAGATAACGTTACTGCATACCACAGACCACGGACCAGATATCGGCCTCCTTTGATCTCGCAGCCCCCAGACAAAGCATCAAGTAGTGGCATTCTGTTGATTGGAAAATTCTAGACTGGCTTCCTGTCTCTGTCTCTCTCAAGAGGCCCCTCGCTGTTTCTTTCTGTAAACCAACGTCTCCAAACAAGCAGATGGAGGTTTCTATCGTTCCTCAGAATGCTGTGTCCCTATTGGGGATTGCTGGAGACAAAGGGAGAGCTGCCACAATTTCGATATTTCACTATCGTATCAAATTATATACTTAACAATTTACATTAATCAAATAGATCGCTTAAAACATTCACCACCTCTATCTTGTGAGAACATTTGTTTGTAATAAAAGGTATTTTCAGTGTGTGAGTATCATGAGCAATTGTTAAGCAAATCAAGTAACGAAAGTTCCGCCACAAATAGATGGTAGTGCTAAATGTATCCGAGATCTTCAATGCATCTCCTCCACCACAACGTTCCCACCCAACGTATCTGGTGAAAAAATTTCTCCCGGTAATACACACTCACGATCGTGAAGTGCTCTCCATCCACCGACCGCTAGGAGACACGGTCGCGCCTTCCGCCTCCGGCAGGAGCATCACATCGTCAGGCGAGTGCCGGTGAGGAGAGACTTCCACATGTATTGGCTGTGCCGGAAGTTGCATGCCCATCTCCCAGCATCCACAGGCGCGCCGTACCGAAGGCTCAGAGGTTGGAGACGGCACTCAACTGATCAATTTACATTGGGGGAACAACCACCCAGTGCAAGCACCCAGCATTTTCAGTCTTCTCACGCAACAGACACATCTGCTTCTATAACCGTTCACACAGTACCCTAGTCACTTCGGCAGCACTTGCTGCTGTGAACCAGATGAGACAGGTCAGTCCATTCTTTGTACCTAACCGCATGTCACAGCTTGAGATAATTCTACTTCTGGTCGCCAAGGCCTCGCGACCACTCCTGCCGTCAGCGGTGGTGCAATGTGAAACAAGTAGCTATGCTTGGCTGTATACAGTGGCACTAACCCATTCCACCGCAACATAGACACGCTCCCCAGTTTTACAAATCCACTTTATCCAATTAGAGACAGCGGTATTCTTGACCATACACCTCGAGTTCCTCACGCAAAATCTAAGGCATAAGCTATGTTTAATGGCATAAGCTATATTTCCTCTAAGTATTCTATCATCAGGTAGAAAAAAATTGTTCTAATCAGCTTAAGGGGGGACGTACGCAAAACAGGTAACAAATGTTTAAAGAATTTCCCATCAGATAGTTCCGTAGCATGTTAAAAATACTAATTTTCACGGATTAGAACTACAAATGATAAAAAAGCTTTCTTTTTTCAGTCACTGCGCAGCGCCACGCCCACTTTTCTAGACGACACTCTTCTTTTTTGCGATGTTTTATTACTTCCTGCTGTCATAAAAGCATCGGAAGAGTATAGAACGCTGTAGATTTGTTTACCTCGTGTTATCTTTGCCTTCCGCTAGCTATCGTTGGCAACTGTGATTGTCTGTGGAGCAGAAATATAAACATTTCAGTTCTGCTGCTAGTGTGTGAATTACGACTGTGTTATAGCTTTATTGTAAGATTTACCGTTTAAAATGCCAAGGTGTAGTGGTAAAGTGTTTAAGGAAGTGTCTAAAGCTCGCCATATACGTGTGGGTAAACAGTTTCTACATGTGAGTCAACGTAATTCAGCGGAAGATAATTGTGAAGCTAAGACGACGAGTAGTTCACAGAAGAAACTTGGAAGTGGTGTAGAGTTTCAGTACACTAAATATGAAATGAATAGTGCTTTTAGCATAATTGATTTAGATGTTATGTTTTCCATTATTAGTAATTCGTGTGTAACATTTAGGTACCAGTTTATGGTGTAAATCCTTATAATATCTTTTATGTTCATTTCCCGGAACTTTCATTTTCCAGTGTACAATGAACATTTTCCTCTGAACCATTGGAGATAGAAAAGTGAAATTTTCGGCAGATTTAGTTCATACTGTAACACAACTTCCAGTGGTACAAATTATTTCTAAGTGTATATCTGTCGAAACTATTGACTTTCCTGTGAAATTGAATTTGCTTTGTTTCGTATGCATATTTTTTTTAAAAATTGTAAGACCTCTAAAACTGATATTAGAAAACTGTTCCACACGTCTGCCTCTCTGATTAACCATTTTTTGTTAGTGGCAGAGTGCTAAGACCATGCTCTGCCTCACTCACAGGATGCCTCCTCACTTTGAAACTGCCGGCTGGAGTGGCCGAGCGGTTCTAGGCGCGACAGTCTGGAACCGCGCGACCGCTATGGTCGCAGGTTCGAATCCTGCCTCGGACATGGATGTGTATGATGCCCTTAGGTTAGTTAGGCTAAAGTAGTTCTAAAGTTCTAGGGGACTGATGACCTCAGAAGTTAGGTCCCATAGTGCTCGGAGCCATTTGAACGTTCAAACTCTCTTAAGGTAAACAACTGCTTCGCCATCATATGAAGCCTCTTAAGGTAACAGCACAGGGAAGTTGTTAATATCAGGTTTGTACTATGTATCACTTGATGAAATAGGTGATACATGTGATTTTATTACGATGGTCGTCTCTCTCTGAATAGGTGAGAGAATGAAATTTGAAAGATGCCCCTGCAACGAAGAGGTTTCGCCTGATTACCACTCCAAATCATATCCACAGTACCGTAGCCATCACTTCCTCCCGCCACACAGCATGTCATTGATATCAAATTGATTGGCTAATTAACTAAATTGATCATGGGGGTCACTTTGCATGGCGAGTACTTTTTTTCAGCAGTCAGAGTACACTTGCCAGGTAGTACCAAAGGGAATCCTGGACGGAAGACGAAGTTCTTTCCGCGGAACACTATTGAGAAGCAACATTCAAAGCTGCCCGCAGAAGGATTCTACCGCCAACAACATACATTTTGCTGAAGGACAATGGTATTAAAAACACGTTCACGACTATGTCACTGCCACCCCACACATAAAAGCTATCTCTACAGGCACACACAAGAGTCACTGACGATATCCATGTTAAAAACTATACGTGCTTATAATCGAGATATGGTATTGCTTCCGAATGAAGTGGTCTTCCACACAAATACGTCGACACTGAATACAGATAGCTATCACGGGGTGTCTATTAATACACAGAACTTGTGGGTGCATGTGTCAGTCAGTGTAAACTCGTAATAAAATCATCCTAATCACCGAATTTAGGGAGAGATTCGGCTAGGGAACGTGGTATTAAGCTGATATTTGCGACTCCCTCTTGCTGCAGCCAGATATTTCCCACTCTAACAAACGTATTTGTAATGCATCTATCTGGATGTCATGTGGACGGTGTAACAGAGATGCTGCAATCCCACGAGGTTATAGGCGAGGGCAGATGATGGCTGGCTGAAAATTTTCACGTACAGTAGATGGTATGTGATGTGAGGAATCACTTAAAACTGCAATGATTGATTAAGGTCTTAAGAAATGTACAAAATGCTGTGATCAATACATTGCCTTGTTAGATCTTAGTGCTATGCTTTCTTGTAGAAATGCTGTTTGCAATCCGGAATCAAATCTTTCCATTCTACTACATACTTCCGTTGAATCCTATTGAGACGTCTTTTAATGATTACAGTCACTGGTGAATCATATTTGTGGCACTCTCATAAATCAAAACCAGTCGGCTTTTTCGAAAGTAGCTGCTAAGGACGCCATACAGAAAAAAATCACAGTGGATCAGACAGTCCTTCGGCATCTTGTAGCTATTCATCAGTCTCTATCCCATCCTCCCTGCAGCTTTGTCCGTGTGATCGTTCCAGTTTAATTCGGAAATGAGCAGAAGTAGGAGAGCCAATGTCTAGAGCCTTCTGCATCCTGCGGAGAAACAGAGCGAGCTGAGTTAATGACACTGGATGATGTTTTAACAACTTGGCGGAAATGAGAACATGTTGTCATAGCTCTGCCAACAGCATATAATGTATAAGGCCAGCGCCTCACAAAGCTTTCTCCTGCTACATGAGGCAGTAGAAAGACAGTATAAGCAGTTAAGTAGTGTTTCTTACCGTGGAAATTAGTGGACTCCACATCATTGGCGAAATGGATAGAAGACAAGGCTTTTGCCACTGCATTGCAATGCGTTCCCAAACTATATACAGGTTCTGCAGTCAGAAGGAGATCTGAGTAGTCATTAGACATCGTGAGAGTAGAATGTGGCGCTCCGCGGAAATGGACATCGAAAGTGGTCAGGTTCAAAAATGGTTCAAATGGCTCTGAGCACTATGGGACTTAACATCCATGGTCATCAGTCCCCTAGAACTTAGAACTACTTAAACCTAACTAACCTAAGGACACCACACAACACCCAGTCATCACGAGGCAGAGAAAATCCCTGACCCCGCCGGGAATCGAACTCGGGAACCCGGGCGCGGGAAGCGAGAACGCTACCGCACGACCACGAGCTGCGGACAGTGGTCAGGTAATCGGGTGTCACTCGTGTCACACATCTGTGTGCGAGATTTCCACGTTCCTAAATATCCCTAGGTCCACTCTTCCAGAAGTGATAGTTGAGTGGAAACGTGAAGGGACATGTGCAGCACAAAAGCGTACGGGCAGACCTCGTCTGTTGACCAACAGAGACTGCCGACAGTTGAAGAGGGTCGTAATGTGTAATAGGTAGACATCTATTCAGACATCTATTCACACTGTCACACATAAATTTCAAACAGCGTCAGTGTCCACTGCAAGTACTATGACAGTCATGCAGGAGGTGAGAAAACTTGGATTTCATGGTCGAGTGGCTGCTCATAAGCCACACATCACGCCAGTAAATACCAGACGACGCTTCGCTTCGAGTAACGAGCGTAAACATTGGATGATTAAACAGTGGAAAAACATATTGTGGACTGACGAATCACGGTACACAATGTGGCGATCCGATGGCAGGGCGTGGGTATGGCGAATACCCGGCGAACGTCATCTGCCAGCGTGTGTAGTGCCAACAGAAAAATTCGAAGGTGGTGGTGTTAGAAAATTGGAAATTTATGGTAAGGTCTTATGGGACCAAACTACTGAGGTCATCAGTCCCTAAGGTTACACACTACTTAACCTAACTGAAACAACTTACGCTAAGGACAACACACACACCCATGCCAGAGGGAGGACTCGAACCTCCGATGGGTGGAGCGGCCCGGACCGTGGGAAGACACCTTAGACCTCGCAGCTACCCCGCGCGACTGTGGTGGTGTTATGAAGTGGTCATGTTTTCCATGGAGGGGGCTTGCAACCCTTGTTTTTTGCGTGGCACTACCACAACACAGGCCTACATTGATGTTTTAAGCACCTTCTTGCTTCCCACGGCTGAAGAACAATTTGGGGACGGAGATCGCATCTTTCAACACGATCGAGCAGCTGTTCGTAATGCACGGCCTGTGGCTGTGGTTACACAACAATAACATCCGTGTAATGAACTGGCCTGCAAAGAGTCTTGACTTGAACCCTATAGAACACGTTTGGGATGTTCTGGAATGCCGACGTTGTGCCAGGTCTCACTGACCGACACGGATACTTCTCCTCAGTGCAGCACTCCATGAAGAATGGACTGCCATTTCCCAAGAAACCTGCCAGCACCTGATTCAACGTGTGCCCGCAAGAGTGGAAGCTGTCATCATGGCTGAGGCTGGGAGAACACCATACTTAATTCCAGGATTACCTGTGGAGGGGGCCGCAGACTTGTAAGTCATTTTCAACCAGGTGTCTGAATACTTCTGATCACATAGTGTATGTGGCGATCTTCTTAAATATACGGGTACGGTCTAATGTGGCCGGTAGCTAGTAGTCAAAGTCGCTTGCACAAACCATAAAGACTATCAATCACAAGAGAGGCTCCCTGTGTTTTTCTGTCATAAGCAATTTGATACATTGTTTTTTTCTGCTGTACCACTTCCAAGCAGTGTTTGACTACAGTTTTACACATGGACACACATTCTGTTTTTTTACACTATGACTTCGAGTCCTGCATCAGGCGCTAAAACGACATTATACTCGTTTCGATCCATTGGGATCTCACAGAAAGCTGGACATGGCATAGTGTAAACTAAGCTGCTCCCACAACACAACAGGTGGTTGAAATACAAGACAGAGGTGGTGTTTCTCATTAAAAAACGTGTGGAAGACATTCAACGTACTGAAACTGGATGTATTTGTGTCACTGTGTTAGCATTTCCAATCACGTGCCCAACGGTAATGACCTCTACATTTAATCTCATCTTTCACAGTGACGGGCAGCCGATGTCTAGGTGTTCCATCGTGAAGAGATCAAGAGCATTGATTCCTCATACTGTAGCCATATACATGATCACTGTTTTAGTGTTGGTCGTCCACTGGAATATGCTGCTCCCAACAAGACTCTATCCATCTAAAACAAGTGATGATGTTGTGTCATCATGTATTAATGAACAACATACCAGTGGACTGATGGGGTGGAAAAGATACCATCGATATGGGACAATGTATTGTGACAAGCACCATAGTTGACAGTGTGATCAATTTTAGCAATTTTACCAGTTTTTCCATTATTTTAACGCCAAACAATGACACGGAAGCATGCTTCAGAGTCTCCGCAACATCACTGGTTCACCCCTGCACTAGTTTTCAGGTACCACATACCAGATTGCGAATATATGTAGATGACTGTGCCTTCATGGTTAATTCTCCAACATATACCACTATATATATATATATATATATATATATATATATATATATATACTCCTGGAAATTGAAATAAGAACACCGTGAATTCATTGTCCCAGGAAGCAGGAAGGGGAAACTTTATTGACACATTCCTGGGGTCAGATACATCACATGATCACACTGACAGAACCACAGGCACATAGACACAGGCAACAGAGCATGCACAATGTCGGCACTAGTACAGTGTATATCCACCTTTCGTAGCAATGCAGGCTGCTATTCTCCCATGGAGACGATCGTAGAGATGCTGGATGTAGTCCTGTGGAACGGCTTGCCATGCCATTTCCACCTGGCGCCTCAGTTGGACCAGCGTTCGTGCTGGACGTGCAGACCGCGTGAGACGACGCTTCATCCAGTCCCAAACATGCTCAATGGGGGACAGATCCGGAGATCTTGCTGGCCAGGGTAGTTGACTTACACCTTCTAGAGCACGTTGGGTGGCACGGGATACATGCGGACGTGCATTGTCCTGCTGGAACAGCAAGTTCCCTTGCCGGTCTAGGAATGGTAGAACGATGGGTTCGATGACGGTTTGGATGTACCGTGCACTATTCAGTGTCCCCTCGACGATCACCAGTGGTGTACGGCCAGTGTAGGAGATCGCTCCCCGCACCATGATGCCGGGTGTTGGCCCTGTGTGCCTCGGTCGTATGCAGTCCTGATTGTGGCGCTCACCTGCACGGCGCCAAACACGCATACGACCATCATTGGCACCAAGGCTGAAGCGACTCTCATCGCTGAAGACGACACGTCTCCATTCGTCCCTCCATTCACGCCTGTCGCGACACCACTGGAGGCGGGCTGCACGATGTTGGGGCGTGAGCGGAAGACGGCCTAACGGTGTGCGGGACCGTAGCCCAGCTTCATGGAGACGGTTGCGAATGGTCCTCGCCGATACCCCAGGAGCAACAGTGTCCCTAATTTGCTGGGAAGTGGCGGTGCGGTCCCCTACGGCACTGCGTAGGATCCTACGGTCTTGGCGTGCATCCGTGCGTCGCTGCGGTCCGGTCCCAGGTCGACGGGCACGTGTACCTTCCGCCGACCACTGGCGACAACATCGATGTACTGTGGAGACCTCACGCCCCACGTGTTGAGCAATTCGGCGGTACGTCCACCCGGCCTCCCGCATGCCCACTATACGCCCTCGCTCAAAGTCCGTCAACTGCACATACGGTTCACGTCCACGCTGTCGCGGCATGCTACCAGTGTTAAAGACTGCGATGGAGCTCCGTATGCCACGGCAAACTGGCTGACACTGACGGCGGCTGTGCACAAATTCTGCGCAGCTAGCGCCATTCGACGGCCAACACCGCGGTTCCTGGTGTGTCCGCAGTGCCGTGCGTGTGATCATTGCTTGTACAGCCCTCTCGCAGTGTCCGGAGCAAGTATGGTGGGTCTGACACACCGGTGTCAATGTGTTCTTTTTTCCATTTCCAGGAGTATATATATACATATATATATATACAGGGTTATTACAAATGATTGAAGCGATTTCACAGCTCTACAATAACTTTATTATTTGAGATATATTCACAATGCTCTGCACACACATACAAAAACTCAAAAAGTTTTTTTAGGCATTCACAAATGTTCGATATGTGCCCCTTTAGTGATTTGTCAGACATCAAGCCGATAATCAAGTTCCTCCCACACTCGGCGCAGCATGTCCCCATCAATGAGTTCGAAAGCATCGTTGATGCGAGCTCGCAGTTCTGGCACGTTTCTTGGTAGAGGAGGTTTAAACACTGAATCTTTCACATAACCCCACAGAAAGAAATCGCATGGGGTTAAGTCGGGAGAGCGTGTAGGCCATGACATGAATTGCTGATCATGATCTCCACCACGACCGATCCATCGGTTTTCCAATCTCCTGTTTAAGAAATGCCGAACATCATGATGGAAGTGCTGTGGAGCACCATCCTGTTGAAAGATGAAGTCGGCTCTGTCGGTCTCCAGTTGTGGCATGAGCCAATTTTCCAGCATGTCCAGATACACGAGTCCTGTAACGTTTTTTTCGCAGAAGAAAAAGGGGCCGTAAACTTTAAAACCGTGAGATTGCACAAAACACGTTAACTTTTGGTGAATTGCGAATTTGCTGCACAAATGCGTGAGGATTCTCTACCGCCCAGATTCGCACATTGTGTCTGTTCACTTCACCATTAAGAAAAAATGTTGCTTCATCACTGAAAACAAGTTTCGCACTGAACGCATCCTCTTCCATGAGCTGTTGCCACCGCGCCGAAAATTCAAAGCGTTTGACTTTGTGATCGGGTGTCAGGGCTTGTAGCAATTGTACACGGTAAGGCTTCTGCTTTAACCTTTTCCGTAAGATTTTCCAAACCGTCAGCTGTGGTACGTTTAGCTCCCTGCTTGCTTTCTTCGTCGACTTCCGCGGGCTACGCGTGAAACTTGCCCGCACGCGTTCAACCGTTTCTTCGCTCACTGCAGGCCGACCCGTTGATTTCCCCTTACAGAGGCATCCAGAAGCTTTAAACTGCGCATACCATCGCTGAATGGAGTTAGCAGTTGGTGGATCTATGTTGAACTTGGTCCTGAAGTGTCGTTGCACTGTTATGACTGACTGATGTGAGTGCATTTCAAGCACGACGTACGCTTTCTCGGCTCCTGCCGCCATTTTGTCTCACTGGATCTCGAGAGCTCTGGTGGCAGAAACCTGAAGTGCGGCTTCAACCGAACAAAACTTTATGAGTTTTTCTACGTATCTGTAGTGTGTCGTGACCATATGTCAATGAATGGAGCTACAGTGAATTTATGAAATCGCTTCAATCATTTGTAATAGCCCTGTATATATATGATAGTTTCCTATTCTTATGCAGACAGGTTATCTACATATTTGTAGCACTTCGATCATAGTGCACAATTTATGATTACGATTGTCCATTTTTCCCTATGTGGATGGGTGGATGGTAGTCACAGAGTGTTCTTATGATCTTAGGATAAAGTTGAAGATGGAAAGATTTCGCTAAATTGTCTTTGACCAACCCTTCCTACGACACTGTCACTGATTTAATTGGCAACTGACCAGAGGTAGGAGAGTGCTATACCCATTACATTCATCCTCTTGTGAAGGAACAGAAGGATCTGAGGCTGTAACTGCTGTAAAGCCTTTTCCACACCAATCTTACTCGCAGCACCCACCCAAGTATACAAGATCTCTCCAGACACAATCTTGACGAGGAGGTTAGCACATTATATCGGTGTGTAGTATAGGTAGAAGCTTCGCTTTTCGAGAAAAGCATCAAAGACAGCAGTCAACTTGCATGTATCGCTATGACCTCAATAGACATATAGTAGAATGATGTTAAAGAAGCATAGAGCAACTGTTCTGCAAGGCATTTGTTAGCTGACACTGTATGGTTGTGATTGGTGCAGAGTACAGAGAAACATTTTGTAAATACTGTTTTTAGGGTTTAAGATATCTAAACAATCTCGCACATGTTCAAGCACATGACCCATTCTATAGTTGTGTACTGCAGTTCCTAAGCTGGCCATACAATACTCATTACCTAAGGACATTTTATAAAGATCTATAAGGTAGTTCCCGATAACTTTTGGGACACACCTCAGCTAATGATATGACATATATAAATTTATTACTCTATATTTGGTGGTCATCCACATTAAACATCTGCCTCTAAGTTGACATGGATCTGCATTAATGGATGATAGACAGTAGATGGGGTGATCAGTTGAGAGGGTTTGCAACAAGGTATGATTTAATGGTTTTAGTGGTAGGATTTCCATAGAGAGAGAGAGAGATGTTGCTGCAGGTGATTTATTATGCATTTAACCATTTTTTCCGTTGTACTCTCAGGGAGCATAAGTTGTGTGGTATAACTTGCGGTTGACTTACATACAACTGCATGTTCTGTGTGTGACTTACAGCACTGCCTACATGATTTCATTAACAGCAAACATCTGCATACCACGGTCACCAGAGAGATTCCCACACATGTATCATGAGTCATCTCTATCGATGGAAAACCTATTTCAACGCCCTCCTCTAGATGAACGAAGATGTATGCAAAATAGTCCATCTGTCTGCCACATTTGGACATAAATCGAGTCTCCAATTTCATAACTGCTATGGTTCTAAGTTTGTGACCCGTTTTTGTGAGGTAATGCAGACTCAACATATACATTTGCTTGATGTCCTGTTTATGAGTTAGAGCAGCATGGCATGTAATTTCATATCTCAGACATCACTGCTAGGCATTTGACTGATTCTTTGCAAGTGACATTTTCACTACTGATGACCCCATATGGGATGTGAACAGTTGGCGCTTTACACCTCTGGAAAGCTACATTGTGCATGTATCACAATGAATATACATTTTTCTTTGGTATAGAGCGAAGTAGTTCAATCATCTGAAAGTTTGTCATCATTGTGGGTGGCATTGAAAACTTGCAAGGTGGATGTATGTCAGATGCTGGACATACATGTCTTGCATTAGGGTGTTAAGAGCGCTGGACACTGCATGACTAATATTTTAGAAAATACATAGCTTTAACATTACAGCGCGTTTAAGTGCAGAACCATGTAGCCTTAGGAATGCGTATCTTTATTGCGTACGATCACTTCTCTCTTGCTGATACCTTCTTGGTGCTGACCAGTGGGGTGTTTCTCCTAAATTATTTTCTATTTTGAAATAAATACTGAGGACTACATAAATTATTACACATCCAATAATTATGGTATAAATATTAGTCGCGGATTATGTTAACTTTAGCAAACGAACTGGGTCAGTTAGACAGAGTCACAACAGGAAAGCCAAAGGACAACTCCACAGGATCCAATGCAAGTATGTGGAGAGACTTGATTCCAAATCGCCGACAGCATTTCTACCAGAAAATGTACCATTAAGAATCTGAAAAACCCGTTTATTCGTCAAAGGACTCTTTACATATTTTACGACGGTGTCAGTTTCCCAATCGATTAATTTATTATTTCCAATAGTGGTACTACGAGGACACACACCAGGCCAAAAATCTCCACAGATTGTTTACGGACAAAGCATGCAACTGAGCTGAAATCTGAAATTTTCGGGTACCTCCACTGTATCCATCAAATGATCCAACCATGGCAGTATCCACCAGTAGGAGGCAAAGGAAAAAGAAACAGTATAGTTTGCAAATTGGATGGTTGCAGGATCTAGACCCATCAAATATTCCAATTCTATTATTCAACAATAGGAAGCAAGAAAATGCGACAGGACATGGTAATTTGAGAGAGAGAGAGAGAGAGAATGTGTTTCGACAGGATTTTTTCTGGTATTAATATCATCATTTTGCAACAACCTGATGTTTTTGTTTGGGATTAATTTGACATTCAGTTGTGGGGCCCGAGCAATCTTAGTGCGGTGTACTAATGCAGGAATACATGAAATGGTCGGCCCAATGAAGTGGTTGGCCACATAAAGCAGTCGGTCCCACAAAGTTGTTGTGCATGTGGGTGCACAGCACAATGCCCTGCACCGGGTGAGAAACATTTTTAACAGTGTAATTTCACGTTGTGAGTTAAGTTGCGTGATAGGAATAAAGAAAACTCCACAATTGTTTAAGTAATCCATAGCGTCTTGTCACCCTCAAAATGGTTAATTAAACATTATTCCAAACACTGCCATCAATTTCGCAACAAATTCTTTAAATAAATAAACTATATTTCATACACAGCATTTTCCTCATAAATTGCTCAAAAAAAGAATAGTCCACGCATTGACTGTCTACCAGAAGTTGTTTAAACAATATTCCATTTGCTGCAATCGACTTTCCATCCAAACAGACACTCAAATGAGTCTTTTTCCCTATATTTTCCAGGCTAGGGGGGATAGGGGACGACTGATAGATATCCCAGAAGGGAAGGGGTAATTAAATGATCGATTTAATTAATTAGTTAATTAATTTGATAACAAAAGTGTGCTTTTCGTAGTAGGGGGTTCCCAGAGGGTTGGGAAAGAGGAAGGGGAGGAGGTGGAGGAGGGGTAGAGGATGAGTTCGGAGATTTTTCTCAGAGGTGGATTATCTCTGATGGTCATAATCCACTAAGCAGAACAGTAGATTAACGACCTTTCTGTCAAAAGAGAACAACAGGTTTCCCCCTGAAAGTATGCTTTTCTCTGATGCAGGCAACCTGCACTAACAGAACCCCAGAACGAAGCTTACTCTACTACTGGTGTGTTGTCTGGCTGCAGGTACGTTATTAGGGTTCAGTATTTTTTATTTGACACCAGACAAGTGTGATGAAATAGAATTGTTTTTGATGTACTTGGATATTTTACATTGCAGACACCAGTTTCGCAATACTTGACCACTACAGATTACACAGGAAAGTGTGCTCAATAGTGAAGGGCACAAACGAGGTCGGTACCTAATAGTAGTTAGCCTAACGAAAACATTGCACAAATACGGCCTTCAGAAACTAACTATTTCATGCTTGATGCTCAAGATGAGGGAGTCAGTTCATTCAGTAAGACCTACGGCAAACAAACTCAATGAAGCATTTAGAAAATTGCCCCTTGAGAAAGATCTGGCTGTTTATGAACAAATGTGCTTCACAAAATCTTGTAACAGCATGCAACATTACATGTCACAAAACACACAATTGATATTACAAAAAGAATGTTGTGCTCAGTGGTGCATCGGGGTTTGTTTACAAGCCTGGTTTAAAACAGGAAAGGAGAATTTTGTAAGAGACCGAGAACCAAACATGGTAGCTTCCTCAAATATAGTTTGATACCTGGCGTGTGATACTCCAAGACATCATCAGTTATTCCTTCGTTGAAGCAGCTGTATGAAGATGGAATCCTTAAGGTTTGGCACTATTAGAAGAAACCGAATTTCAAACAGTAAAATAGCAGTTGTGAAATAATTTCAGAAAAATAACGTTTGCATTCAGTTAAGCATCTAGCTGATAGCAGCGGAGCAGATGACATCATAAGGGCGGCATTAGGTGATTTGTTTTGTTATACAAGTGAACGAGAGAAGTCCCCCTGACCTCCGATAACAAGGATGGACGTACAAAAGCTAGATTTTTGTATGGTTGGTTGGAGGGACAGTAAGATGCCAAATCTAGCTTTCTAGGGGAAGTGCCTAAAACAGAGTTGCTATGCTATGACAAATCTCAGAAAAGGAATATTTCCATTGACAGGCCTTTGATTGTTGGAGAATATAACTGGCACTTGGGTGAGGTAAATCTGATAAGCAGTGTAGTGTTGTGGGGAGATACAAAATACTATTGAGGAGCAAGACATGGCATGTACTATGTTTTACTGTTTTACTGACATGACGAGGAAGTCCTTGGTCGCTGCACAAATGTGTGCTGAAAGAGATGACATTTTCAGAGGGAACAATGAATTCAGCAGAATTCCCTCTTGATTAGGCAGAAGTATTGCGCAGTCTAAACACAAGATCATCTGTATGCAGAAAATCAAGGGGTTCATCGGAAGGGGAATTTAAGCAAAGAAACAGAAACGCCCCGTATAGTGTGTGCCATCAGCACCTATACATCAGGACCAAGTTGGTCATTGACCTACATGGACCAACAAAGGGGTCAGTTACAAAGTTATTTATGCACAATCATGTGTTAACTCTGTGTCACCAAAGCCAACAATTATTTCAAGATATTTCAAATCGAGAAGCATACATATAACGCTATCTTCGTATATAACAAACTATGGGTTGACATCGCAGTGCTTCAGAACATTTTCCAATAAAACTTGTGTCCTTAGATAGAAATTATTTTTTCATTACTTTTCTCTTGTATTATATTACATAAGAACATAATTTAGCTATATTACTCAGAATTAAATTTTTGGCGTATAAGGGATAAGAAGCACAACGTCCCTAATTTGTAAAACATGTATGTGCACTTATTGGTCAAGTTAGATAAAATAATGTAATACTAAAATTGATCGAACTAACGCAAATATCATCGGTCAAATGCATAGGGATTCATATCGCAGACGACGAGTCACTGTAAAAACCAAACAAACACCGGAAATAGGATGGTCGGTGCTTTGCAGTATAGGGCAGAGGGCAATGAACAGTAAATCTTTTGAAACACTTTTGATTCCTAGAAAGACCAATTAGAAATGTAATAAGAACCATGCCCTCTTAATCCAGATCTCGACATTCTCATACGGTTTCATCTTTGGAGCCTCTAGTACCCACAAACTGTGCTGGCCACCAGAGGCAATAGGCAGCTTAAGTTATCGAACCCCACGTACACATCGATCAAACATTCCATCCGGAAAGTCATTGGCGAGAAACAAGCATATGTTGATTCGGCATCAGAAATAATAAACATACACGGAAACCCTTTATTCGACTGGCGCCCGCGCACTTCCGCCGAGTTGTTTTTGCGTTCGCCGAGACGTAACGGCGGAGTTTTCCCAAAAAAAGAGGGGGAAAAAAGGATGAGCTGGAATTGGCGTCATCTGTGCATTTCCCATTGCGCTGCCATGCGGACGAAGAGAAGCAAGCAAAAAGAGAGAGAGAGAGAGCCAGAGGGTGAGAGGGGTCGGTAGTGTGGAGGTTGGCGGGGTGAGAGGAGGGGCTGGTGGGAGGCCGAGAGGGGGCTGCTGGCGCTGAAAGCCGCTCTTACCCTGTGCTCCTTTCCTGCCTCCACGGTCGCTTCCTCCCCCCCCCCCCCCCCCTTACAGCCGTGCCAGAGCCGCTCCCTCCCCGGCACTCACTCAAACTTTTTCCTTTAGCGTACCCCTTGCAATAATACAACATCCGGGTAATTGAAATTCCGAGTACAGCCCCCCTGCAGCGGCGGGCCCGGCGCTTCCCTCCCTGCCCCTTGCGGACCGAGCCCCGGCCGGCGCAACATCTGTGCCACAGCAGGCACGTAGACGCGCCCTGTTTTGTTTAGGAGACGCTTCAATTGTCGCATCACCGGCGCCCAGCCCCTCTCACTTGCGATATTAACTCGGGCCTTTCTGCGCCGCTAAAATGCATCCAGTGTCGAACCGGTCGCGTTTGTGCCGTCACCCGTGACGGGGAAAACATCGAGAACGGAGCGGTGCCGTGCTGCACCCAACGCTTAAATGGTCGAGAACTGTGTAGAGTGCTGCTAGCGCTTACCCGCAGGTGCATTACCGCTACTTTTCTGTCGTACTGGCCTTGTGCTGAGACCTTAGAATGCAAATACAATTGATGTTATAGTCTGATGCACACGGTCTCGACACCGCTGCTGAAATGATTATTTTTTAAGCATCCCACCATCCTCACACAGTATCATTCTTAGTGCCTCTTCTTCTACGTACTTGAGATTTTCACTCTGCAGCGGAGTGTGCGCTGATATGAAACTTCCTGGCAGATTAAAACTGTGTGCCGGACCGAGACTCGAACTCGGGACCTTTGCCCTTCGCGGGCAAGTGCTCCACAGACTGAGCTACCCAAGCACGACTCACGCCCCGTCCTCACAGCTTTACTTCTGCCAGTACCTCGTCTCCTGCCTTCCAAACTTTACAGAAGCTCTCCTGCGAACCTTGCAGAACTAGCACTCCTGAAAGAACGGATATTGCGGAGACATGGCTTAGCCACAGCCTAGGGGATGTTTCCAGAATGAGATTTTCACTCTGCAGCGGAGTTCGAGTCTCGGTCCGGCACACAGTTTTAATCTGCCAGGAAGTTTCTACGTACTTCTTTGAACAGTGAATAAACGTGAGTATGCATGCGTCAGTCAAAAAGCTGGTTTGATGCAGCTCTTCATGCTACTCTATCCTGTGCAAGCCTCTTCATCTCCGACTAATTACTGCAACATACATCCTTCAACAAGAAGAAAACGAAGGGAGAAAATCCCGTATGAAAATAGGGGGAGAGGAAATAGAGCAAGTGAATAACTTCAATTTCTTGGGAAGTGTAATAATGGAAGATATGTATTGCTCAACAGAAATTAGGAAGAGAATTGCAATAGCAAAAGAAGGAATCAAGAGGAAACAGAAATTACATTGTGGACCACTAAACAAAGATCTGAGGACACAACTTGCCAAATGCTACATCTGGAGCATTGCACTATATGGTATGGAGACCTGGACATTGAGGAAGGAAGAAGAAAGAAGATTAGACCGCTAGAGAAGTGGATATGGAAAAGAATGGAAGAAGTGAAGTGGGAAGTCCGAGTAAGGAATGAAGAAGTATTAAGAAGAGTTGGAGAAGAAAGAAACTTGCTTAAAGTCATCAGAAAGAAAAAGAGGAACTGGATTGGACATTGTTTGAGGAGGGACTGTTTATTGAAGGAAGGAGTAGAAGGAATGGTGGAAGGAAAAAGGGGAAGAGGAAAAAGAAGATATCAAATGCTGGACAATATCAAAGGAGGCAACTATTTATAAATGAAAAGACTGGCTATGGACAGACAAAAGTGGAAGAGGCTTAACCCATGACAAGACCTGCCGTAAGGCAGAATACCATACGTACATATATACATACATACTTATCCTTCTGAATCTGCTTGGTGTATTCGTCTCTTGGTCTCCCTCTACGATTTTTACCCTCCGCGCTTCCCTTCAATACTAAATTGGTGATCTCTTGATGCCTCAGAACCTGTCCTACCAAACGATCCCTTCTTCTAGTTAAGTTGTGCCACAAATTTCTCTTTTCCCCAATTCTATTCATTAACTCTCATTATTTACGTGATCTACCCGTCTAATCTTCGGCATTCATCTGTAGCACCACATTTCAAAAGCTTTTATTCGCTTCGTGTCTAAACTGTTTCACTTCCATACAAATACTTTCAGAAAGGACTTCCTGACACTTAAATCTATACTTGATGTCAATAAATATCTCTTATTCAGAAACGCTTTCCTTTGCCGTCGCTAGTCTATGTTTTATATCCTCTCTACTTTGACGATCCTCACTTACTTTGCTCCCTAAATAGCAAAACTCATCTACTACTTTAAGTGTCTCATTTCCTAATCTATTTCCCTCAGTATCAACTGATTTAATGCAACTATTTTCCATTACCCTCGTTTTGCTTTTGTTGACTCTCATATCCTCCTTTCAAGACGTTGTGCATTCCGTTCAACTGCCTTTCCCAGTCCTTTTCCATTTCTGACGGAATTAGCACACCACAAGGTTTTTATTTCTTCTCCCTTTTTTTTTTTATTTCTTCTCCCTGGTTGTAGCTGCTACTCCAGATTTTTCCTTTGTTTCCTTCACTGCCTGCTCAATATACATATTGAACAGCATTGGGGACTGACTGAAACCCTGTCTCATTCCCTTCTCAAACACTGCCCCTTTTGTGCCCGTCGACTCTTATAATTGTCATCTGGTTTTTGTACAAATTGTAAATAACCTTTCGCTCTCTGCATTTTTACCCCTGGCGCTTCCAGAATTTGAAGGAGAGTATTCCAGTCAACATTGTGAAAAGCTTTCTCTACGTCTACAAATGCTAGAAACGTAGCTTTGAGTTTTCTTAACCTATCTTCTAAGATAAGTCGTAGGGCCAGTATTACCTCGCGTGTTCCTACTTTTCTAAGAAATGGAAACTGGTCTTCCCCGAGGCCAGCTTCTGCCAGTTTTCTCATTCGTCTGTGTAGTATATTGCAACCGTGACTTGTTAGACTGACAGTTCGGTAATTCTCACACCTAATATTTTCCAAAACGCCGCGCATAAATGCGGAACCTCCCTGTGCTCGTATCTCTGGTTCTATAGGTGATAAAAAGATAGATTTAAGTGTTTTGCATAGCCCTTGATCTACGGGCCATTTGTGCACCTTACAGAATGTAGTCACTTCCTCCTTATAAGACAAATATAGAAGATCTATTGATTCCTTTTGCATTTGATTTGTTCTACGATGGGCTCTATGGGACTTATGGAGACACCATTAGTTCATTGGCGGTTCCTCGAAAAACCCCACAAAAAGGATTTTTACAATGTTTTCGCTGTTACCAGTGAACCAAAACGCAGGTGAAGATTCCAAGACGGTTACGCACAGCAAGTGATTGTAAGTTTTACGATGTATTCCTAATATGCAGATCTCGAAAAGTCTTGAAAATTTTCTACATATCTTTATCCGCTTGCAAGATACAGAGGTTCAAAACTACCCTAACACGTAATAAAAGGTACGAGAAGATATCTAGAGAATTAGTAACCAGAACAAACTGCTCAAATTTTAACAGTGTATGCTATAGGCATTTATCTAGAAGACACATCTCCTCGATTTCAAAAATATTTACTAACTACCGAGAAAAACCACAAAGACTTGGTTTTCGAGTAAGGAAATCCAGGCGAGGGTTCTGAAACGGCTATGCACAGGAAATGATTTTAATTTTTATGACGTATTTCTATGATCCAGGTGTCTAACAACCTTGAAAATCTTCGTATCTTTATCCGTTTCCGAGATACAAAAATTAAACGTTATCCCTCTCGAATATGTAAAATACCTAGGCAAAATTAGGTGTGGGGCGAAAATCTAGTTTATAATGTGACACAGCAAGGAGAAACGTGCTCTAAGTGTCTCGATTTCATCTCCGAACCCCATGCTGCAGTTGCACATACATATGAAACACATACAGAAATTTTTTTATGTAAAGTAATGTCTGAGGTGTAAAATTATTTTTGTGTAGCTTCAGTTTCACGTAAGCAAAGTATCTCAAGGTGCTGAGAAAGGAAGAATGAGGCAGCTGGTACTCTACCTTTCAGTCAAAGTCTTTTAAGGAAACAGGAAAGTATTTGCATTTTTTGCGCTCGGATAAGTTAGTTTTTCCGCCAGAAAATAAATGCTTGAAACGTGCAAGCTCTAGAAACTGTTATTAAATTAATTATACCATAAATTTTGCAAGGAATAGAAAAGCTGGAAACGGACCAACATATTCTGTAATGTAGTGGATTGGAAGATGGAAAATTTCAAAACGGAGTAAGTTTAATGATCGACAAAAGAGTAGAAGCATCAGTAATTGAGTTTCAACCAACTGATGACAGAATAGCGGTTAAAAGACTAAGATGTAGATTAACAACTATAACAATAATAATGCTACATACCCTAACACGTCGCAGAGAATGAAAAGAAAGACAGTTTCTATGACACTTTGAAGAGATTATTATAAAAAATCGGGATACGATATGAAACTCATTGTTGGAGACGCCAGTTCTAAAGTCGGTAGGAAGACTATTTGGAAGGAATAGCAGGGATAGAAAGCTTACATGCCGAAAGTAATGATAATGGAGTGAGACCTCTTAACTGTGCAAGTGCAACCAACGTAAGGAATAAATTATTCAGAAGAATATCTACAAGGCAACTTAGGTATCACTAAGTGGTAGAATAACAAATTGAATAGACCACTCCTGGTAAATGAAAGGCAGAGAAGTGGTATAATGAGTGTGATAGACCATACGAGGAGCAGAGGTAGGTACAGACCGCTCCTTAGTCACGACATGGGTGCTACAACAAATAGCTCTATAAAAGACAAGGGGAAGAAATAGTACAAATGGAATACCGCCGCGGATAAACTGACGATAATGAAAAGGCACGGGAACTTGTCAGTAAGCTTAAAAACAGATTTGAGTTTCTAACGATGGAAGACCATCTCGGCACTGAAGGCTAGTGGGAATGATAAAATGAAATGCGGAAACAGCGGTAGTGGAAATGTGTGGAAGAAAACAATTAAGAAAGAAAAATCCGCATTTCTCGGAAGAATGTGACCAAAAAATGAAACAAAGAAGTGCAGCAAAGAAAAAACACTTACAGGAAGATTCAAACGTAAGCGGACAAGCATATAAAAATAGCAGGGAAACTAAAACTCATGTCAGAAGGAAAAAGAGAGAGCATGTCGCAAGTCCGTTTAAAAAAGAAGAGGGGAATAAACATCATGTAATGCAAGAGATTTTTATAGGACAGTTAGGTTCTTCAGAATGTGATACACGCTACGAATGTGTAGCAATAAGATAAAAATGGCAATACATATTTGGGGGAAAGAACAAAAGGAATGAAAATTTGGTAGGACTATTTTGAGGAACTTTTAAATGTAGGAGATGGAAGTACAGAAACGAAGGAACAACATAAATATCAGAATGTACAACCCTTAGCTGCACCTCCGGCATTGATACAGGCAGTAGACAAAATCAGAATACTTGTGCTAAATAAACAACAGAGATCCGGGGAGAGGTGGAATAACGGCTGAACTACTTAAGAAGGGAGGAGAGACAATTGCGAAACAAATACGTCAACTCGTGACCAACATTTGAAATGAAAAACAATCCATCTGTGTGGAAGAAGAATCACGATACGAATCCAGAAAAAAAGACGATAAACAAGAATGTAAAGATATAGAGGCGTCATGTTAATTAGCACAGCATACAAAATTTTCTCCTAGACTCTCCAGAAGAGAAGTAATTGGGATTTATGAAGAATAGATCCACCACTGATCAGATATTGGTACCGAAGGAAGCCATATCAGAATATTGGGAATGCAAAAAATCAACGGTAATATTATTTGGCGATTTTAAGAAAACATACGACAGCACAAACAGAGAAATATTGTGGGAGGAAATGCAGAAGTTAGAAAAATCGTAGAAAATTACGAATGTCGTAAAAGTTGCACTGGAAGCTCAAAGGCATATTGAAACGGGACGGAGGACAAACCATGGTTTTTGCTATAAAGATAGGAGTCAGGCAAGGAGATGGAATATCACCACTCTTGTTCAGTGTAATAATACAGGAAGTACTGGTTCAAAATGGCTCTGAGCACTATGGGACTTAACTTCTGAGGTCATCAGTCCTCTAGAACTTAGAACTACGTAAACCTAACTAAACCTAAGGACAACACACACATCCATGGCCGAGGCAGGATTCGAACCTGTGACCGTAGCGGTCGCGCGGTCCCAGACTGTAGCGCCTAGAACCGCTCGGCCACCCCAAGCAACAAATGAAGCAGAAGAGGATAATAGCATAAGAATAAAAATTAATATACCAGCCTTCGCGGATGATGTTGTACTAATAGCTGAAAACCGAAATGACTTGATAAGATTGGCAAGAATGGTATTTCAAAAGCCAAAGGAAGTTTTCTTTGGGGTAAATGACGAGAAAACAAAATTCATTAGGGTAGAACGAAATTACTAGCCAAAAGGTGAGAACCCTTACATATTTATAACCACGTGTTTCAAGTAGCAAAAGTTAAATATCTGGGGGTCGATGTAAATAAATCAAATGACGAGAAATAAGAAAAAAAAAGCTACGGTAAAGGTGGCATCCAGAGCATGAAATTCACTCAACAAACCACTGTGGAAGAGAAATTTATCAATTCGAGGCAAAATAAGTATACATAATACTGTAATGAGTCCCGTATTACGATAAGGGGCAGAAATATGGAGAACAGACAAATATACAGAAAGAAAAATGTAGGTTTCGAAAACATAATCCCGTGGAAGACATTTCGACCAATCTGTGACTGAGGAGAATGGCGAAGGAGAAAAAAAAGAAAAGAAAACAGTGAGCTTAGAGAGGTGTATAATGAACCAGGTATTGTTGGCGACCAGAGGTTGAAGAAAAGGGGTATCAAGACTGAGAGACCATTGAAGAAAAGACCAGAATGGCGAAGGCCCTTAGGTAGACCGAAAATAAGATGGTGTGCCAGGTGGTTAAGGAATTTGCATGCTTGGAACAATCGAGAAGATGTCAAGCACAGAACACACTGAAGGGGGCTACTTGACGAGATCAAAAACCAATTACGGCCTGGGTTCCAGCAAAACAAGTAAGGTAGTACATACTAAAAACCCTTAATATCATACCATATACATCATGTGTGCAGTATATCTAGATAGATCAAATTTACAGGGTGGGCTGTAAGTCAGTTGTCACTAGCAATCCTTAGACTTTGTTTAGTGGTAATCAGGTGCACCTGAATAGTAGACATTACCCTATTATCAGCTGACACTAGCAGTTTGAGGTTATGTTGTTTATTGTTACCTGAGACATAATGAATAGAAAGTTAACTAGAGATCAGCGTGTATTTGTTTTCAAAATGTGGTGATAACATGACAATAACTGCAGTGATGTTTGTAATTTGTTTCTGGAATGTTTCCCCAACTCCACTATAGCAAGATATTCGAAAGTTAAATTTAAAATTTAAAGAGACTGCGTAGGCAGCGGAGCTTCCTCGTTCCGGTAGGCCAAAGCCTATTACTACAGAAAAGAATACTTAATTTTGTCGCCCAAATGATTTACGCAGTCGCCGACTAAATCTCTAAGAAAAGCGTCCAAAGGATGTGGAATACCAAGAACAGGTCTACAAAGAATTCTAGAATTCTGACCATACTGGCCTAGTTTACTTCAACGCCTAAGTGAAAATGATCCGGACAGGTGTATGGAGTTCTCCGAGTTGTACACCAAACCGATCCCAACATTTTTTTCAGCGACGAAGTAGCTATGATTGTGAATGACAGAGTGAACAGATACATCCCTGTCTCCAAAATGAAATTTTCACTCTGCATCGCTGAAATGAAACATCCTGGCAGATTGAAACTGTTTGCCGGACCGAGTCTCGAGCTCGGGACCTTTGCCTTTCGCGGGCAAGTGCTCTACCACGACTCATGACCCATCCTCACAGCTCCAGTTCCACCAATACCACGTCTCCTACCATCCACACTTCACAGAAGCTCTCATGCAGAACTTGAAGAACTAGTACTGTGGAAGAAAGGATATTGTGTTGACATGGCTTAGCCACAGCCAGAGGGAGGGATGTTTGTAGAAGGGAATTTTCACTCTGCAGCGGAGTGTGCATTGACATTAAACTTACTGGCAGATTAAAACTGTGTGTCGGATGGAGACTTGGGACCTTTGGAAAGTGCCCTACCTCTCAACCTCTCAATCTGGGATATACTAAACACCAAATAAAAGAAAGGAAGACTATTCACTATTCACTCCCAAACTTCACTTGGTTATTGAGGAAAGAAAATGAAAGTAGATTTCGAGATTCGTGATCTTGAGTATTTGAAGGAACCAATCAAATCAGGATTTGAAAATCTGCAGTTCCGGAAGATTTGTGACAAAATTTTTTAATCACTGATGAAAAGATACAGTGTTTTCGAAGAACAGCATAGAAGCTACTTTGAGCATCCTATGTACGTTCCGTGAACTTTACATATGTCTTCCCGTTGATAATAAATTTTCATTTTCAGTTGTTTTGTATTATTGGACCAAACTCAGTTTTGACAATTGGCGTATGGCCTACTCTATATACAAGCGATTGAACGAGACGTTTAACAGCATATCACTATTTTTGTTTAAAAAAATCTGTACCTCGTGTTATAGGAAGAATCTCTGCGTTAATCAGTGCATCAGTAAAACATTATGTTGTGTATCGCATTTGGCGCAGGAAAAAAGTGGATGGTGTACTTCGTCTTCTTCATTGCATGAGTCGCATAATGTAGATTCCTCGAATTCTATCTGGAACACGTGGGTTGGGAATTCAACGCGATCTTTGTAAATTCACATAATTATTATTGCAAGTCATTGGCTTCTATATCAATCAGTAAACCAAGGAGATAACGCTATTTTGTTATGCACCCAGTCACTGCAACGTTCCTAGCTTTGGGACCCACACTATTCACTCCCAAACTTCACTTTGTTATTGAGAAAAGAAATGGTAGTAGATTTCTCACATAAGAAGTGAAATGAGTTGCAGACATATTTGTTCGTGCGCCTTTGACTCGCTCCAGCAAAGCGTTTCGAGCCCCGTGTTTCGGGCTGACGAATGAAGTTGAGAGAGCCGAGTGGGCTGAACGATACGGTTCGAAGTGGGAGGCGGCTCAATTAACATCTTAGTTGCGCGCCATGGATGCAGTTCTACTAATGAGTCACGGGTGTGAGAGCAATGCAGAGACGAACAATGTATACAGTAAGTTTACTTTGACATCTGATTCTGATTTACGCAAAAGTATGTTGGGAAGAAGAATTTCAGTTGTTACGTATAGTGTAACTGTGTTACGTCTGATATTGTAGCCGAAAAATTATTGACTCACTTTTTTAGATGTTTATAACTTTGCCTGCTACGCCATTTGTCATTTAAAAACAGTTGGCATCCATTTATATGGAATCTGACTGCCCACTTACTAGCACTGAGACCCTTAGCCTATTCGCTAGAAAGTTTTTTACGCCTCACATCAAGAACTATGGACGTGCGACGTATTACTTCTGGATGGAGACTTATGGTCTCTGTAGTATCTCTGCGTTCTGCATCGATACAGCAGAGTACAACTAGATCACACACATGTTCTGTATTTACAATAAAAATGTTGGCAGACACATGCAGTCTATGGTAAAACACAGGAGGGAATATTCAAGACACAGTTTGCAATAGACACCGTCTGATGTGACATTGAGTTTGCAAAAGTTTGTTTCCACAACAGTGTTTCGTGTCGTATATGGTCGCCGTATTATAATATACTCCTTACGAGAACTTGGTCGAATCACATTGCATCTGTCGTTTCTCGCTTTGTCATCGATTAAACACGGCGTTTATTGGCACATTTCGCTTCGATAAGCAGTCTACGGCTTCATTATAAATGATGTCCACAAGGATTTTCTGCTTGCTTGTTTGTAGTGACTTATCATAATAATAATTATAGGAGATATACTTTTGTTCCATTTTGTTTTTTTGAGGCTCTTCAGTATGCTTATGGTATTAGTTAATAACGTCATACTGCTTCGAACGTAAGATTTGCGTTATTGAACTCCTTCCCTAACTACGATGTTTTCCGGTCTGTAGATCGTTTCCTCCTTAGCTAGGGAGTGTAGAATCTCAGTTTTCTTGTACATCGCGACAGCAATACGGCTAGTGGACAGTAAGCTACACTACTGAATACGACATCCGCCCAATGCGAATAATATTCTTAATATTATGGAAATCATCCCCGAAAAAAGTGGCTTATAAGGCGCTTGCTCGTCCGATTCTTGAGTATTGTTCATCTATCTGGGATTGCTATCAGGTACTACTGATAGAGGAGATAGAGAAGATCCAATGAAGAGCGGCGCGTTTCGTTATGGGATCGTTAATCTGGCGACAGAGCGTTACGGAGATGCTAAACAAACTCCACTGGCAGACATTACAAGAGAGGCGTTATGCATCACGAAGAGATTTAGGCCTACAATTGAAATTTCGGAACAGCACTTTTCAGAAGGAGTCGGACAACATATCACTCCCCCCCCACATACATCTCGCGTGTTGAGCAAATTAGAGGAAATAGAGCCAATACTGAAGCTTACCGCCAATCATTCTTGCTACGCAGTTTTTGCGAGTGGAACAGAGTTGGAGAGATCAGCTAGTGGTATCGAAAGCACCATCCATCACACACCATTAGGTGGCTTGTGGATTAAGATGTAGATGTGGATATTGATCTGTAACGTGTTATTTTCCGAATGGAGCGTATTTGGCGCGATAAACTGCAGCCATAACAAAGAGAAGGAAGCATATTTTTCATTCTAAATATCCTGAGATGTATGAGACACAACATTATAAAACCAACTGCGAATAATAGACTTTCCGTCTTCCAGGAAGAAACGAGGAACGACAGCTGATATGCATTTGTTTCGGAGAAAAATGAACTACCGTATTATATGAACTATAGCATAAGACGCTAAGGACTATAAGACACACCTTAATTTTTAAGCATTTAAAATAGGGTTTTTAAAACTTTTATTATTCATTGCAATGCCAGACTGAAACAAAGGAAATTCTCAGTTTATAAAACCGAACTGTCTATTAAAATCCCTGAAAAACGTCGTCTTCTAGTTTGGGCCGTTTTAGGTTCAGTACTCTACTTGCATATTTAGTCTCCCCCATTTTTTTCAGTTCTTCTTTCCTGGCTCGCCAATCGCGAAAGAATTTTTCTCTTAATGGAGGTTGAAAATGCCGCTCACCTGCACAGTTTCCATGTTCTACTGCATACGCTATTACTTTCAGTTCATCACATAAATACCTTTTATTTCTTTCCATTACGAAATTAACTACTAATAAAACTATAGTTAACAGATAACACAAATCACTTTCAAGTTAACTGGAACCGTACACTGCAATGACACATCATAGGCTAGACAATGTTCTGAGTTTGTTTTGGCGGAGTGGGAGGGAGACAGTGTTAGCAAGGTTTGGGAATCCTCGCAACTCGTGTGCGTCGCATCGGTGTACTCGTAGTTCCCGCCAGTTGAATCCATTGTTGCCAGAAAGAGATAAGTTTCCTGCGGTATCGAATACACAGCCAGTTTTAAGACTACTGGGAATTTTAAACCAAACACTGGACATTTTTAAACTGATTTCGTGTGTAAGAAGCACCTGAATTTCTGGGCCAATTTTTCGAAGAAGAAAGTGTGCCTTACAGTCTGTACGAGGTGCATTCAAGTTCTAAGGCCTCCGATTTTTTTTCTAATTAACTGCTCACCCGAAATCGATGAAACTGACGTTACTTCTCGACGTAATCGCCCTGCAGACGTACACATTTTTCACAACGCTGACGCCATGATTCCATGGCAGCGGCGAAGGCTTCTTTAGGAGTCTGTTTTGACCACTGGAAAATCGCTGAGGCAATAGCAGCACAGCTGGTGAATGTGCGGCCACGGAGAGTGTCTTTCATTGTTGGAAAAAGCCAAAAGTCACTAGGAGCCAGGTCAGGTGAGTAGGGAGCATGAGGAATCACTTCAAAGTTGTTATCACGAGGAAACTGTTGCGTAACGTTAGCTCGATGTGCGGGTGCGTTGTCTTGGTGAAACAGCACACTCGCAGCCCTTCCCGGACGTTTTTGTTGCAGTGCAGGAAGGAATTTGTTCTTCAAAACATTTTCGTAGGATGCACCTGTTACCGTGGTGCCATTTGGAACGCAATGGGTAAGGATTACGCCCTCGCTGTCCCAGAACATGGACACAATCATTTTTTCAGCACTGGCGGTTACCCGAAATTCTTTTGGTGGCGGTGAATCTGTGTGCTTTCCATTGAGCTGACTGGCGCTTTGTTTCTGGATTGAAAAATGGCATCCACGTCTCATCCATTGTCACAACCGACGAAAAGAAAGTCCCATTCATGCTGTCTTTGTGCGTCAACATTGCTTGGCAACATGCCACACGAGCAGCCATGTGGTCGTCTGTCGGCATTCGTGGCACCCACCTGGATGACACTTTTCACATTTTCAGGTCGTCATGCAGGATTGTGTCCACAGAACCCACAGAAATGCCAACTCTGGAGGCGATCTGTTCAACAGTCATTCGGCGATCCCCCAAAACAATTCTCTCCACTTTCTCGATCATGTCGTCAGACCGGCTTGTGCGAGCCCAAGGTTGTTTTGGTTTGTTGTCACACGATGTTCTGCCTTCATTAAACTGTCGCACCCACGAACGCACTTTAGACACATCCGTAACTCCATCACCACATGTCTCCATCAACTGTCAATGAATTTCAATTGGTTTCACACCATGCAAATTCAGAAAACGAACGATTGCACGCTGTTCAAGTAAGGAAAACGTCGCCGTTTTAAGTATTTAAAACAGTTCTCATTCTCGCCGCTGGCAGTAAATTTCCATATGCCGTACGGTGCTGCCATCTCTGGGACGTATTGACAATGAACGCGGCCTCATTTTAAAACATGCGCATGTTTCTATCTCTTTCCAGTCCGGAGAAAAAAAATCGGAAGCCTTAGAACTTGAATGCACCTCGTAAAATACGGTACCTATTCTATTTATTATAATATCCACTTCACACACCTATATGCAATGAAGAATATTAATCGCTGTTAATTTCAAAGCGCTCACGACTACACATCATGCTCAAGCGTTGACTATCGATGTACTGAGAAGACGCAAAACATATTTCATAATTATGGATCGCTTAAAAGTTCAGCTCATTTTTAGCTAACCTACTAAAAGGGGACCGTATCTGCCAACAATCCATGATCATGAAATAATACATTTTGTGGTTCTCCAGTATGTCGATAGGCAACACGTGTTCCTGATGGTGTAGCCGTTAGCGTTTCAAAGTCGATATTACAATAAAGAGAGTAAATAGTTCGTTACCTCCCGCAACAGGTTTAGACTCGATTCTCGTATAAAGTGCGGGCATTTAGTGAGGATTAACCTTCCATATACGAGCATAATATGGCTGTTAAATTATAAAAGTCACGACCTTTTGCGGAATTATTTCGTATATCCGTCGGGAAATTTTGTTTGCTACGCTTGGAGCCAAACCAGTTAATTCTGAAGAGACAACTGCCAAATAGCCTCAAAACGTATTCTCAAAAGAAATAAAACTGTCTACCGATACAAAAGAAACTAACGTTTCAGTATTTTCTTTTTTTTAAAAAAAATTAAGTCATTCCAATCGAGAGTTTCGGCTCAGTTTGCATTTATTTTACACTCACTCATACGTGAATATCCTACTGACACTTCAAACGACAAATATGTAACTATTTAGTAAAGTACATGGGAAATCTGATGAGCAAATGACACCGAGCGCTGGGCTGCTTGCTCTTGGCTTGCTGCGCAAGTGTCGTTCCAATGGTCAAACGGTAAAAACTTTCACACCAAGAAGTCTCCCGAGTGTTTCATGTTAGCGTGTTAACCTTTCGAATCCTTGGAGAGACCGTTACATCTCATGGAATCGTGAGACAGCAAATTCATTTACATCTTCATTTAAATCATGTACGTGGATATCCAGCAATTCACACCTAAGTGCCTGGCAGATGGTTTATCGAGCCACTTTCACAATCGTTCTCCACATCCCATTCTCGAACAGTGCGCGGAAAAAACGAGCATCTGTATTTCCGTGGGAGCTCCGATTTCCCTTCATGTTTTTTCCTTTTCTTCTTTTTTTTTCCTCTTCAGTCTTATCACAGGTTTGATGCGGCCCCCCGCGAATTACTCTCCTGTGATAACCTCTTCATCTTGGACTAGCACTTAAAACCTACGTCCTCGATTATTTGCTGGATGTATTCCAATTTCTGTCTTCCTCTACAGTTCTTGCCCTTTACAGCTCCCTCTAGTACCATGGAAGTCGTTCCCTCATGTCTTAACAGAGGTCCTATCACCCTGTCCGTTCTTCTTACCAGTGTTTTCCACATACTCATTTCCTCTCCTATTCTCCGCAGAACCTCCTCGTTCCTTACCTTATCAGTCCACCTAAATTTCAACATTCGTCTGTAGCACCACATCTCAAATGCTTCGAATCTCTTCTGTTCCGGTTTTCCCACAGTCCATATGCTGTACTTCAGACGTATATTCTCACAAATTTCTTCCTCAAATTAAGGCCCATGTTTGATATTAGTAGACTTTTCTTGACCAGTTGTTCCCTTTTTGCCATTGCTAGTCTGCTTTTGCTGTCCTCCTTGCTCCGTCCTTCACTGGTTATTTTACTGCCTAGGTAGGAGAATTCATAACTTCATCGACTTCGTGAACATCAATCCTGATGTTAAGTTTCTGGCTGTTCTCGTTTCCACTACTCCTCATTATCTTCGTCTTCCTTCGATTTACTCTCAGTCCATACTCTGTACTCATTAGACTATTTATTCCGTTCAGCAAATCATGTCCTCAGCAATTCGTATATTGATATCCTTTCACCTTGAATTTTAATTCCACTGCTCAACCTTTCCTTTTTTTTCCATCATTGTTTCTTCGATATACAGATTGAACAGTAGGGGCGAAAGGCTAAATCCTTGTCTTACACCCATTTTACTACGAGCATTTCGTTCTTGGTCGTACACTCTTATTATTCATTCTTGTCCATTGTGCATGACCCGCCTCTGCCTATAGCTTACCCCTACTTTTCTCAGAATTTCGAACATGCACCATTTCACATTGTCGAACACTTCTTCCAGGTCGACAAATACTATGAACGTGTCTTGATTTTGCTTCAGTCTTGCTTCCATTATTAAGTTGCAACTTCGAATCGCCTCTCTGGTGCATTTACCTGTCCTAAAATGGTTCAAGCTCTGAGCACTATGGGACTTAACATCTGAGGTCATCAGTCCCCTAGAACTTAGAACTACTTAAACCTAACTAACCTAAGGACATCACATACATCCATGCTCGAGGCAAAATTCGAACCTGCGACCGTAGCAGTCGCGCGGTTCCGGACTGAAGCGCCTAGAACCGCTCGGCTACCGCGGCCGGCGCTGTCCTAAAGGCAAACTAATCGTCATCTAGCGGATCCTCAATTTTCTTTTCCATTCTTCTGTATATTGTTCTTGCAAGCAACTTGGATGCATGAGGTGTTAAGCTGATTGTGCGGTAATTCTCGCACTAGTCAGCTCTTGCTGTCTTCGGAATTCTGTGTATGATGCTTTTCCGAAAGCTAGATGCTATGTCGCCAGATTCAAACATTCTACACACCAACGTGAATAGTCGTTTTACTACATCCCGCAGTGATTTTAGAAATTCTGATGGAATGTTATGTGGCCCTTCTGTCTCAGTCCGCAGCTCGTGGTCGTGCGGTAGCGTTCTTGCTTCCCACGCCCGGGTTCCCGGGTTCGATTCCCGGCGGGGTCAAGGATTTTCTCTGACTCGTGATGACTGGGTGTTGTGTGACGTCCTTAGGTTAGTTAGGTTTAAGTAGTTCTACGTTCTAGGGGCCTGATGACCATAGATGTTAAGTCCCATAGCGCTCAGAGCCATTTTTGAACCTTCTGTCTTATTTGATCTTCTCCACAGCTCTTTTAAATTCTGATTCTATTACTGGATCCCCTATCTTTTGTAAATCAACTCCTGTTTCTTCTTCTATCACATAGGAAAAATCTTCCCCCCTCATAGGGGCTTTCAGTGTCTTCTTTCCACCTAACCGCTCTCTCCTCTGCATTTAAGTGTGGAATTTCCGTTGCACTCTTTACGTTATCAACCTTGCTTTAAATGTCACCGAATGTTGTTTTGACTCTCCTGTATGTCGAGTCTGTCCTTCCTACAATCATTTCCTTTCCGATGTCTTCACTTTTTTCCTGCAGCCAATTCGCCTTAGCTTCCCTGCGCTTCCTATTAATTTCATCACTCAGAGACTTGTATTTCTTTATTCCTGTTTCCCGGAACATTTTTGTACTTCCTCCTTTCATCGATCAATTGAAGCACTTCTGTTACCCATGGTTTCTTCGCAGTTACCTTCTTTGTACCTATGTTTTCCTTGTCAGCTTCTGTGATGTCCATTCAACTGTACTGCCTACTGAGCTATTCCTTATAGCTGTATCTATACCCTTAGAGAATTTCAACACTATATCGTTATTCCTTAGTGCTTCCGTATCCCACTTCTTTGCGTATTGATTCTTCCTCACAAATGTCTTAAACTTCAGCCTACTCTTCATCACTACTATATTGCGATCTGAGCCTACGTCTGCTCCTGGGTACGCTTTACAATCCAGTATCTGATTTCGGATTCTCTGTCTGACCATGATGTAATCTAACTGTAATCTTCCCGTATCACCTGGCCTTTTCCAAGTATACCTTTTGATTGTTGAACAGAGTATTCGCTATAACTAGGTGGAACTTGTTACGGAACTCAATTAGTCTTTCTCCTCTCACATTCCTTTTACCAAGCCCATATTCTCCTGCAGCCTTTTCTTCTACTCCTTCCCCTACAACTGCATTCCAGTCTCCCATGACTATTAGATTTTCATATCCCTTTACATACTGTATTACCCTTTCAATATCCTCATACTCTTTCTCTGTTTCTTCATCTTCAGCTTACGACGTTGGCATGTACACCTGAACCATCGTTGTCTGTGTTGGTTTACTGTCGATTTTCATAATAACAACCCTATCACAGAATTGTGCATAGTAACACATTCTCTGCCCAACGTTCCTATGCATAAAGAATCCTACTCCAGTTATATTATTTTCAGCTGCTTTTGATATTACCCTATACTCATCTTACCAGAAATCCTTTTCTTCTTTCCACTTCACTTCACTGACCCCTACTATATCTAAACTGAGCGTTTGCATTTCCCTTTTCAGATTTTCTAGTTTCCTCATCACATACAAGCTTCTGGCATTCCACGCTGAGACTCGTAGCTCGTTATCCTTCAGTTGATTATTGAATCTTTTTCTCATGGTAACCTGCCTAACTCCCCCCCCCCCCCCAAATCACCCTATTTCGCTTGGCAGTTCCTTAGTACCCTCCCGGAGATCCGAATGGAGGACCATTCCGGAATCTTTTTCCAATGGAGTGATCATCATGACACTTCTTCAATTACAGGCCACATGCCCTGTGGATACACGTTACGTGTGTTTAATGCAGTGGTTTCCACTGCCTTCTGCATCTTCATACCGTTGATAATTTCTGATCCTTCCACAGTTAGAGGCAGTTTCCCACCACTGGGACAACAGAGTGCCCTGAACCTCTGTCCACCCCTCCGCCCTCTTTGACAAGGCCGTTTATTATGGCGACTGTTTCTCGTCCCTTTGTAGGTCGACGGGAACAAAATATTTTCGCATTCGGATGAGTAAGTTGGTGAGCGAAATTTCATGAGAAAATACCGTCCCAACGATAAACGCTTTTATTTTAGTGATGTCCACCCCAAATTCTGTGACACGTCTTCCCTATTTCTCGATAGTACAAAAACGTGCTGCCCGTCTTTGAACTTTCTCGATGTGCTCTGTTAATCCGATCTGGCAAGGATCCCAGACCGCGCATCAGTACTCCAAAAGAGGACGGGCAAGCGTAGTGTAGGCAGTCTCTTTAGTAGATCTGTTGCATCTTCTAAGCGTTCTGCCAAAAAAACGTAGTCCTTAGTTAGCCTTCCCCACAACATTTTCTACTTGTTATTTCAGACTTAGATTGTTCATAACTGTAATTCGTAGGTATTCAGTTGAATTTATGGACTTCAGATTAGATTATTTGATTCAATTATAGTATATCCCAAGTGTAACGGATTCCTTTAAGCGCTCGTCTGGATTACCGCACACTTCTCATTATTTATGGTCAATTGCCCATTTTCGCACAGTAGGGATATCTTGTCTAATTAGTTTTGCAATTTTTGATCTTCTGACGACTTTACAGGACGGTAAACTACAGTATCATCTGCAAACAACCTAAGACAGCTCCTCAGATTGTCTCCTAAATCGTTTTTATAGATAAGGAACGGCACAGGGCCTATAATTCTTTCCTGAGGAACACCGGAAATCACTTCTTCGTTTTACTCGATGACTTTCCGTCAGTTAGTACGACCTGTGACCTCTCTGACAGGAAATCAAGAATCCAGCCCCATAACTGAGACGATATTCTATTTCACCACAAACGGCTTGTGAGATACAGTGTGAAAAGCTTTCTAGAAATCGACTTGAAATCTCTTGTCTATAGAACTCAACACTTCGTGTGAATAAAGAGATAGTTTTGTTTTACAAGAACAATGTTTTCTAAACCGGTGTTGACTGTGGGTCAATAGACCGTTCCCTTCGAGGTAATTCATAATGTTCGAAAACAACACATGTTACAAAGCCCTGATGGATATCAACGTTAATGATAAGGGCCTATAATTTATTGGATTATCCTACTACCTTTCTTGAATATTAGTGTGACCTGTGAAACTTTCTAGTCTTTGGGTACGGATCTTTCATCAAGCAAGCGGTTATATATGATTGTTAAATAAGGATCTATTGCATCAGAATACTCTGAAAGGAACCTAATTGGTGTGCAGTGTGGACCAGAAGACTTGCTTCACTACTCCGAGGATATCTAATTCTAAGTTACTAATGGTCGCAGCTGTTTTCGATTCATATTCTGGAATATTTACATAGTCTTCTCTTGTGAAGGACTTTGGAAAGGCTGTGTTTAATAACTGTGCTGTCGCAGCACTGCCGTCGATAGATTTCCATTGCTATCGTGCAACGAAGGCACTGACTGTGTCTTGCCGTTAGAATACTTCCCGACCAGAACCTCTTTGAATTTTCTAGTCCGTTTCAAGACAAATTTCCGTTGTGGAAACTCTTATAAGCATCTCGTATTGAAGTCCGCGCTAAATCCAAGCTTCTGTAAAAGATAGCCAGGCTTGGGATTTTGCGTTCTTTTAAATTTTGCTTGACTGTTTCTTTGTTCCTGCAACATATTCTACAATAGCTTTTCCAGCGAATGTGACCAATCTATAACTAGCATTTCCTAATATCTACCAGTTAGCTCCGTAGACCAGACCACCTACGATCACTAGTACGATTGTCCTAGAAGAAGGACCTAGAACGATTTGAAATGCTTAAACTTAAGTACGCTATTGGCCATTAAAATTGCTACACCAAGAAGAAATGCAGATGACAAACGGGTTTTCATTGGACAAATATATTATACTAGAACTGACATGTGATTACATTTTCACGCAATTTGGGTGCATAGATCCAGAGAAATCTGAGTCCCGGGACAACCACCTCTGGTCGTAATAACGACCTTGATACGCCTGTGCATTAAGTCAAACAGAGCTTGGATGGCGTGTACAGGTACAGCTGCCCATGCAGCTTCAACACGATACCACAGTTCATCAAGAGTAGTGACTGGCGCATTGTGACGAGCCAGTTGCGAGGCCACCATTGACCAGATGTTTTCAATTGATGAGAGATCTGGAGTATGTGCTGGCCAGGGCAGCAGTCGAACATTTTCTGTATCCAGAAAGGCCCGCACAGGACCTGCAACATGCGGTCGTGCATTATCCAGCTGACACTTAGGATTTCACAAGGATCGAATGAAGGTTAGAGCCACGGGTCGTACCACATCTGAAATGTAACGCCCACTGTTCAAAGTGCCGCCAATACGAACAAGAGGTGACCGAGATGTGTAACCAATGGTACCCCATACCATCACGCCGGGTGATACGCCAGTATGGCGATGATGAATACACGCTTCCAATGTGCGCTCACCGCGATGTCGCCTAACACGGATGCGACCATCATGATGCTGTAAACAGAACCTGGATTCATCCGAAAAAATGACGTTTTGCCATTCGTGCACCCAGGTTCGTCGTGGAGTACACCATCGCAGGAACTCGTGTCTGTGATGCAGCGTAAAGGGTAACCGCAGCCATGGTCTCCGAGCTGATAGTCCATGCTGCTGCAAACGTCGTCGAACTGTTCGTGCAGTTGGTTGTTGTCTTGCAAACCACCCCATCTGTTGACTTAGGGATCGAGACGTGGCTGCACGATCCGCTACAGCCATGCGGATAAGATACCTGTCATCTCGACTGTCAGTGATACGAGGCCGTTGGGATCCAGCACGGCGTTCCGTATTACCCTCCTGAACCCACCGATTCCATATTCTGCTAACAGTCATTGGATCTCGACTAACGCGAGCAGCAATGTCGCGATACGATAAACCGCAACCGTGATAGGTTACAATCGACCTCTATCAAAGTCGGAAGATGGTACGCATTTCTCCTCCTTACACGAGGCATCACAACAAAGTTTCACCAGGCAACGCCGGTCAACTGCTGTTTGTGTGTGAGAAATCGGTTTTTATACTTTCCTCCTGTCAGCACGTTGTAGGTGTCGTCACCTTCGCCAACCTTGTGTGAATGCTCTGAAAAGCTAATCATTTGCATCTGACATCATCTTCTTCCTGTCGGTTAAATTTCGTGACTGTAGCACGTCATCTTCTTGGTGTAACAATTTTAATGACCAGTAGTGTCGATAGACAATGTGCAAATTTAGTTTATTAACTTCAGAAAAATATTTCCAGTTTATTCACCTATTATTGTTATTGAAGTATCAGCGGATGTGCCCTAAGGAAGCACAATAAGGCCGCCAATATTCACAACATATTCGCAAAAGATTGATCAGAAGACCAGCCAGTCTGTTCACTAACGATTATGTTGACCATAGGTAATCCAATAAACTGCTGTTCTTTAAAAAATCGAACTTTAACGTACAGAACAGCTTCAAACGTCTGACTACTTCACAGTTGAGTTAGTATGTTAAATGTATAAATGCAGACTGAAACGAGGAATGAGAATTTGAACTAAGGCTGGGATTCGAATCCCGGTCTTCTGCACAGTAGGCAGGCTCGCTAACTATTACACCACGCCGGCACAGTGGTTTTGCACATCTGCACGGACAATCCTAGGATGGCTCGCTCCTCAATCTTAATTCCCATCCACGCCTCAACCCACTTGGTATTGCCCAAGGCTGTTCAACTGTTTTGAAATAGCGACATGGCATCGAACGAAACGTGGGATCCTGCCTGAAACCCAGGCATAGGTGCTTAAGTCAGGTGAAACTATATAAATCCAGAGTCCTTTTCAAACCTGTCATCTGTGATATATGTGTGCAGACTGAAGCGACGAATGATAGTTGTTCCAAGGCCGGGATTCGGTTCTAGGTCTCCAGTTCACAAGACAGATGCGCTGACCACTATCCCATCCTGGCACAGTGGCTGTGCACATATGCACGGACTACCCTAGCATATCTCCCTCCTTAGTACAAATTCCCATTCATGGCATCCCCCCAAAACCAGAACATGTTTTGCAAAGCAATATGTGCCAAGCGAGCAGGAGATCCAGTTTCCGACGCCGCCTTGGTATAGAAAGTTTACGAACGGTTTGGAATTATGTTCGAAGTTTGCTGGAAGTCGCTGAGTGCTCTAACTAAGAAACACTAGATGAATATAGCCTCTTTGATTTGCTATCAATTTTAATCAAACTCTAGTTTTCCATGCATCTCACTGTTTATGACATAATACCTGCTTAACTATGTGTCATACGATGATATAATTTTGCAACCACATCCACAGGTATACGTGGATATCTTCTGAAAATTGCGCTGTGAATACAGGTATTAGTAAAGAAGTAATAATTTAAAACGTCAAGCCTGATGATGAAGTCTGACTGCATGAAAGCGAAAACGTTTTAACCAATGAATGTTTATTCCCTCAACATTGTTCTGTGGGGGGTGTCAGCAAGAAGAAGCTTCATAAAGGTTGGAAATACATACTTTGTCTGAGGTAGTCAAGTGCTCTCATTCTCATACACTGGGTGAGTGAATTCCGCGAATTTGCACGGCGTCAGTTCCGCTGCCTCGGAACACACACACACAATGTAACTGTAATTTTTGTCTCTTAACGTTTAACCTAAGATTATATCGCTTAATGAGTAGATTAAGACAGCCTTTTTAAAGTTTTAAATTCGTTCACTAATTACGCGAAACATTGAAAATCGGCTATCCCTGCGCTGTAACTGGTGCCGGGTTTCGAGTTCCAGATTTCATGTTCCGGAATAGCGCTCTAGTAAAAGAGATATATTGCCAACGGACGATCATGAGGAAATGCAAGAAAATTTAAACAAAATCTCTATTTGTTGTAATGAGTTGGTAGGACTGACAGATGAAATGGTGAAGATAGTGGATGACAAAACAGGTAAAATATAGTACCCAATAAATATTCTTCGATGGTGCCAGATATTAAATTGAATTTGTGAAGGAAAAGTATATAACCGCAGCAGAAGAAGAAGGTGGAGCGGAGCTGGACGTTAAAAACTGAAATTAACAGAAAGTACGAAATGATATATCAAGAAGTGGTCACAGACCAAATGAAAAATTGTAGATGTATGAATTATTGTGCCGGAGATAGTACTGGGCTTTTCGCCTGGTTTAAGCAATGCCACCACTTTTACCCTACTCCAGATCTTTGAGATTATCATTCTGGCAACACAAGTGTTCCTCATTTTCAGGATCCAGCTGATAGTAACAGGGTTCGGTATTTGCTCTGATCTTATGTCATCGAAGCCAACGCTTGATAATGGAGGAGTGACTGAAAAAAGATCAAGGTACGCTCATAGGATTTGTTGACCTGAAACGAGCGTTCGACAGTGTCAAACGGTGCAAGCTAATCGAAGTTCTAAGAAAGGTAGGAGTACATTTCACGGAAAGACGGATAAAATAAGATATGTACAAGAACCAAGAAGAAAAAATAAAACTGGAACGTCAGGAACGAAGTGTTCGGATTGGGCGTGAGAAAGTGGTGCAGTCTTTCGCCCCCACCGTTCAATGTGTAGATCGAAGAAGCAATGACGGAAATAAAAGAATGGTCGAAGTGTGAGATTAAAATTCTTGCTGAAAGGATATCAGTGAGGGGATTCGCTGATGACTCTGCTGTAATTAGTGAAAATGAAAAAGGGTGTACAGGATCTGTCGACTGGCATGGTCTAATGAGCAGCTGGCCGGAGTGGCCAAGCGGTTCTAGGCAGCACAGTCTAGAGCCGCGCGACCGCTACGGTCGCAGGTTCGAATCCTGCCTCGGGTATGGATGTGTGTGATGTCCTTAGGTTAGTTAGGTTTAAGTAGTTCTAAGTTGTAGGAGACTGATGACCTCAGCAGTTAAGTCCCATTATGCTCAGAGCCATTTGAACCATTTTTTTCTAATGAGCAGAATTTTCCGTATTGACGTTGCTCATTTGAAGGAAGCGAAGCCGAATAAATTTTAAGGCTTCTCAATTAATTTCCGTAATTACTGACCGACAGGTTGAGAGAAGTTCAATATCAGCATCACATGATGGATGATCTACCAGTTCGCCAAGCACCATATCGCTTATCCCCTCCCAAAATGAAGGAGTTACGCCAGATTTCTGATAAGTCACTTGCTGAATGTGTTATTAGGACATCCATCTCGCCTTACGTTTCACGCATATTTCTGGTATACACGGGAAATGGCGTGGCTATAGGCCATTCGCAGATAATCGTGCGCCCAATCAAAACATTATCTTACAGTTTGTTTCTTTATCGGAATTATACAGTTGTTTCACTTGTAGTTCATAACGTTTCGGGACTTCAGCCGAAAGACGTCACCTACCCACGATATTCTGGCCAACAACCTTTGCGCTATCCTCCGGTGGGTGTTTTAGACTGAAGATTGCTAGTCCACGTCGACAGTTTTATACCAAAAATTGGAGCGAAGATGCACGCGCTTAGGCAGCCAGTACATAACCACCTTCTTTTGAGTTCAGTGCTCTCTTGCAATAGTTTCGTCCATGGCACGCCATCTGCCGGAACAAGGGCTCATGGAGCTAAGGTTCAGATGTCATATTAATAAAATTAAGTGCCGCTAGTGCTGTCATTAGGCATCAAATGATTCCTTTCTTAGGATATTAAAGACATGACCAGGTCCACGCCTTGTCTGGCTGAAATACGCCATCACGGTTAATAAAATCTGCCAAAAGTACTGCCAAAGATATCTCGTCGGGGCAAGATTTCCGTGGCAGAATAATCCATAGACTATCCTGCGGAAGTACAATGGTCAGCTATGGCTGACTTTCTGGACTGTGAAAGGCGAGTGTAGCAGTCTTGTTCAATGGACCTTTTACGTTCTGTGCATGTGGTCTGACCAATACATGCTTTGCCATACTGGCAGAGTATTCTGTCGACTCTAACCTTCCGTAATCCCTCTCACAGCATTCTGTACCGACTGATTTTTTTTTAATCCACCTACTTTACATATGGTTTTTCAAAAGGTGCAACAGTTCTTTCTGGTTTATTGGACCCTTGAATCAGCTGGGCCTTACAGAGGAAGATTTTCGGTAGACTTGTAGTCAATAGGTCTCCTTCGGTGCAGTTTAACTTGCTCTAAGCAGAGCTTCCATTTTGTCTATTCCAGATTCTGAGTGACCCCTTACAGTCCAAACTGATGCTTCCAGTTCTATGGTTGCAGCAGTGCTCTTGCAGGAACATGAAAGCGAATTAAAACATTTTCTCCTTGGAGAAATTTAAATGTTATCTCGAACGTAGGGAATTATTGTTGGAAACTAACAACCACGCCAGAAGCTGGTGCTTGTGAGAGTTCGTGAAGCTGATAGGATTGCACTTTGGGATCTCCGCATTTCTGCCTTTCGTTTAACAGTAAAGAATACAAAGGGATAAGATAATCAAAATGCGGGTGCAATGAGTTGTATGTCCGAAGCCGATGATGCTGATTCGGAGATGTTCAGGTACGGACGTGGGGTGCGTGTTTCGAGGGCATTACTCGAAATACCTTCACTATTCGGTAAATTAAAGGAAAAACAAGATCAGGAACCAGATATTAACGGTATTAAACAAAGGCTTTTCCGTGATGAATATCTGTAGGGTTTCCAGCTTAATAAAGGACTAAACTGTTACGGCACGCGTTGTGGTGAAAAAATTTGTTTTTCTAACGAACTCACCCCCAACGGTGTTTCAATGTTTTTAAAAAGTCCTTGCTCGCAAAACATATGGGTATCTATAGTACCATATTTAAAATAAGGAGAACCTAACCTGGCGTACATTATTCAATTTTCTGCGACATACTTGAAGTTAAAGGGTTTCAAGTCTGTTGAATATTAACGTACAGTGTCATTACTGTCCAGTTTCTTAACATAGTTTGCGGCACTGAAGGGTTACGTGGTTTCTTTCATGAAAGCAACAGGGAAGTCTAACATATCCCCATCCCCTTTCCCTATCTCCGTGAGGTTCCGTTTTCTTGTGACTCATCCAGCACTAAAGACGTACAGTGAAATTCTTGTGATGATAGCTATTATCGGCCACTACGTCTGTTCACGACCAAGAAAAATTCATTGTCCATGATATTTCGGTTCTGATAATGTATTACTAGTGATCTGTACTCCTCATGGAGTCCAGATTGTTCGCTAAGCTCAACCGGATCCATGCAATAACATTCCCGCCTGCCCAAAAGTGAATACACCTCTGGTATGTGAAATGGTCATGTCAGCCTTGTGCTACAAGTACATTATCACAGTCGTAAGCACTCTGTGAATAGAAGCAGACGTGCCACTTTCCTGCATTCAGCTTTGTTTAGATTATTTTGGTCAATTGTAAAGATTCGGCACACCTCGCAATGTGAGTGTGTGTGTAAATTTTCTGCCAGCAACAGCTTTCTTTCTCTCACTGCCGCCGCAGAAAGTAACTGAGAGGAAACTTCGATCCACTTTAAACAGACATATTGCCATATTATGGCCCTGCAGCCATCCTAGAGCAGTATTATTGCTACTGCGTAGGAAAATAACGTTAAAACTGCGTGTTTATGTCTATTGCGATCTTTCTCTGGTTTGCGGCCTGCATCACATGATTACTAACACCAAGCCTCCGGCAGTGCATCAGTAATCCCATTTAGTACAGTGCTCCGGTGGATGTAGAACTCTTTTTGTTTCGTAACAGTTGTCAATCAGCGTACTTTCAGCACTAAAATTGGACCTCATGTACCTGGTATTAACAGATGGATGCATGATACCTAACATAATAAGAAGAAACGTAGAGATTACTAAGACGCTCTGAAATTGCGTACCAAGTAGGCGAAGTACGTTTAAAATACTATAACCAATTTAGAAGCGTGAAGAATTCTGACATAATAGCTTATTTTTGCTAACGAGAGCCTAGAGAAGTTGTGCAGTGAGATGTATTTTACAAATTGGTGTGACAGTTGTTAACATTTTACGTCACGCTTGCCACAGATCACCACGTTGATTTGTTAAAGAGGAGCACAATTGTCTTGTATGAGACATTCAGACGTAATAACTGCTGCATTGGTTCACGGGTGTCGCGTCGGTTAATGTTGTGGAGCTGCACAGTATTTGTCAGAGAAGCGCAGGCACCAAGGTGTGACGCTATAAAGTCATCGTAGACGAATCATAGGGCACGGCAACATATTTTGCAGCTTCCACAACATTATCCGACGAGACGCTCGTAAACCAATGAAGCAGACGCACAATTGTTGTTCAACTTTAGCATTATTATGGTAATTGTCTTACAGTGTATGTTGTTGAGTCTGAGGAAACGTACCCTCTCAACTCCTAAGTAGGTTTCTTTGACAGATTCGCATGTCAGACCAACACTTTATACGACGCTGCAGGCAGATTATGTGTAAAAGTGAGAGTAGTTTTCTCACTTGCTTCGGAAGGTACAGTCTCTCTCTGCTATTTGACGGAAGTGTCCAGCTGACGAAATTATTCAGATGATCAACGACTCCTTTGTTCACCCACATGACCAGGAAAACATGTAGTATTCTTTTGGATTCCAGAGCACGACGGCATGCAGCGAAATAAAGAAGGTGGCGTAGCAGATATGGAAGTTTGTCAGCAACGCACTGCAGAAAAAGGTGCTGTTCAGCTGGAAATAAATTGCGGTCTCTGAACCCAACTCTCCAGTCTCGATGATCTCGTTGAGATCACGGAAACGGGATGAGGTGGTTTTGACACATCTCCTTAAACATCGTTGTCGTCTGACCTATGGTTCCTTCTACTCCAGCAAGAGGACCATCCAGTGTTTGGCACTCGTGGGATCTACATTTCAAAACACATCATTCTGAGTTCTACATTGACTTTTTCTGGTTGGCCGCATCGGCCTCGATAAGTTTGAGGATCTACATCATTTCCGCCATGTTATTTTACGTCAGTCCTTTATTAACCATTACAATTCAGTTACGTACGGACTTTTTATACTACTTACGACGATGGTCTGTACACATCCAATATGCACTTCAGAGTGAACTCAAGCTCGACCAGCTAGCTTGTTAATAAAATAACTAACAGCAAGGTCAAATCTGTATTCCTTAAAGGTTTTATGCGCAATACCCAGAAAACATGGTCGGTTGTCAATGTAGCGTGTACACGTATACACCATCGGCGTGTGTGTGTAAAGGATTAGAGTTGTATTTCTTTGTGACAGGTAGAAAATTCACCAGATTGCACTAGTTTCGCTCGCGTCCATTGTTGTTACCAGGCCTGACAGGGCATGTAACTGACCAGAAAAACGTCAGTTATTGAAGGACACAGAGATGATGCGTACTCGTGTGGGACATCGCTCAGCACCTCACAGAGTGTGAAAAGTGGCCCATTATGGGTCTCCATAAAGCAGAATGGTCGAATCGGGCATTATACATATTCGTGGAGCATTCAGATGTGAGAGTGATCCACGTTGAGTTGCATGGGAACGTAAGGGCAGGCGTACTCGTTGTGAAGGTGTGGTCGACCACGCATGACCACCGAAAGGGAGGGTCCCCGCATTGTGCACCAAGCATATCGTAATCCGTTATCTTCGTCTGCCATCCGAGAACAAGCAAAAGGACTCCTTGGAACATTCTGTATCGTCACGACCTTTGTTCGGAAAATAGTAGCAGCTCGGTTAGGGAATTACTATCCCATGCGTATTTTGCTGTAATACCACAATATAAAGACAGAGTCTGGTACTGTGATGTGGATGAATTGATTGCTAATGAATGGCATCGCTTTTTATTCAGAGAGAGTTCGTAGTTTTACACTACCTTCAGTGGCCCTCTTGCTCGAGTAGGAGGGGGGCACAGCGGCGTTATTCCTGACGTTATCGTGACTTCAGGTCACTGTTGGTAGTGACTGAGGAATCTCTGTCGGGTCAGGGGTTCGTCATTGAAATCATGCGAATTCATGTGTTACCTCACATTCGACAGTTTCACCGTCCATTCATAAGCAATAAAGTGCTCGTCCACGCATTGCATGTGTCTCTATGAACTGTGTGAATGGTGCTGATGTATTCCTATGACCAGTAAGGCCCCCACTGTCCCCGAAAGAACATGCGTGGCACCAGCTTGGACGTAATATACGTCACAGTGCCAGTATCTAGGATATCAAGTACCAGTTAGAACATTTGTTGGCTAGTTTGTCTCAGGAGATGATATAAGTTCTTTATGATACCCTAACTAACTGAATCAGTGGGTACATCCGGGACGGATGGGATGAAACGTCATATTCATATGTGGGCTCATACTGCCAACCTGTTCGTAAATTAAGCTTGCTGTTGAAATCAACGAAATAACGTCACATACACTTCCAACAATCCGTTAAGTTTCATTTTGTTCATCTCCCTCCCCCTCCTACCCCATTTCTGCCAGGCAGTTTATACAAAGGCGAGAGGGCAACAACGACTAGACAAGTCTGGTATGCATCTTTAAAATTGTAGGAAGTGTCTATACTCCAAAATACTCTCGTAGGCTGGATGTGCTTCATTGCACACTGAATGTTGAAGACAATTTGCTATTGTGTTTCTGTGCACCTGTGTTTGTTTCTTTAAGAAGTCTTACGAGAATATTTTACTTTTTATTCTAGTAAGACTATTGGTCACCTTAATCACATTCGTGTTTTCACAGTGTAGTCAGGTAGGGTCAAAGTGTGTGGACTCACGTAAAATTATCAAAGTTATCGACATACAGTAATATTTACGAGTCCTGAGCTTCCAAGATTATTAAATCAGTGGCGCCGAATAGGGAAAAATATTAAGATAACAGTTCACTTTTGAGGGATTACGTTTATCAGCACAGTGCGACCCACAAAGAAAGCACTGGTGGACTTACGCTGTAACTTTAATGAAAGCAGGTATTTGCGGCCCCGCACCTGAATCTGCGATACGCGGATAAGTGTCTCCGCCAGGCCGTAGCCCCGTGGGACTTAAAACAATATATCAGCCGCGCTCCAAAAACCGGTGCAGATTAAATTATGCAGATTGCGGATCCCGGTCGCTTGTTAATGGTGTATTCCGGAGGCGATTAAGAGCAGAGTTTTATAATTTACGGATGTATTCTGGCGCTGCCACTGCTGCGCCGTTATACGATATTCAAATGACTGCTGGCTGCTGAATTAAAGGAGAAACTGGTTTAGACCAGAGCTGGCCCTGAAGGGAGGAGAAGTGGGGGAAAGGATTAATAAAGCAGGGAGTAAAGGGGGAAGGGGGAGGGAAGGTGGGGGAGGAGAGGGGGAGATATAGTGCTAATGAGCCCGCTCGCAGGACGTGCACTCCTCATTTCCATCATAATGGACGGTTTCGAAGCTCCGCGGATCAAATAATGGCCATTAAAATGATAGATATTCCGAAAACTCGGCTCGCCGTGAGGGTTTGTTCGACTAGAATTCCTGATAATGTACTCCTGTACTCCTGTTTGCGACGGCTAGCGCCCTCCTATCTCACTTCTCCCATCCCCCTCTAAACCCACCCCCTCTCCGCAAAGCCACGTGTCACGTCCTTTCATTAGCATTGCGTTTCTTTTGCACCACCGCTTCCGTATAATAAATTTATGAATCATTAAACGCAGCTTCTCTGCTCTTTAGTATCAAACTTCTTTCTTACGTTTCAAGAGTGGTCTCCGAGACCAGCAGAGGAGAAATACTAATGTGTTTAATGTATCTTCAACAGGTCCTTTTGTTGCCTACTCTGTATACTTTCGCAGAAGCCTCTTCTGACGAACCTCTTGCTATCGACTTCTTGTTCTACTTCTTCGTGTTATTCATGGCCTTATCCTGTATTTGCACGAGGTAGACATGTTGTCTCGGTTGTGGTATTGCTAATGGCTGTAATAGGCGAGATAGCGATACCACTACTTTCTCCTATGAGAGAACGTCTGTACTACTTCTATCTGCGTCTAGTGTTCTCATGTGCAAGTGTGTGAACGTTTTCTAAATGTTGGCGAAGCGTGTAACTGAATCGGGACGTCGTTGCCAGACTGGTATTCAGCTAGTCGGACATGGAAATCCACCTAAGTCACACCCACAATGACTGGCACACAGGTTCTCTTGTCGTTAATGCGCTGTGTGCTGGCGGATTACAGCAGGGTTCGGGGCATCTCCCCGTGTCCCGAAGTAGGAGCTTTAACGCACTCGCCTATCCTGGTGGATTGTTTTCTGAGAATATACTTACGTCCATGGCCAGTTCCCTTCTCGAAGCAACGTTGTCTATATGTCAAGGTGAGTAAGGCCGTGTACAGCATTTGTCGTAGAACAGATTAGCCTTCGTGTAGTGTTCATTACAAGAATACACACCAAGATAGATCATTATCTATAAACTGTTTGTAGTATTGGTGATTTATCAGTATGGATTCAACGCCGAATTGGACTAAACGATGGAGAGAAACTCAGCTTCCACAACTGAAATACTCGATTCCAACTCTTAGTGTTGAGATAGAGCTCTCAGCACAATATACGAGTAGGTCCTCCGTTAACACACAGACATAGTATGAAATCAAAAATTGCTCACTGTAACATTACGTCCTTTTTATTCTTCATATTGAGGGGCATTATCCGCATTTTTAATGACAGCATTCTGACTCCACAACGACCACTAAGCAGGTGTAGTAGCAGTGATGTCCGCCTTGCTGAGGTCGGGGCAGAACTAGGGGTCATAATAACAAGTGAACAATTATATACATCACTGTTGCGTACATTCGATATCCATAATCTTTGCCATTCGTTTGTAAGTTATACGATGAAAGTGTCATGATGATCTCTCCATTGGCAAAAGATTCAGGAATAGTCCCCCATTCGGATCTCCGGGAGGGAACTGCCAAGGGGAAATGACCATGAGTAAAAGAAGAGGTAGAGCAACTAGAAAATCAGAAAAGGGGAATGCAAAGGCTCAGTCTAGATACAGTAGGGATCAGTGCAATGAAATGGAACGAAGACAATAACTTCTTGCCAGAGAGGTGTAGGGTAATATCAACAACAGCAGAAAATGGTATAAAGGGGGTAAGAGTCGTTATTAATTGGAAGGTAGGGCGAAGACTCTGTTACTGTGAACAGTCCAGTGACAATGTTGTTCTTATCAGAACTGATAGCAAACCAACACTGACAACGACAGTTCAGATATATATGCCGACGTCGCAAGCTGAAAATGAAGAGACAACGAAAGTATATGAGGATACTGAAAGGACAATACACTATGTAAAGGGCGATGACAGTCTGTCATGGGGGACTGGAATGAAGTTGTAGGGGAAGGAGCAGAAGAAATGGTTATAGGAGAATATGGGCTTGGGACAAGGAATGAGACAGGAGAAAGACTAATTGAGTTTGCTAGTAAATTTTAGTTAGTAACAGGTAATTCTCTGTTCAAGAATCACAAGAGGATTATATATGCTCGGAAAAAGCTGGTTGATAGGGGAAGATTTCAGTTAGATTACATCATGATTAAACAGAGATTTCGAAATCAGATTCTGGATTGTAAGGCGTACCCAAGGGAAGATATAGACTCAGATCAAAATGTAGCAGTGATGGTAGGCTGAAGTTTAAGAGATAATTCAGGAAGAATCAATACGCAAATAAGTGGGTTACAGAAGTACTAAGGGATGACGAGATACCCTTGAAGTTCTGTAAGGCTATAGACACCGCCAAAACAAATAACTCAGTAGGAAAGTCAAAAGAACCTCCGGTGAAATAGAAAGCAACGGTGGTAACATAAAGGGTGCAAAGGGAATTCCATTGTTAAATACATAGGAGAGAGCGGATAAGTGGAAAGAGTACATTGTAGGCTTCTGACAGAGCGTGAATTGTCTGGCATGATAGGAGAAGAATAAGGAGGTGATTTAGAAGAGATAGGGGATCCATTATTAGAATCAGATTTTAAAAGAGCTCTGGGGTAGGTCAAATAAGGCAGAAGGACATAATATTCCATCAGAATTTCTTAAATCACTGGGGGAAGTGTCAACAAAACGACTACTCCTGCTGGTATGTTGAAAGTATGAGTCTGGCGAGATACGATCTGACTTTCGGAAAAATATCATCCACACAATTCCGAAGACTGCAAAAGCTGACAAGTGAAGAATTATCGCACAATCAGCTTAACAGCTCATGCATCCAAGTCACTGACAAGAATAACGCACAGGAGAATGGAAAAGTAAACTGAGGATGTTGTAGAAGACGGTCGGTTTCCATTTAGGAAAGGTAAAGGTACCAGAGAGGCCATTCTGACGTCGTGGTAGTAAAAGGAAGCAAGACTAAAGATAAATCAAGACACGTTCATAAGATTTGTGACCTGGAAAAAGATTTCGACAATATAAAATGCTCCAAGATATTCGAAATTTTGAGAAAAGTGGTGGTAAGCTGTAGGGAGACGGGTAATATACAATATGTACAAGAGCCAAGAGGGAATAATAAATGAGGACGACCAACATCGAAGTGCTCGGATTAATAAGGATGTAAGACAGGGACATAGTCTCTATCCCCTACTGTTCCATCTGTACATCGAAGAAGCAATGATGGACATAAAGGAACAGAAGAGAATGGAAGCGTTTGAGATGTGGTGCTGCAGACAAATGTTGAAAATTAGGTGGACTGATAAAATACGGAATGAGGATATCCTGCGCGGAATCGGAGACGAAAGGAATCCGTGGAAAACACTAACAAGAATGAAAGGATATCTGTTAAGACATCATGGAACGATTTCCATGGTACTAGAAGGAACTGTAGGGGGAAAAACTTTAGATGGAGATGAAGATTGGAATACAATCAGTAAATAACTGAGGACGTAGCAAGCAAGAGCTATTCTGAGATGAAGAGGTTGTCACAGGGGAGGAACTCGTGGCGGTCCGCTTCAAATCAGTCACAAGACTGATGATTTATAAAAAAGAATGTAATCTCATAGCAATCGACATATTCTATGTACCCGTTTGAGCTGGAAAGTATGTGACTGCCACCCAAATGGTGTCGAAGGGTATAAGGATTCGAATTCATTTGGGACAGAAAGAAAATTTAGCTTTGATGTTCATTAAAAATGATCTTCCTAGAAGATGCGCTGTGCTGAAGTTCAGTCAGAGATTATCTGCTTACAGACGTGAATCCAGTTCATGAGCTTCTCGTGAACAAAATTTGTTATTGACGAATCAGAGATGGCTGCATGTTTCTGTTAAGCGAGTCATTCTCCTAATGTGTGATTCCACACTTCTTCACCGTGATATCTTACCCAGGCACTGTTGCTCGATATCCTTTTTAAGCTGAGCGTCTTGAGTAGTAATGTACAGTCGCCCGTGAGAAAACAGATGGAAAGGAGATTTGTTAGAGATTTTGCTAAGAGTAGATTTGTAGCTTTGAAATTTGTATCGACTGTATTGAAATCTATATTTTTACCACTCGAATGAATCAACCCTGATGTTTATTTGGTTTCCATTGCGGATTCAAAGAACATATTTACTCTACATTTTTTTTTAATGAAGATATATCTGTATGAAAGAAGAGAACTGTTGGAGGATATTCACGTGTAGAGAATTAACTACGAAACTATTATTTCTAGAATGGATTTTTCGCTCTGCAGCGTTGTAAACGGGTTTTAGAAAGTTCCTGGGAGATTAAAATGTCATGAACTGGGACTCGAACCCGAATTTTGACCTGCGATGGAGAGTTCAAAATTCATTCCGGAAATAGTACCTTACGCTAAGGCTAAACCAGTTTTCTGTAACAGTCTTCTCTCCAGCAGTGATGGTCCAGGGGAACTTCTGTGAGATATGGCAAGCAGGAGAGAGAGGCTAGCAGAAATGAAGGCTTGTGCATAGAGGAGAGATGGGGCGGTAAGAGGCGGTTCGTGAGCCGTTCCTGCGTAGCTCAGTGGATAAGGAAGTGTCAACTAACAGCAAGGGTCCCCAAAAAGACCCGGTAAGGCACACTGTTTCCTTCTGCTAGAAAATTTCAGACTATTTATTAAGTATGCGTTCAACATCATAGATGATTTATGAAGAGTTCTCATCCAAACGATTAGATTATCATCAGGCCTGTGGAGAAAAATAGTGAAGAATCGACATAGAATATTACTCTAGACAGTACAGGTTGTAAGCCGTCTAAAACTATCTCATTATTTATAAAAATCGTACAAAAAATAAAACGAAGAAAAACAGTGCCAACTAGAGGGCAGAAAGTAGAGGCCGCGAGGCGAGATGTAGAAACTAATAGTGAACTGAAACTCTGCGCCTTCTGTAGTTCCAGCAGAGACTGATCCATAACTAAAAATATACTTCACAGATCTTTTTAAGTAATACGAATCACTCTTAAGAAACGGAATATACTTGCCCAAATTAGTTGGCAGCATCGATATATGACGCCTGAGGATATACAAAGAATTTCAGATTAATAAGCCTGTACTTGTATTGGCAACCGGAAACAATTTCGTAAAGGAGGATCTGCAGCGAATTGACGCATGGTGCAGGGAATGGCAATTGACTCTTAATGTAGACAAGTGTAATGTGCTGCGAATATATAGAAAGATAGTTCCCTTATCATTCAGCTACAAAATAGCAGGTCAGCAACTGGAAGCAGTTAATTCCATAAATTATCTGGGAGTACGCATTAGGAGTGATTTAAAATGGAATGATCATATGAAGTTGATCGTCGGTAAAGCAGATGCCAGACTGAGATTCATTGGAAGAATCCTAAGGAAATGCAATCCGAAAACAAAGGAAGTAGGTTACAGTACGCTTGTTCGCCCACTGCTCGAATACTGCTCACCAGTGTGGGATCCGTACCAGATAGGGTTGTTAGAAGAGATAGGAAAGATCCAACGGAGAGCAGCGCGCTTCGTTACACGATCATTCAGTAATCGCGAAAGCGTTACTGAGATGATAGATAAACTCCAGTGGAAGACTCTGCAGGAGAGACGCTCAGTAGATAGGTACGGGCTTTTGTTGAAGTTTGAGAACATACCTTCACCGAGGAGTCAAGCAGCATATTGCTCCCTGCTACGTATATCTCGCGAAGAGACCATGAGAATAATCTCAGAGACATTAAAGCCCTCACAGAGGCATACCGACAATCCTTCTTTTCACGAACTATACGAGAGTGGAACAGAAGGGAGAACCGATAGAGGTACTCAAGGTACCCTCCGCCACACACCATCAGGTGGCTTGCGGAGTATGGATGTCGATGTGGATGGATGGATGGAAGTCCAAAATGGTTGTGAGCACTATGAGACTTAACTTCTGAAGTCATCAGTCCCCTAGAACTTAGAACTAATCTAAGGACAGCACACACATCCATGCCAGAAGCAGGATTCGAACCTGCGACCGTAGCGGTCGCGCGGTTCCAGACTGTAGCGCGTAGAGCCGCTCGGCCACCCGGCCGGCCGTAAAGTCCAGAAGCTTTGGACACCGATGATGTTTCCTTTGCCACTGTAATATGGCAGGCGCATGAAAACACGTCAGAAGCATTTTAATAACCTAAGTGAGCCTTTATTCTACCCCAATAAAATATTTATGGACACGTATCACCACATATGCAAAGTAGTTCATAAAAGTGAACTACTTAATTCTCCTGTCACAAGATGTCATAGATGTATGGTAGCTGGCCGTTATTACTATGTTCAGAATCAAATAAATTTTGATAATCTCCATTTAAATTAAGGTAATGCACTAGCCTACTAATACACTCTCTCAACAATAGTTCCTAGAAAAATAAATTATTTAACCTTGTTGTACTGTTTTATGGGAAATAAAAGAGTTACATTAAATACGGTTAACTCTTTGTTTGAATGTGAGAGTACTGTCTTGGACTGAAAATATATGCTTAAAATTTCGGCATTGTGAGGCCTTTATAGAATATTTTGGGAGATCAAAAGCATAAAAGGCTGCGAATACATTATGCTAAGTTTCAGATAAATGTCAGTTTTTGAAGCTTTTCTTACACTGTCTATTACATATTCAGTTGAATTAACGTTCTGTATCAGCAGTGAACGCACTTCCCCTTCTTTATTTTCACTCAACGTCTCATTCTTTTAATCTGTATTTTCATTCAATTTTCATATTGACGTTAGTACATTGTCATCTTCCGAATTTCCTTAACTGGCTGAGTTTACAAGGGAACAGTCCAATCCAGCATGCTGAAGCCTGCCCTGCACTTTTTATACAAGGAGAATACACCGAAAGACATAGTAAAAATTTTAGCTGTTAAGACAGGCAGCAGGTGTTTAAAAAAATGTTGAAAATTTCCAAATTCGTAGCTCGCCAGGTGGCTGGAGAAATATAAACCCTTATCTCAGCTGAAGCAAACTGCCCATACACAACAAAGCAGGTGCCTACCATTGATTGACGGAGTACCGGTAAGCACATAATGTGGCACAAAACGTTTATAATTTCAAAAGTAAATTACAGTTTCCGTTTGTAAGTAGGCTGTTTAGGTTCTTATATTGGTAACGCCGCCGCCACATAGCGCTCTCTGTATGAAAATCACTGGTTGTGCTGTGTGCAGTCTGTGGCTAGTTTGCATTGTTGTCTGCCATTGTAGTGTTGGGCAGCGGCAGCTGGATGTGAACAGCGCGTAGCGTTGCGCAGTTGGAGGTGTGCCGCCAGCAGTGGTGGATGTGGGGAGAGAGATGGCGGAGTTTTGTAATTTGTCATGAACTGCTATATATATTATGACTATTAAGGTAAATACATTGTTTGTTCTCTATTAAAATCTTTCATTTGCTAACTATGCCTATCAATAGTTAGTGCCTTCCGTAGTTTGAATCATTTATTTAGCTGGCAGTAGTGGCGCTCGCTGTATTGCAGTAGTTCGAGTACCCAAGATTTTTGTGAGGTAAGCGATTTGTGAAATGCATAGGTTAATGTTAGTCAGGGCCATTCTTTCGTAGGGATTTTTTTGAAAGTCGGATTGCGTTGCGCTAAAAATATTGTGTGTCAGTTTAACCTCAGTCATGTATAATTCTTCTAAGGGAACGTTTCATACGTTGATAATTTCTACATTAAAATTGCTACACCACGAAGATGACGTGCTACAGACGCGAAATTTAAACGACAGGAAGAAGATGCTGGATATGCAAAAGATTAGCTTTTCAGAGCATCCGCACAAGGTTGGCGCCGGTGGCCACACCTACAACGTGCTGACATGAGGAAAGTTTCCAATCGATTTCTCATACACAAACAGCAGTTGACCGGAGTTGTCTGGTGGAACGTTGTTGTGATGCCTCGTGTAATGAGGAGAAATGCGTACCACCACGTTTCCGTCTTTGATAAAGGTCGGAATGTAGCCTGTCGCGATTGTCGTTCATCGTATCGCGACATTGCTGCTCTCGTTGGTCGACATCCCATGACTGTTAGCAGAATATGGAATCGGTGGGTTCAGGAGAGTAATACGGAACGCCGTACTGGATCCCAACGGCCTCGTATCACTAGCAGTCAAGATGATAGGCATCTTATCCACATGGCTATAGGGTATCGTGCAGCCACGTCTCGATCTCCGAGATGGAGACATTTGCAAGACAACAACCATCTGCACGGACAGTTCGACGACGTTTGCAGCAGCATGGACTATCAGCTCGGAGACCATGGCTGCAGTTACCCTTTACGCTGCATCACAGACAGGAGCGCCTGCGATGGTGTACTCAACGACGAACCTGGGTGCACGAATGGCAAAACGTCATTTTTTCGGATGAATCCAGGTTCTGTTTACAGCATCATGATGGTCGCATCCGTGTTAGGCGACATCGCGGTGAACGCACATTGGAAGCGTGTATTCGTCATCGCCATACTGGCGTATCACCCGGCGAGATGGTATGGGGTGCCATTGGTTACATGTCTCGGTCACCTCTTGTTCCCATTGACGGCACTTTGATCAGTGGACGTTACATTTCAGATGTGTTACGACCCGTGGCTCTACCCTTCATTCGATCCCTGAGAAACCCTACATTTCAGCAGTATAATGCATGACCGCATGTTGTAGGTCCTGTACGGGCCTTTCTGGATACAGAAAATGTTCGACTGCTGCCCTGGCCAGCACATTGTCCAGATCTCTCACCAAACGAAAACGTCTTGTCAATGGCGGCCGAGCAACTGGCTCGTCACAATACACCAGTCACTACTCTTGATGAACTGTGGTATCGTGTTGAAACTGCATGGGCAGCTTTACCTGTACACGCCATCCAAGCTCTGTTTGAGTCAATGCACAGGTGTATCAAGGCTGTTATTACGGCCAGAGATGGTTGTTCTGGGTACTGATTTCTCCGGATCTATGCACCCAAACTGCGTGAAAATGTAATCACATATCAGTTCTAGTATAATATATTTGTCCAATGAATACCCGTTTATCATCTGCATTTCTTCTTGGTGTAGAAATTTTAATGGCCAGTAGTGTAGGTTGCCTACCGGTAGCAAATTACTGTTCGGTACATTGACCTACTAAGAGTGTCTTCATCAGAATAAAATTCTGATAAACCATAAAATTGCATTGGTTAAAAGCAATGGACCGATTCTAATGCAGCTACCCTCAAGTCAAAAATACGAGGCCTGTTCAGAAAGTAAGCTCCGATTGATTGCCAAATTGAAACCACAGTAAACATCAGAAATGTTTTACTTCTAACAATTAGCTACACCTTTCAGCTACTTCTCTACGTAGTCGCCGTTCTGACTTAGACTTTTGTCATAGCGTTGTACCAACTTTTCAATAGCCTCATCATAGAAGGCAGCCGCCAGTGCTTTCCGCCAATTCTCCACGCTGGCCTACACCTCGTTGTCTGTGTCAAAATGTTGTCTTCAAAGACAGCGGTTCATGTGACCAGAGATGAAACTCAGGGGGAGACAATTGCGGACTGTATTGTGGGTAATCTCACATTTCCATTTGAAAACGATGCAGGAGCATCTTCATTGCCCCTGCAGAATGCGGCTGAGAATTGTCTTGAAGAAGAAACAGCACGACAGTTATGTAATGTTAGCTGCATAGCTTCAGGCGAAATTTCTCACCAGGCCGTCGTACTTGGCGGCAGACACTATTTTCTAGACATCTTTACGCACTCACTGCGACCTCAGAAATGAGAAGAGCGACGTGATGCTAACTGGGATTATACTAGAGACACTACCCAACACATCTGTGCAAAGCTTTATCGGATTTTCATAGTCGTTTCCATTTCGCGACCGATCGGAGCTTACTTTCTGAACGCCCCTCGTAAAACAAAGCGTTCCAGCCTTTGTCTGATGAATACACCCTTAGTAAGTTGTGCAACCTACGTCAATATACCGAACAGTAATTTGCAACCTGTTGGCTGTATAATCCTATGTTGAAATCTGACACAATTGTTGTCAGATGCTATTCCTTCGATTTGCTTGGCAGTTGTCTTTGTAATAAGTTTTAACAATGGTGTTGAAATCCAATTTTTTTTGTTTTTCCTTTCTATATGCTTGTTAATAGTAATACGCTGTCTTTGTGCGGGTTCCAGAGCTTCATAGTGGTATGGAAATCAAATATTGTTTTCAACTGTGCAAAGATGAAATAAGAAAAATTGGTATGCAATTGAAATCAATACTTGTCATGAAGAACTACATATTTGCTATTTATCAGTTAATTTCTGGGACATTCATTCGAATGAGGAAATACAATTGGAAGGACCAAGAAATAACTCTGAAGCTGACTATTGTGCAAATTAAAGTCCAGAATAAAAATTCAATACCTTCCCAGACCAAAGAAATGACAAAGAAAAGGCTTAACTTCTTAGTTAAACGATGGCGGGAGTAAACACTTGAAAGTTCATGCAGTATGCAAAGCTGGTTTCATTTAGTAAAATGTAAACTGGATTGTATAAATGGAAGAAAGATGTACAGAAAGCATGAAATATGCGCCAAGATTAATCTCACAGAAGCCTGAAAGAAAAGCAGTTTGAAACATTTAGAATCGCTCGTGAGAGTCAGTGTAGCGTTATTGAGGGATATCTACGAGATTAGACCGACTTAAATGCAAATGTGGTGAACATTACTGATTACCTTGCTTCCTCGACCTTGGTAAACGGATTCAGGAAATCATACGGAAAAGGAACTTGTAAAACTACGAAGTTTACTTCAAATAAACGCGCACAAGAATTATCATTAATAGCTCATACTATAGAGAAACTTGTAGCTGATGTGAAAATGAAGCTTCTAATCCCTTAAACTGCTGCATAAAGCCGGCCGCGGTGGCCGAGCGGTTCTAGGCGCTTCAGTCCGGAACCACTAGACTGCTACGGTCGCAAGTTCGAATCCTGCCTCGGCCATGGATGTGTGTGATGTCCTTAGGTTAGTTACGTTTAAGTAGTTCTAAGTTCTAGGGGACTGACGACCTCAGATGTTAAGTACCATAGTGGTCAGAGCCATTTTTTGCTGCATAAAAAGCTATCAGTCATGTTCCACGGAACAACTGCTAGAAAAATCGAACTTTATCATTTCCAGTGAAGTTCGTAGAACAAGCTTGAAGCACAAGTGAGTTTTATATGTATCCTCAGGAAACGTAAGACAAAAAGTTTACAAAAATGATTGTTTAGTCCCAAAAATCTAGTAATCTACGGAAGAAAATCTGGGAAAATGATGATGACGTCCCACTCCGAGGAGCATAGGGGACGTATGCGGGAGACCCGCACCGCCGATTAGGCAAGGTCCTAATTACGAAATGTCCCAGCCAATGAAAATCTGTAACGCAACCATCTTTGTGGCGTGCTTATAATTATGTATTATTTATATTTTAGGACAATTAATCTGTAATAAAACGCACCACATGTTGTAATGAAAGCATGAAAACCGTCTGAAGATGAATCGTAACGATTCGGAACCGGTAACGGTACCCTTTGAATAAAGGAACTGAACATAAATTTGTGGCTGGTTGCTGTCTTAACAAAATCAACATTTGTCAATAAATAAGTCAGTAAAATACAAATTAATGAAACATTATCATAAGAACAATGTTACGGGAACTGTTGTAAGATATCTCATGTCAGTAACTTAAGTACTGACAGATGAAAGTCGTCTGTAATGTAACATCATGCACTGCCTTCATTTTCTTGTCTCTGCTAGTCATCTGTAACAATTACAACAGACAGTTTAGCTGTCGACACAAACTGCCAGTTTTCAAAAAATTAATGATTTGAGACATTTTTGGGATATTTTAAGTGCTTAAAATTTGCATGTCTGGACTTTGGACTTTATTCCTTCTCTTGCCACGGCTACATGTGCTTATTCGCCGATTCCTCGCTAGGCAGGAAGGACTGTACAACTCGCTGTTATCAACCGTTTTTGAGTAACTTTAATATACTTAAGAAATACTTGTAGTGCGCCTCAGCAGCTAAAATTTTGACAGTGCATTTCTTTTAGTGTATTCTTCCCTTGCGAAAAATTTCAGAGTAGGTTTCGACACATCGGACTCGACCATTCTCTTACTGGATGTGTGTTGGAGTATCTAAATATTTATAAGACCACATTTTAAAAATTAATACTCTTACTGTTTGCTTTTTGCAGTTCATATTCATTCCGATATTTGGTGCCTAAATATTGAAAACCTGCTTCAGCTACCAAGACAAGTTCAACAACAAACAGAATTATAGCCCTACGAATCAACTAACTGCTGCACTTCACCGCATTCGTTATGACGTGTTTTGGGGCAAATGCACATTCCATCTCTTCACACAATGGGCTGTACACACATTTTTCAATTTTACAAGAGCAACATTTTCAGCATCTATGGCGTTACTAATGCCTAAATTCAATATGAAGAATGAAAGCAATAATGGATATATTGGCGCTATGATCATATTACAAAAGAAGTAAACGGTGTGCTAGCAGTGTATTCCGAAAAGAAATATCCGGCATAAATATAATACTTAAAGTTGTTTATTAGGTTAATATTTGGCAATTAACCTAAATTCCTGTACACCTCCCAATACGTATTAGTCTATAAGGAGTGCTAATAGATCAGCAATTTAATTCTTTTTCTGTATGAAATGACATTTACTCACCAGAACAACCATAGTGGATAAAGTTAAGTTTTCATTTTGTATCTGCTGCGTAATATTCTCGAAGGTAGTGATATATATTGTGAACCAAAACTCCACAACAAAATTTCACGGGCTGATAATGGATGCCTTTCGAGTATTTTTGTATAAGGGACCTCGTCTCCGGCGGCTCGTTACAGCTTTATAGTTTAATTACGATTTATTCGGTTTGTTGCCATAAGCGTCTGTGTTTCTGTGAAAATGCTAGCACTTCGATGGGAATAATTGTAACATGCAAGCATTTGACACGGAAGAACCCGTTTCATGTAGGCCCCTATCAGAGATGCAAAAGCACAGTGATGAGGTCACGTCTCCGCAGGAACAGGTCACCAAAGCGTCGCTATGCCACTCCTACATTACGTTAAGTGATCTCACACACGATGCCTGCTCATCATTAAGTCCATCCCCACTGCTATGTACCACTTCTGACGCAAAACTAACAAAGCCGTGGAACATACTTGGGACATAACAGAGCCCTGAGCCAACGTCATTGCCTCGTTGAATACACCAGTTGCTCTGAAGCAACGCCGGACATAGCCGGTACTTACTTGGGTGACCGTTGTTACCCATTTTCTGTTTTTATTTCCGGCAAGTGGGAGGAGGCGTGATGGTGCAAAGTTCATGATAACCAGACTTCGCGCCAGTGCCCTGGACTGAATTCCAGACTTCTTGGCAGTGTCTCATGAAATGAGGTCACGTGACTCTGTTGACGAAGCCCCGTCTGTCGAACGGGGACAACAATCCTGGCGACCCCCTTGATGCTATTAGAAAGGAAAGAAGGAAGGAAGATTGGGCTTATCATTTCTTCGACATCGATGTCATTAGGGAAGGAGCGCAAGCTATGATTCTGTCAAGGATAGGGAAGGAAATCGGTCGTGCCTTTTCAAAGAACCATCCCGCTGTGTGCCTGGAGCGATTTAAGTAAAACACGGAAAACCTAAATGTGGATGGCTGGACACGGGGTCGAACCGTCATCCTCCCGAGTGAGAGTCCAGTGTGCTAACCACTGCGCCACCTCACTCGGTTATTACAAAAGAGTAGGCTGTGTGCAGGAACCAGGTTTCACCCTCACGCTTCTCTCGTCATCATACAACGCCAACATTACACCAGAACCCACACACACACACACACACACACACACACACACACACACGCACGCACGCACACACACATTACACTGATCTTCACGTGTTAGATACACTTAACGCACAAATCTCACACTTCTTGAAGGAAAGGTGCCAATGTGTGCGTACGCTAGGAAAAAACTTTCCAACTAGGCGGCTGCATCTGACCATCTAGATCTTTCAGCCAACAATGCCATACGACTTTACGTTTTACCAAGCAATACTGAGTGCAAGTTTGAAGGCACAGATTTTAGTGGACATTACTGTTTCAACAGCTGTTATTGTGAGTGAATGGAACAGTTCCGTTTCTAGACAAGGTATCATACCCCGCGATATGTGCACTGTTATATATTATTTTCTGTCTAATATACACTCCTGGAAATGGAAAAAAGAGCACATTGACACCGGTGTGTCAGACCCACCATACTTGCTCCGGACACTGAGAGAGGGCTGTACAAGCAATGATCACACGCACGGCACAGCGGACACACCAGGAACCGCGGTGTTGGCCATCGAATGGCGCTAGCTGCGCAGCATTTGTGCACCGCCGCCGTCAGTGTCAGCCAGTTTGCCGTGGCATACGGAGCTCCATCGCAGTCTTTAACACTGGTAGCATGCCGCGACAGCGTGGACGTGAACCGTATGTGCAGCTGACGGACTTTGAGCGAGGGCGTATAGTGGGCATGTGGGAGGCCGGGTGGACGTACCGCCGAATTGCTCAACACGTGGGGCGTGAGGTCTCCACAGTACATCGATGTTGTCGCCAGTGGTCGGCGGAAGGTGCACGTGCCCGTCGACCTGGGACCGGACCGCAGCGACGCACGGATGCACGCCAAGACCGTAGGATCCTACGCAGTGCCGTAAGGGACCGCACCGCCACTTCCCAGCAAATTAGGGACACTGTTGCTCCTGGGGTATCGGCGAGGACCATTAGCAACCGTCTCCATGAAGCTGGGCTACGGTCCCGCACACCGTTAGGCCGTCTTCCGCTCACGCCCCAACATCGTGTAGCCCGCCTCCAGTGGTGTCGCGACAGGCGTGAATGGAGGGACGAATGGAGACGTGTCGTCTTCAGCGATGAGAGTCGCTTCTGCCTTGGTGCCAATGATGGTCGTATGCGTGTTTGGCGCCGTGCAGGTGAGCGCCACAATCAGGACTGCATACGACCGAGGCACACAGGGCCAACACCCGGCATCATGGTGGGGGGAGCAATCTCCTACACAGGCCGTACACCACTGGTGATCGTCGAGGGGACACTGAATAGTGCACGGTACATCCAAACCGTCATCGAACCCATCGTTCTACCATTCCTAGACCGGCAAGGGAACTTGCTGTTCCAACAGGACAATGCACGTCCGCATGTATCCCGTGCCACCCAACGTGCTCTAGAAGATGTAAGTCAACTACCCTGGCCAGCAAGATCTCCGGATCTGTCCCCCATTGAGCATGTTTGGGACTGGATGAAGCGTCGTCTCACGCGGTCTGCACGTCCAGCACGAACGCTGGTCCAACTGAGGCGCCAGGTGGAAATGGCATGGCAAGCCGTTCCACAGGACTACATCCAGCATCTCTACGATCGTCTCCATGGGAGAATAGCAGCCTGCATTGCTGCGAAAGGTGGATATACACTGTACTAGTGCCGACATTGTGCATGCTCTGTTGCCTGTGTCTATGTGCCTGTGGTTCTGTCAGTGTGATCGTGTGATGTATCTGACCCCAGGAATGTGTCAATAAAGTTTCCCCTTCCTGGGACAATGAATTCACGGTGTTCTTATTTCAATTTCCAGGAGTGTAGATACAAACGTAATTTGGGCAATAAATCAAAAGAAATGCAGTAAGTCTGTAGCAAAGTGCCGGAGACCGAGGGTCCCTTGTTACAAAATACGCAGGGCGTACCCAATGGGTTTATGGTTCCCCTGTACGGGGTGAGACATCTAATGCAGGCCATCCCAAATACACGGTGTCCATAAATCATCTTTACAATTTCAGGCTTTAACAAATTTAAAATTGTTCTAGGTAAAAATCTAGCTTTTTCAATAAGTGACAAGATACATCTTTCTCATATAATTCAGCCACTACACACATATTTTGTATTATTCATGCATCCATCTATGTCACATATGCTTAAATATGTCATGTAAATCCCTTCTCTTAGTTGTGTTTAGTTACACATTGGACAATAAATTGTTTCATTATTCACTGCGTGACAAGAAAACAACACTGCTGTAAGGCATACACTGATTAGTTACTATTATTGTTATTATTACTATTAGTGGCAGTGGTCAGACACAAAGCTTTGGTAGCCTGAAGTCTTCCAGTATGTCAGTTCATAAATAACGACTGATTTAGAAACAAAATAATATAGTGCTCACATTTGAACTTGGTTAATTCTGAGTGGTATTGCAGCTGAAGGTGAAGCAGTGTCACTGAAGCAGTGTCGCTAAGACGAGAAGTAGTGATGCAGAGGAAGAAAATCTTGTAAAAATAGTCTACCTTCAATGCCCATAGGTTCGTTTTTTTTCCTGTAGGAGTTGTAGACAGCCACGCGGGATTACCCGAGCGGTCTTGGGTGCTGCAGTCATGGACTGTGCGGCTGGTCCCGGCGTAGGTTCGAGTCCTCCCTCGGGCATGGGTGTGTGTGTTTGTCCGTAGGATAATTTAGGTTAAGTAGTGTGTAAACTTAGGGACTGATGACCTTAGCAGTTAAGTCCCATAAGACTTCACACACATTTGAACATTTTTGAGTTGTAGATAGCACTCGCACTGCACTGAGAGTAGCTTCGTCATTCTATAATATACGTTGTCTTATGACTCACTTGTCGTGGTTTAACAAAAACACCCATTTATATTCTGTCATTTTAAAAATAAAAGTTTTCGAAAACTTTTTTTTCACAACGTTGTGGCGGGTGGAGATGGAGCGGAGTGTAATAGTTAGTATCCGATTTCAAGAGATATTGGTCTCAAAAAGGCTGGGAACCGCCTAATCGCACGGACTCTGTCCAGCTAGTATTCAGTTTCTCTCCACGTACACTCCAGCTTTACCATGACAGATACGTTCAAATGTATCACAAATTCCTGTAGTTTTTAACCTTGATTCTGCATACTTCTTGCCTTACAGACCCCCATAGGACTACGTCAGTTGGTATGAGCAGGGTGGTACTGGGGACCGGGGTCATCTCGTTCTACTCATCCAGGAACTGACAGTCGAGCATTGGAACTTAAATAGTGGCAAATATTTATTCACAACCTATACAAAAGAGTTATATGTTTGCACCTGTTACTGTCCTTCAAAGTAGTCACCAGCGTTGTGTAGAACCCGCTGCCAGCGATGTGGAAGGCATAGTATACCGTTAGCAGAGCCTGTTCTGTTGATGGCGCGAATGGAGCGGTCTACTGCCTGTCGAATCTCTGGAACAGTTCTGAAGCGAATGGTACGAAGTGGTTCCTTCATCTTCGTAATCAAATCAAAGTCACAAAGACTTAAGCCCGGGGAGTACGGTGGATGTTATAGTACTTCCCAGTCCCATCGACCGAACAGAGCAGCCACAGCTTGCGCTGTATGCGCCCGCGCATTTTCGCGCAAAATGATGGGTAGGTTACACGGAACGTGTCGCCGCTTCTTTCGCAAAGCTGGTCGCAGGTGAGACTCCAAAAACGAACAGTAATACTGTGCATTGATTCAACTCCGTTGTTCCTGTTTCGAAAACGGTGACACCGATACGTTAGACCGCTCGCTCACAAGTGACTGTGTTTCCCTCGATTGTGCGCACGCCGGTGACGTGGGACAGGCGAGTCCATTTGCTCGGAGGTAAGGTAGGTGTGTCAACAACGTGTGCTATCAGCGAAAATAGTAGATTCAGTTGCATAGTGTCTCCACAGCTGTGTTGCCACTATTTAAGTCCCAACCTACGTATTTAGAAAAGGCACGTGATGGTGCCCGATACTGCTGGAAAATAACATCAAATCGCAGATGATGCAATTGTGACACTGCAAACTCTTGTAAAAGTCCACATAAACATTACTGTTGACGGTAGACTGATCAATAACGGACCAATGATGCAATTTGGCATAAATTCACACCATTTACAATAAGACTTCTCTTCTCCTTTCATGTGTTACATGACTACGCTCTGATCGCTTTGGGTGAGATAATAGAAGTCATGGAATAGCGATATGCACGCATACACATGGTGGTAGTATGACGTACACAGGGTATAATGGAGGAGCTGTCATTTGTACTCAGATGATTCATATGAAAAGGTTTCCCACGCGATTATGGCCGCACGACGGCAATTAGCAGATTTTGAACGCAGAATCGGACATTCCATTTCGGTAATCGTTAGCACATTCAAGTTTCCAAGATGAACAGCGTCAATAGTGTGCCGAGATCCCCATATGCTTGGCGTTGCCGCTTGTTACAGACAACACAGTGGCCGACAGCCTTCACTTAACGACCAAGAGCAGCTGCGTTTGCATAGAGTTTGCGTTGCTAAGTGACGAGAAATACAGAGTGAAAAAAGGGCAGAAATCAATGTTAGAACTCCGACGAAAGTGGCCGTTAGGACAGTGCGGCGATATAACACCGCAAATCGTTGTCGAACGCAAGTCTCCCGAGGTCTACCCTACTGTATAAAAATTAAACAAATATTAACTAATGGACAGCTCCTGTGTTGTTATTATGTCACATTTAGTACGAACATGTTCATAGTGCCCATTTAGTTCAAAAATCTGCATTTTTCGGTTTCCACATCACAACTTGTTTATGGCTTCCAGCAAACTCAAAGCTTTTTCATACAGTACTGGCCATTAACATTGCTACACCACAACGATGACGTGCTACAGATGCGAAATTTAACCGATAGGAAGAAGATGCTGTGATATGCAAATGATTAGCTTTTCAGAGCATTCACACAAGGTGGGCGCCCGTGGCGAAACTACAACGTGCTGGCATGAGGAAAGTCTCCAACTCATTTCTCATACACAAACAGCAGTTGACCGGCGTTGCCTGGTGAAACGTTGTTGTGATGCCACGTGTAAAGATGCCACGTGTAAGGAGGAGAAATGTGTACCATCACGTTTCCGACTTTCATAAAGGTCGGATTGTAGCCTATCGCGATTGCGGTTTATCGTATCGCGACATCGCTGCTCGCGTTGGTCGAGATCCAATGACTGTTAGCAGAATATGGAACGCCGTGCTGGATCCCAACGGCCTCGTACCACTAGCAGTCGAGATGACAGGCATCTTATCCGCATGGATCGTGCAGCCACGTCTCGATCCCTGAGTCAACAGATGGGGACGTTTGCAAGACAACAACCATCTGCACGAACAGTTCGGCGACATTTGTAGCAGCATGGACTATCAGCTCGGAGACCATGGCTGCGGTTACCCTTGACGCTACATCACAGACAGGAGCGCCTGCGATGGTGTACTCAACGACGAACCTGGGTGCTCCAATGGCAAACCGTCATTTTTTCGGATGAACCCAGGTTCTGTTTACAGCATCATGATCGTCACATCCATGTTTGGCAACATCGCGGTGAACGCACATTGGAAGCGTGTATTCCTCATCGCCATACTGGCGTATCACCCGGCGTGATGGTATGGGGTGCCATTGGTTTCACGTCTCGGTCACCTCTTGTTCGCATTGACGGCACTTTGAACAGTGAACGTTACATTTCAGATGTGTTACGACCCGTGGCTTTACCCTTCATTCGATCCCTGCGAAACCCTACATTTCAGCAGGATAATGCACGACCGCATGTTGCAGGTCCTGTACGGGTCTTTCTGGATACAGAAAATGTTCGACTGCTGCCCTGTCCAGTACATTCTCCAGATCTCTCACCATTTGAAAACGTCTGGTCAATGGTGGCCGAGCAACTGGCTCGTCACAATACGCCAGTCACTACCACTAATCACATGTCAGTTCTAGTATAATATATTTGTCCAATGAATACCCGTTTACCATCTGCATTTCTTCTTGGTGTATAAATTTTAATCGCCAGTAGTGTACTATTTCCTTTTTGTATTGCCTTAATCATGTAAGAACCTGCACAATTAATGTTAGATTGTTAGTGTATATTACCTATTGTATATTATTGCATATATTATATTATTGTATATATTATTGTATATTACCTAGCATAGACCATGTAGTTTTATTTCAATTACAATATGTGCAAAACCATCAAACTATGCTGCTTAACAGTGATTCACAATCACACAGCGTATCGGCCTAAGCCAGCCGTGGTGGCCGAGCGGTTCTAGGCGCTTGAGTCCGGAACCACGCGAATGCTACGGTCGCAGGTTCGAAGCCTGCCTTTGGCATGGTTGTGTGTGATGTCCTTGGGTTAGTTAGGTTTAAGTAGTTCTAAGTTCTAGGGGACTGATGACCTTAGAAGTTGAGTCCCATAGTGCTCAGAGCCATTTTTGTAACTATTTATACATAACCAACCTGGATCGATTCTCTCGATACGAGTAGTGTTGTTTTGATTGTAACCAACGTCTGTATATTAAACAAATGGGATGTTTTTGGAGCAATTTTATTATTATGTAAAATCTGATAACATAATATACACCCCAAGGCTATTTCCACCGCCATCCAGCCCCTTTAACATACCGACTACTTATTCCCATTCTCACAAAAATCGGTCTCCCGATTTTTCAACTCTTGATGAGCGGCCGATTTGACGCTGCCTTCATTGTTGTAGACGACAGTTCGTCTCCTGTGACAATGCGGCTCATAAATTTACCGTCATGAGGCACTCATGGAAATTCAGAGCACTGGTTACTCGACTGGCCGTCAGCAACAGTTAGTCTTTTCGGTATCCAGCTTGAGTACAATTTCCGGTAGTTAGAGTGTTGAGAAAAAATTTCGCAAAAACTGTTTCTTCAGAAGTGAGAAAAGTCACTGGATAATGACTAAGTCTGAACCCATCTATTTTCTTCAGACTCTTCTTGGAATTACTGCACCAAGTGGTTATAAAGTAACTAACATTATGGGATGAACAAAGTAATCCACTTCGCATTTGATACTGAACATATTTAATTGCATTACTTTTCTTACTTGTCCAATGCTCGTGGTGATTTCTCCATAAATGTCACTAATATGCCGATGATTTTCGATCACATTCACACCTTAAACGCACAGAACATAAAAAATTGTCCATGTATAACGCTCAGCGTAATTTTCGATCAACAGATCCATTTTAAATAAGCACAAAGGATTTCAACGAAGGACTTATATATTTGTTTATTTTTCTGTTGTCAATGCTAAGCGCAGCCGTGGTCTCCGAAATGATAGTCCATGCTGCTGCAAACGTCATCGGACTGTTCGTGCAGATGGTTGTTGTCTTGCAAACGTCCCCATCTGTTGACTCAGGGATCGAGACGTGGCTGCACGATCCGTTACAGACACGCGGATAAGATGCCTGTCATCTCGACTGCTAGTGATACGATGCCGTTGGGATCCAGCACGGCGTTCCGTATTACCCTCCTGAACCCACCAATTCCATATTCTGCTAACAGTCGTTGGATCTCGACGAACGCGAGCAGCAAAGTCGCGATACGATAAATCGCAATCGCTATAGGCTGCAATCTAACCTATATCATAGTCGGAAACGTGATGGTACGCATTTCTCCTCCTTACATGAGGCATCACAACAACTTTTCACCAGGCAACGCCGGTCAACTGCTTTTTGTGTATGAGAAATCGGTTGGAAACTTTCCTCATGTCAGCACGTTGTAGGTGTCGCCACCGGTGCCAACCTTGTGTGAATGCTCTGAAAAGCTAATCATTTGCATATAACAGCATCGTCTTCCTGTCGGTTAAATTTCGCGTCTGTAGCACGTCATCTTCGTGGTGTAGCAATTTTAATGGCCAGTAGTGTACTTTTGCTCTGTATATTTCGCGTAAAAGCCATGACGCAACATTCAATTGGTTCCAACTCGCACGGAGGCTTATTCCCCACACAGCTCTGCCTGGAACAAGCGACAGTGCAACGCAAAGTACCCACGGCCAAACAACGTACGGTGTCTTGAGGAGTGTGCCTGTGGATGTTTGTTATGGTCCTCCAGCAACTACTGTTATAGATGTGGTTGGTTCACTGCTGCTGTTCATATTGTACGTACGAGTATAGACTCCGAGCCACTTCGATCTCCTGCGCTTGTTTGCCACGTATTTCGTACTGTGCTTTATCATAGATAACCAGCGTACCTTATAATCTGTCCGCAGCAGGCTTAAATGACGTCCATGCTTCCGTACAGTATAGATGAATGCCTGCGTTATGGCGTCTCTGGGTAGCCAATAGCTACGCAGAACATACACGCAGAGCCCTGACCGAAGTTCTGTACATGGCTTAATTAACAGCAGCACTTAGCGAGAACTGAAAACACGGCCCGTGCTACAAATAGTAAAGTGCGCTGAAGGTATTACCGGAGCAGCTGGGAACTTGCCGGCGTGTTGAGGTAGTTGCGTTAACAGCGGTGCTGCGCGCTTAGGCGCCTACCGTGGCCGTAATATCCGGTGGCGCCCCTCCGCATTCCGGGCGCCGGTTTCCTTTCGCGACAGGTGCTTTGATTTGGCAGAGTGTGCCGCGTGAGTGACGTAGAGCGGCGGCGGCGTGCGCCCTGGCGTCATTTGAGATATTAAAGGCGAGCCAGGCCGGCACGGCAAGCACGCAGCCCGCACGGGCCCGGCGCGTTATTGAAGCACGGCGCGCCGGCTGAGTCGGGAGGCTCAGTCTGTGGAGCTGCCTGCCGGTGGCTGCCGCGTACAGGGGCGGCGCCGCCACCCTGGCCGCAGGTAGCTGACGAGCTGCCACAGGCGGGCGGGGGGAAGCACTGCTCAACCCCACCAGTCGGCTGCGGTTCAGCAATACAAAGTAGCCTGGAGAAACTACACAGCCGGAAAGAAATCAGTGCACCCTTTTAGAGGATACAAATACACTCAGGATTAACTTTCCCAACAGTGCATAAGGATTACATGAAATGATGACACTTACAGATCAAGGTCCCAGATATCGATCAATGCTAAAACGCCCATATTAGTACGTGGTGTGGACTCCACGGGCTAAAATGCAGGCACTGACTCTGACAACCAGTCGATCGTACAGGTGCTCAATATTGTCCTGAGATATGTTTTTCTCCTCAGATCGACACGTTCACGTAGTTCTATAAGAGTGGCTAGTTGATGAGTCGCATGAGTCACTTCTCGTCCTATAATACCCCACACGCGCTCGATTTGAGGCAAGTCCCGAGATTATACTTCCCAGGGAAATTTCTGCACGTATTACACATTGAGTTTGACAGGGAATGTGTAGGCAAACAATATCCTGTTGGAACAACACATCACCTTCCTTTTGCAGGAACGGCAGAAGAACGAGTCTGATTCTGCATGTAGCAAGCACAGGTTAGCATCCCCTCCATATACACCAAGGATGAGGGAGAGTTCAACAAGAACCGATATTTTGATCAGACAGAATGCGCATATTATAAGCAAGACGGAACAGTTCAAGTTCCTAGGCGTTCGGATAGATAGTAAGCTGTTGTGGAAAGCCCATGTTCAGGATCTTGTTCAGAAATTAAATGCTGCTTTATTTACCATTAGAATAGTATCTGAAATAAATGACATTTCAACACGAAAAGTAGTCTACTTCGCATATTTTCATACACTTATGCGATATGGTATTATTTTTTGGGGTAATTCTTCCGATTCAAAAAGGGTATTTTTGGCTCAAAAACGGGCTGTTCGGACTATATGTGGTGTAAGTTCGAGAACCTCTTGTCGACCCCTCTTCAATAGTCTGGGAATTCTAACATTGCCCTGACAGTATATATTTTCTTTAATGTCGTTTGTTGTTAGCAATATTAGCTTATTCCCAAGAGTTAGCAGCTTTCACTCAGTTAATACTAGGCAGTAATCAAATCTGCTTGTGGAATACACTTCCTTGACTCTTGTGCAGAAAGAAGTGCACTATTCTGCTGCATCCATTTTCAATAAGCTACCTCAAGAACTCAAAAATCTTAGCAGTAGCCGAAACGGTTTTAAGACTAAACTGAAGAGTGTCCTCATGGCTCACTCCATCTATTCTGTCGAGGAGCTCCGGGAAGAGCTGAAAAATGAAGCAAATTCCAGTGTTACATTGTTGATTTTCCTTATTTAAACTTACGAATTGTAGCCTGAATACGTTTCTTATATTTACTTTTATCTGTTTCTACTATCGTGTTATAATTTCATGTATTGACTCGTTCCATGACCATGGAGACTTCTCCTTAATTTGGTCCCACGGAACAATAAATAAATAAATAAAGCTAATTGCACACCAGACCATAAGACTTGGGGTGGGCCCAATGAGTCTTGGATGAACGCATTCTGCGAAACAGTCCTCACCAGGTGTATATTATACACGCAGACGACCATCACTCTGCTTTCAAAAAGTAAAGACCACGGAGCGTCATTCCATCTTTTAAATGATCAATCTGTAAGCGAGCATTATCCTGTTGGAACAACACGTCGCCTTCCTTCTGCAAGAACGGCAAAAGAACGAGTCTAACAAGAATCTGCATGTAGCAAGCATAGTTTAGCATCCGCTCCAAATACATCAAAGGGCACAATTCGAGCAGTGCCCGTCGATTCTGCCACATGAGTGGAAGACGGGCTAGAGGTGTGCGCAGCCGTAGTCCCACTGCTAATAATCGCAGTTCGTGCTGACACCTCTCGGCTCACAAGTTCTGTTATTTGTGCCGTGGTAGCTGTACGATCTGCTGCCTTCGCGATACGACAATCCTAGTGGGCGTCTGTTCTTCGTGGCAGTTCAGAACGCCATCTATGCACGCGCCCACGAAGGTACACTCACTCGTAATGACGCATATTTTACACAAACAGTATCGAGTTCAGTTGCACGTGTAACTCTTTTATTGGATCACAATGTGGTTTACATCACCTCACAGGTACTACAGTACAAACAAGAAATTTTCAGAACTCAACTTACCTCTGTATCTAGCCGCATTCGTCCAACCAATGACGATAACTTCTCGTATGTGTGGCGTAAACGAAGATGCGAACAGAAAGTCGCTGGAGAAGTACCCAAAGCACTCAGGACACAAAAGAACCTTCACAGATGTTGGTACCTTATTGTAGAATCTGCGCCTACCGTCACTGGCACTCAGAAACAATTAACTTAACACTTATTAGCGTGGTTTTGGTATGATGCAAATTCGCGACGCCCTTTGTGCTAATCAGTGTGACCCAAAATCTGGTGCGCCATTGACAGCCCATGGAAGTTAAGTTCAGGAAGAAAAACTTCACTTTTAATCAAAGGCAAGTAGGCAGATACCACAAATCTAAACTACAGTATCACGAGAGCTAAATAGGTCTCTTAAATGCCTTGTGAGATTACTTTGGTATTTGTTGTTGTAGTTGTGGTCTTCAGTCCAGAGACTGGTTTGATGCAGCTCTCGATGCTACTCTATCCTGTGCAAGGTTCTTCATCTCCCAGTACCTACTGCGACCAACATCCTTCTGCATCTGTTTCGTGCATTCATCTCTTAGTCTCCCTCTGCGATTTTTACCCTCCACGCTGCCCTCCAATACTAAATTGGTGATCCCTTGATGCCTCAAAACATGTCCTACCAACCGATCCCTTCTTCTAGTCATGTTGTGCCACAAATTTCTCTTCACTCCAATTCTATTCGGTACCTCCTCATTAGTTATGTAATCTACCCATCTAATCTTCAGCATTCTTCTGTAGCACCACATTTCGGAAGCTTCTATTCTCTTCTTGACTAAACTATTTATCGTCCATGTTTCACTTCCATAGATGGCTACACTCCATACAAATACTTTCAGAAACGGCTTCCTGACACTTAAATCTATACTCGATGTTAACAAATTTCTCTTCTTCAGAAACGTTTTCCTTGCCATTGCCAGTCTACATTTTATATCCTCTCTATTTCAACCATCATCAGTTATTTTGCTCCCCATATAGCAAAACTCCTTTACTACTTTAAGTGTCTCATTTCCTAATCTAATTCCCTCAGCATCACCCGTCTTAATTCGACTACATTCCATTATCCTCGTTTTGCTTTTGTTGATGTTTATATTATACCCTTCTTTCAAGACCATGTCCATTCCGTTCAGCTGCTCTTTCAGGTCCTTTGCTGTCTCTGACAGAATTACAATGTCATCGGCGAACCTCAAAGTTTTTATTTCTTCTCCATGGATTTTAATTCCTACTCCGAATTTTTCTTTTGTTTCCTTTACTGCTTGCTCAATATACAGATTGAATAACATCGGGGAGAGTCTACAACCCTGTCTCACTCCCTTCCCAACCACTGCTTCCCTTTCATGTCCCTCGACTCTTATAACTGCCATCTGGTTTATGTACAAATTGTAAATAGCCTTTCGCTCCCTGTATTTTAGCCCTGCCACTTTCAGAATTTGAAAGAGAGTATTCCAGTCAACATTGTCAAAAGCTTTCTCAAAGTTTAGAAATGCTAGAAACGGAGCTTTGCCTTTCCTTAATCTTTCTTCTAAGATACGTCGTAGGGTCAGTATTGCCTCACGTGTTCCTATATTTCTACGGAATCAAAACTGATCTTCCCCGAGGTCGTCTTCTACCATTTTTTCCATTAGTCTGTAGAGAATTCGTGTTAGTATTTTGCAGCAGTGACTTATTAAGCTAATTTTCCCATCTGTCAACACCTGCTTTCTTTGGGATTGAAATTATTATATTCTTCTTGAAGTCTGAGGGTATTTCGCCTGTCTCGTACATCTTGCTCACCAGATGGTAGAGTTTTGTCAGGACTAGCTCTCCCAAGGCTGTCAGTAGTTCTATTGAAATGTTGTCTAACACGGGGCCTTGTTTCTATCTCTTCACGCAGTATCATATCTCCCATTTCATCTTCATCTACATCCCCTTCCATTTCCATAATATTGCCCTCAAGTACATCGCCCTTGTATAGACCCTCTATATACTCCTTCCACCTTTCTGCTTTCCCTTGTTTGCCTAGAACTGGGTTTCCATCTGAACTCTTGATATTCATGCAAATGGTTTTCTTTCCTCCAAAGGTCTCTTTAATTTTCCTGTAGGCAGTATCTATTTTACCCCTAGTGAGATACCCCTCTACATCCTTACATTTGTCCTCTAGCCATTCCTGCTTAGCCATTTTGCACTTTCTGTCGATATCATTTTTGAGATGTTTGCATTCCTTTTTGTCTGCTTCATTTACTGCATTTTTATATTTTCTCCTTTCACCAATTAATATATGTTCTGTTACTCAAGGATTTCTATTAGCCTATGTCGCCTCTCAAAGCTACCTATTCTTCTTCTACTGTATTTCTTTCCCCCATTCTTCTCAATTGTTCCCTAATGCTCTCCCTGAAGCTCTGTACAACCTATGGTTCTTTCAGTTTATCCAGGTCGCATCTCCTCAAATTCCCACCTTTTTGCAGTTTCTTCAGTTTTAATCTACTGTTCATAACTTTGATATTTAGTTTGCCGTTTTGAGACGGAATTCCATCGAAGTTGATAGAACACCCAACACATTTCTCTACTCATGGAACATCAAAACGAGAGGAACCGGAGGTCACAAGGAGCATTCACAAAATAGCGCCCTCCAAGTTGACATCCAGGAAAGTATAGGCGCAGAAGCGAAAATTATTGATACAGCATTGTCTCATAGCTTAGAAGAACTCAAAACTACGCTGAAGAAATGTTAAAATCGAAGTGACTTCATACCGGTAAACAAGTCGGACGTATGTTACTCAATGTGTTTGTTAATGACGCCGAAGTGAAATATATTGGAAATATTAAATTTTCCGTTAAAGTGAACAACATGCGGTTGGTAAGTAATGCTCTTAAGGACATTTATTTAGTATATTTTAGTGTTATGGCTCCAGCTGATAACATTTCGTCTTTAATTGTAACACTTATTAGTAAAGTTACCAAGAAACGAAACCAAAACAAAATTTTGGATGGAACGTGTTTCATGTTTGAAGTGACAAGTTCAATTCAATGTAGATACTAATCCTACGATAATGCGGCTATTCGTAACTAGTGTCAGCCTCCATACTAACAAAATATGGGAAACAATGGTAATTTCTGTATGCCAACAAACCTCTCAAACTTAACAGATCCCAGCGGTCGAGTTACTGGTAGAAGTGAAGCTGTGAGGACGGGGTGTGAGACGTGCTTGGGTAGCTCAGATTGTAGAGCACTTGCCCCCAAAAGGCATACGACCCGAGTTTGAGTCTCGGTCCGGCACATAGTTTCAATCTGCCAGGAAGTTTCATATCAGTGCACACTCCGCTGCAGAGTGAAAATCTCATTCTGTTAACAGATCCCGTCATGGAACAACAGAGTGACCAGTTTACGAGTCACATCACAAATAAATTAGGGGCTTTAACTTTAGATGATAAATCTATGCTCCTACCGATCTACATCTATAAACCTACCCTGCAGCTCTCACTTAAGCGGCCAGCAAAGGGTTCTTTGCACCACTTTAACAATGTTCCTGCATCGTTTTACTCTCGATCAGCGTACAGGAAAAGGAACAGTTAACCTCGTTTTGCGAGCTCTGATTTCTCTTAACTCATTACGTTGATAATTTCTCCCTCAGTAGTTTGAAATGGAAAGAAAGATTTCGCATGAATAGGAGAAGGCTAATGATAGAAATTTCCTGGAAATATCTCGCCACAAGGAAAAACTTCTTTGTTTTAATGATTGCCACCCTAAATTGCGGATCATAATTCGACGAAATTCAGTTGAAAACATCTTGGCTAAAATTGTGGAAATGTTCTGGGAGGTGCCCTAAGCACTGACAAAGTTTTGTGTTCAACCAGTACCTATGGTATACTTATTCTTCCTGTTCTTAGTGATTGTGTATGCTTATATATTAAAACTCTAATTCCTAAAGTAGAAGCTACAAAATCCAAGGCTGTTCGGATAATACCAGACAAAGAGATTAGCAGGGAAGCAGACCTAACTTTTCTACTTCTCCAGATGTGGAAATCAAGTGCATCATCCTGCGCGGTCGTCTACATATCACCTGCTGTACTATTTTGTGTATACTGTTCATCTTTTGAAGTGTATTCACAACAACTACTTCAATGAAAAGGAGCAGATGCTGTGTTTATCCGACTTCAGACACAGTTTGAACTGAAAAACACGTGATAAGAAAATGACAGTTCATTTAAGTCTTCATTTCCAAAATCAATATAATGCCAAAATGTCAACTGTGGCGTTCGCTGGGTTATTCAGTGTTTTGGTATTTAACTAATTTATAAATGGAAATGATAATCTTATTTTATTACATTGAGTAATTACTAAATAATTTTTCTCCCGGCTAAAGATTTGATCAAGTTGCTAAAGAACTCCAAGTTAACGTCGTGTTAAAGTGTTGTCTGTAAGTTGTGCAAGTGTCACTAAACCACAGTTCATACAACGGATTCTATACAACTGTGGATTATGATGGAAACAGTTATCTTCAGCAAAATGATCGTTAAAACCACCGAATATCAGCCGCGCACAAGACTGACGTATGTTACCTGAAACAACATTCTTCGCAACTCGCGCGTAATTAATTTCGGCTCCATACATCAGCTAGAAAAGTTTGTTATAACGATCGTGCTATGAGCACTGTTTTTAAAGAACCAATCTGATTCGAATCATTTTCATTAAAATGACTTCGGAACCACCGGTGCACATTTATTTTTACACATTTGTATTACGTTCGGCATTTAGGTCTGCAGAATTGCGTAATTTGAATTTTCCGCTGAGACAATTGTTAAGAGGGCGGCAGACAATTTATAGAGACTTTCTATTGTTAGAGCAAATAAATATTTTAAATGCTTATTGAACTTTACAGAAACTCTACTTTCGTATTGTGCACTATTTAGACTTCATCAAGCAAACATTCGATTTGTTTCTAAGGAAAACACAGACAAACACGCGATACAAATCGCTATCATCAATGGCTGCGCTCGTTGCAGCGGAAAGAAATAATTAACACAGATAATGCTTACTGAGAGAGGAATTACAGTTACAAATAATTATTCACTCATATTTATAATAATAATGAACTCTATTTTCAAGTAATAATTAACAAATAATTACAATTTCTTAACAGACCTCAGTTTGATACGCGTCTTGCGTGCTGAACCTACAAAAGCCATCCAACAAAAGGTAAAAACAAAGGAAGACAAACGCAGATCATAAAAGCACTTTACAATTATCATTGTCTTTGTATGATACACATCGATATGTCCAATTATATCATAGAATATTATATAAATAATTAATTCACTATAAGTTTTCATTGTTTTTTCATACGTCGAATACATAATGTTTATAACTGTTAGAGGCATAATTTCCTCTCGTCGCACTGTAGCCAAAAATTTATCTCGTGGATGTTACACAACGTAGTGTTAGGTATTTTTAATGACATGACAGTTGTATCTTTGGACAAATTCGTTTCAAAGAAAAGAATTTAAAACTGTGGAAGTACTTCTTCATTCATAAAAATAGTAAATTGTTAATGGCATGAAAACATTGCCTATGGCTCAGAAGTTATAAAATATTTTCCAAGAAACTGTGATTACTAATTCCCATCATGTATGGTTATGTTCGTTACATTAGCCGGCCGCGGTGGTCTAGCGGTTCTAGGCGCTCAGTCCGGAGCCGCGCGACTGCTACGGTCGCAGGTTCGAATCCTGCCTCGGGCATGGATGTGTGTGATGTCCTTAGGTTAGTTAGGTTTAAGTAGTTCTAAGTTCTAGGGGACTGATGACCATCGATGTTAAGTACCATAGTGCTCAGAGCCATTTGAACCATTTGAACCATTCGTTACATTATTTGAGAGGCGTAAGGAAACTAGCGACAGAAATATATTCTGCTTTGAAGCACACGACTGTCCCTTTGATTGACTTGAGCGGCTGCTATCTGTGTCCGAAAAACAGATCATACCTGCCATTTCGAAAAGTACAGATCGACAGTGTCGAAGAAAATGAAAAGCATTGTTAGCTGTTCCTAACTACTGGGTGATGAGTTGATAGTGTTAAAAGATCGTCGACGGTTGGCATGTCCTGCAGATGATGTAGTGGCACAGCATCTGCAGAAACCTCCAAAGTGAAAGGAAATTTTATTTTTCAACAGGCAAATCAGAAAAGTGTGCTTCTCAAGGTAACATCCGATTAACATCCTAAGCATTCCTTTATCTGTGTTTCAAAGTAAAAATAGGCATTCCCGTCGATCGGTTAGGAGTTCCGAACTATTTTTTTGTGCTACTCGAAGCCGAAGAGGCTTGCACAGGGTAAGAGCAGCGTGGACAGCTGCATCAAACCAGTCTCTGGACTGAAAACCACTACAACATAACTATTTTTCTGTGTAAATACTTTGGTAAACAATAAAATGAGGAAACTAAAGTTAAAATAATTGTGCAGAAGAGGTTCAAATAATGTCACACCGTACCGTAGATTGCAAATTTCCGCTTTGTGAATCATAGTCCCCTGATGGGTGAAATAAATATTTGATTCTATATTTAGATTTTATTCCACTCTGAGTACTCATTCTCTCTCATTCACGCTTGTGAGTGTGTGCGCGTGTGTGTTTGTTGCTTTTGTGTGTGTGTGTGTGTGTGTGTGTGTGTGTGTGTGACCGCGTGTGCGCAGGCTAGTAGTAGTAGATACTGTGCTTCCTTTTTACTCAGGGGCTATTTGAAGTAAAGAGTGGAAGATTCGGGAACATTTTCGCAAATTTTTTACTAAGAAGCAGCTGGTAAAAGCTTAATGAGGTATTGGTCGTATGAAAATAAAATTAGAATAGCTACGCATTTCAGAAATCTTTGATCAATTGTCGCTCTTTTCAACTTCAATTAAAGTGACTGAAGTGAACACGGTCATTATATTGAGAGATAAGAGTTACTGATTTTAAAACCCGAATTTGTAGCAAGTATGACTGAAGGAGGGTACGGAAAGTCATTTTACCATTTGGAGCAATAGCTTACGAAATCTTAACGATTTAAGACTGATAAAAATGATCCATGTCTGCGGATTTACGTATGAAAAAGCAGAATGTGCGGTCTGCTATAAAATTGTTAAATGTTTTCGTGTATGTGATTCAGTTGAATAGGTGGAGCAGTGCCTCCCAAACCGCCCTGCACTGCAAACGCCGAGTCATGACGTAACGATACACGATGTGAGGCTTTGTACGTAGGTGGTGTTGCTTCTGCGCGTCCTACGTTAATGGCTTGTTGAACTTTGATACACACCTTCCATACATTCAAAGTACACTCAAGGAGAAAATTTTAGGTGGCAATTTAGCAGCATGTCTATCCTCGAGATACATTTACACAAATAGCTCTAAACAAAAAGAGGAACAGGAAGTGGATTCATAGATGGCAAGACAAATTTACGGCGAAAATTCAAGTTCCCTGACGCTACGTCCGCACAGCAGAAATACAGCGATTTATCTGAGTCACGCATTTAAATGGTTACGACGTCAACAACTCCAAAACTCATCTCGTATATCACATTACAGAAGCAATTCAGGAACTCTCCCGTATAAATTCAATGTAGGCAAGTGTAATGTGCTGCGAATACATAGAAAGAAAGATCCTTTATCATTTAGCTATAATACAGCTGGTCAGCAACTGGAAGCAGTTAATTCCATGAATTATCTGGGAGTAGGCATTAGGAGTGATTTAAATTGGAATGATCATATAAAGTTGATCGTCGGTTAAGCGGATGCCAGACTGAGATTCATTGGAAGAATCCTAAGAAAACGCAATCCGAAAACAAAGGAAGTAGGTTACAGTATACGTGTTCGCCCACAGCTTGAATAGAAGGGAGAACCGATAGCGGTACTCAAAGTACCCTCCGCCACTCACCGTCAGGAGGCTTGCGGAGTATGGATGTAGATGTAGATGTAAATAACACCACTATTGTTTCATGGGTGAAGACGCGCAGTGAAATAAAGGGAAATTAACAAGTAGATACTCCAACCAAGAAAGCCGTATAGACTGGTTTAGTGAAATACAATAAATTGTCACCTGGCGATCATCCACATACCATAATGAATAAAATCGTGGACAGATGGAATTGAAACCTGCACCGTTCTTACGAATTAAATGGTAACACTATGCCGCAGTGGTGCCTAATTTCCTCTACATCCATGGTACCAACAGAGACTTGGTAGTGACAATGGCACAACTTAATTTTAACCATGGAAGACGCCAGCACCAGTTCTACCACCTCAACATGATTTCGACACCTTCATGTGAATGCTGCGGTGTGGAAGTTGTTAACATTTTCTTCGGCTGTGACAGAAGGTTTCTACTATCACAGCGTGTCCTATGCTAGTGAATTACCATCGGACATTCGAAGTCTTTTAGCGACAGAATAACGAACACAGTATAAACCCCTATACGGTTCTGTAGCAGGACAAATGAGAATTTAGAAAAAGCGATTTTTTTACAGTGTTGTGAATCTCAATAAGACTTACGTTTCATAACGTCAAGTTTCCATATATTGTAATGAATGTATATTAATTTCCTTAGAACTTGGACTTAATTTCGGCTTAAATGAGTGTAATGCATTGCTGTTGTCATAGTGGTACTGTTATACCCCGTTTCCTTTTGACGCTTTTAGGCAGTTAAACATTAAAACAATGATAAGACTGACTGTAATGGTGATGTCCAAAATCCATTAACAAATTTAAAAAAGACCTGATACAGCAGTGTGTAAGTCTTGTAGATCTTTCGGAATCATCCTCTTCGTTCTTTATGTGCTCTAAAGAGTCACTAATGATTTAACACAACATTGTCGAATTTACTTTTCAGTTTTTCTGTTCATTTATATTTATGGTTTTTAGAAATGGGATAATCAACTTTCATACAGTAATTTCAATACTGTAATACGGTTCAAGAGCTCACATAGACTACGTAGGCTAGTAAAACAAAAGGTGGCCATTCACTACTAAACAAGTGGTTGAATAACAAAACTTTCACTGTAACAATCATCGTAATTGAATACAATGGTGAAATGAGCGTATGAATATTGTGTATGACAAGAAGGGTTACACAATGACCGCTGGACGCAGGTTGAACAAACCGTATAACACAGTATTTGAACTGGCTGTATGCTCGCTTCCGGCTGACCGTAGCTTTATGCTCGACTCCTTTTCAAAGACGAGCATAGAACGGAAAACAAAATGTTAAAATAGAAAGGTATTACATTTTATATATTACATAAAGAGTCGGCAAAGTTAAAAATCATGAACACATTAGGCAGTGAAGTGAATTTGTTTAACCACAAGCCGTAAGCACGTAAACTGCTATCAAAAATGTCTCTCTTTTACTGGGCCAGACTTCTGGTGTGGACCTGGATCTACAAAAGCCCATGAGGAATTTTCTGGAAAGTTAAATTCTCTAATTGAAAATTTCACAGCATAAGTTGTTATTAATTTTTTATCGGTTATATTACCGTCACACATTTATTTTACGGTATGACTACTTGCAATCAAAGTTGATCACCTCCAGGTCTATGTAGTTGAGTAAGGAGGCCGTTATGGTCTTATAGGAATTACTCCATGCATGTTATTCTAGGAAAGTTATACGTTTTTGTAATCGGAAAAACTGGGGCTAAAGAACTAAAACAGCGAAATTTTGAAAGGCTTACATTTTAAAATTCTTGTTTTCTATAATACGTTAATTCTGAATGAAAATAACTTTCGAATTTTCAGAAAAGATAATACGTTTCATAGACAGGTGGGAATGAGGGCTTTTAAGCAAGACAGATGAGCCTTAAAACAAACAATTATTTGCGGAGTACAAACAATTATTTGATGAGTCGAATTCTGAAGTGCTCGTTGTTAAGATGGGTTTTAATTCGCGTGCATTTCTTTAAATAAAATATTTCCTCAAAACTTAATTACGCTGTTATCAGGGGCCTGAAAGTAAAGCAAGGTAAAGTAAAAAAGTTTAGTGAAATACAGCATAGAGGAGAACTTAATAACTTTAGTGATATATGTATTACGAATGAAAAAATGAAAAGGAGAAAGTATAGTACTTGTATCGGGTGTGACTCTGTTGTCAGTGCTACGCAAGTGCAAGTCGAATAAGGGGATTATCACAACAAGCCTACTCAAGAAATCACTTTACTAAAAGCTTTTATATTTTTACACATTTCAGTTTCCAAGTATCTAATGTCAGAAATGGTTAGAAAGACGGTGTAGCTTGAAATCATTGCAAAACATGATACGTTTATCATGGTTTGGGGCCAGTGCCACGTAATACTTTTTCAGGAAAGTTCGGCCGTTTGTATGGATAATTTCTTCTACTATTATGTTAAGATTCCGGCCTTCGGCCTTTCTCGAGTACCACAATATTGGACATGATTAGGCTTCCATAAACGAAGTCATCGACGACATATATTAAACTTGGCTACGTAATGCAGGTGTCACAGCAAAGAAACGGCAACACATTCTTAAAGTGTCCGGCACAAATAAAACAAACACGTGTGACGCACATTGAATAACTTTATTAACAGTGGAATTCCCAGTGCAGTCTTAATGTAATCACCATAACTTTTAATTTAACCGAACGCTGCTTCGACTTTCCTACATACTGAGTCAGGACTTCAGACAATAATTTTTTCCTCAATTTCTTCACAGCTGTCATACAGTCATTTCGCTTTAGCTTCCCTGCACTTCCCGTTTATTTCATTCCCCCGTCTCTTGCACTTCTCTATTCCTGGATTTCCCTGAACATGTCTGTACTTCCTTCTTTCGTCGATAGGCGAAGTACTTCTTCTGTTACCCATGGTTTCGTGGCACCACCTGTTTTGTACCTACATTTTTCTCTCCAGCTTCTGTGATTTCCCTTTTCTTATAGATGTCCATTCCTCTTGAGCTGAAGTGCCTAACGAGGTATTCATTATCGCGGTATCTATATTCTCACGGAACTTCTGACGTTTCTTTTCATTTCTTAGTATTTTTGTATCCTATTTGTTTGCGCATAGTTCCTTCCTCACTAGTATCTTCGATTTCAGCCTACTCTTCATAATTACTAAATTTTGATCTGAATCAGTACCTGCTCCTGGGCGTGCCTTACAATCCAGTATCTGATTTTGGAATCTATGCCTGCCTCAGCTTCTAATTCCTGAACAGACTATTTCTATTGCCATCTGAAGTTTATTGAAAACCTCGAATAGTTTTCCTACTTTCCCGTTCCTACTACCAAGCCCATATTCTCCTGTAATCTTTTCCTCTCCTCCTTCCCCTACAACGGCATTCCAATCGTCCATGACGACTACATTTTCATCTGCCTTTATGTATTGAACTACTCATTCTGTATTCTCATATGCTTTCTCTATCTCTTCATCTTATGTTTCCGACGTTAGCATGGACACCCGAACTACTGTTGTCGGTGTCGATATTCCAAAATAAGTCTACCGATACTAGGAATTTACAACCTATGACACAGGACTCTTTTTGTGGTTCGTTTGAGGGCTAGCTGACGTGGGTGGGTTTGCCAGCTGACCGACGACAGAAAAGTTCGAGTCAGGTAAAAACACAAATCCGCAGATCGCCTTCTCCTGTTACCGACAGCGCCTGCCGAAGTTGCCGAGCGGTTCTGGGCGCTACAGTCTGGAACCGCGCGACCGCTACGGTCGCAGGTTCGAATCCTGCCTGGGGCATGGATGTGTGTGATGTCCTTAGGTTAGTTAGGTTTAAGTAGTTCTAAGTTCTAGGGGGCTGATGACCTCAGAAGTTAAGTCCCATAGTGCTCAGGGGCATTTGAACCTTTTTTCTTTGTTTTGTTACCGACAGCAAATCTGAGGCTGTTTGAGAGGCCACTGACAGTACCGGCAAAGAACAGGGAATTCAGTAAGGCAAGACAGGAAGAGAAAGGCCATTTAGTAAGCAATATCGTAACAGAAATACAACCAAAGGTGAGCAGAGTGAGTATCAGATAGGACTTCATGCAAACACTCATATAACCATTATCTACTGATGTTTATTCAGTGGTAGTGCTAAGTGAAATACTGATAACAACCAGTGTACATTTCAATTTTGTACTGCGTAAATTATTCTTGTTTATCTTACATTAAAGTAATGTACTAACCAGTAAGGTAACCAAAATATTATTACAATAAAATGTTTTATGTATTTTATTATTACCATAAAATGCTAGGTGTCTGTGATACGTCAAATACAAGAGTAACAGCAAAGTACATATCTAGGTGGGGAAGAAGTGGTGCGAAACTGTGACCACGCCTGAACCGAACCTCGATACTGTATCACATGGTTGGAAAGTACGGTGACCTGTTTCAAACGATGTAATGTCTGAAAATTTAGTTCAGGAAAGATTGATTTTACAAGGAAGTCCAATAAAGACTGGCACTTCACATCCTTTTGCACAAGCGACTCCTTGTGTTAACACTACATTGTCACAAATGGTCGGTCTCGTTTAGGCACGGCGCCAAACCTGCGATGTTCCTAGTGCTGTCTGTTGTCAAAGTGACCTTGTGAGGGACTATCCTTATATCAAATTGGGATATAGTAACGACATTAAGGAATAAATATTAAATACCAAAGACAGAGCCATAGCGAATGTTCTTGAGAAGGGTCAACGATAAATCCTCAACACTCCTGCAAAGTTAAGAATAGGAAAACCGTCACTCAAAAATTACAGAACATTTTTCCTTCACTAGAAAAATACATACGAGCACCAATGCAGAACACAATGTCTTATTTCTTTACCGTTTTTGTCTTGTTTTTACTGTGAGTTCCAAATAAAATCCGAAATTATGTTTCGCCATCAATAAAGCTAACTTTTTTCACATTTAAAATAATTTTCATTAAAACATAGCTTTTTATGTATTTGTATGTGCGCAGAGTAGGCTTTTCTTTGTTCAGGTACAGAATTGTAAAGCTTGAAAAATTTTTTGCCTTTAGCTGTTTGATCTTTCAAGTGATAACACACCTAGTAAAAATATTAAATCTTCAAGTAACCGTTGCTATGTGTCTCGAAAACAAAATTAACGTCAAATAATGATTAAAAGAAGCTGTATTACAATACCACGAATGATGCGCCGAGAAATGGTTAATTTCCGGTGTTAGCAGGCGTGCCCATATCTCCCATGCCTGCGTACTAAATTGGAGCACTTTCAACCTTCTCTGTGAATGGAACAACAACTTCTCACCCATGTTATACCTAGCAGAAATGTGTTGTAAAGTTGTATCTAGTTAGTCTTTCAAAATTCCTTTATTTGTTTCATGGCTTTATGTAAAGAATAATGCTGTATAAATGCATAATGTTATCCATTCAGTGTAAATTGTATGTAGCTTTTGCCCAGCTTCAAACATTTCATCTGCGTAAAAAATGACATCAAGGAAGTAAGAAATAATGAGCACTCTGCAGTGGGACTCAGATGTATGAAGATGGACAGGTGTGGTACGTCTGTTCATTAGTGGAAAATCAGCGGCATTTTCTAAGAAGGAAACGTTTTATTGGCCGTAACTAGCAGAAGGTGAAATTTAAAGAAGATAATTCGAAGCCTTGAAGTGTAGTCCACAGCGCGATTTAGACGCTTGTGAATGGACAGGAGCAAGCATGGAAACCTATTTCGTGGAAGGGAGAACGGTTTTAGGAATGGTTGAAAGTGGAAGAGCTTAAGAATATCACAGGGACAGTATGTAGAGAGGGAAAACGCATAATATCGTGGAAGAGACAAGAATACTTCAGAACTGTTTAGAACACGTTTGCCGCGCCTTTTTTCTAATAACTTACCAAAAAATCGAGAAGAAGATTTACTCCGAAGCTTGACTCAGAAGAGGGTTTCGCAAGAACTGAAGAGCATTGGAGAAAAGACGAACTGCAAGTGAGGTGGCATATTTTTAGATCAGCGCAGAAAGCATCGGGAAGAGGAAGAAGACGATACCGAGAACAATAGAGAACCAGAAGTAATCGTACAAAGAGAAATCAGATGCTGCACTGTGACAAGTTGAAGCAGCATATCGAATTATTTCATGTTACATTGGCAGTAAGGAGACTAAATTTTATCCGTCCAATTGCTGTGTTATGAATGGAGACTGATCTCTATTGAAATATAGGTTACAGGCCCTCTTTTGCGACTGTAATAGAGGCGTTATTTAGTCGTACGCATTTCGCTTTACTTCAAAGAATCATCACTGATCTCTGTAACAATGAGGTTTTTCTTACGATCGTAAATAGTCTTCATGTTTCACAGTACTAGTATTAAAAACTATTAAATTACAATTACTACTCAAGATGTTTTGCTTTCTACTTCATTCCGAATATTCTTCCACACATAGATCCTGGGTTTTGAGAATATCGCACTTCACTCATGCTGGATATATTTGCGTATTCATATTTTTCAGAGGCACTTACACCTCGTGCAGTTTGTTTTAATGTTGCGCAGTTAGAATTTGCAGTCATACCGTAAAATAGGAACTGTGTAAATATTGGAGCTTGTGTGTGAGTTATGATCGTGTACTTCTACGTTTCCGAGTTGAAGAGGTAAAAGATACAGTAATTCTGATAAACAAAACGATATTACAGATAGGACATAATGTGACGTATTATAGAAACAAACGAAAATGTAAGTACCCTTTTCAGCAAACTTCAGCATCGATTTTTATTCAGAAGTGCTTTTGTAACCCAGTGTCTTAAGTGTCACTCTATCCTGTAGCAACATAAGTCTGGCGCAGCTTCGCACATTTATGCGAAACCCACGTCTTCAATACTCATTATTCTGTCGTTCATCTTCGATCTGAGTATCTCACTCAATACCGAACAGGCAACACACGTCACTAGCGCTCATCTATAACATTCTTAGCATAAAGCAAAAATAAGTGCCTTGACCACATAGCCGTTTTCCATAGCAAACAGTTAACCTTTTAATAGTGATTATCGTAGTAGACTTTCTGGTATGTGTATATGTGTCTATACAGTGTTCAAAAAAGTGGCGCCGTGCGGAGTGGACGCGTGGTTTAATGTGCCATGACACGGATAACACGACCCCGCAAGCCGGAAATTCGAGTCCTCCATCGGGCACGACTGAGTGTGTTACTCTTAGCATCAGTTAGTTTAAGAAGTGTGTAAGTCTAGGGACCGATGACCTCAGCACTTTGGTCCATTAGGAATTCACACACATTTGAACAAAAAAAAGTGTCGAATACCTTGAGAGGTGCTTGTACTTATCGAAACAAGAAAGATAAGTTCATAGCCGGCCGCTGTGACTGAGCGGTTCTAGGCACTTCAGTCAGTAACCGCGCTGCTGCTACGGTCGCAGGTTCGAATCCTGTCTCGGGCATGGATGTATGTGATGTCCTTAGATTAGTTAGGTTTAAGTAGTTCTAAGTTTAGGGGACTGATGACCACAGATCTTAAGTCCCATAGTGCTTAGAGCCATTTTTTTCGGAAATGCATGTGTTTATAGGAATGGCTGTGGGACACTCGCTTACGAATATTAGCACATTTGTTGCATTGGCTCTGCGTCAAATGTGTCAGCAGGGTAAAATGATGTCTTACTCACAGTACCCTATCTACCATTAGGTGGTCGCAGTCAGTGTGTGCTTCGAATCGTGTTGTAGGCTACGTTAGTTTTCGTCGTGTTTGTATGTCTTATTGTACAGTACTGTCAACGCTGGGTACGTATCATGATGTTTCTCCTTCTTCCAAACGTGGATTCACTTATATGTTTACTATTGTTACACTGTTTGTACGTACAAGTGGTGTAGGACATTCACATTTTCTCTATTTTACCACATGTTAGCAATGGACAAGTGAAATGGCGGAAACAATCTTCTGCTATGATTTAGCAAATGGACGTAGTCTGCTAGCCCGTGTCCTCTACGCTGAAAAATATGCACAGTGCAGAATGCCCTCTGATAGCTGATCGGTAGACTTTCCCAGCATCTGAGGGACACAAGTACCCTTTTACCTCGAAAGACTGACGGCGGAAAGCCCAGCACAGTCCGCATGCCTGACATGGAGGAGCGTGTGCTACCTCTGGGACTGGGACCTGTTTGCGATGATTAGCAGCAGCAGAATACGTGTCTCAATCTGTTATGTGGGGGGGGGGGGGGGGGGGAGGCGAGGGTTCTTCATGAACAATTGCTGTAACCATATCATCTACAGTACGTTCAGGCTCTAAGATCACAGGATCATCACAGCAGACGGCGGTTCTTTCAATGGCTGTTGCAGAAGTGGGTCGCAGATCCACTGTTCACATCCAAGATTTAAATTTGCCAATAAGGCAGCGATCACAAGAGATTGTGTTGTGAATTTCCATAACTATCATATATGGGCAGATGCAAATCCCCAAGCAATTCAGCAAAGAGGACATCAAACCGATTCTCAATCAAAGTATGGGCAGGTATACGTGGCGATAGATTAATATGGCCGTATGTGCCATCACAAAGGTAAACTGGGACGCATTATCTGGAATTTCTCATTAATGTATTGCCTATCTTGGTGTAGGCCGTGCCATTGCAGCAATGAATACAAAGGTGGTTCTTGGACGATGGCGCACCAACACACTTTCGTCACAATGTGCGCGAACATCTGACGCAGACATTTCAGGAACGCTTTATTCGTCGAAGGGGAGGGGGGAGGGGCGGAACACACCTTGGCCTGCTCGTTCCCCAGGCTTCCTTCGCATAGACTTTTGGTTAGGAAACACGGGAATGAATTGGTTTACGCCGCGTCAGACGATGTGCGGAAACTAAAGGTTCGACTCACCAATGCGCGCCAGCAGGTAAAACAACAAATCGGTATACTGCAAATGGTGCATCATTCCTTACGCCGCAGGATAGGGACGTGCATTGTCATGAATGGACGCCACATTGAAAACATCCTGTAAACACGTGTTTGTCAAAGAAAGTTTGCATTTCCGGACCCATGTTTATTGGACTCATCTCAGAATGTGTGCATTTATTTTTCTTGTTTCGATGACGAAACCACCTCTCATTCGACACTTTTTTGAACATCCTGTGTATATTGTATTTATTATTATTACTTTGAGCTTTTCCTCATTACAGAGGCTTATCTCCAACATAATAATTTACTTGGAAATTGCAATACAAACAATAAACATTCTTAAACTATATTCTCAAAATATTTCTCCAGGTGTTTCGATCTTGTGTGTCCTCTTCCTCTGCGCCCATTCTCCTCATTACGTGCTGTACATTTTGGAGCCAGGTTGTCATAGGTCGTCCTCTTCTTCTTCTCCCCTCCGGTTCCCACTCCAGTATCAATTTCGGTATTCTGGTTTTCCCCATTCGTCGTACATGCCCGTACCACTGTAATTTCTTCCTATCCATTACGTCATATATTCTTTCTTTTAGTTCCATTCTCCTTATTACTTCAGTGTTCCTTATCTTTTCTTTCGTGGATATTCTTGCTGATCTTCTCCAAAAGTCCATCTCTAGAGCTTGTAATTTTTTAATGTGCTTCATGTTAATTGTCCAGGTCTCCGTTCCATACAGAACCACACTCCCTAATATGGATTTGTATATTAATTTTTTAGTTCTGCTCATTACATTCCTGCTCCATAAGACTGAGTTAAGCATCCCAATGACCCTCCGTCCGCTACTAATTCTTTTATTGATTTCTGACTCTGATTTTCCATCGATTTCTAAAATGGATCCCAAATAACAGAAAGTGTTTATCTTTTTTATTTTCTTTCCTTCAATGTATAGCTCATCTGAATCATTAGTCCAGTATTCTGTTTTTTGGTAATTAATCTTCAAACCCCAAGTTTTGTATGCTACTGCTAGTTGATTGCACATATAGTTAGCATCCTCCCCATCTTGTGCTACGACTACTTGATCATCCGCAAATAATAAATGATGTAGGTAAACTCCATCTCTTATTTCTAATCCCATACTATTACATTTACGAGACCATATTGTATTTATGAAAACTTAATAGTTGGAGTAAGCGTGTGAAAGTTTCGCTGTGCTTATCCCAGTCGGATGAAAGAAGAAAGCTAGCCACCAGACGATTGCATAGGTATATTTATTCTGATTTAAAGCATGTTGTGTCAATAGGGACGTGGTACTTTGAATTAATCTCGATTAAGATATACTCGTTGACGCCACGTTAATGATAAAGCGAACCCTTTCTGTCGGAGCATTACAGGTAGACAGGCGATACTATTAAATTCCGTTACAGATGTCAGTTTACAGTAGGAGATCTTATGATTTACGTCAGTGATTTACAGCCTAGACTAAAGTTTGTGAAACAGTCTTAAATATTACAGCAGTGATAGGCAGTTGTCAGAGAACAAGTAGAACCAAATTGGGACGATTTTATTGTGTTCAATGCTCTACAGACTCAAGATTTTAGAGCTCTACATTCGGCGCAGTCAACGTATCATTGACGTCACTGCCTTCGTCATGGCGTATATTGTGGCAGATTTCTAAGAAGCCAAGTGACGCGCGCCCATTACGAGTAGTCGATTTTGACAGGAGAGTCGCTTGCGTAAAGCCGACGTAACTCTGAATCGTATCGACTGATTCAGGAGCCATCTACCGCCATCTGAGAAAACTACATGCTAGGCTCCGTAGATGCAGTATCGTTCTTACCAGCAGAGTTGCATGTGTGATTGGGCGTAGCCGTGCGTTTTTCATGCCTTTAAAACTTCGATGTGTCTGATTTTCGTGATCAGCTTTACGCGCGAAACGTTTATGCTATTCTGGACAATAATGCTTCTCTGATCTATTAAAAATTCAGAACAGTTTTTGGTGAGTCTGCCATTCGGATCGAGGCAGTTTTCTTTGCCACAACCATTTCAAGGCGACCAGAAGAGTTACGAAATGAAAGGGGAATATCACGACCTTGATAGAGACAACAACCCTGCTGCTACAGCCATTATTCGCAGTGATCGTTTTCCTATCGGAAAACTCCCACGCATTCTCTATATATGATTTGGAAATGTTCACACTCATTTAAAGAAACATCTGCACATGTCTAGGTGGCGTGTACAACGAATATGGCGATGGTTTGCTGCAAAGAAAAAGCAGAATCGTATTGATGTTTACTGCTATTAGAGTGTGGGAGGTGGTAATGAACGGCGCAGAACGTGGACACTGCATGTGCAACGTGCGTGTATTTTTATGACAATGAAATGAAACCGAGTAGCGCAGAGCGGGTGCAACACGGCCAACCACTACACCCAAGTCAGCGAATAAGGCCCTGGTCATCACATAAATCGATTAAAAGGCATGTTGTACATTCATGCAGGTCCAAAGCATACCGCAGGCACCACAGCACGCAACAGACTGGTCCCAAGGCCAACTGATTGGGGATCACTCACCTAAGAACAAAACAATTCGTTTCAAAGTGGAAGCTTCGCTACGATAACGCTTGTTCTCACGTTGCCCAAACTGTGTTCGAAGTTTTGACCAGAAAAGGTATTTCTAAGGTTTTCCACCCAACTTACACTCAAAACCTGACACCGAGCAACTTATTCTTCTATCTCACTGCGAAAAGTGGCCTTGAGAGACGTCGTATTAAAACTCCACAGATCTTTAGAGGCGATTTTGAAGTGCATGGTAAGTGCATCACACTGCGTGGTGAGTGTGTAGAAAGGAAGATAAGACTCAATCTTCCAACTTCTGAAACAAAGTTCATAGGAAGTCTACTGATCATCAATCGTATTGTGCGACTCTGAGCTCCATTCGGGTGAGATGGCAGAGACATTAGAAAAAAAATGAGAGACTGTCACGGTGCCTGACAAACAGCCAAATACTCAGACGTTATTCTCCACCCGTCACTGTGGTGTACTGAATGAATGCTCTAGTAACGTGACATGCTTTACTACGTTCATCGTAAGTGCAACCCTAGTGTAAACAAAGGTGCTTTCAGTGATTGGTCGTCGGCAGTAGTGTAGATATACTGTTTGCTGTACCACCAATGGTAATGGACGCTTTTTATCCATCAGACATTTTCGTTTTTAGTCATGGGTCAATGATACACTCTTACCCATTACTTCTCATTTTCTTCGCATCACCATGTTAAATATTTCTACCCCACAATTCTTTTTTCGAATCTCATGAGGCAGTCGCCTTGGACGGTAGCCATTTGTGCCCAACGTTGTGAAAATGAGGGAAGTTGCTTTGCGTCTGTCAATGGATCATTGGACGAAAATCTGTAGGAATGTGGAGAAAAACAGATCACAACAATTGTTTCCGAAACGCTTTCAGGAAAATAGTGAAAAGAAGTCCACCGCTACTGACGCGGCAGATTGCAGAAATAGATCACATCTACGCCTACGAGCGTCTCCATAAGTATTTATAGAGGTTTACGTGAGCGGAAAGGAAAACTTAATGCGACTATGAATTCCTTACAGCCACCAATGGATGCAGATGAAACCGACACTCATTTGAACTCAGCCAAAAATGCAACTGGATTATTAATTTCGACCCCATAATTTTGGGCAACCATCTCAATTAAATCTCACTTCTGCAAATACGGACCCTCCGATTCGTTGGGATCTACAAAGGAAAAGTCCATGCGTAATATTTAAACAAGGGAGATAACCAAAGGATGGACATAATCACTTTGGAAGTTTTGAAGAATAGTGTTCTGCGACCACGCCCATGTGAAAAATATTAGATTCAGAAGAAGCAACAGGCTGAGGAGTGGAAGCACGTGAGGGTTGTCGGGGCAGAGTTGTTTCTTAGTAGTTGGCGGCGAAAGACTTCCGGAATGAGAAGTCACCCACATTCTGCCAAAAGCACTGTCAAAGAGGGTGGAGGAGCGGATGGAGTTCCAGGGCACTCTCCTGTCCTTGGGATGGGAAACCGCCCCTAGAGGTGGAAGAGTCTTCAATGATCAACGGCATGAGGACGCAGAGGGCAATGGGAACCACTACATTAAAGATACATAACGTGTATCTACAGGACATGTGGCCTGTAACCGAAAAGTTTCGCGATGATCTCTCCATTGACAAAAGACTCTGGAATAGTCCCGATTTGGATCTCTGAGAGGGGACGACCAAGGAGATAAGGACGGGGATGGCCTTCACAAAAAAGATTGATAACCAAAAAAAGGACAACGTTCTACCAATAAAGGTTGTAACCTCCCCACAAAAATAAATGAAAATATTTAAATGTGAATTATACATCGTGCTAAGTGTAACCTCCCCGTAAAAATATGAAAATGAAAAGAAGTGAATAGAACCAAGTGTAGCCTCTCCACAAATATTTGAAATGAGAATATTTTTTCCGCAAATAATGTAAATTACTATAATTGAATGTTAATCGTAATAGAGGCAAATGTTGTTGAGCTCCCACAAAACATCGTTAAATTGAAATAAAAGTGACTGTAACTTCGCTACAAAAACATTGAAAAATAATCACCCAATGTAAACTCGACACAAAAATTGAGAAATGAACATTAATCATTAAACTCACAATAATAGGGCAGCATCGCTGACCTTAGGCCCTGTGCAATAATTAATCTGATAAATTGAAGGGCAGCATCGCTGACCTTAGGCCCTGTGCAAAAATTAATCTGATAAATTGAATCTGGGATGAAAAGCATAGGAAATATTGTTTCACTTGGAATGATTCTTTTCTTAGAAAAGATTGCTTTGAAAACAAAATTATTATTGGGGCATTTCTTAAACAAATTAATTACAATTAACATACATTACATTATCAGATGTGCGCAATGCTGCTTCATTACCTTATTTAACAATATACCTTGTCCCGAACCTTGACCAGAGACCCATTGCATGGGGGCTTATTTATTAAATTTGAAAATAATTTTTTATTTTTCGTAGCTGTATGTCCGATTACGCTGTGTCTCGTAAACGGTTGGCCCTGACTAGTATTATTACGCAATCGGACTGCATAGAACAACAACAAAGAATGAAATGAAAATTTTCGTTAACACAATTAATTAATTAAGTCCCCAGCAACTATAAAACCTACGAAACCAAAGCACAAGTATAACTGTTCTGTGTGTGGAAGTATGACTCAACGTACACATCTGGCACGGTTCTTCTTCAATAAGACAAGAAATTTCAAATACCATTTATACTGACGTGATAAAAAAAATTAGAAATACTATAATTGCGCAAGAAAACCAGAATTACACTCTAATACAAGAACACAAGCCAGATGCTTTGTTGACTGAACCTGTAATGATGCGTTCTTCAGGACATTGAAATAATGAGAAAAAAAGAAAAGTAGTTTGTTACCTTCATTTATATTGATGAAAAGCACTCTAAACATTACAATATCTCCACACCGACTCGCTACTACCACATCTCAACAAGAACTGACTACTGCCACATCTCGACAAGCACTCTTCACTACGACATCTCAGCAAGCACTGCCCTCCTCTACTTCTCCATAATCACTGCCTACTACGAGTTCTCAACAAGCAGTGCCCGCCGCTTCTTCTCAATAATCACTGCCAGTGGAGGCGGCGAAACAAAACTCTCTGGCGCTGTGGCTCAGTGTAGCCACCTTTCATATGCCCTTCCTCCACGGGCTAGAATTTGATGGTATTTTTGCCAGCATTGGTGGTGAAAATACCACCAAATTCGTCAAAAAAAGTACAGACAAAAATAAAAGATAATATTAATACGTAAATATCACATAATTAGATAAAATTTTGGCTTTGCACTGACCTTTCAATAACCTAATATATGAAATACAGTAGGCAATACAAATTCTTTCGTACATGTGGCTTTACATAATAGATTACACAATACACAAAAAATCAGTTTATACAAATGTTCACATAAAATACTTTTAACTATTAAAAAAAAAACAAATAGTTGATAGTTCCAGCAGCAGCACCCAGCAATGGTCAACAGGTGCAAACACCAACAAGTGACATCATTTTAATAAAAGCAGTTCCATCTGTGGCACCCAGCAATGTTGAGCAGGTGCAGACAGCAACAAGTGACATTATTTCAGTAGAAGCAGTTCCATCTGTGGCACCCAGCAATGTTGAACAGGTACACACAGCAACAAGTCACACTTCTCAACAGAAGCAGTTCCATTAGTGGCACCCAGCAATGTCGAGCAGGTGCAGACAGCAACAAGTGACATTATTTCAGTACAAGCAGTTCCATCTGTGGCACCCAGCAATGTTGAACAGGTACACACAGCAACAAGTCACATTTCTCAGCAGAAGCAGTTCCATTAGTGGCACCCAGCAATGTTGAACAGGTGCAGACACCAACAAGTGACATCATTTCAGTAGAAGCAGTCCATCAGTGACACCCAGTAATGTTGAGCAGGTACACACAGCAACAAGTCAAATTATTTCAGTAAAAAACAGTCCATCAGTGGCACCCAGTAATGTTGAGCAGGTGCAGACACCAACAAGTGACATCATTCAGCAGAAGCAGTTCCATTAGTGGCACCCAGCAATGTTGAACAAGTGCAGACACCAACAAGTGACTTCATTTCAGTAGAAGCAGTCCATCAGTTGCACCCAGTAATGTTGAGCAGGTACACACAGCAACAAGTCACATTTCTCAGCAGAAGCAGTTCCATTAGTGGCACCCAGCAATGTTGAACAGGTGCAGAAACCAACAAGTGACATTATTTCAGTACAAGCAGTCCAGCAGTGGCACCCAGCAATGTTGAGCAGGTGCAGACAGCAACAAGTGACATTATTTCAGTTGAAGCAGTTCATCAGTGGCACCCAGCAAAGTTGATCAGGTGCAGACAGCAACAAGTGACATCATTTCAGTACAAGCAGTCCATCAGTGGCACCCAGCAATGTTGAGCAGGTGCAGAGAGCAGTCCATAATATTCACTATCACTAATCACACTGTTCATCAGAGTTTATAAGCAGAAAATAAACATGTCCTAGTGGCACCAATCATGTAGAAAAAGTACAAGTAACAGTCCATAATATTCACTCTCCTAATCACACAGTTCATCAGCAGTAATTAATCATTTCTAAGTGGCACCCATTATGTTGAAAAAGTGCAGGTAACAGTCCATAATATTCACCATCACTAATCACAGAGTTCATCAGCAGAAATTAAACATTTCTAAGTGTCACACATCAATGTTGAACAAGTGCAGGTAACAGTTCATAACATTCACCATCACTAATCAGACAGTTCAGGCATGAACAATAGTTTGAATGCACATACAAATGCTTTTACAAAATTATTCTCAATGCTCTTACACTAAACATACAAATTCTAATAAACACACAAATGATATCAGATAATTTTCATATTACCTATTACAAATACTCAAATATCACTAAACCTATAATATTTATGGGTGTCAGTGCACGCCACTACAAACAAATAAAATAATATTTAGGAGATAGGTGGGTAGGATTAGGAAAGGAAAACACACAAAACACACTCACTCATCTTTCATCCACATTACGTACTACTGTGTAATTGAATAGTGTTAACTGTGTAAATGCAATTCTGTCAAAATTTGATGTTCATCATGTGTATCACGTAGTAGTGGCAGCAATGTATAACAGTCAATAATAGTTAAGTCAATGTCATAGTCATCATGTCAAGACCAATGTTTGCCAAGCCAGATCAAAATGTACGGTTGCTGAACAACTGTCAGTGAGCCAAGATATGCAATTACTTACTCTCTCCAAAAAAAAGTATATACTGCTTAGTGATTTAACAAAGTGTGTGTAGACAATCTTCCTTCCACTTTAGTGTTCTAGTCTGCTATCATCATCCTCCTTGTTCCATACAGACCAACAAAAAAATATGCACCTCACTTACTTTACCTCTTATCCACCAAAACTCCAATAATCATCAGCATCACATAATCTCAATACTTCAATAATACCTCTTACGTCGATACATATAAATCTTATCATGAATATCATTTACCTTACCTCTTGTCCACAAAAACTCCAATAATCATCAACTTCATATAATCTCAATACCTCAATAATACCTCTTCAATACGTCGACACATATAAACGTTATCGCCAATATCATTTCACTTCCATAACAACTCTTTCCTCTAGTCAGTCTCCTCGAACAAGTACAGATAAAATCCTAGTGCAAACTTCAGTTCATCATCCCATACAATCCGAAGACACATTGTCAACACACAACCTCTGTGTAATCCATCTGACCCAAATCTTCTACTCATTATGAATTATAAACAAAAGAAATGCATACATGACCTCTAACAGACCCAGTTCGAATAACTCTCAGTAATTAAGTACGATTACGGAGTGTGAATGATCATAATATTTCACAGTGTGTACACCACTTCAAGAATTATGGCAAACAGAAGCAAACATGTGGAGTATTTCTTGTGTCAAGTGTCACTTCCTATTTCAATTGCTCACGAAAAATGCAGTGTAATAACTGTCAATGGTCTAAACCTAGTGTTGGTATGTCACGTCCTTAGCTTCCTTCCTATTAGCATAAATTTATACAGCTTCCATAAAAAAAATTATGTACATCTACATCTACATCTACATTGATACTCCGCAAGCCACCCAACGGTGTGTGGCGGAGGGCACTTTACGTGCCACTGTCATTACCTCCCTTTCCTGTTCCAGTCGCGTATGGTTCGCGGGAAGAACGACTGTCTGAAAGCCTCCGTGCGCGCTCTAATCTCTCTAATTTTACATTCGTGATCTCCTCGGGAGGTATAAGTAGGGGGAAGCAATATATTCGATACCTCATCCAGAAACGCACCCTCTCGAAACCTGGCGAGCAAGCTACACCGCGATGCAGAGCGCCTCTCTTGCAGAGTCTGCCACTTGAGTTTATTAAACATCTCCGTAACGCTATCACGGTTACCAAATAACCCTGTGACGAAACGCGCCGCTCTTCTTTGGATCTTCTCTATCTCCTCCGTCAGACCGATCTGGTACGGATCCCACACTGATGAGCAATACTCAAGTATAGGTCGAACGAGTGTTTTGTAAGCCACCTCCTTTGTTGATGGACTACATTTTCTAAGCACTCTCCCAATGAATCTCAACCTGGTACCCGCCTTACCAACAATTAATTTTATATGATCATTCCACTTCAAATCGTTCCGCACGCATACTCCCAGATATTTTACAGAAGTAACTGCTACCAGTGTTTGTTCCGCTATCATATAATCATACAATAAAGGATCCTTCTTTCTATGTATTCGCAATACATTACATTTGTCTATGTTAAGGGTCAGTTGCCACTCCCTGCACCAAGTGCCTATCCGCTGCAGATCTTCCTGCATTTCGCTACAATTTTCTAATGCTGCAACTTCTCTGTATACTACAGCATCATCCGCGAAAAGCCGCATGGAACTTCCGACACTATCTACTAAGTCATTTATATATATTGTGAAAAGCAATGGTCCCATAACACTCCCCTGTGGCACGCCAGAGATTACTTTAACGTCTGTAGACGTCTCTCCATTGATAACAACATGCTGTGTTCTGTTTGCTAAAAACTCTTCAATCCAGCCACACAGCTGGTCTGATATTCCGTAGGCTCTTACTTTGTTTATCAGGCGACAGTGCGGAACTGTATCGAACGCCTTCCGGAAGTCAAGAAAAATAGCATCTACCTGGGAGCCTGTTTCTAATATTTTCTGGGTCTCATGAACAAATAAGGCGAGTTGGGTCTCACACGATCGCTATTTCCGGAATCCATGTTGATTCCTACATAGTAGATTCTGGGTTTCCAGAAATGACATGATACGCGAGCAAAAAACATGTTCTAAAATTCTACAAGAGATCGACGTAAGAGATATAGGTCTATAGTTTTGCGCATCTGCTCGACGACCCTTCTTGAAGACTGGGACTATCTGTGCTCTTTTCCAATCATTTGGAACCCCCCGTTCCTCTAGAGACTTGCGGTACACGGCTGTTAGAAGGGGGGCAAGTTCTTTCGCGTACTCTGTGTAGAATCGAATTGGTATCCCGTCAGGTCCAGTGGACTTTTCTCTATTGAGTGATTCCAGTTGCTTTTCTATTCCTTGGACACTTATTTCGATGTCAGCCATTTTTTCGTTTGTGCGAGGATTTAGAGAAGGAACTGCAGTGCGGTCTTCCTCTGTGAAACAGCTTTGGAAAAAGGTGTTTAGTATTTCAGCTTTACGCGTGTCATCATCTGTTTCAATGCCATCATCATCCCGTAGTGTCTGGATATGCTGTTTCGAGCCACTTACTGATTTAACGTAAGACCAGAACTTCCTAGGATTTTCTGTCAAGTTGGTACATAGAAATTCACTTTCGAATTCAATGAACGCTTCACGCATAGCCCTCCTTACGCTAACTTTGACATCGTTTAGCTTCTGTTTGTCTGAGAGGTTTTGGCTGCGTTTAAACTTGGAGTGAAGCTCTCTTTGCTTTCGCAGTAGTTTCCTAACTTTGTTGTTGTACCACGGTGGGTTTTTCCCGTCCCTCACAGTTTTACTCGGCACGTACCTGTCTAAAACGCATTTTACGATTGCCTTGAACTTTTTCCATAAACACTCAACATTGTCAGTGTCGGAACAGAAATTTTCGTTTTGATCTGTTAGGTAGTCTGAAATCTGCCTTCTATTACTCTTGCTAAACAGATAAACCTTCCTCCCTTTTTTTATATTCATATTAACTTCCATATTCAGGGATGCTGCAACGGCCTTATGATCACTGATTCCCTGTTCTGTACATACAGAGTCGAAAAGTTCGGGTCTGTTTGTTATCAGTAGGTCCAAGATGTTATCTCCACGAGTCGGTTTTCTGTTTAATTGCTCGAGGTAATTTTCGGATAGTGCACTCAGTATAATGTCACTCGATGCTCTGTCCCTACCACCCGTCCTAAACATCTGAGTGTCCCAGTCTATATCTGGTAAATTGAAATCTCCACCTAAGACTATAACATGCTGAGAAAATTTATGTGAAATGTATTCCAAATTTTCTCTCAGTTGTTCTGCCACTAATGCTGCTGAGTCGGGAGGTCGGTAAAAGGAGCCAATTATTAACCTAGTTCGGTTGTTTAGTGTAACCTCCACCCATAATAATTCACAGGAACTATCCACTTCTACTTCACTACGGGATAAACTACTACTAACAGCGACAAACACTCCACCACCGGTTGCATGCAATCTATCCTTTCTAAACACCGTCTGTACCTTTGTAAAAATTTCGGCAGAATTTATCTCTGGCTTAAGCCAGCTTTCTGTACCTATAACGATTTCAGCTTCGGTGCTTTCTATCAGCGCTTGAAGTTCCGGTACTTTACCAACGCAGCTTCGACAGTTGACAATTACAATACCGATTGCTGCTTGGTCCCCGCATGTCCTGACTTTGCCCCGCACCCGTTGAGGCTGTTGCCCTTTCTGTACTTGCCCAAGGCCATCTAACCTAAAAAACCGCCCAGCCCACGCCACACAACACCTGCTACCCGTGTAGCCGCATGTTGCGTGTAGTGGACTCCTGACCTATCCAGCGGAACCCGAAACCCCACCACCCTATGGCGCAAGTCGAGGAATCTGCAGCCCACACGGTCGCAGAACCGTCTGAGCCTCTGATTCAGACCCTCCACTCGGCTCTGTACCAAAGGTCCGCAGTCAGTCCTGTCGACGATGCTGCAGATGGTGAGCTCTGCTTTCATCCCGCTAGCGAGACTGGCAGTCTTCACCAAATCAGATAGCCGCCGGAAGCCAGAGAGGATTTCCTCCGATCCATAGCGACACACATCATTGGTGCCGACATGAGCGACCACCTGCAGGTGGGTGCACTCTGTACCGTTCATGGCATCCGGAAGGACCCTTTCCACATCTGGAATGACTCCCCCCGGTATGCACACGGAGTGCACATTGGTTTTCTTCCCCTCTCTTGCTGTACTTGCCCAAGGCCATCTAACCTAAAAAACCGCCCAGCCCACGCCACACAACCCCTGCTACCCGTGTAGCAGCATGTTGCGTGTAGTGGACTCCTGACCTATCCAGCGGAACCCGAAACCCCACCACTGCTTATTGATTTAACAAAGTGTGTGTAGACAATCTTCCTTCTACTTGAGTGTTCTAGTCTGCTATCTTCATCCTCCTTGTTCCATATAGACCAACAAAAAAAAAAAAATATATGCACCTCACTTACTTTACCTCTTATCCACCAAAACTCCAATAATCATCAGCATCACATAATCTCAATACTTCAATAATACCTCTTACGTCGATACATATAAATCTTATCATCAATATCATTTACCTTACCTCTTGTCCACAAAAACTCCAATAATCATCAACTTCATATAATCTCAATACCTCAATAATACCTCTTCAATACGTCGACACATATAAACGTTATCGCCAATATCATTTCACTTCCGTAACAACTCTTTCCTCTAGTCAGTCTCCTCGAACAAGTACAGATAAAATCCTAATGCAAACCTCATCATCCCATACAATCCGAAGACACACTGTCAACACACAACCTCTGTGTAATCCATCTGACCCAAATCTTCTACTCATTATAAATTATAAGATGGATTTTGGTTACCTTGTCCATCATTAAATAAAAGAAATGCATACATGACCTCTAACAGACTTAGTTCGAATAACTCTCAGTAATTAAGTACGATTACGGAGTGTGAATGATTATAATATTTCACAGTGTGTACACCACTTCAAGAATTATGGCAAACAGAAGCAAACATGTGGAGTATTTCTTGTGTCAAGTGTCACTTCCTATTTCAATTGCTCACGAAAAATGTAGTGTAATAACTGTCAATGGTCTAAACCTAGTTTTGGTATGTCATGTCGTTAGCGTCCTTCCTATTAGCATAAATTTATACAGCCTCCATAAAACCTCCAGCTCATGTGACTTCTATGAAGTTTCTTGTACTAATGTCGTTCGTCGAATTATAGCAGTTCATTTTCCTATCTTAAAAATATAAGGCACTGAGCGTAAGCAAAACATGCAATAGCGAGTAAATATACCAGTAGAGAACAGAATATCAACAAGTGGATGCAGCACAATTCTTACAACGAGGCTCTGCCAAGCGAACAATCTATAATTAATACAATAGTGTGACCTAAACTCTATGTTTGTACACAGTATATCAGCATTTCTATATACCAAATTAAAGAGTAGTTATGACAACAAACAGAAATGTGTAAATATGAAATCCATACCCATAGCAGCAAACATATATCTTACGTACTAAACAGGTCATTAGCATCATATCAGCATAAGAAAATAAATGTTCATATGTCATCTTAATAAGTAAACATGAAGGCGCAAGCAGATAAATCACAAAGTATAACTTACATACATATCAGCACAACTAATCAGGTGACAATTATAATTTAAATAAATAAGCACAGCAGACACATAATAAAAAAATATGACATCAGTGAAAAAGCATTGCAGCCAAGCGATGCATAACATATACAAATAACAACCATGTTCATTAATAAAACATTGACAAAAATCAGCAAATGCACGCAAGCATGTCGCTTCACAAGTAAATTCATAGAACATGAAATTAGCACAAAGTATGAATCACGTAATTGCGAGCAGCAAATTACATCTAAAGTATGTACCTAAGTGGAAATATGTTACCTGAAAAAATAAACTCAATTAATAGTTACCTTTTTAGTTTATTAGTTTCTTCTTGGAAATTACATTGTTTCTGAAATTTTCTCAATAGCTAGTCCTCGTAACGTCGGAGACACACAGAATTTACCTGAAGTTCTTAAATATTTTATACAACCGTATCCTGAAAAATACTGAACGTTAATAACATAATTCATCAAGTCACTATAGCTTTATACTGAATTAAGTCGGAGAAATTAGACTGTGTATTTGTTTACGGTTGTCAGTGCATTCGCACTGAGCGCTCGATCAGCTGTAGGCGCGTGACGTAGGAAGCAATTGTTTGCGGTCAACGACTGCTTTGTGCGGCGCGCAGGCTTGACTGTTGCTTTGAGTATATGCCGCCGCCAAAACACAGCGCGGTATCCTTGTATTTTCTGCATGTTTACGTAAACTGTTGGTTTCTGAGCCGGCGCCAAACAAAAATCTTTAGATAAATCCGGATGTGAAAGAAGTGGAGCAGCAACTAAAGCATCACGAAGTTGTTCAAATTCTGATTGAGCTTCCTCATCCCAACACCAATTAGAATTCTTTCCGGATAGTTCACATAAACGAGGTGTGGCCAAATCGTCCAATTTAACAAAGCGTCTAAGAAAATCACAGACACCAAGGAAACTACGTACCCCACGTTTTGTGGTAGGAACAGCATAATTACGAATAGCGTCTAATTTTTCTGGATCAGGAAGAATACCTTCTGTAGAAATAATGTGACCAAGAAATTTCACCTGTGAACGTCCAAATTCAGATTTTTCCAAGTTCACTGTAATGCCAACTCTCGCAAAAATACGTAATAATGAATCCAAAATTTTGTTGTGTTCACTCCAAGAACGTTTAGCAATAAGAATATCGTCAACATATGAAGTAATATTGTCACGAAGATAAACAGGTAAGATTTCGTTTAAACTACGAATGAATGCTGCTGAAGGTACAGTAAACCCAAACGGTAATTTCTGAAATCACTTTTAGGTAAAATAGTCATATCCGGTTATTGTTTACTTACTCTCTAGATAGATTGATAGTAGAAGAGTTGTTTTGACAGATGCAAAGAATAGTAAAAGGGTAGGCAGCGGTGCAGAAACCTAAAAGGGAAATAGCACCACTACAGCTCGGGGCCCTATGCATGCTACGGCACGTATTCACTTAGTGTAGTGAATCCCCTGAGGACATTAATAGCCGCACATGATTTCCAGTTTGTGACTTAGTGGCCAATTTGGTGGAAGTGCGTACGTAAATTGATCTAACCATGCACATGGATGTATGTCATTCTTAGAATTGCGGAAGATCTTAAATTTCCGAACAGTCAAAAAGTGTTTATAGTCAAAGTTTTCGTCTCGTGGCGACAAAGAATTACCGCGTCTGTCCCAGTCACAATGACGATTATTGTTAAATCTCTTGTTGCATCCCGTACACGAAACAAATTACTTTCTTCAAACCCCTCTGCTACCTGTGATTCTAAATTTATTCTGCTACCTTTTCCTACGATTTCGCCTTCAATTTGTTTGACTTGCTTTCGTAATGCCTCAACTTCCCTTTTAACGCTTTCATTAAATTTTCCCTGATTTTCAACATGCTTATTTATGTTCTGGTACTCTTCGGTTTCTGCAAATGGCAATGGTGCTGTATCATCTGAATCTCTGTCCCCATTTAAACTAAGACTTGTCAATTTATCTTAAATCTCCTCAACTCTTTCCGATAAATCATCTATTTGTTCTTTCTGTTTATTTACGTCTTCCGTAAGTGTCGTGACTCGGGTTTCAGTATTAACACATTTGGTAGTTAGCTGTTCATATTGTTGTGTTAGGTTATTTAATCTGTCATTTGGTACGGATTCCTCGATTCTCTCAAATATTTCTTCCTTATCTTTTGCACGTTGTAAATTTAACTCTGAAAATTTCTGTACTTTCACGCGATCTCTTTCTTCCTGTTCTCTATCCTGTTCCCTTTGTCTAATCTCTACTGCAATTAATCTATTATTGTGAGCATTCAAAATCGGTTGTACTTCTTCTCTGATTTCTTTCTTTAATTCATCTTTCATGTTTTTGAAACATGTCCCTATTCGTGAATCTAACCGTGTTTCCATTGTTTCCATCTCTGTTTTAATTGTTCCTATTTGTGATCCCAGTGAGTCTAACTGTGTTTCCATTGTTCCCCTATCTGTTTTTAATTCAGATCGTAACTGTGATCCCAGTGAGCTTAACCGTGTTTCCATTTGTGAGTCTAACCGAGATCCCAAATTTAATATTGCACTCATCAGCTGCTCCATATTAACTTGTTCGAAATTCTTTTCGCCCCTAACATTTCCCGCAAAACCAGTTTCCTTCGTCATAGCTGTAAAGCTATCTGTGTTCGATACTATTCCAGAATCTTCTATCGTTAATCTCGTATTCTGTGAATTTTCTGACTGAGAAAAATTTTGAAATGGTTCCGGACTATCTTCCCGACTTATTAAATTGTTTTCCACTTCATTATTCATGATACTGTTTTCCTCTGTTGGCGAGTTCACCATGTTAACAATTTCGTCATTCTCACTATCCATCATTTTTGCCTTTTTCATCGATCGCGTAATCATTTACAAAACATACAACACTCGTCACTGTACGAAAATTATACACAATGACTCTTTATCTCCAACAATACCATTTACCTGAAATGTTTCCCTCAAACACGATTAATCGAACAATTGCAATAATTGCCCTAAATTGTCAAACGCGTATACAAGACAATAAAATTAAATTCTGAAATACCATTAGAAGAATGCCAATTACCAAATCTACACATGCAATATAGACTACAATTACTAAACTACAAATTACTACAACAATACTACTGTCTACTGTTTTTACAATCAGAAGAATTCCAAGGGACGATCCGAAGCAGCGGTCGCCACGTGCATGGGGGCTTATTTATTAAATTTGAAAATAATTTTTTGTTTTTAGGAACTTTATGTCCGATTACGCTGTGTCTCGTAAACGGTTGGCCCTGACTAGTATTATTACGCAATCTGACTGCATAGAACAACAACAAAGAATGAAATGAAAATTTTCGTTAACACAATTAATTAATTAAGTCCCCAGCAACTATAAAACCTACGAAACCAAAGCACAAGTATAACTGTTCTGTGTGTGGAAGTATGACTCAACGTACACATCTGGCACGGTTCTTCTTCAATAAGACAAGAAATTTCAAATACCATTTATACTGACGTGATAAAAAAAAATTAGAAATACTATAATTGCGCAAGAAAACCAGAATTACACTCTAATACAAGAACACAAGCCAGATGCTTTGTTGACTGAACCTGTAATGACGCATTCTTCAGGACATTGAAATAATGAGAAAAAAAAAGAAAAGTAGTTTGTTACCTTCATTTATATTGATGAAAAGCACTCTAAACATTACAATATCTCCACACCGACTCGCTACTACCACATCTCAACAAGAACTGACTACTGCCACATCTCTACAAGCACTCTTCACTACGACATCTCAGCAAGCTACTTCTCAATAATCACTGCCTACTACGAGTTCTCAACAAGCACTGCCCTCCGCTACTTCTCAATAATCACTGCCAGTGGAGGCGGCGAAACAAAACTCTCTGGCGCTGTGGCTCAGTGTAGCCACCTTTCACCATGTCGACGCCCGCCGCCGACTCCTCACACACAACTCCGACTCGCAACTAGCACTGACAGAGTGCAACAAGCAACAGCGTCCAACTCTGAACTGAACTACATGCTCTCGCGACTCGCTACGTACAACAACTGAACTGTCGCGCGGTTAAGCGCAGACTAGCAACGATAAACAACTCTCTGGTCAGAGATTCTGTCATGCCTCGCCATCGCTGGTTGAAACGTACGCGTTTCAAGGCGTAGAATTTTATAAGTTTGAACGTGGTGGATAAATTAGAAAATCTGAAAAGGAAAATGCTGAGGCTTAGTCTACATATAACGGGGATCAGTGACGTGAAATGAAAGAAGGAAAGGATTTCTGGTCAGCTGAGTCTAGGGTAATAACAACAGCATTAGACAATGGTATAACGGAAGTAGGATTCGTCATGAATAAGAATGCAGTACAAACAGTGTGTTACTGTGAAAAGTTCAGTGATAGGGTTGCTCTTATCAGATCGACAGCAAACCAACACCTACAACGATAGTTCAGGAATACACGCCGACGTCTGCAAGCCGAAGATGAAGAGATAGAGAAAGTGTATGAGAATATTGAAAGGGTAACACAGTACGTAAAGGGAGATGAAAATGTAATAGCCATGGGAGACTGGAAAGCAGTTGTAGAGGAAGGAGTATAAGAAAGGGTTACATGGGAATATGGGCTTGGGACAAGAAATAGGGTGAGAGAAGGGCTAATTGAGTTTTGTAATAAATTTCAGTTAATAATAGCGAATACTCTGTTCAAGAATCACAAGTGAAGCAGATATACTAGGAAAAGGCTGGGCGATACATCATGGTCAGACAGAGATTCCAAAATTAGATACTGGATTGTAAGGCGTACCCAGGAGCAGATACAGACTGAGATCGCAATTTAGTAGTGTTGAAGAGTAGACCGAAGTTTGGTAGATTATTCGGGAAGAATCAATACGCAAAGAAGTAAGTTACAGAAGTACCAAGGAGTGACGAGATACGCTCGAAGTTCTCTAAATCTATACACACAGCAAGAAGAAATAGCTCAGCATCCAGTACAGTTGAATAGGAATGGACAACCCTAAAAACGGCAATCACAGAAGTTGGAGAGAAAAACATAGGTACAAAGAAGTAACTGTGAAGAAACCATGGGTAATAGAAGAAATACTTAGTTAGCTGGTAAAATAACGTCGAAGAAGCAGTTAAGTTTACCATTGGAAATTTTATTCTACTCACAAAACATTGTTTATAAATTCCACTATTGATAAAAGGAAATGTTTTAATACAGGATGATAAAAACCAACTGCATTCAACAAAAATGTGAACGAATATTCCCTGAATGGGTTTCCTAGTTCTACAATGGATCGAAGGATGACCTATGCCATATCACATCTATAATCTAGGTTTAAATTAAGTTTCACAAAAGAGAAACCTATCAAAATGGTCTACAGTGACCCTCAATTATCTTTAATTACTTATCTAACTTTTCGTAAATTACAGTGGCTGATGTGGCTTCTCAATAATTATATAACAAAAAAATCATCGCGTTTCAGATTTTTACTTCAAGTAGCAAATGTGAACACCATGAGATTTAATTGACGATCGACACTAGTATTAGGTAAAAAGGGGGTGTAACAGATGAGCCTTCTGCAGTTCTGAGTGAAGCTTTATGCACTATTATGCGGCATCGCGTGCGTTCATTACCTTGTCGTTGGTTAGGCAGCGTCAGGGGGCGACGGGCAGCGCAGCTCCACGCAGCTCGCCGTCTCGGAAGCAACTCTCTCCTAACTTCTCCTTACTACAATTTACCGAAGTTGGTTTAAAAAAAGCTATCTGGCTGTGTTTTCAACTGACCAATCATGGTCTCAATGTTAACCTTAAGCTCCGCCTACAAAATTCTGTCTATCCAATGAGAAACGTTATACTTTTCGTGGTGGGGCAATGTTTTTGACGTTTGCAACGTAACAGAGACGCGAAAAAGTCTCACGCTAAAAGTTGCAGCTGGTGTGGACCTTACAGTGTTATTGTAAGATCTATACTGTTCTTCTGAGGGGCTCTATCTTTTAACATGCGCTGGGGGGGGGGGTGGTCCTGGTGGTTGGCTGGCGACGTGGGTGTCCGTCCCGTATCGTAGGGCCTTCTAGCTTAACACGGTTCTGCTCTCGGCTTCTGTTCTCGTTTCTCCCCTCGGAACTGCGTCTGTTTCACGGTGGGAAGGTATGACATGCATTTAGGCATTCTTGTGTTAGTCTGTAGTATTCCATTTGCTCACTCGTTAATCGTATTACTTTGGTTAATTTAATTTCACGATTTATTCGGAGCTATGTGACATACTGCCGGATTTGCTTATCATGTCAGGGTTTTCATGTAAGGTGTAGGATTTGCCTGACACCTTACAGAATGTATGAGTCTGGCGACATATCATCTGACTTTTACAAAAATATCATCCACACTATTCCGAAGACAGCAAAAGCTGATGCGTGCGAGAATTGTCGCACAAGCAGCGTAACAGCTCATGCATCCGGGTTGCAAAGAAGAATAATATACAGAAGAATAGAAAAGAAAATTGAGGATGTGTTAGATGACGATCAGTTTAGCTTTAGGAAAGGTAAAGGCACCAGAGAGGCAAATCCAACGTTGCGACTGATAAGTGAAGGAAAGGTGTGTAGTCCTCGCCCATACTATTCAGCCTGTACATCGAAGAAGCAATGATTTCAATAAAAGAAATATTCGAAAGTGGAATTACAATTCAAGGTGAAAGGAGATCAATGATATGATTCGCTGATGACATTGCTATCCTGAGTGAAAGTGAAGAAGAATTACATGATCTGCTGAATGTATGAGTACTGAATATGGATTGAGAGTAAATCAAAGAATGATGAAAGTAATGAGAAGTAGCAAAAATGAGAACAACGAGAAATTTAGCATCAAGATTGATGGTTACGTAGTAGGTGAAGTTAAGGAATTTTACTACCCCTGGAGCAAGGTAATCAGTGCTTGACGGAGCAAGGAGGACATCAAAACCGGACTAGCACTGACAAAAAGGGGATTCCTGGCCAAGAGAAATCTACTAGGATCAATCGTAGGCCCTAACTGAACGAAGAAATTTCTGAGAAGGTATGTTTGGAGCACATCATTGTATGGCAGTGAAACACGGGTTGTGGGAAAACTGGACCACAAGAGAATCGAAGCATTTGAGATGTGGTGCTACAGACGAATGTCGAAAATTAGGTGGCCTGATAAAGTAAGGAATGAGGAGATCCTGCGCAGAATCAGGGAAGAAAGAAATATGTGCAAAATCTGACAGACAGGGACAGAATGGTAGGACGTCAAAAAAAAAAAAAAAAAAAAAAAAAAACCAGGGAATGACTTCCATACTACCAGAGGGAACTGTAGAGGGCTAAAACTGTAGAGGAAGACAGGGATTGGAATACATCCAGCAAGTAATTGAGGACTTAGTTTGCAAGTGCTCCTCTGGGATGAAGAGATTGGCACAGGAGATCCTTGATGGGCCTCATAAAACTAATCAGAAGACTGATGACTCAAAAAATAAAAATAAAAAATACTTTGCTTCTGTAAAGAACTTTACCCCCACCTAGCGGAAGCTAAAAGCGAGAAATGAATCAGCGTAAGACACATAAACTAAGTATTTCATGCTAGCTTAGTACGTTATTCAAGTTGTTTTCGTCTCTATATTTCTGTAACGTAAGCTGAACGCCCAGTAAACGCTAGTGTGATGCTAAGATAAACGACGTGAAAAAAAATTGCTGAACTAAAGAACAGGATAAGCAGAGCTCAACGCAACTTGTATTTGCAGACGTCCTAGCAGATTACCGAGAACGCTTTCGATGAAGTAACATGAATCTGAAAAGAACCGAGATATATGGAAATGGACTACAAATGCGTTACGCTCCTGTTTCCACTTAATAGAGTGTCTAAGCTAGATGCAGGCAGACTATCTGTATGCAGCACCATGCGAAGCTAACTTCATGCTCTGGACAGCGCTATGCGAAGTGAGTCGGCAGGAACCAGCGCAACCAGGATCTCTTCCTAGGATGCCAAACGCAGCCTTCGACGAAACATCAGAAACAAAAACGCTTAATGGACCACGATCACAGAACTCGAAAGATTCACCATCAATTAAGACAACTGGTCGTGAAAGCTTTCAATGAGTAGTCACAATGTTTCCCTTTATCAGTGTACGTATCTCTAATATTTTTAGCCGATTTTGAAAGTATTCCACTGAACTAATAAAAGAAATTGATAGGTATCAATATGAGTAGGTACTACATTGTCTGCACATTCTCCAATGTCTATGTACTAGTGGTTAGCTTTGCGTCCTTTCGCACCCCCAATTCGTGCGCACTGTTTATAAACGCCATTAACTGTTCCACGTTACGGATAGTGGACCATTTGCTTCATGGTGATCATCCCACCACTCCAAAAACAATTACTTCAATATGAATAATGCTATTTTAAATTATTTTTAAGAAAATGACTGCATCACTAACAAAAGCTAATTTATTACGACATTAATTATAAAGCGATTCATATTCATGATTTTCGTTGTCGTCTTCCTGCAGCTGTGTGCAGAGCCTCCATGATGTTTGGCTGGCTTATAACTGGCTTTGTATGACATCAGGGATAGAAATAATGAAACTAGTAATTCATAAGCCAGAAAGAATAGAAAAGTAAGGAAAGCAGAGATTTATGGACGATATATGAATCAAATCACGTGCCACTTATGCTACAAAGGATCCCTAAAGAAGTACAGAAGTAAATAAATAAGGTTCTGAAAAAAAATTGAATAAATGATCACACAGATGGAGGAAGACGACTAAGATCGTTTGAGAGTTTGGAAACCCTTCAAACGCAATTAATTATACAATATGGAGGAAAAACTCCCTCCCAGCACTTGTTGCACAGAGTACTTATCTCCGTTAAATTGAAGGGAGCCAGCACACTCAGTGATTCACATAAAGAATGAGAATACCATTTCATTATCTCTAATTTATATGACAAATACGGTTGATTTCTGTGCAGCAGAGAGTATGACAAAGACAGAACCAAAGTTTCAAACACAGCAATAGGGAACAGAACAAATAATAGGCCGACCCAACACAGAAATAATAAATCCTGAGTCTGACGTAAAGACGTAACGAAGCGCATACGCAAGCAGATTGTATAGACTACAAAGCTGTATCATCGCTAAAGATACGTCTGAGTCTTGTAGTTTAAAAGATTTGTTGAAGGTACCGTGAAAAAATGTTCAAATTTGTGTGAATTCCTATGGGACCAAACAGCTGAAGTCATCTGGCTCTAGACTTACACACTTCGTAAATTAAACTAACCTATGCTAAGAACAACACACACACCGACGCCCGAGGGAGGACTCGAACCTCCGGTGGGAGGGGCCGCTCAATCAGTGAGTGACAAGGCGTCTCTAACCGCGCGGTCACTCCACGCGGCGGCACCCTGAAAACTTTCTGTCAAAAGTGATGAAGTATTGGAACTCAATCTTGTGTATAGTGGCGAACCTTGTTTATGGTGAGTTTTTTGAATTGCATGTTCGAATCGTTTTCGATTACTGATCACCAGGATCTAAATCTTACTCCGACTTTCAATACCCATGAGATAATTAAAACAATGGTATCACAAACACAACCGTTATGCAGGAACTTAGGCACATCACAGAGAAGGTGATCATATGGATTGTAATTACTCGTTCTCAAGGCAGGATAAAATACCTGACTGCATCTCAGCAATTACAGTTCAAATAAGACAATGGGAGCCTTCAAACATTTTCTTTGAACTGAAGCGAGTACATGAAATAAGTGACTTCAGCAAAACTTTTACCAAAGAAAAATCACGAACGCTATCTGACCACGAACCTGGAATTCTTTATAGATACATAAGAATTCCTGTTTCCAGATGCCTCTTTACAGAGTTATGTGCAAGGGACGCAATGCAGAGATCACTACAATTTTAGCTACAGTTTCGAATTTATGTGTTGCATGGGGGCTTAATTAAATAATCAATTGAAAATGTTTTTTTTTTTGTTTTGTTTTAATAACTGTATGTCCGATTACGTAAGTCTCGTAATCGGTTGGCCCTGACTAGTATTATTACGCTATCTGACTGCAAAGAACAATGTAAGAAAATTTTCGTAAACACAGTTAATTAATTAAGTCCCCAGCAACTAAAAAACCTACAAAATCCAAGCACAAGAGTAACTGTTCTGTATGTGGGAGTGTGACTCAACGCCCACATCTGGCACGGTTCTTTTCCAACAAGACAAGAATTTTTAAATACCAACTATACTGACGTGACAAAAGAAGTTTAGAAAAACTATAATTACGCAAGAAAACCAAAATTCACTCTAATACAAGAACACGAGCCAGATGCTTTGTTGACTGAACCTGTAGTGACACATTATTTCAGATACACAACTAATAAAGGAACATTATAAATTTTACCTTCATATATATTGACGAAATGCACTCATTACAATAACATCTGCTATCTCTCCCATCAAATAACTGCATAAAACATGGAACACTCTTTACTACAACATCTTACTCCAACTTCACGACAGGCACTGCCTGCTACGAACTCTCAACACACACTCTCCCATGAACTCTCGACAACCACTGTCCAGTCCGATCTCATAACAAGCACTCTGACTGCTACGAACTCTAAACAGGCACTGTGGAGGCGGCTTAATAGTACTCTTTGGCGCACTCTCTGGCGCAGTGGCACAGTGTAGCCACCTTTCATATGCCCCTCCTCCACAGGCCAGAATTTGATGGTATTTTTGCCAGCATTGGTGGTGAAAATACCACCAAATTCGTCCAGAAAAATACAGACAAAAATAAAAGATAATATTAATACCTAAGTATCATATAATTAGTTAAAAATTTTGGCTTTGCACTGACCTTTTACTAACCTAATATATAAAGTACAGTAGGCAATACAAATTCTTTTCATACACGTGGCTTTACATAATAGTTTACACAATATACAAAAAATTAGTTTATACAAATGTTCACATAAAATGCTTTCAATGATTAGTTTATACAAAAAAAAAGGACACCAACAGGTAACATCTTTTCAGTAAAAATAGTCCATCAGTGGCACCAGTAAAGTTTAGCAGGTACACCCAGCAACAAGTCACATTAATTCAGTAAAAGCAATTCATCAGTTGCACCCAGCAAAGTTTAGCAGGTACACACAGCAACAAGTCACATTAGTTCAGTAGAAGCAGACCATCAGTGGTACCCAGCAATGTTGAGCAGGTGCAGACACCAACAAGTGACACCATTTCAGTAAGAGTAGTCCATCAGTGGCACCCAGCAATATTGAGTAGGTGCAGACAGCAAAAAGTGACTTCATTTCAGTAGAAACAGTTCATTAGTTGCACCCAGCAATGTTGAGTGCAGGTGCAGACACCAACAAGTGACATCATTTCTGTAGAAGCAGTCCACCAGTGGCACCCAGCAATGTTGAGTAGGTGCACACAGCAATAGGGGACATCTTTTCAGTAGGAGCAGTCCATCAGTGGCACCCAGCAATGTTGAGTTGATGCAGACAGCAACCAGTGACTTCATTTCAGTAAAAACAGTTCATCAGTTGCACCCAGCAATGTTGAGTTGGTGCAGACAGCAACCAGTGACTTCATTTCAGTAAAAACAGTTCATCAGTTGCACCCAGTAATATTGAGTAGGTGCAGACAGCAAGAAGTAACATCATTTCAGTAGAAACAGTTCGATAAAATTCACTAGCACTGATCACACTGTTCATCAGCAGAAATTAAACACGACCAAATGTCACACATCATATTGAAAAGTGCAGGTAACAGTTCAGAATATTTATCTTCACTAATCAGACAGTTAAGGCATGAACAATAGTTTGAATGCACATACAAATGCTTTTACAGTAACATACAAATCATAACAAACACACAAATGATATCAGATAATTGTCCTATTAACTATTACAATACACAAATACCAATAAACCTATAATATTCATGGGTGTCAGTGCAAGCCACTACAAACAAATAAAATAATATTTAGGAGATAGGTGGTTAGGATTAGGAAAGGAAAACACACAAAACACACTCACTCATCTCTCATCCACATTAAGTACTACTGTATAACTGAATAGTGTTAATTGTGTTAATGAAATTCTGTCAAAATTTAATGTTCATCATGTGTATCAAGTAGTACTGGCAGCAATGTATAACAGTTAATAATAGTTAGTCAACGTCATAGTCATCATGTCAAGACCAATGTTTGCCAAGCCAGATTAAATGTACTGTTGCTGAACAACTGTCAGTGAGCCAAGATATGCAATTACTTCCTCTCTCCAAAAAAAAAGTATATACTGCTTAGTTATTTAACAAAGTGTGTGTATAGACTATCTTCCTTCTATTTTAATGTTCTAGTCTGCTATCTTCATCCTCCTTGTTCCATAAGACCAACCAAAAAAAAAATATGCTCCTCACTTACTTTGCCTCTTATACACCAAAACTCCAATAATCATCTGCATCACATAATCTCAATACGTCACTAATACCTCTTCAATACGTCTTATCATCAATATCATTTACCTTACCTCTTGTCCACAAAAACTCCAATAATCAACAACTTAATATACTCTCAATACCTCAATAATACGTCGCTACATATAAACCTCAGCACCAATATCATTTCACTTCCATAACAACTCTTTCCTCTAGTCAGTCTCCTTGAACAAGTACAGATAAAATCCTAATGCAAACCTCATCATCTCATACAATCCGAAGACACATTGTCAACACACAACCTCTGTGTAATCCATCTGACCCAAATTTTCTACTCATTATAAATTATAAGATACATTTTGGTTCCTTGTCCATCATTAAATAAAAGAAATGCATACCTGACCTTTAACAGACTTAGTTCGAATAACTCTCAGTAATTAAGTACGATTACGGAGTGTGAATGATCATAATATTTCACAGTGTGTACACCACTTCAAGAATCATAGCAGAAGCAAACATGTGGAGTATTTTTTGTGTCAAGTGTCACTTCCTATTTCAATTGCTCACGAAAAATGCAGTGTAATAACTCTTAATGGTCTAAACCTAGTATTGGTATGTCATGTCGTTAGCTTCCTTCCTATTAGCATAAAGTTATACAGCTTCTATAAAACCTCAGCTCATGTGACTTCAATGACTTTCTTGTACTAATGTCGTTCGTCGAATGATAGCAGTTCATTTTCTCATCTTAAAAATATAAGGCACTGAGCGTAAGCAAAACTTGCAATAGCGAGTAAATATACCAGTAGAGAACAGAATGTCAATAAGTGGATGCAGCACAATTCCTACAACGAGGCTCTGCCAAGCGAACAATCTATAATTAATACCATAGTGTGACCTAAACTCTATGTTTATACACTGTACATCAGCATTGCTATACACCAAATTAAAGAGTAGTTATGACAACAAAACAGAAATGTGTAAATATGCAATCCATACGCATAGCAGTAAACATATATCTTACGTAATAAACAGGTCATTAGCATCATATCAGCATAAGCAAATAAATGTTCATATGTCATCTTAATAAGTAAACATGGAGGCGCAAGCAGATAAATCACAAAGTACAACATACATACATAATCACAGTCAGCACAATTAATCAGATAACAATTATAATTTAAATAAATAAGCTCAGCAGGCACATAATTAAAAAATATGACATCAGTGAAATAGCAGTGCAGCCAAGCGATGCATAATATATACAAGTCACAACCCAGTTCATTAATAATCATTGTCAAAATCAGTTAACGTACGCAAGCACGTCGCTTCACACGTAAATTCATAGAACATAAAATTTAGCACAAAGCATGAATCACGTAATCGCGAGCAGCAAATTACGTCTAAAGTACGTACCTAAGTGGAAATAGGTTACCTGTAAATGAACTCAATGAATAGTTACCCTTTTTTAGTTTATTAGTTTCTTCTTCGAAATTACATTCTTCCTGAAAATTTCTCGATAGCAAGTCGTCTTAACGTCGGACACGCACAGAATTTACCTGAAGGTCTTAAATACTTTATACAACCGTATCCTGCAAAATACTGAATGTTAATAACAGAATTCATCAAGTCACTATAGCTTTATACTGAATTTAATCGGAGAAATTAGACTGTGTATTTGTTTACGGCTGTCAGTGCATTCGCACTGAGCGCTCGATCAGCTGTGGGCGCGTGACGTAGGAAGCTATTGTTCGCGGTCAACGACTGCCTTGTGCGGCGCGCAGACTTGACTGTTGCTTTGAGTATGTGCCGCCGCCAAAACACAGCGCGGTATCCTTATATTCTCCGCATGTTTACATCTAGCTGTTAGTTTCTCACAAGTATGTCATTCCACAAAAATTTTAACATTTGATATATGATGTATTCCTTTAGAGCGACGAGATTTAAGAGTTTCCACTTCGACAGTGTTATCATGAATAATTTTGCGAATTCTATATGGGCCGTTATAAAGCAGAAAAAATTTGCGACACAAGCCTTTTCCTTTGTGAGACAAACGGTGGGACTTAATTAATACCTTTTGACCAACTGAAAAAGTTTTTAAACGACCAGGACGTCTAGCTGATTTCTCTCTTCTAGCAGCCGCAGATGCAATATTTCGTAGAGCCAGGTTGACAACTTCAGAATGCCGCAGTTTCCGTGAAGGCGGAAAAGGAACGATTTCAGAAATGCGATTTGTTGGTACTTTATTTTTTAATATCAATAGAGGCGGTAAAGAAGTTGAGTCATTAGGAAGTTCATTCAGAATGTTTTGAAAAATATGAAGATACTGATCCCAAGTTCTGTGATTCTGATGACAATAAAGACGACACAATTTATTGATTTCCTTCATCCATCTTTCTGAAGCGTTAGATTGAGGGTGAAAAAGTGAAGTGAAAATTGGTTTAATTTTACGACGCTGTAGAGTACGAAGCCAAATTTTTGAACGAAACTGTGATCCATTATCTGATATAACCTTGTCAACATGACCAACTTCTTTAAGAAAATGTTTGATGAAAGCGTTAGATACTGAACGAGCTGTTGCTTTGCGTAAAGGTGTAAAACACACATATTTTGACGTCAACTCCACTGCTACGAAAATGTACGCAAAACCATTAGTATAACGAACCACTGGACCAAACAAATCGACTGCAGCCATCTCCTTTAATTTCGCTGGAATGACGGGAAACAACGGTGCTCTGTGAGAAATCGTTGGAGGCTTAGCCATTTGACATAATTTACATTTGGCAAGAACAGATCGAATACGTTTTTCCATATTACTGAAGTAGCAATTTTCTCGTAATTTATGAAAGCATTTTCGGGGACCAAAGTGTGCATAACTGAGATGCGTATACCAAATCAATTTATTGACCCACTCATCAGGAATACAAACTAACCAAACAGAGTTGTCGACCGATCTTCGTTTAAAAAGAACTTTCCAGATAGATCGCAAAAACGAGGTGTGGCCAAATCGTCCAATCTAACAAAGCGTCGAAGAAAATTACAGAGACCAAGAAAACTACGAACATCATGTTTTGTGGTAGGAACAGCATAATTACGAATAGCGTCTAATTTCTCTAGATCAGGAAGAATACCTTCTGTAGAAATAATGTGACCGAGAAATTTCATCTGAGAACGACCAAATTCTGATTTTTCCAAGTTCACTGTCATGCCAACTCGTGCAAAAATACGTAATAATGAATCCAAAATTTTGTTGTGTTCACTCCAAGAACGTTTAGCAATAAGAATATCGTCAACATATGAAGTAATATTGTCACGAAGATAAACAGGTAAAATTTCATTTAAGCTACGATGAATGCTGCAATAGGTACATTAAGTCCAATCGGTAATTTCCAAAGTCACCTTTGGGTAAAACAGTCATATCCGGTTATTGTTCTTACTCACTAGATAGATTGATAGTCGAAGAGCTGGTTTGACAGATGCAAAGAATAGTGAAAGAGTAGGCAGCGGTACAGAAAACTAAAAGAGAAATAGCACCACTACAGCTCGGGGCCCTATGCTCGCTACGGCACATATTCACTTAGAGTAGTGAATCCCCTGAGGACATTAATAGGTTCAAACAGTAAATTTCGAAATCTCATTTACGTAAATAATCAAATCCGGTTATTGTTTACTTACTCTCTAGATAGATTGATAGTCGAAGAGCTGGTTTGACAGATGCAAAGAATAGTGAAAGAGTAGGCAGCGGTACAGAAAACTAAAAGAGAAATAGCACCACTACAGCTCGGGGCCCTATGCTCGCTACGGCACATATTCACTTAGAGTAGTGAATCCCCTGAGGACATTAATAACTGCACGTAATTTCAAGTTTGTGACTTTGTGGCACATCTGGCGGAAGTGCGTACGTAAATTGATCTAGCTATGAACATGGATGTATGTCATTCTTAGAGTTGCGGAAGATCTTAAATTTCCGGACAGTCAAAAAGTGTTTATAATCAAAGTTTTCGCCTCGTGGCGACAAAGACCTACCGCGTCTGTCCCAGTCCGAATGTCGATTATTGTAAAGTTCGCGCGCCTGGCGCTCTCTTGTTGCTTCTCGTAAATGAAATAAATTATTTTCTTCAAACCCCTCTGCTACCTGTGATTCCAAATTTCTTCTGCTATCTTTTCCTACAATTTCCCCTTCGATCTGCTTGACTTGCTTTCGTAATGCCTCAAATTCCCTTTTCACGCGTTCATTAAATTTTCCCTGATTCTCAACATGCTTATTTATGTTCTGATACTCTTCGGTTTCTGCAAATGGTAATGGGGCTGTATCATCCGAATCCCTGTCCCCATGTAAACTAAGATTTGTCAGTTTATCTGAAATTTCCTCAACTCTTTCCGATAAGTCACCTAATTGTTCTTTCTGTTTATTTACGTCTTCCGTGTTTCCATTGTTTCCATTCGTGTTACCATTGTTCCCATTTCAGTTTTTAATTCAGATTGAAAATTTAATATTACACTCATCAACTGCTCCATATTAAATTGTTCAGAATTCTTTTCACCCCTCACATTTCCCACAAAACCAGCTTCCTTCTGCATGGCTATAAAGCTATCTGTGTTCGATACTATTCCAGATTCTTCTATCGGCGCACTCTCTGGCGCAGTGGCACAGTGTAGCCACCTTTCGTATGATAAGGGGTCATTGTGTGTGATTTTCGTACAGTGACGAATCTTTCGTATATTTTGTAAATGATTACGCGATCAATGAAAAAGGCAAAAATGATGAATAGTGAGAATAACGAAATTGTTAACATGGCGAACTCGCCAACAGAGGAAAACAGTATGATGGATAATGAAGTGGAAAACAATGTAATAAGTCGGGAAGACAGTCCGGAACCATTTCAAAATTTTTCTCAATCGGAAAATTCACAGAATCTGAGATTAACGACAGAAGATTCTGAAAGAGTATCGAACACAGATAGCTTTACAGCTATGACGAAGGAAACTGGTTTTGCGGGAGATGTTAGGGGCGAAAATAATTTTGAAACAGTTACCATGGGGCAGTTGATGAGTGCAATATTAAATCTGGGATCACAGATGGGAACAATTAAAACTGAGATGGGAACAATTAAAACACAGATGGGAACAATGGAAACACGGATGGGAACAATGGAAACTCGGTTTAGATCTGAATTACAAACACAGATGGGAACTTTGGAAACACGGTTAGATTCAAGAATAGGGACATGTTTCAAAAATATGAAAGATGAATTAAAGAAAGAAATCAGGGAAGAAGTACAACCGATTCTGAATTCTCACAATAATAGATTAATTGCAGTGGAAATCAGACAAAGGGAACAGGATAGAGAACAGGAAGAAAGAGATCGCGTGATAGTACAGAATTTTTCAGAGTTAAATTTACAACGTGCAAAGGATAAGGAAGAAATATTTGAAAGAATCGAGGAATCCGTACCAAATGACAGAATAAATAATCTAACACGACAATATGAACAGTTAACTACCAAATGTGTCAATACTGAAACCCGAGTCGCGACACTTACGGAAGATGTAAACAAACAGAAAGAAAAAATAGGTGACTTATCGGAAAGAGTTGAGGAAATTTCAGATAAATTGACAAATCTTAGTTTACATGGGGACAGAGATTCGGATGATACAGCCCCATTACCATTTGCAGAAACCGAAGAGTATCAGAACATAAATAAGCATGTTGAGAATCAGGGAAAATTTAATGAACGCGTGAAAAGGGAATTTGAGGCATTACGGAAGCAAGTCAAGCAGATCGAAGGCGAAATTGTAGGAAAAGATAGCAGAAGAAATTTAGAATCACAGGTAGCAGAGGGGTTTGAAGAAAATAATTTGTTTTATTTACGGGATGCAACAAGAGAGCGCCAGGCGCGCGAACTTTACAATAATCGACATTCGGACCGAGACAGACGCGGTAGGTCTTTGTCGCCACGAGGCGAAAACTTTGATTATAAACACTTTTTGACTGTCCGGAAATTTAAGATCTTCCGCAATTCTAAGAATGACATACATCCATGTGCATGGTTAGATCAATTTATGTACGCACTTCCACCAAATTGGCCACTAAGTCACAAACTAGAATTCATGTGTGGATATTTAGAAAACGAACCGGCGACGCGGATGCGCGCACTCATTAGAGATTGCAATAATTTAAATGATTTTTATCATGCATTTCTATCGGCATATTGGTCCGAAAACACGCAGGACAGAGTTAAACACAGTCTTATTATGCAGCGTAATTTCAAACAGTCTGAGTTCCGCACGCCGGCAGAGTACTTTGAAGACATGATTCGAAAGAATCAGTTCCTGTCCAACCCTTATAGCCCGACTGAATTAATTCGCATTTGTTTAACTAAGCTGCCACAATCCATAAGACAAATTGCTTTGGCCGGAAGATGTAAAGACGACATTGAGACTTTTAAGACTTTGTTGCAAGAACTTGAGTATGACAACGACGACGGGACCTCTTGCAACTTTTTCAGTAACAGTATTTACAATAGATTTCCAGAGAAAAGAGATAGTGATCGGAACGGGCGTTATATGGGTAATTTTGAGAATGACAGACGTAGCAGACACGACAATAGATACCAGCCCTATGACAATAACAGACGTTCTAACAGAAATTACACAGACAATAGCGGTAATTCGTATCGGAATGATCAATCATACGGAAACAGTAATCGGTATTATCAAGACAGAAATTATTCAAACAGTAATAGAAATTCTTACTACAGAAACAATCAGGGTAGTAGATACAACAATAATTTCAGAAGTGATAGTCGAAATTACACAAGGAGTAGTTATGCAGACAGACAGGAGAACAGAAATTTTAATAACGGACACAGCCAAGAATTTGCATCCAACAGACAGGAGGGACCTAATTAGCATCCTCCACGTGACAGAACTTCAGAGAGACAAGTGCAAATCGTAGAAATTGATCCGCGAAATGACGCGAATACTCAAAGACGTGACGCAAACAATCGACAATGACTTGCAGCTTCGGCTTCTGGCAGCAATATAGACGGCTCAGAAAGTAATGACACTACGACTTTACACTACGTACGCCTGGAAGACATGAGAGACATTTTATTAGACGAAAAGGAAGATAATGTAGACGCATTTTTACATCCTGTTATTGAAGTATGTGTGGGTAAGAATAAGTTCACTGCAGTATTAGATTCTGGGAGCCCATTGAATGTCATTAGTGAATCAGTTTTTCGTATATGTGAAAGAACTATTGCCTGTCCTGTGTTACCTATTTCTAAAACTACAATTCGAGGTGCGATTTCTGGAAAAAGTGTGGAGGTCAAACAACAGACCAATTTAAATTTCATTTGTCAAGGATACGAATTTTCTGCTAATTTTATTATTGTTCCATTACTCAGTACACAAATTATATTAGGTATGGAGTTTCTTAACGCACATAAGGCAATTTTGAACTTTAAAGAAGGAAGTGTAAATTTGACTGTTGCTGGAATGCCGAAATGTTTAAAATTTTTCGAGTGTTTAACAAGATCTGAACCAGATGCAAAATGTTTAAGGTTTCTTACTTCTGATGTTTTCGTTGAGCATTATGACGACAATGTGTTTATTCATGACAATGACAATAGATACAGGGACGCGATGGATGATATAATTAATAGCGAAGAATTAATTAATGAAAAGGTTAAGAAAGCTGAAGTGCCAGATGACGTTGCAAGAGAAGAGCTGCACCACATTTTGACTTCACATGCTACAGTGTTTAGTCATCACACAGGAACTATACAAGGCTTACAATATCTATTTAAAGTAAAAGAACACACACCATTTCGCGGGAAAACGTACGCTATTCCTTTGGCTTACAGAGACAAGGTTAAGAATGAACTTCAGTACATGTTAGATCAGGGCATTATTGAGCCTGCAGTCAGTCCTTATACTAGCCCATTACACGTTGTTCTTAAAAAGGATGGATCAATTCGTCTGGTTCTGGATTCCAGACAGATAAATAACATCATCATTCCTGAAACTGACCGCCCACAAAATTTAGATGAACTTCTTCAACATTTCCATGGAATTAAAGTTTTATCCACGATTGATATGCGCGCAAGTTTTTGGCAAATAGAACTCCACCCTGACTGTAGAAAATACACCGCCTTTTTAGCCTTTGGTAACTGTTACCAATTTCGGAAATTACCGTTTGGACTTACTGTATCTTCAGCAGCATTCATTCGTAGTTTAAATGAAATTTTACCTGTTTATCTTCGTGACAACATTACTTCTTATGTTGACGACATTCTTATTGCTAAACGTTCTTGGAGTGAGCACAACAAAATTTTGGATTCATTATTACGTATTTTTGCACGAGTTGGCATGACAGTGAACTTGGAAAAATCTGAATTTGGTCGTTCTCAGGTGAAATTTCTCGGCCACATTATTTCTACAGAAGGTATTCTTCCTGATCCAGAAAAATTAGATGCTATTCGTAATTATGCTGTTCCTACTACAAAACGTGATGTTCGTAGATTCCTTGGTGTCTGTAATTTTCTTCGACGCTTTGTTAAATTGGACGATTTGGCCACACCTCGTTTATGTGAACTATCCGGAAAGAAATCTAATTGGTGTTGGGATGAGGAAGCTCAGTCAGAATTTGAACAGCTTCGTGATGCTTTAGTTGCTGCTCCACTTCTTTCACATCTGGATTTATCAAAAGAATTTTGTTTGGCAACGGACTCATCATACAAAGGTCTAGGTGCACATTTATTTCAAGAAATAGAAAAAGACGGCGTTGTAGTCCAGAAAACTATTGCATTTGGAAGTCGCGTTCTCTCTAAATCAGAAAAGAATTATTCGATTACGGAACTTGAAGCTTTGGCTGTTGTTTGGGCTTTCACAAAATTTCGCACATTTTTGTTTGGCAGACATACTAAGGTTTACACCGATCATCGAGCTCTCGAATTTCTTATGTCAACAAAATTAACTCATGGCAGATTGTCACGATGGGCGTTGTACCTACAGGAATTTGACTTTAGTATTGTTTACATACAGGGTTCTTCTAATATTGTTGCCGATGCTTTTATCACGTGCACCTATGGGTTTGAAACAAAGTGCTGAAGAGGACTGCAAAGAAAACAATTATTGTTTGATGTATATTCAAGGTGTTGCGTTTGAGAACTTTATTTCGTCTTCGCTCCAGGACATCGCTAAGGAGCAAAATAAGGATCCTATCTGGAAGGACATTAAGGAGAAGTGGAGGAGAAAGGAAAGCGTAACGATTAGACAGCATTATTTAGTTCGCAATGACATTCTTTTTAAACGAAAATCCGTCGACAACTTTGTTTGGTTAGTTTGTATTCCTGATGAGTGGGTCAATAAACTGATTTGGTATACGCATCTCAGTTATGCACACTTTGGTCCCCGAAAATGCTTTCACAAATTACGAGAAAATTGTTACTTCAATAATATGGAAAAACGTATTCGATCTGTTCTTGCCAAATGTAAATTATGTCAAATGGCTAAGCCTCCAACGATTTCTCACAGAGCACCGTTGTTTCCCATCATTCCAGCGAAATTAAAGGAGATGGCTGCAGTCGATTTGTTTGGTCCAGTGGTTCGTTCTACTAATGGTTTTGCGTACATTTTCGTAGCAGTGGAACTGACATCAAAATATGTGTGTTTTACACCGTTACGCAAAGCAACAGCTCGTTCAGTATCTAACGCTTTTATCAAACATTTTCTTAAAGAAGTTGGTCATGTTGACAAGGTTATATCAGATAATGGATCACAGTTTCGTTCTAAAATTTGGCTTCGTACTCTTCAGCGTCGTAAAATTAAACCAATTTTCATTTCACTTTTTCACCCTCAATCTAACGCTTCAGAGAGATGGATGAAGGAAATCAATAAATTGTGCCGTCTTTATTGTCATCAGAATCACAGAACTTGGGATCAGTATCTTCATATTTTTCAAAACATTCTGAATGAACTTCCTAATGACTCAACTTCTTTACCGCCTCTATTAATATTAAAAAATAAAGTACCAACAGATCGCATTTCTGAAATCGTTCCTTTTCCGCCTTCACGGAAACTGCGGCATTCTGAAGTTGTCAACATGGCTCTACGAAATATTGCATCAGCGGCTACTAGAAGAGAGAAATCAGCGAAACGTCCTGGTCGTTTAAAAATTTTTTCAGTTGGTCAAAAGGTATTAATTAAGGCTCATCGTTTGTCGCACAAAGGAAAAGGCTTGTGTCGCAAATTTTTTCTGCTTTATAACGGTCCATATAGAATTCGCAAAATTATACATGATAACACTGTTGAAGTAGAAACTCTTAAATCACGACGCTCTAAAGGAATACATCATATATCTAACGTAAAAATTTTTGTGGAATGACATACTTTAGAGAACTAACAGCTACATGTAAACATGCGGAGAGTACAAGGATACCGCGCTGTGTTTTGGCGGCGGCACATACTCAAAGCAACAGTCAAGTCTGCGCGCCGCACAAGGCAGTCGTTGACCGCGAACAATAGCTTCCTACGTCACGCGCCTACAGCTGATCGAGCGCTCAGTGCGAATGCACTGACAGCCGTAAACAAACACACAGTCTAATTTCTCCGACTAAATTCTGTATAAGCTATAGTGACTTGATGAATTCTGTTATTAACATTCAGTATTTTCCAGGATATGGTTGTGTAAAATATTTGAGAACTTCAGGTAAATTCTGTGTGTCTCCGACGTTAAGACGACCTGCTATCGAGAAATTTTCAGGAAGAATGTAATTTCGAAGAAGAAACTAATAAACTAAAAAAAGGGTAACTATTAATTGAGTTCATTTTACAGGTAACCTATTTCCACTTAGGTACGTACTTCAGACGTAATTTGCTGCTCGCGATTACGTGATTCATACTTTGTGCTAATTTTATGTTCTATGAATTTACTTGTGAAGCGACGTGCTTGTGTACATTTACTGATTTTGACAATTATTGATTAATGAACAGGGTGTTATTTGTATATATTGTGCATCGCTTGGCTGCTATGCTTTTTCACTGATGTCATATTTTTCTATTATGTGCCTGCTGTGCTTATTTATTTAAATTATAATTGTTATCTGATTAATTGTGCTGACTATGATTATGTATGTATGTTGTACTTTGTCATTTATCTGCTTGCGCCTTCATGTTTACTTATTAGGATGACACATGAACATTTAATTGCTTATGCTGATATGATGCTAATGACCTGTTTATTACGTAAGATATATGTTTGCTGCTTTTTGTATGGATTACATATTTACACATTTCTGTTTTGTTGCCATAACTGCTCTTTAATTTGGTGTATAGAAATGCTGATATACTGTGTATAAACATAGAGTTTAGGTCACACTATTGGATTAATTATAGATCGTTCGCTTGGCAGAGCCTCGTTGTAGGGATTGTGCTGCATCCACTTGTTGACATTCTGTTCTCCACTGGTATATTTACTCGCTATTGCTTGTTTTGCTTACGCTCAGTGCCTTACATTTTAAGATAAGAAAATGAACTGCTATAATTCGACGAACGACATTAGTACAAGAAAGTCATTGAAGTCACATGAGCTGAGGTTTTATGGAAGCTGTATAAATTTATGCTAATAGGAAGGAAGCTAACGACATGACATACCATTACGAGGTTTAGACCATTAACAATTATTAGACTGCATTTTTCGTAAGCAATTGAAATAGGAAGTGACACTTGACACAAGAAATACTCCACATGTTTGCTTCTGTTTGCCATAATTCTTGAAGTGGTGTACACACTGTGAAATATTATGATCATTCACACTCCGTAATCGTACTTAATTACTGAGAGTTATTCGAACTAAGTCTGTTAGAGGTCATGTATGCATTTCTTTGTTTATAATTTATAATGAGTAGAAAATTTGGGTCAGATGGATTACACAGAGGTTGTGTGTGGACACTGTGTCTTCGGATTGTATGGGATGCTGAATTGAAGTTGCATTAGGATTTTATCTGTTCTTGTTCGAGGAGACTGACTAGAGGAAAGAGTTGCTATTGAAGTGAAATGATATTGGTGCTGAGGTTTATATTTATCGATGTATTATTATAGGTATTGAGAGTATATGAAGTTGTTTGTGGACAAGAGGTAAGGTGATATTGGTGCTGAGGTTTACATTTATCGACGTATTATTGAGGTATTATTGAGATTATGTGATGCTGATGATTATTGGAGTTTTGGTGGATAAGAGGTATAGTAAGTGAGGAGCATATTTTTTTTGTTGGTCTTATGGAACAAAGAGGATGAAGAGAGCAGACTAAAACACTAAAGTAGAAAGAAGACAGTCTATACACACACTTTGTTAAATCACTAAGCAGTATATACTTTTTTTTGGAGAGAGGAAGTAATTGCGTATCGTGGCTCACTGACAGTTGTTCAGCAACAGTACATTTAATCTGGCTTGGCAAACATTGGTCTTGACATGATGACTATGACGTTGACTAACTATTATTGACTGTTATACATTGCTGCCAGTACTACTTGATACGCATGATGAACATCAGATTTTGACAGAATTACATTTACACAGTTAACACTATTCAATTACACAGTAGTACTTAATGTGGATGAGAGATGAGTGAGTGTGTTCTGTGTGTTTTCCTTTACTAATCCTACCCACCTATCTCCTAAATATTATTTTATTTGTTTGTAGTGGCTTGCACTGACACCCATAAATATTATAGGTTTACTGGTATTTGTGTATTGTAATAGTTAATAGGATAATTATCTGATATCATTTGTGTGTTTGTTATGATTTGTATCTTACTGTAAAAGCATTTGTATGTGCATTCAAGCTATTGTTCATGCCTGAACTGTCTGATTAGTGAAGATAAATATTCTGAACTGTTACCTGCACTTTTTCAACATGATGTGTGACATTTAGTCATGTTTAATTTCTGCTGATGAACTGTGTGATCAGTGCTAGTGAATTTTATCGAACTGCTTCTGCTGAGAGATGTGACCTTTTGCTGTCTGCACCTACTCAACATTGCTGGGTGCCTCTGATGGATTGCTTCTACTGAACTAATGTGACTTGTTGCTGTGTGTACCTCTGCAACTTTACTGGGTGCCACAGATGGACTGTTTTTACTGAAATGGTATCACTTGTTGGTGTATGCACCTACTCAACATTGCTGGGTGCAACTGATGGACTGTTTCTACTGAAATAATGTCACTTGTTGGTGTCTGCACCAACTCAACATTGCTGGGTGCAACTGATGAACTGTTTCTGCTGAAATGATGTCACTTGTTGGTGTCTGCACATGCTCAACATTGCTGGGTGCAACTGATGAACTGTTTCTACTGAAATGAAGTCACTTGTTGCTGTCTGCACCTACTCAACATTGCTGGGTACCTCTGATGGATTGCCTCTACTGAACTAATGTGACTTGTGCTGGGTGTACCTGCTAAACCTTACTGAGTGCAACTGATGGACTGCTTCTACTGAAATGATGTCACTTGTTGGTGTCTGCACCTGCTTAACATTGCTGGGTGCCACTGATGAACTGTTTCTACTGAATTAATGTGACTTGTTGCTGGGTGTACCTGCTAAACTTTACTGGGTGCAACTGATGGACTGCTTCTACTGAAAAGATGTTACCTGTTGGTGTTCTTTTTTTGTATAAACTAATCATTGAAGGCATTTTATGTGAACATTTGCATAAACTGATTTTTTGTATATTGTAAACTATTATGTAAAGTCACATGTATGAAAAGAAGTTGTATTGCTTACTGTATTTCATACATTAGGTTAGTGAAAGGTCAGTGCAAAGCCAAAATTTTTAACTAATTATGTGATATTTAGGTATTAATATTATCTTTTATTTTTGTCTGTATTTTTGTGGACGAATTTGGTGGTATTTTCACCACCAATGCTGGCAAAAATACCATCAAATTCTGGCCTGTGGAGGAGGGGCATATGGCGGCTTAATAGTACTCTTTGGCGCACTCTCTGGCGCAGTGGCACAGTGTAGCCACCTTTCATAACTATTAAGCCGCCTCCACAGTGCGTGTTAAGAGATCGTGGCAGTCAGTGCTTGTTAGGAGATCGGAGAGGACAGTGTGTGTTAAGAGTTCGTACTGAGATGTACTAGTGGGCACTGCTTGTCGTGAAGTCGGAGTAAGATGTTGTAGTAAAGAGTGTTGTTCCTTGTCTTATGCAGTGATTTGATGGGAGAGATAGCAGATGTTATTGTAATGAGTGCATTTCGTCAATATATATGAAGGTAAAATTTATAATGTTCCTTTATTAGTTGTGTATCTGAAATAATGTGTCACTACAGGTTCAACTAAAAAACCTACAAAATCCAAGCACAAGAGTAACTGTTCTGTATGTGGGAGTGTGACTCAATGCCCACATCTGGCACGGTTCTTTTCCAACAAGACAAGAATTTTTAAATACCAACTATACTGACGTGACAAAAGAAGTTTAGAAAAACTATAATTACGCAAGAAAACCAAAATTCACTCTAATACAAGAACACGAGCCAGATGCTTTGTTGACTGAACCTGTAGTGACACATTATTTCAGATACACAACTAATAAAGGAACATTATAAATTTTACCTTCATATATATTGACGAAATGCACTCATTACAATAACATCTGCTATCTCTCCCATCAAATAACTGCATAAAACATGGAACACTCTTTACTACAACATCTTACTCCAACTTCACGACAGGCACTGCCTGCTACGAACTCTCAACACACACTCTCCCATGAACTCTCGACAACCACTGTCCAGTCCGATCTCATAACAAGCACTCTGACTGCTACGAACTCTAAACAGGCACTGTGGAGGCGGCTTAATAGTACTCTTTGGCGCACTCTCTGGCGCAGTGGCACAGTGTAGCCACCTTTCAGTGTGTGTGTGTTTCACGGGTTTAAGGGGGCTCAACGGTGGGGATATCAGCACTGTTAAAAATACGGTCTAAGGCGCTGCAGTCATGGACTGTGCGGCTGGTCCCGGTGGAGGTTCGAGTCCTCCTTCGGGCATGGGTGTGTGTGTCTGTCCATAGGATAATTTAGGTTAAGTAGTGTGTAAGATTAGGGACTGATGACCTTAGAAGTTAAGTCCCATAAGATTTCACACACATCTGAACATTTTTTGTTAAAAATAAAAACAGGAAACGGATGTGGATATATATCGAGAGAGAAATGGATGAACAGATTCTTTGTCGTATCGTGACATAGGTGGGAGAGGGGAAAAAAGGGGGTTACTGGTCAGTCTGCGCTCCAGAGCGGTACAGAGCAGAAGGCAGAAGGACAATTCGCAGTGAAGGCATTTGATTGTTTTCTTCCATCTGAGCCTACAGGCATTTACTAGAAATGCAGGTGGCGAGACTCGGTAGGGAACTCGTTGTGGAGACTCTGGGACGAACAGGGTTTTGAAATAGTTGTTTATTCCAGACAGGACTAACTAATACACTGGAGGCTAGCTCTAGGGTTAGAAAAAGCATGAATAACACTGGTACAACAGAAGCCTGTTCAGAAGTACGAGGAGTGGATGCTAACCACAGTAGAAACACTAGCAGCATCTTAAGTCAACAACTCGAAGTTGGACTCGACGGACACGGATTCGGCGCCCAGAACGTCTGACTGAGAACTCCGCCAAAATGCGGAATGTAGGGGTTTTAAAGAGTCGCGTGGGGGCACTGTTTTCCCCACTTAACGCCACCCAGCCAATCCCGCTAGTCTCTTGCAGGTGCCTGCCAGTCACGGTTAAGTTAGGTCCCCCCTAATGCTCCAAGGTGGGGATGTTAATGCAGTTGCACTAAGTCCGTATTTGCTGAAAGCTAAACGTAACTACTCTGCCAAATAAGGCTTGCAACATTATTGTTATACGTCATTTAGTCCTGCCCCTCGGGCTCCCCGGAGTAGGGACTGCTAGGTCAACAGTTTTTGGCGTTTTCGCTCTCTTTCTAACCCTTGTGAGCTTACTGACGTTGCTGTTCTCAGGGATGGTATCAAGCTGGCTTTATACGGTAGTACGTGCCTGTTGGTTACAAAGTTCTACGGTGACAACCTACTACAGCGTCTATACGACATATGAAGTTACATGTTACTTCCTTGAAGAGTAACTAACGCCCTAGGACCGCTTGTGGGGGCGTCTGCATTTTCGCAAGGCTCTCCCCTTACGGCTTACTTCATGTAACAATATCTCTCCTAGTTTCGTCTGCCCTCAGCATAGTCTCTGCTTCCGCGCCTTTCTCGCAGCTTCAAGATAACGCTACAGTAGCAAGGAATAATCAATGTATTACATCTCTAAATTACTCTCCTAGGCTTATATCTGTTAACGTCTTCTAAATCACTGTTGTCACTGCTCTCCATACAGGAACCGCTGGCCGGGCGGAGTGGGCGAGCGGTTCTAGGCGCTACAGTCTGGAACCGCGCGACCGCTACGGTCGCAAGTTCGGATCCTGCCTCGGGCATGGATGTGTGTGATGTCCTTAGGTTAGTTACGTTTAAGTACTTCCAAGTTCTAGGGGACTGATGACCTCAGAAGTTAAGTCCCATAGTGCTCAGAGCCATTTGAGCCAGGAACCGCTGCATGTGTCAACAATTTCGCTACAGGCATTTCTTAACATGCTGAAAGCACAGTGTGCGTATGCGTGTTCTCTACCAGCGTTGCCACCGCTGACAACAAATCTGTACACGGCCTGAGGATGAAACGACCTGCACCTGTACATCGAAAACTGGGAATTCTGATTTTATGACTTCTGCCGACTCATCTTCTCGAAAAGTTCTCTCGCAAATGGTAAGACTTTATAGAGCTATGAAATGGAGCACTTATAACTAGAGGTAAACCTTTTCACTAATAGTCAGCAGTCCTGCATACCCCATATTAATTAACATTTATTATACGGATACTGAGCGTTATCGTACTTTTGCTGCTTGTTGTAAATTAATTAATAAATGTTGATTCAGACCTGCTTTCGTTATTTGAAAGCAATTATAGTTTGCTTCGGAAGCATCAGTAATCAATAAGAGCGCAACAGATGCCAATCGCTGGGTATTAGCGTGTTTCTATGTTGGCACACAGCCGATATCGCAGAAATCCGTGGTATGTCATATCCATAATAATATCGCTACAATATGCAGAAGTATTCCATGTTGCGCGCGTCACACGTGCTTACTCAAAATTAAACGCCAGTCGAGCGCTACCGTTCTCCTGAAAATCTCCTGTATACCGTGCCGCCCCCTGCCGCAGAGATAACAGATTGACAATCTATCGCAGCCTACATGTGGTCGAAATCTGATTGTCAACTGATACAACTATTACAGTTACCGTTGTTCGTAATGTTTCTACCAAAGTTGACTCTCTTTACAGAGATGTAAGTTAACTCTTTAGTGCTCCCAGTCCATTGCGTATGTGGATGTTTCGAAATTCTCCTTAAAATCTATCAAAAGTGTAGGAGACTATGGGTTGAATCTTTGAATGGATCTCACTACCGGTTATCATCAAAGTAGCGGCCATCACCGTAGGTTAAAAAGGAGACACAAAACACAGTACTACATTTCCCGATTGAGGCTGCCAACAACGGCGTTAATACGTCTCCAGATGTGTGAGACGTTTGCTGTTTCCGAGAGATGAAAGTCGACATATTTACATAATTACACATGCCAGAGAATAGCTGACAACGACGAACCGTCAACGCAAACAGAGCAAAGCCAGCAGAGAACCCACACTGATGACGTACGCTCCGTTACACTCATACGAAAGAAATCGCAGTCATTCTTTATTGTTATCACTTTCAATTGTTCAGTTACGTCTCATCAATGTACCTGAGCCTTTTCAGTCTACTGATTCCCCATGTGTATAATTACTGCTGCAACATACCACGATCCAGACTAAATGACAGTCACTCTTTGATGTATGGAATAAATAGACATGAGGCTCTTGAACTGTAAGAAGTTACTACTGAACGAATGATAGCAAGGAAGGTTCACTGCTTTTCTATCCGCTCGGTTATCTTCAGCAGTGATAGTGATACCGGTGGAGAGTGAATAGCCCGATGAATATATTCACATTGACATGTGGATACTGAAAATATTTCTTGTTGTTTTGTACCGTTTCGTCCCTGAGTATGAGTATTTACTGATTTCCACCTATAGTGACAGCTTTAATCTTTGTTAACAAGCTGTTTTGCTCATTACTCACTTCTCACTAGGCCTTAGCCTCGTCAGTCTATTGATTCCCCACACTTATCTACATATATACTCCACCAAGCGGTGTGTGGCGGAGGGCACAATTCGTGCCAAAGTCATATCCCCTCCCCCCCCCCCCCCCCCACTGTTCTATTTGCGGATCGCGGGAGGGAAAAACAACTGTCTGAACGCCTCAGTACGAGCTCTAATTTCCCTTATCTTTGAGTGGTGATCATTGCGCGTTTTGTAAGTTGGTGGTAATAATATATGCTCTACATCCTCGGTGAAGATCGGATTTCGGAATTTAGTGAGCAGCCCCTTCCGTTTAGCGCGCCGTCTATCTGCAAGTGTGTCCCACTTCAAACTTTCTATGAGATTTGTAACGCTCTCGCGATGGCTAAATGTACCAGTCACGATTCTTTCCGCTCTTCTTTGGACCTTCTCAAGCTCTTGAATGAGACCTAACTGGTAAGGATCCCATAAAGACGAACAATACTCTAAGACTGGACGAACTAACGTATAGTAAGCAATTTCCTTTTGCTGAAGGACTGCATTGCTTTAGGATTCTACCAATAAACCGCAATCTAGAGTTTGCCTTACCCGTTACTTCTGCAATCTGATCATTCTATTTGAGATCATTTCGAATAGTCGCTCCCAAAGCCTGGGCATTCATTTTGTACTCGTACATTAATGCGGATTTTCGCCTTGTTATACGCAGTAGGTTACACTTACTAATATTGAGAGATAACTGCCAGTCATTACACCACGCATTTATTTTCTGCAAATCCTCATTGATTTGTTCATAACTTTCGTGTGATACTACTTTCCTGTTGACTGCAGCATCATCGGCAAACAGTCTAATGCCGCTGTCAATACCATCAACCAGATGGTTTATGTAAATCGTAAAAAGCAAGGGACCTATTACGCTGCCCTGGGTCACACCTGAAGTTACGCTTGTTTCTGTTGAAGTCATCCCTTTCAGGACGACATACTGCTTCCTGTCTGTTAAAAACCTTACCATCCAACCGCATATGTCATCGGATAGACCGTAAGCGCGCACACTTTTTGAAGCAAACGAAAGTCGGAACTGAGTCGAACGCCTTTCGATAGTCGAGAACCTGGGAGCTGGTATCTAGAGCCTGTTGTATATCATGCACAAAGAGGGCCAGCTGTGTCTCACATGACCGCTGTTTCCTAAAACCGTGCTGGTTTCTGCAGATGAGCTTCTCAGAGTCTAAAAAGGTCGTTATGTCTGAACATAAAATATGTTCCATGATTCTACAACAAATCGATGCCAGTGAAATTGGCCGGTAATTACGTGCAACCGATTTTCTACCCTCTCTATAGATTGATATGACCTGGGCCTTCTTCCAGTCCCGTGGAACTTTCCGCTGTTCCAATGATCTCTGATAGATGATGGATAAGAATGGTGCTATATTTGTAGCATAGTCAACATATAATTTTACGGAAATACTGTCTGGGCCAGATGCCCTCCTGGCGTCTAAGGATCTTAATTGTTTTACAATCGCAGATACACTAAACACTATGTCAGCTAGCCTTGCGTTTGTTCGATAATTGAAAGGGGGAATGGTGCTGCAGTCCTCTGTTTATCATCAGTTACATTGCCCGTACTGTCAGAAAGAGAAGGTATTGCATTATTTGTAGCGTTCATAGATTTTATGTACGACCAAAACTTTTTGGGATATTTTTAGAATCTGCCCATAAAATATTGCTTTCAAATTCGTTAAATGCAGCAGCGAGTTAGCAGCATGCAACAATTAGGACCAAATGACATTCATCCCTGTTTTCAACATATTTTGTTCAGCATACTCTCAGCGTTGCACATAACCCTCTCCTGTCCTCTGACTGGCCACATGTATCACTCTCTTTGCAGCATGTCCAGTGCGAGTCGAAACGTGGCGGTATGACAACCGAGAGACCAATTCGCTCTGCCGAGTGTTAACTCTCAAACGCCCTTATATTAACGTCGAAGAACTTGCTTTTACATTCCCTGACGTTTCACAGCTCCTATCTCTTTGGACCTAATTTCAAATTACTCTTTGCAGTTAAACACCTGGATTCACTGACAGGGCTACCAGTACATAATAACTTAGCTACCTATCTTAATGGCACAGTGCTATTATTATGTACCACATCCTACAGGTAGGGAATCATTCCTTAAGGAAGTGGCTATTATCACGCTCATCACCATGGAACTATTCTTTAACCCTCGCAGTGTCGAGTTTATGTTCCTGATGATGATAAGAGGAAAGTGAGAGAATGAGATATTTGAAGAAAGGAATCGTACAACTTTTGTCCGCACATAATATATCAATAGCAACAGTGGCAGATGCCCTTACGTCAATGACACTGAAGAGACGTGCAGTATTTAAATCAGGACATTACGAGTTGTTTGGTGATCAGGAATAGTATACCACCAATTCTCTCCTCCCGCTGATCACCTAGTAGCGGTGTTGAAAGATCTCTAACTTTAGGTGTCCTGTCGCCTTCGTTTGCGTATAATATTATGGTGATAATTTTCAGGACAGATATGTCTGTGTGCAACTGAATAAAACCAAATTTACCATGCCAGACGTGTATCGCCTTTACGTTTTGAATGGCTTCATCCCATCAGCACAGAACAAGACACGAAAATCATTAGGGTAATCAGGACAGATGCCTCATCGGAACACAGGAAACTTCCTCATCCAGAATGCTATTGCAAAAAACCAACATTTGATAAATGATCAGACTCATATAAACACAAACTTTCTATTAAATCTGATTAAAGAAACAAATACCAAAAAAATTACGTACATATATACTAATCCACACAAACATACACGCGCACGCACGCACACACACACACACACACACACACACACACACACACACACACACACAGATATCAAAAACAAGCATTCGATAATAGGTAAGAACATTCAATCGTCGGCAACAACGCTGAGAACAGAACGTGGAGAAAGCGTGTGTCCACAGTATTAGTACTACGGTAGTGAAAATTCGAACCACTGAAGGCATAAGAACAGTTTTAGAACCTGTAAAGCAAGTGCACGTGTAAAGATGCATTTACAAAAACAGAAGGTACAAATTTGGACCTTTTCAGAAAGTCAGTAAGTGCCAGAACTCTTCGTAACGTAGATTTCTTTGTCTACCATCTCAACCGAAATAGTAGACACATAAATATGTGCACACATTACGCCCTGCTGATGACCGTCGAAAAGTAAAGGCGAATCGTGTGTGCAACTATAAAATTCATTGTATTCTATTACACATATACGGCTTTAACTAGTGAATTATAAACACAACTATCTTCAGCTTTCAAAACCCGAACCGGCCGCTGGAAATGGCACGTGAGCGCGTGAGCTGTTGTTACTGGCCAATGCTGCTGGGGCGGATGTAATATCTTCATCATATTTAACACTAGAGTGATATTTTGGTGGTACAGTAGCTGGAGACATTCTGGGCTAGCTGTTTATGATCTGGCCCAGTAAATAGTCGATATTGTTTTCACCTAATTACCAGGTGTACCGGCAACGGTACAGAGAAATTCCCAGTTGGGATATGTCTTACAGTCCAATGAACCCTCCGGAAAACCTCGGTCGGAATCGAGGGAATGGCACTTTTTTAAATTATGTCTGGGTCAATTACTTACCTTGTACCAGACAAAAATGAAATACTCCTGTCTTTGAATATGTTTGAATATTCAGAACTGAATAACTGCAGGAAGTAGCGGAGAAACCTGTTTCATTGCTTTCTTCCGGTGGTATGGTGATCTGAATGTAACGGGTGTTCCTCACCATCTCAAGGCATAAAAGTGGATGGTACTTCTGAGAAATATCATTTTTATGAGAGTCGTCAAATCGGAATAGTAGGGGGTGAGAGACACCTTAGCTTTATTGGCAATCACACGAGCGCCGAGATACGTCATATCAGAAGGTAGCAGTACGTCACTAATCTCATTAGAGCATCTGCAGCTGTGGGCCACGGCAGAGGCAGGCCACACACGCCCGGTCGACGGTACGCACAGACGCGTCGGCAGGCCCACAGCCCTTGGGCCATTTGAGGCAGCAATCAGCTAATATCTTCCAATAGGCCGCCATTTGCCTACAGGCTGATAGCACTTAAGTCACATTAAAGGCCTACGTGGCCATTAAGCGACTGTTGCGCAATTGATGCCCGCGATTACCTTCGGCTTATCGCGTTTGCGGCGGGTGGCCGGGGGCGGCCCACACAGCACGGTACTGGGTCCGGTGGGCCTGCTCGCAGAGCTGCTCTTCTCACACGGCCAGCGTAATTTGCTTCATTTCCACTTTATTGCCAGCAGTCTGATCTTGTTCGCGATTAATGAGTTGCGTTGCGAAACTGGGTCTGTTGGGGCACCGGAAGCAAAACATCAGGCAGAAAAAAAGTTGTGGCTCCCCAGTCTTCCATCTAAAAGCGAAACTGTTGTTCTGTGGAGCACGACAGATGATCGTAGATGCGAAATATTAACAACATTTCAACCTGCTGTGTTTCCTATCACGTTATCAGTTTCACATTCTGACGTATCGTGTCATTAATCGTTGTCTTTTTACAGAGGTGCTCGATTAAGTCGTATATGATACTTCCTGACAGATTAAACACTTGGAGGACCGAGGCTATAACCTAGGCCCTCTGACTTTCACTGGAATGTGCTCATTCGACTGCTATCCAACTCACAACCCACCACCTCCACCAATAACTCATCTCTCAAGTTCCATACTTCACAGAAGTTCTCCTGCATATCTTGCGAGAACAGTACTCCTGGAGAAAAGAAGGAAAGACATGAAGACCTGGCTAGGCCACAGCTTGTGGCTGTCGTATCTTCCCTATATGATTTCTCCCATGAGTCATGGTCCCGTAAGGTATGCGGGAGAACTTATGTGCAGTTTGGATGGTAGGAGATGAAGTACTACCGTAAGTAAAGCAGTGAGAACCGGTCATGAGTCGTGCTTGGATATTCCAGACGGTGGGCAATTGGTCGCGGAAGGGAAAGGTCCCAGTTTCGAGACCCGTTTTGACACAGAGTTTTAATCTACCAGGAAGTTTGTTTCACAGACTTTTGTTATCAAAATTCGTATCAAGGTATTCATGTCCATAGAACAAGATGAACTGTATGAACCTCTAGCGCCACAAAATTAAAGGAAATGCTACAGGTAGAAAAATAATGAATTCGTGTTGTATAGAAGCGTTTTAAGGCAAAATTAGACTGCCAGACTAGATATAGAGGCATTTTTATGAATTACTCTTCAGAATCAAAGGACATGAAGGTCAACAATATGTCCTCAGGTTGAGCAAACTCCGAATTGGTGACATTTACGACCACTTGTAGTGTAGGTCATACACGTATACTATGCAAAGACGACCATAAAAACCAGCTCTCCACAGCTCGTGGTCGTGCGGTAGCGTTCCCGCTTCCCACGTCCAGGTTCCCAGGTTCGATTCCCGGCGGGGTCAGGGATTTTCTCTGCCTCGTGATGACTGGGTGTTGTGTGATGTCCTTAGGTTAGTTAGGTTTAAGTAGTTCTAAGTTCTAGGGGACTGATGACCATAGATGTTAAGTCTCATTGTGCTCAGAGCCATTTGAACCATTTTTAAAAACCAGCTTGAATGCGTTAACCACATTATAATCACCTACCTCCAAGTTCTGTCGTTTGTTTTTTATTGAAATGTCAGTAGGAGTTTTAATTTGTGTTTCCCATGCAGTTCTCTGTTTGATATATCGTATGAAACATTCCCATCTGAAAATTATAGCTTGCATTCAATCAAGAATCTGACTTGGGTATTAACCCACATAGCCCAACAAAGTGGTTACATGTTAATATCAACTATCTTATGAAAGCCTACTAACAAAATTTGAAGAAGTAGTATTAAGTGTTTAGGCAACGGCCTTGCCCTTGCCCCATGGATACACCGGTTCCCGTGAGATCTCCGAAGTTAAGCGCTATCGGGCTTGGTTGGCACTTGCATGGGTGTTCATCCAGGCCGCCATGTTCTGTTGCCATTTTTTGGGGTGCACTCAGCCTCGTGATGCCAATTGAGGAGCTACTCGACCGAACAGTGGCGGCTTCGGTCAAGAATACCATCGCAACGACCGGGAGAGCGGTGTGATGACTCCATGGCCCTCCTATCTGCATCCTCCTCGGAGGATGACACGCCGGTCGGATGGTCCCCATGGGCCACTTGTGACCTGTAGACGGAGTGGAGTATTCAATAAGGAGGTTTCTAAAACGGTTGCCATGTTCGTAACACAGCTTCACATGTGCTACCCTCTCCCATCTCATACTAATAGACATCAAATGCCCCTTTACCCAGCTGTTGTTGTTGTAGAACGATGATTCCTCACCTGTGGACCACCCTACATAAATTACACTCTGGTAGAGTCCCAAACAGCCTACAGTTTTACGTCATCTACTGTCTAGCAATGTGTATTCTCATGGAACACAGGAACCGGTACAGAGTGTTTCTGAAAAGAACGTAGAAAATGAGTGGGCTTGTAGAGTGGTATATAACAAGCTCTCGCGGCCTGCCGACCTCATCCATGTAGTGGGGCCTGCTATTTCTCTTCAGCCCAAGTAATGTAGATTTATGATTGGTTACTACGGTACTACAGGTTTATACTTGACGCGGTCACAATTTAGCATGCAATAATGGTTTAGTGTGACTGGCTTCTGAAGAAGGCCAAATTTTTTGGCTCAAACCTGGGTGAAGATTGGTTTCTATTTGTAACTGAGGGTGACGTGTTACAGGTTGAGTTACCACAGTTGCTGACAGGGCTGCACAATGTTAAAAAATCTTATGTTTCACATTGCAACCCATGTTCGCATCCCCTAGCGTACAGTGCTAGGCGTCGTTGAACAGCGTCGCACGCCGCTTAGAGGATAGGCACGCAACATGTCATCGGAATCGTCGTATTGGGAGGTCTGCAGGGCAGCGTTTTCAACTTATTTGTGGCATCAATGTAAATAGGAAGTCGGACTACAAAAAGAGCTCGAAATTACGCCCTCTAGCCTGAATGAATTTCGTGCAACGACGCTGGAGTGACCACCGCACTCTTTCAAGCATTCCTGGCAAAGTGAAAATTGCATTGGAGGCTGCCATAATGCGCGCTATCCGCTCTTCATCAATCTCACTGGGTGTTTCAAAGACAACAGATTTCAGGTGACCCCAGAAGAAAACCGAATAGGCGTCAAGTCAGGGGAAAGTGCAGGTCATGTCACCGACACACAGCGCCCTATCCAGTTCTCACTCCATAGGTATCATTCAGATGCCTTCGCACTGCATTTGAGAAGAGCGCAAGTACACCACAGTTTAGGTACCGCATTTGTTCACGCATTCTGAGTGTTACACGTTTTAACAGCTCTGGCAGAGTTTCTCTAAAAAAGAAATATCCATCTGTGTTCAGTCGCCTGGGGAACACGTATGGACTGACCAGATTATCGCCAACCAAGCCCACGCAAATGTTGACAGCGAAGGGATATTAGTGACCACGATAAAGGCGGAGTGAGTTTTTTCCCGTGCCCATGCGTGTTGAAAATACCCTTTCGGGTAAGGGATGCCTCATCCGTAAAAATTACATGCTTCGAAAAGTCCGGTTGAATTCTGCCAGTGGTTTTTGAAAAGGGCTGTCAGAATTCAACTCGACGTGGAAAATCGTCTGGGTTCAGGGCGTGACACTTATGTGGCGCCGGCCAGAATGGCCGAGCCGTTCTAGGCGCCTCAGCCTGGAATCGCGAGACCGCTACGGTCGCAGGTTCGAATCCTGCCTTAAGTAGTTCTAAGTTCTAGGGGACTGATGACCTAAGATGTTAAGTCCCATAGTGCTCAGAGCCATTTGAAACTTATGTGGCGGGATGGGTGTAATTCATGTTCATGAAACACTCGCCAAATTGTGGAATGACTTACACTCATCTCCGGACAACACGCCACGACCTTATTGTTTTCCAGCAGTGCTAACGCCTGCTCTTCCAGGCCTGGTATGAGCACTGTGCGTTGACAACCGCGTCCGTCAGGCCTCCGAAACTGTAACACGAAATAAATACACCAAGTTTCGAAGTAGTCCTTATATACACGTGCCAGTGGATATCGCACCACAAGTGAACCTGTCTCATCTCTGGGATGGCAGTAGATGTGCGTGGATCTGGCACTCGACGATTCCGAAACCGTCAAACGTACAAACGTTGGGCAGTGTGAGCGTTTCCATCCGCCACCCATATGCACAGCCTTTTAAGTCTCTCCTTTCCTCCCAAGAATAGCGCTCCATTTCCCGCCCGGTCCCATAGTAAAGTTTCGCCGTCTGTTTACAAACTGATGCAGGGAGAAATAGACTTCACAGTGTGCAAAGGTACAGCTCGCTATGTAACACCTTTCAGACAGGCATTTGCACAACCAGAAGGAACGCGTTCACGTTCCAATAAGAGACGGAGAACCCGTATAGTGTTGTCCCGTCTCGAATACTTGCAACTATATCGACTACAGCGTTTGCAAATTAAAATCATACAGCTTCATCCCGACCACTCTTTCGCCTTCATGTCACATACATGGAAGTCGTTGTCCTGCAGACCCGTTACCACGGGGGCTCGGATGGCATGTTGTGCGCCTACCCTCTTGCCGCGCGCGACGCTCCTCAATGAAGCCTGGCGCCGTACGCTAAGGAATGCGGACATGGGTTGTTACGTGAAATATGCTTGTTATGACCCACTCTACCAGCCCACTCATTTTGTACAATCTTTTCATATACATTCTGTATATAAAGGGTGTTACAAAAAGGTACGGCCAAACTTTCAGGAAACATTCCTCGCGCACAAAGAAAGAAAATATGTTATGTGGACATGTGTCCGGAAACGCTTACTTTCCATGTTAGAGCTTATTTTATTACTTCTCTTCAAATCACATTAATCATGGAATGGAAATACACAGCAACAGAACGTACCAGCGTGACTTCAAACACTTTGTTACAGGAAATGTTCAAAATGTCATCCGTTAGCGAGGATGCATGCATCCACCCTCCGTCGCTTGGAATACCTGATGCGCTGATGTTGCCCTGGAGAATGGCGTACTGTATCACTGCCGTCCACAATACGAGCACGAAGAGTCTCCACATTTGGTACCGGGGTTGCGTAGACAAGAGCTTTCAAATGCCCCCATAAATGAAAGTCAAGAGGGTTGAGGTCAGGAGAGTGTGGAGGCCATGGAATTGGTCCGCCTCTACCAATCCATCGGCACCGAATCTGTCGTTGAGAAGCGTAAGAACACTTCGACTGAAATGCTCAGAAGCTCCATTGTGCATGAACCACATGTGTCGTACTTGCAAAGGCACATGTTCTAACAGCACAGGTGGAGTATCCCGTATGAAATCATGATAACGCGCTCCATTGAGCGTCGGTGGAAGAACATGGGGCCCAATCAAGACATCACCAACAATGCCTGCCCAAATGTTCACAGAAAATATGTCTTGATGACGTGATTGCACAATTGCGTGATGATTCTCGTCAGCCCACACGTGTTGATTGCGAAAATTTACAATTTGATCACGTTGGAATGAAGCCTCATCTGTAAAGAGAATATTTTCACTGAAATGAGGATTGACACATTGTTGGATGAACCATTCGCAGAAGTGTACCCGTGGAGGCCAATCAGCTGCTGATAGTGCCTGCACACGCTGTTCATGGTACGGAAACAACTGCTTCTCCCGTAGCACTCTCCATACAGTGACGTGGTCAACGTTACCTTGTACAGCAGCAACTTCTCTGACGCTGACATTACGGTTATCGTCAACTACACGAAGAATTGCCTCGTCCATTGCAGGTGTCCTCGTCGTTCTAGGTCTTCCCCAGGCGCGAGCATCGGCTGGAATGTTCCGTGCTCCCTAAGACGCCGATCAATTGCTGCGAACGTCTTCCTGTCGGGACACCTTCGTTCTGGAAATGTCTCGATACAAACGTACCGCGCCACGGCTTTTGCCCCGTGCTAATCCATACATCAAATGGGCATCTGCCAACTCCGCATTTGTAAACATTGCACTGATTGCAAAACCACGTTCGTGATGAACACTGACCTGTTGATGCTACGTACTGATGTGCTTGATGCTAGTACTGTAGAGCGATGAGTCGCATGTCAACACAAGCACCGGAGTCAACATTACCTTCCTTCAATTGGGCCAACTGGCGGTGAATCGAGGACGTACAGTACATACTGCCGAAACTAAAATGAGCTATAACATGGAAACTAAGCGTTTCCGGACACATGTCCACAAAATATCTTTTCTTTCTTTGTGTGTGAGGAATGTTTCCTGAAAGTTTGGCCGTACCTTTTTGTAACACCCTGTATACTTTAGTATGCCTAGAATTGTAACAAAGATCAAAGCATAGTTTCAGAATTTGTAAGGAATTAATGCAAAGTATGTGTCACTATTATCTAACCATATTTTTAGTTTGTATCTGTGACAGACGTGTCATAATTGTCCCTGTAAAACTGCTATATGCTTGCTTACACATTACTGAATTTAACAGTGATTACAATGTGTTAAAAATGTCACTGAAAAGAGTGTCAAAGACTTTCATTATTTGAAAGGACCACTTGATTTACAAAGTGAATATGATGCTTCTTGAAACACATTTCTGGTTGCTATGGATGAGCAAAATACAACTTGGGGCAGATTAGGTAGATTCAGTTGATAGCGTTCTGCACTACTTTGGGAAATTACGACAAATCCTTAGTTTTCTGTTTATGGAAGAAAGGTTCCTCTGCTTGGACGTTTGGGCAGTGAAAATAAATAATGCTGTCGTACACAACCTGAGAAAAACGTACAAGTGGCTTTAATTCTGGATTAAGTTTTGTACACCTTAAAGCTGAGACAACAGCTAAGGAGCACACGGGTTTACCGTCACAAAGTGGAGGGAGCGACGAGAACATTTACATATTATTACAATAAATTAAGGGATTTTGATTTTCAAGATACCAAGAATTTTTGTGTCTTCAGAGAAATTAAGTGTCATTTATAACCTCCGATTTTACGCTAGAGTGTGCATGTTTATTCTTTAATTACTTAATGTATCATGACAGTTGTTATATTTTCACAGAAATTAAATATAATGTATTTACTCAAAATTTTTGTTATCCTTTACTTCTCTTATAAAATAGTTTTCTTGTCCGTACCATTGCACTGGTTATGCTGGTAGCGTGAGAGTACTTTGTGTACGGCTCGCTGTACATGCTTTTCCTTAAAATTCCGGACATTAGCAAAAATGTCCCCCTATTATTACCTCTATTACCTTGTTTCGATATTTGTCTCCGTTTGCAGCCGCCTCTTTTCGTTCGCTGCCAAAAGAGCCGCACATTGTCAGCAACAATATAATATTTCATTTCTACAATACTATTATTCCATCGTGAACTTTCCATTCTTTGAGAATGTCAGTTCAGATTTATCACAGCTGTGGTTTGCAGAAATACGAAAACTGTGATTGCTAAACTAGAATTTTCTATTACAGTGATATTAGACAATGCGTTTTTCGATATAGGTAAGTTATTTGTACAGAGTGGTCTGTCATCGCGTGCAATTTGTGAAACCATCGAGCTCAGGAAAAGAAAAGAAAACGTGGCCATACCCGAGTGTGTTGCGTGTGATTAAACACTAATACTGATATGGTTCCCAGTAAATTGAAAAGACACTTGTCAAAAACATATCCTTCTCTGTTAAGCCAATATGTGAATTATTTTCCTCGGCTGTTATAACTAAATAAGAAACAAGTCATGATTACGACAGTACGTGTTTCGAAAAAAGTACAAGAAGTTAGCTATAAAGTAGCCGAACTTATCGTAAAGGAAAAAAAACTACACAGAATAGCAGAAATGTTAATGCCGGAATGTAAACAAACGCTAGAAACAGTCCATAGTTCTTAGGCTGCTGCAGAAACTACAAAAATTTCTTCCTGTGTTGGCACTATCAGTCGCCGAATCAGTGATATGCCCTGTGATATCAAAGACATTTTGAAGAAGAAAATAAAGAGCAGTCGGAAGTTCTCACTTCAGATCGACGAGTCCACCGATATTGGCGATTACGAAGAACTTCATTCCTACGTAAGGTATGTTGATGGGGATGTAATTGCAGCTAATTTCCTTTTTTTGCAAAGAACTACTCGAACGAGCGACTGGCGAAGACTAATGAACATTCGGTTCGCAATGAATTAACGTGGGAGGACAGCTTTAGGGTTTGCACTGTAGAGCAGCTTCCAAAACAGGCCGAGTGAACTTCCAAGACAGGCCGAGTGAAAGGAATCGTCGGTAAAGTACGCGAAATGGACCCTAATTGACGAACTGACAAGCGTCTCATTTGCCAAATTTCAAATGGTTCAAATGGCTCGAGCACTATGGGACTTAACATCTATGGTCATCAGTCACTTAGAACTACTTAAACCTAACTAACCTAAGGACATCACACAACACCCAGTCATTCTCATTTGCCATCTCTTCTAGAAATTGTGATGGACGAAGTAGTAAAATCCGTGAACTTCGTCAAATCATGGCCCCTAAATATGAAGCTCTTTAAGATTTTGTGTCAAGAAATGGGATTACAACCCACTACACTTCAGCTATATACAGAGGTACGACGAGATAAGATGTTAATGAGAATGTTTGAACTTAGAGATGACGTACTTGCATATTGTACAATTGAAGAGCATGATTATGCAGATTCATTTGCACATGATGAAAAGTTGGCATATCGTTCTGCTAATTACATACACTAAAATGACCTAAACAGAAATCTGCAAGGTAGAAAGAAAGATATTCTGAGTATTATAAATGATATTCAAGGATTTATTAATAATTTAAATTTCTGGATGCAGAAGCTGCAAACGGACTGCGTGAGTTGTTCCCAAACATGAGGTTCATTGTTGACGATAACAAGATGTTGAAGTACTTCATCAAAGAACATTTAGTATTCTTGTAGCAGAATTTCAAAAAATTTTTGGAAGCAGTGTTGAAGAATCTGAGTGAGTTCGTAATCCATTTGTGGAATCGAAACATTTAGGCTTAGACTTGCTCGAGACGCAGGCGGATTTAAAAGCAGACAGATCACTGAAATAAAAAATTTTCTGAGTGTCTTCTAATACATTTGTGATGGCAGTAAGCAGTGAATACCCGGCTGTCTTCGAGATGGCAGTTAATGAGCTACTACCGTCTTCAACTACATTTTTGTGTCACCTGGGCGAGCGGTTCCAGCGCAGATTCGAATCCTGCCTCGGGCATGGATTTTTGTGATGTCCTTAGGTTAGTTAGGTTTAAGTAGTTCTATGTTCAAGGGGACTGATAACCTCAGATGTTAAGTTCCATAGTGCTCAGAGCCATTTGAACCATTTTGTGTGACCTGTGCTTCTCGACATGACTGAAACTAAAACACCAGAGGGAGAAAGACTTAAATCCATCGAGGCTAGCCCTGTCAATGATTTCGGCACGAATTAGCCATCCATCTGTGGGTAGCTAAACAGACTCAAATATCACACCGAAGGTATGTTTACTTTAAAACTCGTATTAGAAATGTTTGTTTTAAGTTAATAAGTTCTTAATAAATAAATGAGTCTCTTTCTCTGATACAATAACAGTAATAATAATTGATTACATAATGACATAATAATTCGTAGTCATGTTAAAATTCACAAGATTATAAGGAGACAGATATGTTGGTGCGCTGTTTCCAATATAGGCGAATCAGGACGTACTGTGAAAGTAAAAGGCTGCAGAAGACTGGTGTACGTAATATGAAAATTATACCACGAGGATGAAGAGCTGACGGAAAAGTCAATCATAATTTGAGCCATCGTAACCCAAGAAATGTTCATATATAAAAAATAATAAGCAAAAGATATGGAGGAAAACTTCTGTGGAGTTGGGAAGGCAGGATGTGAAGTTAAATCGTGAGGAACGGTCGTAACCCATCAAGCAGGAAACTCGCATTCAGGAGGACTGCAGTTCAACTCCAACCTGACCATTCGGATGTTTCGTTTTTTTTTTTTTTTTTAATAAATTGATTAAGGAGTGACCAGGTGCTTCTTTTGAAAAGTACACGGCCGATTTATATTCCCATAACTACCCATTCCGAAATCACTCCTCGTCGCAAATGACATAGTCATCAACAGGCCATGAAATTCTGAAGGTTTTAATTTCTACAAAGCAAAGCAACCAAAAATTAAAAATTTTTCAGACTTCTAACGTTCGTAATGTCGTACAACAGAACAAAACGATTCTCTTACTCACTTCAACTCTAACAATTACTTACAAAGCATTAAAAGCAATTAACGGTTGGACGAAATACCAGACATGATCTACGGCTAGCTGAAGAAACAGCAGTTATGCCATATCTGACATTCCAACTCGTGGGAGAGTATTTTATTGGTGAAATGCATTAGTTTCCGAGTGTGAAACTGACTTAGTATTCAATAATGAGATTTCTCACAAGAAAAGAATCACGATGGACACGACGGTCCATAGAGACACCCATAGCAACCGTGTAAGATGATGACGACTGTGATTTCCTGGAGCGTTTCACGGTTTCTCACTTTGCAGTCCACGCTGTCACTTCCTCGCCACTTTCGTAAGAAATTGTGATAACTGAAATGTTTTTGGAGGGCAGAGTTGTAACTGCATCCCTGTATTATCGAGCGACATACCGTTTAAAGTAGTGAACTTATAACCTCCCCCTTCTTCATCGACCTACTACATTGCGATATAATTGGCCGTGATCTGGTATGCGTAATGAAATTTTACAGTGAGTAAGGCTACCGGTAATCAAGGAAAATAATACTGGTTCGTAGGAGGAAAGTCTACAACAGACCCTTCTGAAGCGTGAATCTGTTCTAAACCTGATCTAAATACTACTAATAATTGTGAAACGGGTTGAATATAGTGCAATCTCTCACGAACCACACAAGGGAAAAAAGTACCACGTAATATTTAATACAAAAGAAATACTGACTGGCAAAGAAAGGATAATTAAACGGTCACCAGCTCACCAGGGAAACGAATATCCTGATTTTTAAGAAAAGTAACGGCAAAGAAAATAAAGCAAATAATCACTGGCGTGTTAACAGAAGGTTTTCAGGCTTTTCCACAACATAAGAGTTCACGAGGAAATAAATCAATGAAGAAGCAGTGAATTTTCCATTCCTTAATCTGACATGCTAAATTTTGATAGTAAAGTTAGCGAAGTTGCTCGTTAAGTAAATGACTGATTATAACTGAAATTTTCTTTCGTAAAGAAATGACTTGCAGTAACAGCAGCATAACGTGATAAAAATTTAGGAAAAAGGTTATTGGAAGACAGAATAGAATTTGCTTTAAGCACTTAAGCAAGTGGCTTCCTTTTAACATAACAATAAGGTATATACCAAACCAGCAGAAGTTACTCGCTAAGCTAAGTACTGAATAAATAAAATTCCACATTGTTAATTCGTGCTGTATCTTTAGCTATTATTTTTGGCAGTGAAATTTTACGTTACTTTAAGTGAGTGAATTTAATACCCAAAATTGCTATTTAGTTATGCCTCTATTATGCAATACAAGAAAGAACAGTTGTCGAAGCAGCAAAATTTAATTGATACTGGTCATTAGCAAACAAGCAATACTGGCAGTAAGCAGTTATTCAGTACTCACATTTCTATGACACTCGGTGATTGCATGTGAAGGAAAGGGACTGTGTGCTTGGTAATGATGTCTGAGGACAACACAGGGGCCCTACTAGTTTTAACTATTACAGGTTATTATTGACGAAAATTATGAAAGTTTGTGAAAGAAATGTCACTGGTTCATGCATGTACAGTATTAGTTAACAGTCTTAGGATACTATAGCAGTGCAGGCGACGAAGAATGTAGCAGACGACAATGCTGAGCCGCCGCTGTTGCTGCTGGTTAGGAATCACGAGCCATCTCCAGAGTCGCAGGTAATTATGAGACAGGCAGTAGTTAGAATTGCACCTTTCCTCCACATGCTCACTCCTACCGTGCCCTCAATACTCCCGGGTTAAGGAATTAGGTACGCCTACATTGGTGCGCAAACAGCATAGTGAACGCATTATTGTGGCCTAGATAGATACGAAGCCCACGCCTACTACAGTAGTACAAGTTTATATGCCAACTAGCTCTGCAGATGACGAAGAAATTGAAGAAATGTATGATGAAATAAAAGAAATTATTCAGATTGTGAAGGGAGACGAAAATTTAATAGTCATGGGTGACTGGAATTCGAGTGTAGGAAAAGGGAGAGAAGGAAACATAGTAGGTGAATATGGATTGGGGGACAGAAATGAAAGAGGAAGCCGCCTGGTCGAATTTTGCACAGAGCACAACATAATCATAACTAACACTTGGTTTAAGAATCATGAAAGAAGGTTGTATACATGGAAGAACCCTGGAGATACTAAAAGGTTTCAGATAGATTATATAATGGTAAGACAGAGATTTAGGAACCAGGTTTTAAATTGTAAGACATTTCGAGGGCCAGATGTGGACTCTGACCACAATTTATTGGTTATGACCTGTAGATGAAAACTGAAGAAACTGCAAAAAGGTGGGAATTTAAGGAGATGGGACATGGATAAACTAAAAGAACCAGAGGTTGTACAGAGATTCAGGGAGAGCATAAGGGAGCAATTGACAGGAATGGGGGAAATAAATACAGTAGAAGAAGAATGGGTAGCTTTGAGGGATGAAGTAGTGAAGGCAGCAGAGGATCAAGTAGGTAAAAAGACGAGGGCTAGTAGAAATCCTTGTGTAACAGAAGAAATATTGAATTTAATTGATGAAAGGAGAAAATATAAAAATGCAGTAAGTGAAACAGGCAAAAAGGAATACAAACGTCTCAAAAATGAGATCGACAGGAAGTGCAAAATGGCTAAGCAGGGATGGCTAGAGGACAAATGTAAGGATGTAGAGGCCTCTCTCACTAGGGGTAAGATAGATACCGCCTACAGGAAAATTAAAGAGACCTTTGGAGATAAGAGAACCACTTGTATGAATATCAAGAGCTCAGATGGAAACCCAGTTCTAAGCAAAGAAGGGAAAGCAGAGAGGTGGAAGGAGTATATAGAGGGTCTATACAAGGGCGATGTACTTGAGGACAATATTATGGAAATGGAAGAGGATGTAGATGAAGATGAAATGGGAGATATGATACTGCGTGAAGAGTTTGACAGAGCACTGAAAGACCTGAGTCGAAACAAGACAATATTCCATTGGAACCACTGACGGCCGTGGGAGAGCCAGTCCTGACAAAACTCTACCATCTGGTGAGCAAGATGTATGAAACAGGCGAAATACCCTCAGACTTCAAGAAGAATATAATAATTCCAATCCCAAAGAAAGCAGGTGTTGACAGATGTGAAAATTACCGAACTATCAGCTTAATAAGTCACAGCTGCAAAATACTAACACGAATTCTTTACAGACGAATGGAAAAACTAGTAGAGGCCAACCTCGGGGAAGATCGGTTTGGATTCCGTAGAAACACTGGAACACGTGAGGCAATACTGACCTTACGACTTATCTTAGAAGAAAGATTAAGGAAAGGCAAACCTACGTTTCTAGCATTTGTAGACTTAGAGAAGGCGTTTGACAATGTTGACTGGAATACTCTCTTTCAAATTCTAAAGGTGGCAGGGGTAAAATACAGGGAGCGAAAGGCTATTTACAATTTGTACAGAAACCAGATGGCAGTTATAAGAGTCGAGGGACATGAAAGGGAAGCAGTGGTTGGGAAGGGAGTAAGACAGGGTTGTAGCCTCTCCCCGATGTTGTTCAATCTGTATATTGAGCAAGCAGTAAAGGAAACAAAAGAAAAATTCGGAGTAGGTATTAAAATTCATGGAGAAGAAATAAAAACTTTGAGGTTCGCCGATGACATTGTAATTCTGTCAGAGACAGCAAAGGACTTGGAAGAGCAGTTGAATGGAATGGACAGTGTCTTGAAAGGAGGATATAAGATGAACATCAACAAAAGCAAAACAAGGATAATGGAATGTAGTCTAATTAAGTCGGGTGATGCTGAGGGAATTAGATTAGGAAATGAGGCACTTAAAGTAGTAAAGGAGTTTTGCTATTTGGGGAGCAAAATAACTGATGATGGTCGAAGTAGAGAGGATATAGAATGTAGGCTGGCAATGGCAAGGAAAGCGTTTCTGAAGAAGAGAAATTTGTTAACATCCAGTATTGATTTAAGTGTCAGGAAGTCATTTCTGAAAGTATTCGTATGGAGTGTAGCCATGTATAGAAGTGAAACATGGACGATAAATAGTTTGGACAAGAGAAGAATAGAAGCTTTCGAAATGTGGTGCTACAGAAGAATGCTGAAGATTAGATGGGTAGATCACATAACTAATGAAGAAGTATTGAATAGGATTGGGGAGAAGAGAAGTTTGTGGCACAACTTGACCAGAAGAAGGGATCGGTTGGTAGGACATGTTCTGAGGCATCAAGGGATCACCAATTTAGTATTAGAGGGCAGCGTGGAGGGTAAATATCGTAGAGGGAGACCAAGAGATGAGTACACTAAGCAGATTCAGAAGGATGTAGGTTGCAGTAGGTACTGGGAGATGAAAAAGCTTGCACAGGATAGAGTAGCATGGAGAGCTGCATCAAACCAGTCTCAGGACTGAAGACTACAACAACAACAACAACATTGGTGCAATCATATCTACACACCGCGTCTGCGGGAGCGCCCAACATTCACTTCCGCTGTCTTTCATGACTGAAGCTGCTCTGCTTGCTCTCTGCCTGCAGCGTGGCACTCTCCATACGTAAAGGTAAACAATGGCACACCTACTGCAATTTTGTCCTTGCTATACACACATTAAAACAAAGTTCCCTTGGCTATTACCCATCAATTTATAATGTTTACATTATAATTACAACCAATTATATACATTCAGAAATAAATACACCTTTACATCAATTAAATATGAAATATAGTTTCTGTATCAAAGGCTACGGATTCAGAATTACTGTACAGTACAAGTTATCAACGGATATTAAACGGCGAAAAATTTTGGATGGTGCAGAAAGTATTTTATCTGCACATTGGGTGTTACATGTAACCCACATTCCATAATGTTACTCCTGAAGGGAAAATGAATCAGGAAATGTCCGAAGAAATGCAGATGCGTAAATGTGTTCAGTTTTTTCTACCTAAGTTTTGTCAGTTACTCATTAAGCTTCTCATTAATTATCATAATTATGTGTATGCATGTAGTTAGCATTACAACACTGTGCCATTGTATCAGCAAGCATCAAAGTGTACCATAACATACACTAATGGCCATTAAAATAGCTACACCAAGAAGAAATGCAGATGATAAATGGGTATTCATTGGACAAATATATTATACTAAAACTGACATGTGATTACCTTTTCACGCAATTTGTGTGCATAGATCCCGAGAAATCAGTACCCAGAACAACCACCTCTGGCCATAATATCGGCCTTGATACGCCTGGGCATTGACTCAGAGCTTGGATGGCGTGTACAGGTACAGCTGCCCATGCAGCTTCAACAAGGTACTACAGTTCATCCAGAGTAGTGACCGGCGTATTGTGACTAGCCAGTTGCTCGGCCACCATTGACCAGACGTTTTCAATTGGTGAGAGATTTGGAGAATGTGCTGGCCAGGGCAGCAGTCAAACATTTCCTGTATCCAGAAAGGCCCGTACAGGACCTGCAACATGCGGTCGTGCATTATCCTGATGAAATGCCGGATTTTGCAGGGATCGAATGAAGGGTAGAGCCACGGGTTGTAACACATCTGAAATGTAACGTCCACTGTTCAAAGTGCCGTTAACGCGAACAAGAGGTGACCGAGACGTGTAACCAATGCCACCTCATACCATCACGCCGGGTGATACGCCAGTATCGTGATGACGCATACACGCTTCCAATGTGCGTTCATCGCGATTTCGCCAAACAGGGATGCGACCATCATGATGCTGTAAACAGAACCTGGATTCATCCGAAAAAATGACGTTTTGCCATTGTGCACCCAGTTTCGTCGTTGAGTACACCATCGCAAGCGCTCCTGTCTGTGATGCAGCGAAAAGGGTAACCGCAGCCATGGTCTCCCAGCTGATAGTCCGTCGAAATGTTCGTGCAGATGGCTGTTGTCTTGCAAACGCCCCTATCTGTTGACTCAGGGATCGAGACGTGGCTGCACGATCCTTTACAGCCATGCGGATTAGGTGCCTATCATCTCACTGCTAGTGATACGACGCCGTTAGGATCCAGCACGGCGTTCCGTATTACCCTCCTGAATCCACCGATTCCATATTCTGCTAACAGTCATTGGATCTCGACCAACGCGTGCAGCAGTGTCGCGACACGATAAACCGCAATCGCGATAGGCTACAATCCGACCTTTATCAAAGTCGGAAACGTGGTTGTACGCATCTCTCCTCCTTACATGAGGCATCACAACAACGTTTCACCAGACAACGCTGGTCAACTGCTGTTTGTGTATGAGAAATCGGTTGGAAACTTTCCTCATGTCAGCACGTTGTAGGTGTCGCTACCGGCGCCAACTTTGTGTGAAAGCTAATCATTTGCATATCACAGCATCTTCTTCCTGTCGGTTAAATTTCTGTAGCACGTCATCTTTGTGGTGTAGCCATTGTAATGGCCTGTAGTGTATTTAAAAACAGAAACTTAAATAATTCAATAAATCATTAAGTTTGAAATGTTACATTTGTTACGAACATTGGCATTTCACGTCAGTAGTGTACAATAAAACGTAAGTCTCGTTGTTAAAGATATACAGAAGAATGACTGAAAGGATAAGAAACAAGATATCATTAGCTACAAAGTTTACTTAACTAAGTTTTTCATAAATTAGTTAATCGTTATAAGACTGCATTTCTCATTATGAGAGATCATGTCTTTCAAGAACGCGTCGAGAAAAATTTTAATGTTTACAACAAAGCTTTATTCTGATTGTGCTGAAAAGATCGTCGCGGATCAGTCGCCACATGGCATTGTTGTGTGAGCTACAGTGGCACGCATGTTCTTATTGTTTTTGTAGTGGCGTTCCAGAATGTCAACCTCCCTCGCATTCTTTGAAAACTCGCTCCTGAGTAATCTCAAGGAGTTCCTATATTTTTGTCACAATGGATAACTCGACACTGTCGATATACACACGTATACACAGTCCTGAAACTTATACATTGCCGGAGTGCATCTGTATTCACTTGTATAATACATGGTGTAAGAGAATTTTTACAACATATTATTTATACAATTAAAAACTATACATATACCAGAGTGACGTTTATACACATTGGTTATGGCTTGGGGTTTTTCTTTCATTTCAGTTGCTTTCAGAATATTTACAGTTTAAGGTAAATTTCTCGTTATACTTTTTCGCAAATTCGTTGATGACTGTCGCGTCCAAGAAATAAATTTGGAATAAATTTTGAAAATTATGGTATTAAGTAAGTTTTTACTGTAAATTCTCTCTCTGATTAATCTGTTCTTAACTGATACAATTTAGGTCAGCAATGTTACATACACCTAACAGCTTGCCAGAATTAGGAAAAGCTAAGCAATAAGCGGTAGTCTGAGATATATTGACAATATCAAATGGACCATTATAAATGAATTCAAAATTTGAAATCTCATTGTCAGTCTCGCTTGATTTTTTGTTCTCTGTAACGAGAACGAGGTCACCAATGGCTAATTTAGCAAACCGCGCTTGCGCGTCATGACGTCGTATTCGCGCCTCGACTTTCTTTTTCATCACCTCTCGTAAACGTTCTTTCTTCACCTCAATTTTTTAGACTAATTCGCCGAGGTAAATCGATAATCTCTTCCACCAACTCTTAGACTTACGGCCTAACAGGATTTCCTCTGACAGAACCCTGTAGGTTCGTGCGTCAAACTTTTTAAAATCGTTTATATATTTTCCGCACGTCCGGTGATTGTGGTGACAGTTAAGTTCGGAAAAGATCGCCCCAACTCGCGCATGTATCGTTCCTCCACATTTCCGGACGGGAAATACCCCTAGATCTGTATCTCCTCATCCCCATTGCCTTCCATAGTTTCATTGGAAATAAGCTGTACCCCATTATCGGACAAAATCGCTTTTGGTTTGGCTATAAGCTCAACGTAATCGCTTGTGAGTTTGTTATAAGCCGGTTTTGCTGTTGCTTTTCTTATCGGATATAACTTAATGAATTTCGAAAAGACTTCCAGTACTACTAACATGTATGCGAAATTACCTGAGGTCCAGGGGGCCATAGAGGTCCGTGCACACGAACTCTAGTACAACGTCAGGTCTTTGCAGAGGACTACGATTTGTGCAGTTGGTCACTTTCAGCCTCTGACACTTATCAAAATATTTATGCTATCTGTTATTCCCTTTAACAGGTTGTTAAAATTCACAGTTTCAGCCATTTCCTCTGCACATTTGTTTGGTCAGCAATGACCATAGGCTAAGTGACAATAGTCTACTATTTCGGTGATGTGCTTGGTGGGTCAACACAAGCGCGAAGTGTCGCTATCCTCATCTATGCGTATATACAGGATATTATTGTATATCCTATAACAATTTCTCAAGTTTCCTCCTTCTTTATTCTTTTCGTCATATCTAGTCTTCACTATTTTGAAGCATTCGTCCTCGCTTAGATGACGACACGTATTTTTACAAATTCTTCTTCCGTCCTTTTACGTCTTGAAAGTAGTACAGTTTCAGTACACCTTCGGATTCGTTATCCCATAAAAAAGTCCTCATTTACATAAAAAGTCCTCATTTACATCAAGATCATTCTACAATAATCCATCAGGCTCTGATACCGATAGCAGCATACCTGGCGGTTTTTTTACTTTTCTGTTCTTGGACATTCTTAATTTCTATCTGTCTTTTCTGATTTTGTTTCAGCTCTTTTGACCCCAAAGCTGTTAACTTTTTATCAATTTCTTCGATTAACGAATCTTGTATTCCCAGCAATTCACTAACTGTCAAGTAAGGTGAATTTTCTTCGGAGAAATGGCAATTGCTTGGAGAAATATGCTGTGCTTCTGCTTCTGATTCTCGTCCCGAGCTCATGCAACCCACACCTCTACCATCTGACTGTACGACGTCAACATTAATCTCGTAGATGTAATCCACTTCGTTTTCAGTCACTCGTACCTGGTGATCATCAGCAGACTCTTCCCTCCCCAAATATTTTGCCCCGATTTTCTTCTGGACCAGCGTCGTTAGGGTTGGCCACTTCAATTACTAGAACATTTGGACAAGCCTACCTCTCCGTACAGAGCTTTCCATTTCTTTGTAAATGCTAATTTCATGTGGGGTGAGAAGTGTCCAATATTGTCTGGTCTCCCCTTTATCACACCTCCCGTATAATCCTCCGAAATTCTGCAGTTCGTCATATATCTGACGGAACTGACGTAGCCTATCTCCTCGCGTTCCGCGTTGCCCTGCGCTATAACGGAAGTTTTATCCGATATCGGTTTCTTTAATTCTGCTGGCAAGTCACACTGTAGTGGAAGCCTGCGGTTCCGTTGTTGCTTTAACAGCGGCCGCCTCTTCCTAAATGACCGGCACTCTGTTTTCGGCGTTATTACGGACATTGATTGCTTCATCGACTACCGTTTAAACTTCAGTTATTGTTACCGGGGGTGCGTCACTCACTGTGTCTTCTTGCACGTTCTCCCATCGCCGATTTATCCATTCCGATCCGTCATAGCGACGTTTGCCCAGACTTCCTCCTGGGCCACTGAGGTCTTCCCACGCCCGGTGTGCCCCAAACTGGCAAGGCTAATGGTTTCCCCGATTAACAACTACCGGCCATTTCAGTCCGTCTGTCACAATTATTAATTTTACACCTGCCTACCTACATTCTGCTGAGAACCATGTATCATTTTCGCTTGATAATGGCCTCTGTCTCTTCAATTGTTATATTTCCCACTATGACTGTTATTTTTATAGTGATGTGAGTTACTATTATCATGGTAGAGGTTACCATTATTGCCTGGTTATTGTTATTATGGTTGTTGCCGCTGTGGTAATTGTTGCTATTACCACGGCTCTTAAAATGTTCGTGGTTATTCGGCCAGTTACCTTCATCTTCGAACTTTTCTAAGACTGCAGTAATCGTTCTCTGACTACCGCCTACGTATCTCTTGGAATCATCTGGAAGCTTCGTCCACAACTCCCAGACAATCTCCGATTCCGTACGTCGATTACTCAAATATTCTGATTTGCGGATCCAATACTCGCAAAATTCTTTCATCGAGCTGTAAGAGTTTGCGCCGCAGGATTTTGACACTTAGAAATCGCGCCATACACTCTCCTGCTTCTGCTCCGACCAATATCCTTCATTCTCAAATTCTTGCAAGCTCGAGTTCACATCATCGATGTTTAAGCCTCATCCCTTAACTTCGCCCGCTAGCACGTCGATTGCAGCTAGTTTTTCTCTTATCCAACCACGATTCAGGCAATACTCTTTCACAATTTTTAATGAAGTCGATACCGTGCAATTCACTCTGTTTTTTGAGGGGATCCAAACTCTCCTCCCTTAAGATTTCAGTAATGCGTTTCCTTGTTCAGTTACTTTTGTAACTACTTACCAAATGGTCGTCGCTAACGTTTCCACTTCCCGCTTTTTGTCATCACACGTAGTCCACTGTTTCTTCACTCTAGTATCTTTGTGTGATACTTTTTCCCCGTCGTCTTTTCGCGCTATCTCTACGTTTTCAATTACTTTATTTTCAATAATGGAATCAACAGTCTGTTCCAGTTTCTCTTAGATCCTCTCTATTTCCGTCTCAAAACGGCTATTTACGCTTCCTATTTTCGACTGTACCTTTGTCATGTCGTGCTTAAGATTTTTGATGTTCATTACAATTACTTCTTTCTTGAGTTCATCTACTTTCGCCACGGGGGGTAGCCCCGCGGCCTAGGGCGCCTTGTCACGGTCCGTGTGGCTCCCACCGTCTGAGGTTCGAGTCCTCCTTCGGGCATGGGTATGTGTGTTGTTCACAGTGTAAGTTAAAGTTAGATTAAGTAGTGTGTGGGCTTAGGCACCGATGACCTCAGCAGTTTGGTCCCATAAGACCTTATCACAAATTTCCAAATTTCATCTATTTTCGCGTTACACCTCCAATATTATTGTTAAAAATCTTCATTGGTTTCTCCTGGTCATATAATTTACTTAACTATGGATCAGTTTTACATTTGGACTGAGTATTAATTGCTTTGCACTGAGCATTAATTTTACAGATCAACTTGTTCAACAAATCGTTAATATTTCCAGATATTACTGGTTCTGACTCAAACTCTCGTTGTTTCTTAGTGGTTTCAGTATCCGCCGTCAGTGAATTCGGTTTTTATTTTCATTCCAAATTTCGTACCATCTACCAATGCTAGAAATTCCATTTTCAACAGTTCCATTGTTTAGCGGTAGCGTCTTCGATGCTAGCCGCCAGTTCCTCAACAACGGGTTCCGCTGCCAGCATTCCCCTTTCTTCTACCGACTGTTCCTCGTTAAGTACAATCAAATTATCAATTTCATTTTGGTTGAGTGTCTTGCTGATTAATACAAATTCAGATATTTTTGTGCCCTACGTACTACAGCCGTTCGTGGGCGACTTTATTCGAAGCGAAAGGGTTTAATTTGCTAAGAATCTGCACAATGCAAAATTCGTTCCAAGAACAATACCAGATTGACATTGTCCTATCAGTTTCGTCTCCACGTGTAACCGCCCCATTCCTAATCGTCATAATGCATTGCAACACAATTGACCGTGTTCACGTGTGCCTAGTGAAATTTTATAGTGAGTAAGGCTGTCGTTCCCAAAGGAAAGTAATAGCGGTTAGTAGGAGCAAAGTCTACAACACTATATCTTTAGTTGTTAGTTTTGCCAGTGAAATTTTACGCTAATTTAAGTGAGTGAAGTTAATACTCAAAATTGTAAATTAGTTAAGCCTCTGTTATGCATTACAAGAATGAACAGCTCCTGGGGCAGCAAAATATTGACTGAAACTGGTCATTAGCAATCAAACAGAACTGGCAATAAATAGTTAATCAATTTTCGTATTTTTACGACACTCGGTGATTGCATGGAATGGAAAGGGATTCTGCTTGGTGATAATGTCTGAGGACAACGACAACAAAGGTGCCCTACAAGTTTTAACTATAGCGGGTTATTATTGACGAAAATTATTAAAGTTTGTGAAAGAAATGCCACTGGGTAATGCCCGTACAATGTTAGTTAACACTCTTACGACGTTGTATCTGTCCGGACGACGAAGAATTGTTGCCGCTGTTGCTTCTGCTGATGGTTGAGAAACACGAGTCATCTCCAGAGCCAGAGCAATATGGAACAGGCAATAGCTAGAATTGCACCTTACCTTCGCCTGTTCACTCCTACCGTTATGTCAATAGTAGCGTCTTAACAAAGTAAGTACGCCTACACTGGCGCAATCGTAGCTGCACATCGCGTCTGCGGTAGCGCCCAACATACAACACTTCCGCTCTCTTTCATGACTGAAGCTGCTGTTCTTGCTCTCTGCTCGCAACGCTACAGTCTACATATATAAAAATAAACGGCAGAGCTACTGCTATTTCGTCCTTTTACCAAGCAATTTACGATATTTACATTATAATTACAATCAATTGTATACATTCAGAAATAGAACCACTATTACATCCATTACAAATCAAATATAGTTTGTGTAATAAAGTCTAGATGTTCAGAATTAAAGTACTGCACAAGTTATTAACGGATATTAAATGACAAAAATTTTGAATGGTACAGAACTATTTTATCAGCATTTTCGGTGTTACACACTGCTGCTGTCGATGCAGACATATGGTACACAGCGATATTAACAGAGGGCAGTATTACTCAAGCACTCTTCACGCCAGGAGTCCCTAGTTCCCACCCGTCGCCACTGAGTCGCGCTCATAAAATGGAGCCATCTTGCGCTCCGTACGTCTATTTTGACCCCCGTCGCCACAAAGGGCCCTGACACCGGGAATTAGTTTTAGCTGTCACGAAAAATGTCACAGTTGCTAGGTTATTCTGCCGGTGACGGATAAATGGAAACGCGCTGTTTCTCTGCCAGCTGCAGTTCGCGCAGCTCGTCTGTAGCTCCATCAACAATTCCACTCTACCGTTGTCGCCCGCTGACGCATGTTGTCAGATGCCGCCGTTATAGCTAGTCGGTGTGAGCGAGTTATTGTCAGACAGTAAATGCCAAGTGTCTATGTGATAGTAGAATGAAGGCTTGCACGACCTGGTGACATTCCTGCTGGTAAACCTTTTGGGGTATACGATCGTGGTCAACGAAACCCATCGGTTCCTAACGTTACGTTGCGCCTCCGTTGAGCCTTTCCGACTGACGCCGGACGTCTGAGGGCGACACATATACTGTAGAAAAAAGGATTTAACTCCGGCCACATCCCCTTTTTCTACAGTATACAAGGTGAGTCACTAACTGTTGCCACCAAGAATAACTCCGAAAATATAGTAGGAGCTGAAAGTCTTTGGGACAAAAGTTACATGGGACAACGGGGCCCATAATATGACCATGTTTTTTTCTTGCTAGGTGGGGACGCTTCAGAGATATGGAGGTCAACATACACTCCTGGAAATGGAAAAAAGAACACATTGACACCGGTGTGTCAGACCCACCATACTTGCTCCGGACACAGCGAGAGGGCTGTACAAGCAATGATCACACGCACGGCACAGCGGACACATCAGGAACCGCGGTGTTGGCCGTCGAATGGCGCTAGCTGCGCAGCATTTGTGCACCGCCGCCGTCAGTGTCAGGCAGTTTGCCGTGGCATACGGAGCTCCATCGCAGTCTTTAACACTGGTAGCATGCCGCGACAGCGTGGACGTGAACCGTATGTGCAGTTGACGGACTTTGAGCGAGGGCGTATAGTGGGCATGCGGGAGGCCGGGTGGACGTACCGCCGAATTGCTCAACACGTGGGGCGTGAGGTCTCCACAGTACATCGATGTTGTCGCCAGTGGTCGGCGGAAGGTGCACGTGCCCGTCGACCTGGGACCGGACCGCAGCGACGCACGGATGCACGCCAAGACCGTAGGATCCTACGCAGTGCCGTAGGAGACCTCACCGCCACTTCCCAGCAAATTAGGGACACTGTTGCTCCTGGGGTATCGGCGAGGACCATTCGCAACCGTCTCCATGAAGCTGGGCTACGGTCCCGCACACCGTTAGGCCGTCTTCCGCTCACGCCCCAACATCGTGCAGCCCGCCTCCAGTGGTGTCGCGACAGGCGTGAATGGAGGGACGAATGGAGACGTGTCGTCTTCAGCGATGAGAGTCGCTTCTGCCTTGGCGCCAATGATGGTCGTATGCGTGTTTGGCACCGTGCAGGTGAGCGCCACAATCAGGACTGCATACGACCGAGGCACACAGGGCCAACACCCGGCATCATGGTGTGGGGAGCGATCTCCTACACTGGCCGTACACCACTGGTGATCGTCAAGGGGACACTGAATAGTGCACGGTACATCCAAACCGTCATCGAACCCATCGTTCTACCATTCCTAGACCGGCAAGGGAACTTGCTGTTCCAACAGGACAATGCACGTCCGCATGTATCCCGTGCCACCCAACGTGCTCTAGAAGGTGTAAGTCAACTACCCTGGCCAGCAAGATCTCCGGATCTGTCCCCCATTGAGCATGTTTGGGACTGGATGAAGCGTCGTCTCACGCGGTCTGCACGTCCAGCACGAACGCTGGTCCAACTGAGGCGCCAGGTGGAAATGGCATGGCAAGCCGTTCCACGGGACTACATCCAGCATCTCTACGATCGTCTCCATGGGAGAATAGCAGCCTGCATTGCTGCGAAAGGTGGATATACACTGTACTAGTGCCGACATTGTGCATGCTCTGTTGCCTGTGTCTATGTGCCTGTGGTTCTGTCAGTGTGATCATGTGATGTATCTGACCCCAGGTATGTGTCAATAAAGTTTCCCTTCCTGGGACAATGAATTCACGGTGTTCTTATTTCAATTTCCAGGAGTGTATATTTGTCCAATGAATACCCGTTTATTATCTGCATTTCTTCTTGGTGTAGCAATTTTAAGGGCCAGTAGTGTATTTGCTGGACAAGATAGATTGCTTGCAGACCAGTTACTGATGTGCTCACTGGGAGTATTTATTTATTAACACAACGTGCAAGTGAAGAACAGTGCGTGGAACTATAACTGACGTCTTAACAATAGAAACAGATCGATCTCATATATAGAGTCCCGTATCTTCAATATACTTTTAACAAAAGTTTGAGCAGGCCAATTTTAATCAATTTGGACCAATCGGACAGCTCTAAGCTTCTGGAGTAGGAGTGATGCCGGGGCGAGAGTTGCTTAACTACTATTTTAAAAAAATTTATTTATTGTAATAAACATCAAAGACGATAGATTTTAAATATTACAGCTTCCAGAAACTCACTTTTACTGCAAGACAATGGTAGTTTAATTATTATTTGTAAATTTAAGTGAAACCTTGGAGTGAATCAAAACATCAAAAGTTTTCTAAACTCTAAAATCGTTTCAGTAAAACTTTACAAGAAATTTTAGAAAATCAAGATATTTCAGAATTTTAAAAAAGGTTCTATCACTTGAAGAATGAGCAATGAAATCTCAGAACTAGGCCAACCACTTTGATAGTAAGTGGAAGTAAGGCGACTCGTATCCAAAATGAGGTCCTTTAGTTGGAAGCATTAACGCTAGAGTGAGTCCCCTGGTCATATCACTCATTGCCAGTTGTGCCTTCCATCAATTTAATAGTGCAAATTTCAGCTTACAACAATAGCTCCTGCAACACAAAAGCTGTTGTGCATTTGCAGTAGCCAGGGAAGCTGAGTAAGCACATAGTCTTTTAATTCTTAAAACTACCAGACCTTGGCATAATTAACTGTTGCTTACTTCATTTATTTACAAAGAAAGAATGTAAGTCACGAAGTATGTTTATTCATAACAAATGGAGCCCAGAATTAAGTATAATTATTAGTTCATTAACGACCAATGCGTCAGAAGTGTTTTAACCAACGTTGCATCGAAAACAGTATCAGTTACAAATAACACATCAGCAATATACTACGGCTGACACCACACTTTGCTACCTACAGTAAAGCGGGTTAATTCACAAAAATGTACAACAGTAAGTACTAGAAAACTTAAATATTGTTAAATAGCACCAAAGTCACTTCGCGCACGCCCTCTTTAAAATTAATGAATCGTCTTTCCATCGCACTTCTACGAAAAAACTGAATCAATCACTTAAGTTAAAATAATCTTTGTCTGGTGAGCAGGATGACGAACTTCAGATAGGTTTCATACATGTCTATTTAGAACGGGGTAAGTGCTTACCAGTAATCCAACTCTCTTTGCGTCCTTCACTGTTAATGCAGTAATTCTATTTCCCTATATATCAGCACACTTACAGCACCCAAAGCTGCGCTTTTTCCGCTCACTATCGGCAATAACTTGTTCCAAACGCTGTGGCTGCAGCGGCGGCTTCAGGAGGGAGCAAACAGCCGAGAATCGCGACCCACTCTCTGAACAAAGCCATGATAACACACGCCTTTTGCAGACACAGAGATACAGTGTATCATAGTCCAACATAACAGTCGCGACACTACGTCTCGTTTCTTTGAAGTCAGTACCGCCATTGGACTGTTTTATTTATTTGCAGTGTTACATTTACACGATCATGATTTTGCCTTTAAAGTGTCATTATCAAGTGTTTTAATGTTACACAGTGCCTAAGATGGCATACTGTCGTTTTTAAAATACACTATTAGACACATTGTCTAAGTACTTATAAGGATATGATGTCTATTCTTTCGGACATGCCTGAAAGAACAGACACCATATCGATATAAGTATATAGTTCTGGCAATACCGGCCATGACCTTCTTCTTCCGTGCGGATGCACACATATGCCCCGAACTCTTACGGGACTTTGTAAGAATGTCTTCCACGAGTAATGAGTGTGTTGGGGTGGGACACTAAGAAGGTGAGATGTGGGTCTCGCGGTAGGCGTGCGCGAGATATTCCCTGCAGTAGTACTATCCTCCGTGCCCTCGGTGGCTCAGATGGTTAGCCGGCATGGTAGCATGGTGGGTCTGACACACCGGTGTCAAAGTGTTCTTTTTTCCATTTCCAGGAGTGTATTATACTAGAACTGATATGTGATTACATTTTCACGCAGCTTGGGTGCAATCATCCTGAGAAATCAATACCAAAAACAACCACATCTGGCTGTAATAACGGCCTTGATACGCCTGGGCATTGAGTCAAACAGAGCTTGGATGGCGTGTACAGGTACCACAGTTCATCAAGAGTAGTGACAAGCGTATTGTGACGAGCCAGTTGCTCGGCCACCATTGACCAGACGTTTTCAGTTGATGAGAGATCTGGAGAATGTGCTGGCCAGGGCAGCAGTCGAACATTTTCTGTATCCAGAAAGGCCCGTACAGGACCTGCAACACGCGGTCGTGCATTATCGTACTGAAACGTAGGGTTTGGCAGGGATCGAATGAAGCATAGAGCCACGGGTCGTGACACATCTGAAATGTAGCGTCCACTGTTCAAAGTGCCGTCAATGCAAACAAGAGGTGACCGAGACGTGTTGCCAATGGCACCCCATACCTTCACGCCGGGTGATACGCCAGTGTGACGATGACGAATACACGCTTCCAATGTGCGTTCATGGCGATGTCGCCAAGCACGGATGCGACCATCATGATACTGTAAACAGAACCTGGATTCATCCGAAAAAATGACGTTTTGCCATTCGTGCACCCAGGTTCATCGTTGAGTACACCATCGCAGCTTTCCTGACTGGGATGCAGCGTCAAGGGTAACCGCAGCCATGGTCTCCAAGCTGATAGTCCATGCTGCTACAAACGTCGTCGAACTGTTCGTGCAGATGGTTGTTGTCTTGCAAACGTCCCCATCTGTTAACTCAGGGATCGAGACGTGGCTGCACGATCCGTTACAGCCATGCGGATAAGATGCCTGTCATCTCGACTGCTAGTGATACGAGGCCGTTAGGATCCAGCACGGCGTTCCGTATTACCCTCCTGAACCCACCGATTCCATAATCTGCTAACAGTCATTGGGTCTCCACCAACGCGAGCAGCAATGTCGCGATACGATAAACCGCAATCGCGATATACTACAATCCGACCTTTATCAAAGGTGGAAACGTGATGGTACGCATTTCTCCTGCTTACACGAGGCATCACAACAACGTTTCACCAGGCAACGCCGGTCAACTGCTGTTTGTGTATGAGAAATCGGTTGGAAACTTTGATAATATCAGCACGTTGTAGGTGTCGCCACCGGCGCCAACCTTGTGTAATTCCCTGAAAAGATAATCATTATGATATCACAGCATCTTCTTCCCGTCGGTTAAATTTCGCGTCTGTAGCACGTCATCTTCGTGGTGTAGCAATTTTAATGGCCAGTAGTGTATGTTGAAAACACGGGACTTGTATATATGAGATCGATCGGTTTCTATAGTTAAGACGTCAGTTATAGTTCCACGCACTGTCTTTACACGGAGCTGAGTATTTGATTGCACGTTGTGTTAATATATATATACTCACAGCGAGCACATCACTGGTCTGCAAGCCATCTATCTTGTGCAGCAAATACTTTTTCGCAGTAGGGGGATTGCTTTCTGCTACAATGGATGTTGAGCATTAGATGCGAATAAACACTTAAGAAATTTTTTCGTGGTTCTCTCCTGACTAACAAGGCAACCTTTAATAAAAGCCTGTGAAGGCTACATGTGCAGTCTTCTTTATATGCCACAAAACGTTAGTGACTGAGAATTAGCTTATGCTAACAGAGTTTATCGGTCAGAGCTCCACGTCGTTGCTCTCGGCAGCAGGAGACACGGCACGTCGGTCTCGCCGCTATTACTGGCGCAGCCAAAAGTCTGCGAGAGAACAGGCGCCGCTGGCCAATCAGGGGCCTAAGTGCGGCCAGCTACAGTTGAGCCAATTACTGCGGCAATTTCCCATCCCATCGCATCCCGGCCCATGCTGGCACTCGCGCACCCGTCCGCTGGCTACTGCGCCTCGACCTGGGATGGGCTCTGCATAGCGTGCGCCTCTGGCGATCCGGGCAGCGCACTGTGCTAACTTTCCCCGTGTTCGCTACACGCACTGAAAGATGACCCACGCCCTCAACACGTCGTCAGAGACGCATGTTACACGTTGGGCCGCCAGCTAAGATGATAAGATGGCTGTCGCTCACAGCTGTGGCAGAAACACACGACCCATTCACATTAATGTTCGACGTCAAGCTTTAATTACCACTCGCAGGCGACAGATGGCAACACTAGCAGGTACGTAAAGCGTGTCGAGGTGGACGCAGAAATTGCTGCTGTCGTAATGCGGATACAGAGCTATTTGTGGTTTATAAATTTGTCAAATGAAATCTCACGTCATTGGAGATTGTTTAATGAACTACCGTATATACTCATGCGCGCATGTTTTTTCCCGAATTTTAGGACGAAAAACTGGGGTGTGCGGATTATTCGAAACATTGTTGGTACTGCTCCGCCTCCAACATTACATCCCATTATACTATTGCATTGTTGCAGCCTCAGTATGTGACGCATCAGTAACATGTTAGATGTGAAGTATTAACGTCTTCAAACTTGTTAATTATGGCTACAAGTTCTTGTTATCGCTCGTACACTGCTAAAGAAAAAGTGAAAATTACTGAAGAAGCCGAGAGTATTGGAAACCGTGCTGAAGGAAGAAAGTACAACGTGAGTGAGAGTTGTACTAGTGACTGGCGAAAAAATAAAACGCAGCTTCAAGAAACTAATAGTAATCGCCGGGCATTTCGCGGCCAAAAAGCGAAGCATCCGGACCTCGAGAAAAGGCTCTGCGATTATGTAGATCAAAAAAATGGCTCTGAGCACTATGGGACTCAACTGCTGAGGTCATAAGTCGATTATGTAGATCAGAAGCGACAATACGGATGCGCGGTGACGAGTGAAATGTGCCAACTTACAGCATTGTCTTTAGCCAAAGAACTAGGCATTACCAGTTTCAAAGCTAGCCGGGGCTGGCTATCAAGATTTTTCAACCGAAACGGTTTAGGACTACGGAGAAAAACTACTGTCGCTCAGCGGCTTCCAGGCGATTACGAGGAAAAAATAGTGAATTTCATCGTTATGTGATACAGTACTGCTTTAATAGTAATTGCAGTTGTCACACTATAACGTTTAACATCTCTTCCTGCATTTGGCGCTACCCAGTCCTTGGGTGTTGGTTTTAGTATTTTGCTGAACTGTGTATTAATGCTGGGTTTGTGTGTACTAGAAGCCGTTATTGGTGTGCGCAGGCCCTATTGTCACTTGAGCTCTAGGGCACGGAATTCAGACGCGCGGCCGATGTGAACGTCAAACGACGATAATGTGCTGATTGCTGTGTAGGTCTTTCAGGCTATCGTAACATCATATTGCCGAATCTTTTCCATAACAATTAATTCACGTATTTAGCAAATCTTACTATTTGAGTGAGTATTTTTGAGACCTAATAGGTAGTACAAATTGTTATTTTTCATATTCACAAGATCTGCTAATTGACTTCATTTCACAATTAGTGAGCTCAGATTTGCAGTTATATATGTGTGAAGTAATTTTTTTAAATTTGAAGTTGGGGCTATAAGGCTGTTTTTCTTTCAAATTTTTTTTCTACAATTCTCGTTGCTTTTATACAATGGAATAATCGGTGTATGGTTCAAATGGCTCCGAGCACTATGGGACTTAACATCTGAGGTCATCAGTCCCCTAGACTCAGAACTCGTACTTAAACCTAACTAACCTAAAGACATCACACACATCCATGCCCGAGACAGGATCCGAACCTGCGACCGTAGCAGCAGCGCGGTTCCGGACTGGAGCGCCTAGCACCGCTCGGTCACAACGGCCGGCTAATCGGTGTAGATCACCGCAATGTGAAAATGGTATATAATCATTGTGCTGTTACCAGTGGTCTGTTTGTACCATCAAATTGGGTTAGCATGCCACTCCAGCCGCCCTTGTGCCCTGCTTACCAATCCTATACCATACCAGTAATGAATCAGTTATCGCCAGGTTGCGGCAGAAGTACTTTCTCTTATGTTTTTTATCTTTTTTTCGGTAGCTTTTATGTTGGTTCATTGTAACTTTTTTCGTTTATGTGTAACTAGTCACATAAGCTCAGCGAAAAGACTTATCAGTTGCTGTCCTTAGGGTATCACACTGGTCACTTTGCAGAACTGCACAACTCGTACCCGACAGTCGTATGACATTCCAACGATGACGTTAAGCTGTCCACGCGAAGTCGTATGTACCCACGTGTTGGCTAACGGAACCACAACAATGAAACCGGTCGAAGTGGAGATCTGAAAAATGTCAGAAAAAGGCTATCGTCTGTGGATGTACCCTTGACCATGCTGTGAGTGTAAGTGGGCTATTGTTGGTATCTCAGCTATTGTTGGTATCTCAGCGCACTGTTCAGTGTATGCGCAAAGAACAGTCTATCACACACAGGTACGTAATACTGCGCCAAGCCGTCGACACACCTTCTTTGCTTTCGAACGTCAACGCTGAGCTTGTCGAGTATCAACGCTGCTGAACGTTCAGAAATGATGCGACTTGTGCATACAATACGTGCGCCTCAACGTGGTACACACAATCGCAGCACGCCTCAGCGGTAATTGTTGGCTATACTTGGTTCTCTAACGACGCAGCTTGTTCGCGACAATGGACGGGCGTAATGTTTCTACGTTAGCTGTATTAAAACACACATTTCCTCCGTTGTCCATATGTTACTAATGTTGTTCTGTCTGTAGCGTACATAAATAAAAACTTCAACATCCAAGAACATAATGTAAGGCAAAAAGGAAAGTACCATGTCCAGCCAATAAGTACACCGAGTTACTGAAGCTCCATTACAAACTGTGCGATAGAAATGTACAATAGTTCTGCACATAAGACAAAATTATTTCTCCATTCACAGTTTCTAGGAAAACTCTAAGATCATTATTAGTTGATCACTGTTTCGTATTCAGTAATAGAACCTTTTATGACATGTGAAATATAAAACTTGAAATACTTTGCAAAATATGTTACTACAGGTGCTGCAAGATGTCATGTAGAAAAAGCCAAAAGAAGAAACTCACTCCTCTGAAAGAGTTCACTTGTGTTAAACTAACAAGTAAGTATTAGGACCTATTAGAAAATATGAGTATTAATTAAAAAACAATGAAACCATTACACGACACCAATCACAAGTAATAAGTGACCATCCCTTGCAGGTTTACTCGCACATATGTTAGTAACCAACATTTCATGATAACAAGCTATACCAAGAAAAATGCGTTTCTGATGGATCATCAATGTACTGTTGTCTTGAAACGGTGTTGTTGTGGTCTTCAGTCCTGAGACTGGTTTGATCCAGCTCTCCATGCTACTCTATCCTGTGCAAGCTTCTTCATCTCCCAGTACCTACTGCAACCTACATCCTTCTGAATCTGCTTAGTGTATTGATCTCTTGGTCTCCCTCTACGATTTTTTCCCTCCACGCTGCCCTCCAATGCTAAATTTGTGATACCTTGATGCCTCAAAACATGTCCTACCAACCGATCCCTTCTTCTAGTCAAGTTGTGCCACAAACTTCTCTTCTCCCCAATCCTATTCAATACCTCCTCATTAGTTACGTCATCTACCCACCTTATCTTCAGCATTCTTCTGTAGCACCACATTTCGAAAGCTTCTATTCTCTTCCTGTCCAAACTGGTTATCGTCCATGTTTCACTTCCATACATGGCTACAATCCATACAAATACTTTCAGAAACGACTTCCTGACACTTAAATCTATACTCGATGTTAACAAATTTCTCTTCTTCAGAAACGATTTCCTTGCCATTGCCGGTCTACATTTTATATCCTCTCTACTTCGACCATCATCAGTTATTTTACTCCCTAAATAGCAAAACTCCTTTACTACTTTAAGTGTCTCATTTCCTAATCTAATCCCCTCAGCATCACCCGATTTAATTTGACTACATTCCATTATCCTCGTTTTGCTTTTGTTAATGTTCATCTTATATCCCCCTTTCAAGACACTGTGCATTCCGTTCAACTGCTCTTCCAAGTCCTTTGCTGTCTCTGACAGAATTACAATGTCATCGGCGAACCTCAAAGTTTTTATTTCTTCTCCATGGATTTTAATACCTACTCCGAATTTTTCTTTTGTTTCCTTTACTGCTTGCTCAATATACAGATTGAATAACATCGGGGAGAGGCTACAACCCTGTCTCACTCCTTTCCCAACCACCGCTTCCCTTTCATGCCCCTCGACTCTTATAACTGCCATCTGGTTTCTGTACAAATTGTAAATAGCCTTTCGCTCCCTGTATTTTACCCCTGCCACCTTCAGAATTTGAAAGAGAGTATTCCAGTTAACGTTGTCAAAAGCTTTCTCTAAGTATACAAATGCTAGAAACGTAGGTTTGCCTTTTCTTAATCTTTCTTCTAAGATAAGTCGTAAGGTTAGTATTGCCTCACGTGTTCCAACATTTCTACGGAATCCAAACTGATCTTCCCCGAGGTCCGCTTCTACCAGTTTTTCCATTCGTCTGTAAAGAATTCGCGTTAGTATTTTGCAGCTGTGACTTATTAAACTGATAGTTCGGTAATTTTCACATCTGTCTACACCTGCTTTCTTTGGGATTGGAATTATTATATTCTTCTTGAAGTCTGTGGGTATTTCGCCTGTCTCATACATCTTGCTCACCAGATGGTAGAGTTTTGTCATGACTGGCTCTCCCAAGGCCATCAGTAGTTCTAATGGAATGTTGTCTACTCCCGGGGCGTTGTTTCGACTCAGGTCTTTCAGTGCTCTGTCAAACTCTTCACGCAGTCTCTTATCTCCCATTTCATCTTCATCTACCTCCTCTTCTATTTCCTCAAGTACATTGCCCTTGTATAAACCTTCTATATACTCCTTCCACCTTTCTGCCTTCCCTTCTTTGCTTAGAACTGGGTTGCCATCTGAGCTCTTGATATTCATACAAGTGGTTCTGTTCTCTCCAAAGGTCTCTTTAATATTCCTGTAGGCAGTATCTATCTTACCCCTAGTGAGACAAGGTTCTACATCCTTACATTTGTCCTCTAGCCATCCCTGCTTAGCCATTTTGCCCTTCCTGTCGATCTCATTTTTTAGACGTTTGTATTCCTTTTTGTCTGCTTCATTTACTGCATTTTTACATTTTCTCCTTTCATCAGTTAAATTCAATATTTCTTCTGTTACCCAAGGATTTCTATTAGCCCTTGTCTTTTTACCTACTTGATCCTCTGCTTCCTTCACTACTTCATCCCTCAGAGCTACCAATTCTTCTTCTACTGTATTTCTTTCCCCCATTCCTGTCAATTGTTCCCTTATGCTTTCCCTGGAACTCTGTACAACCACTGGTTCTTTCAGTTTATCCAGGTCCCATCTCCTTAAATTCCCACCTTTTTGCAGTTTCTTCAGTTTCAATCTGCAGTTCATAACCAATATATTGTGGTCAGAATCCACATCTCATGTACCCCTGGAAATGTCTTACAATTTAAAACCTGGTTCCTAAATCTCTGTCTTACCATTATGTAATCTATCTGATACCTTTTAGTATCTCCAGGATTCTTCCAGGTATACAACCTTCTATCATGATTCTTGAACCAAGTATTACCTATGATTAAGTTATGCTCTGTGCAAAATTCTACAAGGCGGCTTCCTCTTTCATTTCTTCCCCCCAATCCATATTCACCTACTGTGTTTCCTTCTCTCCCTTTTCCTACTGACGAATTCCAGTCACCCATGACTATTAAATTTTCGTCTCCCTTCATTACCTGAATAATTTCTTTTATCTCGTCATACGTTTCATCAATTTCTTCATCATCTGCAGAGCTAGTTGGCATATAAACTTGTACTACTGTAGTAGGCATGGGCTTTGTGTCTATCTTGGCCACAATAATGCGTTCACTATGCTGTTTGTAGTAGCTAACCCGCACTCCTATTTTTTATTCATTATTAAACCTATTCCTGCATTACCCCTATTTGATTTTGTATTTATAACCCTGTAATCACCTGACCAAAAGTCTCGTTCCTCCTGCCACCGAACTTCACTAATTCCCACTATATCTAACTGTAACCTATCCATTTCCCTTTTTAAATTTTCTAACCTACCTGCCCGATTAAGGGATCTGACATTCCACGCTCCGATCCGTAGAATGCCAGTTTTCTTTCTCCTGATAACGACGCCCTCTTGAGTAGTCCCCGCCCGGAGATCCGAATGGGGGACTATTTTACCTCCGGAATATTTTACCCAAGAGGACGCCATCATCATTTAATCATACAGTAAAGCTGCATGTCCTCGGGAAAAATTACGGCTGTAGTTTCCCCTTGCTTTCAGCCGCTCGCAGTACCAGCACAGCAAGGCCGTTTTGGTTAATGTTACAAGGCCAGATCAGTCAATCATCCAGACTGTTGCCCCTGCAACTACTGAAAAGGCTGCTGCCCCTCCTCAGGAACCACATGTTTGTCTGGCCTCTCAAGAGATACCCCTCCGTTGTGGTTGCACCTACGGTACGGCCATCTGTATCGCTGAGGCACGCAAGCCTCCCCACCAACGGCAAGGTCCATGGTTCATGGGGGGAGGCTTGAAACGGTATACTTTCATAATACGCAAGCTGCAATAATTCTCTAACACCAATATAAACTTTCCCTTCATTTTATTATAAAAAAATCTTACAAATAACGACGAGTTCTCGACAGATCTTCGTTCTGCTGGTGCTTAGGAACGGCAGGCGTAAACACGCGCTTCAACTGAAAGTCAATAAGGCGTCCCGCAACTCTTTACTGAAGAGAGATACCGTCATCCGATGTAGGTGTCGCTATTCCATCTCACTGATCTACGTTCAAACTAGACATTGAGATACACGTTCGGGAAGATTCCCCAACGCGCTTTCGCCATGCTGTGACGTCAGAAACTCGGCACGTCCAACGTTGACGTTCTAACACACGGTCTGTGTGACGACGGTTCAGTGGCCGCAGAAAGACAATGAGTGCTGCCACGCATTGTCAGTTGCTTTCAGAGAACGCACGTCGGTCCTATCTAGCTTCCGAGCGGAACTGGCGAAGCGAACTCCATGAAATTGTCGTTTAGGGACGGTTACCTCACAAAAGACAGTGCATTAAGCTGCATTTCGTCACTGGGACAAACAACAGAAAGTGGCTAGTAGCTGACCGAAGTCCTGTCTGTTTTCATGTGATGCAAGGCATCGAGTGCCGACTCAAGCGTTTAGTCCGCACTGTCTGGAGGCTGTAGTTCTGGATGCGGGTGATTTTGTGATGTTTGTGGTTTTTCATAACATCACTTTCGCCCCACCATTCTCGTTACGGTGTACGTTAAACGAGTTTCTCATTTTAAAATCTTTGTCAACCACCTGTAGCTTCTTCTACATCTTCATGAGGCGTACGTTGCGCGGAGTTCTGTTTTCCAAGATGAGGATAATCGTTTATACAGGATATCAAGTTCACATTTCTCATTTGAAGGATATTCATACGTCTCTACTGGCCCGCTAAATCACTAGATCTCCAGGTGATTGGGAACAGAGCGTTCAGAATAGCAAAAAATAGCATCGAAATTTGGTAGTTCTACTGTATCTGATAATCAATTTATGGGTTCAGCTGAATGTAAAATACCTGAAACTGGGAGGGAGTGATAGGTCTGGTCTGGCGTAATCACAAATTTTTTCTATGGTGCTGCTCGCCGAAATAAATGAATAAATAAATCAAATAATAATTCTGTCATTTTTATATTAAATACTCGTAATAACTTTGATAACTTATATTTTTGTTTTGCAAATCGGCCACGCTAGCACAGGAGTTGTGTTGTTATTGTGTTTGCCAATCTTTTTGATGAAAGCGATCTCTACTTGCGTGGCCTAACATATTATGCACACGAAGGCCCCGCGAGGCACCTGTACACTTCTTCATTTAACTGTTTCTTGAGAAGTTGGGCGTTCAGGTAGCGTTAGGGCTCATCCATTTTCTTACATTCTGTAGCCTATTTGGCATAACATCATATGTGAACGGGTATAAATAATACTTTTTATGCCCCGATTAGACGATAAAGGTCACGCGATAGTAGATCGACCGCCATGTCATTCTCAGTGATTCATCATATGATAAGGTGTGGCGGAATACAGACTCGGCACATCACCGTTGTCGACGTTTCGATGGAATTTTACTGGTGACGAAAGTAAACTATAGTCTACTGGAACCTGATTGCACTCACGCGGGACCTAATACGGGGTGTTCAAAAAGTCTCTCCGCAGTGCCGTATAATTGTTGGCCGCGCGTGCCGTATGCCTCAGTGATTACACCGAAATGAAGCTCAGTGAGATACAAGTTATTAATTTATTGAATATTCATTTTTACTTACAAATTTTCACATTAAATGTTGAAAGTGTCCCCCCTGTTGTTGAATACACAATTTAATTCGTCTAATCATGTTTCCAAACAAAAGCTGTAACATTTCTACTGTAACAGAAGCAGTGAAAGTAGATATTGTAGTTTTCAATTCATCGATGGGTTTTGGACGGTTTTTATAGACAGTTGCTTTCGCTGCACCCAAGAAGAAAAAGTGGTGTGGTGTTAGGTCATGCGATCGTGAAGACCAAAGTCCCTGTGCAATTATGTGATCACCAAAAACATCAGCAAGCAGTGACAGTGAAACGAGAGCTGTACGCGCGGTTGCACCATCTTGTTGAAAAATAACCGTTCAGTATTTCACTTAACACAAGTTCTCTTATGAATGGGTTCAGAATATCACTGCAGTATCGTTGTGCAGGCAATCAATCAATCATACGGCACTGCGGAGAGACTTTTTGAACACCGCGTATAACTTTATTTTCAGAAAGAACCTCAGCACGACATTTATTCATCAAGCAGGTAAGCTGAAAAGCCATTACACGAGAGTAATTGACATTGTAGCAGTTGCCGTAACATTTTTCCTGTATGATTATAACAGCGAGAGAGTGTACCAGCTAGACTGTTTTAATTAGATCTGTTCACTCACTCTTCCGTGGTCACGTAGTAACTCCAGCCTCCCAGAGGATGACATAGGACTTGAAGCGACATTTTGCCAACGAACTGGGAAATATACATTTACCTGCTGTCTATAGATCGTAGCATTTCGCAATAAAACCCACCCGAAATACCACACATCCACTGAAATCCAAGTCTTAACCTTTTCTCGTGTTACATTGTACCAGCAAACCCCCTCCATTTACTTCGGATACAGGACTTGGCTCAGCATCCTGCCGATCAAATTTGCATATGCTGTACTCAAAACACTTCGTTCATCTCAAGGTTAAGCCCCATGTGCGCGGTAATTCGGTGCAACCTAGCAGTGATTACAGGTACTGCACCTGCGAAGATTGTCGAATATGATCAGTCTCGCCGGTCGCTGGGGCCGAGCGGTTCTAGACGCTTCAGTCCGGAACCGCGTTGCTGTTACGGTCGCAGGTTCGAATCCTGCCTCTGGCATGGAAGTATGTGTGATGTCCTTAGGTTAGTTAGGTTTAAGTAGTTCTAAGTCCAGGGGACTGATGACCTCAGATGTTAAGTCCCATAGTGCTTAGAGCCATTTTGATTAATCTCCTGGTACAAGGGGTACCGTGTGCTGAGGGAAAAATGTTGCATGGCTGTACTGACAGTCCAAATATTTGAACACGGGACACTCATCAATCAAAGTTATTTCAACACTGTACTTCTTTCCCAAGTCTGACTTTTCGTGGATGCTTTCGGTTCTGACGAGCTTTACGGATGACAATGCGCCGCCGCTTCGAAGGGCGCAGGTGAAGGAGCTCTTCGAACGAGAGGACATTCGGCGAATGGACCGGCCTACCTTCCCTCCGGCTTAATTCCCGTCGATCACATGTGGGGTGCCGTGGGGAGACGGAGTATTGCAGCGCGTGCATATGCACCAATGTTATTATTATCTTTGAATAAACGCGTCATTTCTATTTGTCTTATTGATCTCCCAAATCTATTCTCTAATTAACTATAGAAGCTTACTGTATGGCCCAAGTCTCATGGAACTAAGCTACGGCGTGTTCAAAAAGTCTCTCCGCAGTGCCGTATGATTGTTAGCCGCGCGTGCCGTATGCCGCAGTGAATATACCGAAACGAAACTCAGTGAAATACAAGATATTGATTTATTGAATATTTATTTTTACTTACAAATTTTCACATTAAATGTTGAAAGTGTCCCCCCTGTTGTTGAATACACAATTTAATTCGTCTAATCATGTTTCCAAACACAAGCTGTAATATTTATTCTGTAACAGAAGCAGTTAAAGTGGATATTGTAGTTTTCAATTCATCGATGGGTTTTGGACGGTTTTTATAGACAGTTACTTTCGCTGCACCCAAGAAGAAAAAGTCAGGTGGTGTCAGGTAAGGCGATCGTGGAGGCCAAAGTCCCTGTGAAATTATGCGATCACCAAAAATATCAGCAACCAGCGACATTGAAACGCGAGCTGTATGCGCGGTTGCACCATCTTGTTGAAAATAACCGTTCAGTATTTCACTTATCACAAGTTTTTCCTATGAATTGGTACAAAATATCACTGCAGTATCGTTGTGTGCTTATTGTTTCGTTGAAAAATATGGGACCCACAATCCGACGTCTAGAAATTGCAATCCAAACTTCTTTTTTTTACAGAATGAAGTGGTTCTTCATAGATGCACAATGGATTTGCAGTACTCCGCATACGAGAATTTTGCGAGTTCATGCACCCGGATAAATAAAACCGCGCCTCATCGGTGAAAAACATTTCATTAAGAATATCCATTCCACTTTGTTGAACGAAATTTTTAACCATTGACAATAATGCAGTCTCTTGCCATGATCAGTATTTTTCAGTTCTTGCGCGACTGTCACTTTGTGTGGGAAAAGTTATAATTTTTTCCTTACAGCTGCATAGGCCGTTCCGACACTAACATCGATTTCCTGGGCGATTTCTTACTTACTTTTTCGGATCATGGACATTTTATCGGAAATATCGATTAATTTATCCTGAGACTAAACGGTAGGACGACCACTTCTCAGTGCATCTGTCACGGAACCCGTGCTTCGAAATTTGTTAATCAAATCTCGCACAGTATTGCGAAGTAGGAGTGTTGTCTCAGAGAAAGCTGAATTAAATGTTTGACGAACTGAACCTGTGTATTTACCGCCAGCTTTGAACACTTGTTCGACGGAAAACACACGTTGTTCAATGATTCGCATTTTAACAGTGACAAAAACGAAAAAATGAACAAAGGAACTAAACTTAAACGTTCACGTCAACACGTAACGACACACACCAACGGTACTACTGACGCTGGCCGAGATAAACGAAACAGTGGAATGTTGGAAGAGTCCACTTGAAGGGAAGTAACCCAGGCGGACTAACAATCATACGGCACGCGCGGCTGACAATCATACGGCACTGCAGAGAGACTTTTTGAACACCCCGTACTTGGCAGGGTGCAACAATTGTGAAAGTTACTTTCTTTCTTGAGTTTTACACAGCAGTATACCTTTCAGAACAATACTGAACACGTATAAGTATTAAATCGCTGATGCACGTTTTTGTACCATAAATTATGAAATTTTCATATCATTTATAGACGTGAGTCACCGCTACGAGTCATTGTACAGTCAGACACACAGACAACACTTTTTGCAACATTATGCTAATGTATTATACAAAACTGAGACGCGTTCTGGCATTGATTTGTGATATCAGAGGCCAGGGAGACAACTATACAGGAACAGTAAGCCACAGCCGCAGTTATTGTGGTGATCAGAGGGCAGTTAACGTGGAAACCTCGCTGGTGTCCAATCCTTTGGTAGGAACTGTTCGTATTTCAGTTCGGCGGAAGTTACGGTTTAGTTTCGTATGATAGCCACCATCTGTTGAACAGTAGCTTCAGTGTGGAACAATACAGAAGTTACAAAACCGTTTAATTTCATTGATATTGAGAGTTACATTGAGGACTTGCAGCTGATTCAACCAGTGACCTTGATCAATGGAACGCAATGGTGATTAACAACGTTTCGTTGAATAAACCGTGTTAGATGAACGTGTGAACTCATACAACATAATGATTCGTGCCTATTTTGCAGTGCGCCTGCTCTGATAATTCGAATTCCTGGTCTCAAAGAAAGGTACAATTTGGTCGAACTTAAATGTGATACAATAGCCATATAATGTAACATATAGTGTAACCATATATTGTAACATAGATGATCCAGTGTGTCACCTAAAACAATTTTTTTTGGACTGTCTCTCATATATTAAAGTTTTGGAGGCTTTCAGCAAAACGCTGCAGGCCTACACCTAAAGGGAACAGGTAATTAAGAAAGTGCGCAAAACTCTTAAGAGCCACAGAATTTAACGTATTAAACTGTATTGCCGAAAGTAATAAGAATCTTAATTTTGCTGCTCGATCTGGTGTGTCAGCTCGTAGTACCTATTCATGTCTTAACAGGAATGAAATAAGCCCGGTCGTGCAACTTTCATATCACCTGCCTGTAGCCAGATATGACGACATTTGCAGTGCACAATCAATACGAAAAATTGCAAGTGCCAATTTTCAGCAACTGCCCATATTGCATTATCAGTCACTGCGAAAGCTTCCCTTTCTATATTTGTCTACTCTTTCTTCTTATTGTTTCTCCTTCTCCTTCTTCTCCTTCTCCTTCTTTTCCTCTATGAGTTCCTGTCCACTTGACACTAAGTAAGTATTAGAAGTTTTACGAAGCGCTGATATCCGGAGTAGAATAGGCTCTATAACTCCAGTATTCATACATCATCTACCTGAAACAGAATCCAATATAGTCCTATGACTCAGTGCTGGTGTTGTGTAATAACAATAACGGTTCTAGGCGCCTCAGTCCGGAACCGCGCAACTGCTACGGTCGCAGGTTCGAATCCTGCCTCGGGGCCGGCCTGTGTGGCCGTGCGGTTCTAGGCGCTTCAGTCTGGAACCGCGTGACCGCTATGGTCGCAGGTTCGAATCCTGCCTCGGGCATGGATGTGCGTGATGTCCTTAGGTTAGTTATGTTTAAGTAGTTCTAAGTTCTATGGGACTGGTGACCACAGATGTTAAGTCCCATAGTGCTCAGAGCCATTTGAACCATTTTTGAACCTGACTCGGGCATGGATGTGTGTGATGTCCTTAAGTTAGTTAGGTTTAAGTAGTTCTAAGTTCTAGGGGACTGATGACCTCAGATGTTGAGACCCATAGTGCTCAGAACCATTTGATTTGAACAATAACGGTAAACAACTACCGAAGTGGATTTCCCACATCACCTCTCATTAAACTTAAATTAAATTTCGTATCAGTGATACGTGTATCTGAGAGAGAGAGAGAGAGAGAGAGAGAGAGAGGGGCGGGGTGCAGGGCGAGGGAGACAGAGATCGTTAACAGTTTGCTTACTGTAAAGGTGTTATAAGTAACAGTACCTTAATTACCTGTTTATATCAGCAAGGAGGGACATAAATTGTAACGCTAATGACAATCCACAAATAAATGTTGCCTCCATAGGTTGAAACGTAAAATAATTTTCGCAGAGCTATTTTTAATACATAACCTAAATAGCCGTCAATATTTAATTCGAAGTTACAACAGTTTCATACTTCCAATATTTGAAAGGGAACATATATTGATTGGTACAAAAAGAAGGGGCTCTCGTGAAGGACGGTAACGTCGGCCTTGCAAACAAACTTGATTTACAACACTTATAACTGGCGGTTCGCCCTTTCTTTTTGTACACTGTAGGTATTGTTTCCGACCGGTGGTACGGTAACACGTCGGCCACGTATCGATATTTCGTTTCGTTTACCACGCCTCATCCTCCCCTCTCCACAGTTCACAACAAAACGTAATCACACCAAGTAAAAACAATGGACGGCAGGCGGGTCTGCTGGCGCCCAGCACGGATATATTTACGGTGCACGAGAGTTCGGTTACGCTGTAGTGGCCATGGACGAGTCGGAGCTGTCGCTACCTACGACTGACGACGTCACACTTCTGCGTCACACCTCACTAATCATCTCGTTCTCCTCCATCCGAAGCTGTGTACATTTTATCTGACTGCTGGTTGCTTAGAACCGATGTAAACTGGGCACACGTGCAAATTAACGATAAAACAGTAATTATTGTAGCTGCTGTTACATCTTGTTGAAGTTGTAATGCACAAATATGTAATGAGTTGATCAACGTTTCGTATTCTCTATCTGATCACTTTCACATTTAAAGTGGTCAGTCTGAAAACGAGGCACTCTTCGTATAAGTACACACAAAAGATGATCTGGTTTTGCTCTGTCGGCAGTATGTATCACATTGTAGAAGAATATTCAACTTCTGTCGCCCTTAGAAGATTACTGGGTGACTTTTAGAACAAGGTACCGCTGTCCCGACGCCAAAGCGTCAACTACCACAAAACACTCGACTACAGATGCACATTACTGTTATTATTATTACTATTATTATTATTAATGATGTAGTAACTGTACATCACTTTAGGAATACACTATAAATGTTAACATTATTTATAAATTTATACTCATATTATTTATATAATTGATCACATCTGATGTGATATCCTAGGAGTCAGAAGTTCTTTCCATGGTACGGTGCGTTTCGTCCTGGCGGAGGTTCGAGTCCTCCCTCGGGCGTGGGTGTGTTTTTATCCTTAGGATAATTTAAATTAAGTAGTGTGTAAGCTTAGGGACTGATGACTTTAGCAGTTAAGTCCCATAAGATTTCACACATATTTTTTTCTTTCCATGGTATGCAGAAATAGATTGGCACTGAACACTATGGGACTTAACATCTGAGGTCATCAGTCCCCTAGACTTAGAACTACTTAAACCTAACTAACTTAAGGACATCACGCACATCCATGCCCGAGGCAGGATTCGAACCTGCGACCGTAGCAGCAGCGCGTTTCCGGACTGGAGCGCCTGCAACCGCTCGGTCACAGCGGCCGGCGCAGAATTAGATTCATGGACATTTTATGCTTATCTGGGTCCTAAAACAAAGAAGGACAGAATGTATTGGTGCGCTAAACAATGGCGGACGTTATTAGTTTCTTCAGTTTTGGATTACAGGAAATTTTCAGGAACGAACAATAGGTTGTGAAACAAAGTAAAGCTGCATTACCTAATAGAATGTAACATACATTTTTACAAGCAACTCTTAGCTGAAAGAATTGTACAACTTCAATAGATGAAAAAAAACCTTTTGATTTGATGAAATAAGTCTATGCTAATTACATACTAAATCGTAAAATAAAACATCAATTGAAACAATATTTCGTGCAAAGAAATGAGTTAGTATTCTTGTGCGCAATTCGTTGTACAGGAATCTGATAGCGAAGGTCGGCGGAATGGAAACGATGCAGCAAATGCTTCCTAAATCCCGTACTAGCCCCCAATTGCGAAAGTCGGCGGAATGGGAATGGGGCTGCAAATGCTTCTACTCGCTGATTCTCGTCGTCTAACTCAGGGATGATATCCTACCCTTTCCACCGCCAGACACGTGCGCTTAACACCTATTGAAGTGCTTAAGTAAAATACTTTAGATGCTGGTGACCGACAAGTGTAAATGTCAACCAGGGTACAGTATAGGAGGCCGAAGTTAAGTGAGTAATCGAATGCGAGTGTTAAGTTCGTTAAAATTCACAAGTTCCTATTCATAACGAAATATAGGTAACTGGTGTTATTTTCCAAACAGTTATGTGTCGTTTTAATTACTGCTCGAGTCCCCAATAGCGATACTGACCACGCTATAAAGTTCGCTAAAACAGGCTTATTCCCGACGATCTGAAGTTCACTCGACAGTAGCGCAAATTACTAAGTGTCAGATGCCACAAAATATTGAAAGTGCCGACTGTTTTAAATAAAGCTAAAGTCCAGTGGCATTGCTCCAGAATTAGTCACCTAAACGTGGTGAAAGTAATTAGAGTCCAACCTGATCGTATCAAAAACTGGGTCTCGTTGGCATCCCAAAACACAGTTCGGAATGCTCAAAAATAAACAGAGTCCCATACTAGTGCTGTAGCGGCTGAGTGTGGTGACACTCGAATTTTGCAGCAAAGTTCATTTTACTTGCAGAATTAATAGAAAGAACAATGCGTGAAAAACACTGAAAATGTTCTTCGCAGATTCTTCGCGAAAAATTCTCTCTTCCGTTTGCGCACACACGCGAAATTCGGATAGTGTAACAGTTCTGGAACCGCAAAACTATCACCAAAGTGTAGCATCGAGCAACACAGATCCGGCGTCGGCAAAGCTAGCAGAACTCTATCCTGCAGCTCTTTGTCAACTCAACTTAAATACCCTCAATCCGATGTTCGCTAAGGTACGCTGAAAAGTAACCCTAATGGGGACTGGCATGATTTTAGTGTTCTAGCAACATTTATTTTTTTCTAAAAAGACATAAATTATGCTAAACAAGTTACTGATTGAATATTGTAAACTACTAACAGGTGATTCAAGACTACACTGGACATGGATCCTGGGTGGCAGATGCAGTATAACTAGTGAAGTGAGTAAAGTACTCTGGCGCTAAAAATGCGGATAACGCAGTCTGAATTGATCTGACGCTGAGTATGATTGATGAAATCTACTGAAATTGCTCTATAATGGTATCGCTGAGAGCAAGTGGCGATTGAGATCTGCCCGCGCCCTGACAATGCCTGAGCGGCAGTATGTTACCCTGTTTGCTTTGTGTGTCGATGTAAATTGCATTTGGCGAGAAGTGTGCGGCGGAGGTGAGACGTGAAGGCGGCACCTGTGAACCGACCGCGGCCACGAAAGAAATGCAAAAATCTCACAGTCTAGTGATCAGGCAGACGGATCGCAATTTACTCTCTACCAGAACCCAGAAATCACGGTAGATTTCAGTCTATGGCACCCGTCCGCTGGTTGTACCGAGGACCAATTTGGCTTAGTTATTCGAAAGAGCAAACAAGGATACCAAACGTCAAGACTGTACCAGAAACGAATAAGTGTGCCCTCACCAAACGATTAGTCCGAGACGTTTGAAGTCACACTGTCGGTACAGTAAGAACTTCACCACAGGCTCCCCAGTCTAAACTACTCGCAAGTGGAGTCAGTCTCAGGTCAGGATTTGAGGTGCCGGGGTGTAGAAGAGTTTGTACTCCCAACCACAAACGCAGTGTGCTGTGTCCTCCAGTGTTCGCATAGCACAGGCCACCCAGGGAAGTAACCAAACATGTAAAGGAAGCAAGTGAAAAGTATATTGAGCTCTCAGTACAAATACTCTCATTAAATTAGCCTTATTCGGCCTATTACCACCGTAAAATGACATAAAACATTAATAAAATTGGGACTATGCTGGGGAATGTAAAAGATTACCTGGGGCTACGCATGCCAGGTGTTTACAACATACTATGCCAGTGTGGGATGTCATACATTGGCCAGACCACTACAACTGTGGACATCAGGTGTAAAGAACACCTATGACATACCAGACTCAGACAGGCAACTAAATCAGCCATAGCGAGCATTGTCTGGAACTTGGTCATGCAAAGGATTACAATAACACCAAGACTGTGACACAGACCTCAAGATTCTGGGACAGTGTCGTTAAAGAATCCATTGAGATTAAGGTCATAGGCAATCTAATCAACTGTGACTCGTGATACCTACTCAGCACTGCCTGGAATCCAGCGCTTGAGCTTGTGAAAACTCAACACGGGACACTCCGGGATTCTACAAGAAATAGAAGTGGAGACCGAGAGAACAGCCGTGAGACTAGGTATTAGAGATCAGAATTGACACACTCAGATCAAGAACTCGACTTCAGAAGACGGCCAGGCCGGGTGCGGACCGCGATCGGAACACCGGCGACCAAAGAGGGCCAAAGTAGCCTCAGACGGAACACACGACGCGGCGCGGACCGATTATGGAGCGCCCAGCACGAAACAGAAGTGGAAATCACAGTAACCGTCAAGAGGCAGAGTACCCAACATCTCAGATGGGATCTGACACACCTCAGATGACGACCACAACCGTTAAGGATGGTCAAAACGGACGTGGACGGCAGTCGGAACATCACCGACTGGAGGGGTCCATTGAAGCCGAGTCTGGCGGGCGCGGACCACAGACGAAACACTCGACTCGGCGCGGACCGATTAGGGAACGCCAGCTCCTTCCAGGCATAAATACTGGACTAGGTCGACACAAGGACCAGTCTCAGGTAGCACCTGAAGAAGACAGCGAGGCACACTGTTGAAATATCGTGCGAGAACTACGCGAACATCCGGCTGGATTCCAGAATATCCAAGATGTCATTAATAAAATTGATGAAAATGAGAGGCAACATGCAAAAGATGGCATGGAACCTGTCAAGGTCCCAAGTACTAACCACACATGCCAGAGCCTCGACTAGAAGTGCTTACGAGACCAGGGTCCCACACCCGAGTGCCTCGCACCATTCCAGAAAAAAAGAAACCCGGTTTCCCGTAAAGTGCACGAATGACACCACCTTCACCCCATCTACAGCTCTCACAGGGCCCTAGAGGCACTAAATCTCCCCTCCCAGATGACGGCATAAAGTCATGTCGGACCATGGCAAGAGTTAAGAATCCTTTGTCTCTGAAAAAAAAAAAAGGAAACCGCCTACTTCTAGCTTTTTTAAATTTTCGCAGGGGGAAAGAGGATTTTTTCCAAAGTCATGCCGCTTCACATGGCAACAAGTGAATAGATACAACCTTAAAGATCTTTATCTAAATCGCCTGTGTCTTGGAGCTCGTTAGTCCTAGCTATGAGGTGTAATAAAGATTCTCCAAACATTTCTCAGACGCCGGATTTTTCTTTTACAACCGAGGCAGGCGATGGAAGTGGTTCACAAACCTTTTTGCGGTATCAGCGAACACGACAACAGGTGAAATTTTATTACGTGTGGCTGCACACAACGCTCGGTTTACGACACCATTGTGCAGACGCATTCCTTTAGACCACCGCCCCAGCCCAGGCTCCTGCTGGCGCCGCGGCGGGTAGCTCGGCATTGTTCTGCTGGAGACCTGTCTCAACGAGCGGCTGTCCTCTCTGACCTGTATGTCTGTGGGACTGTCCAGCAAGTTTTAGTAAGGGATGGGCTTTCAACTCCCAACCTGCCGTTTTTATGAGCTAAGAACCACATAAATACCTCATGCTTCTAGCGCCCTACCAGGCTCCATCAGCGTCTGCTCAGGCCATCAACTTTCTAGAGCCTCGCTCAAGGTGCATCAGGTTGTAAAATTTCTTTAATAATATTTCGTATTCGGAAAACAGGTGAGAGAGTAACTTGCCCTCTCCCAAGGCCACATAACAGCTTTCCATTGATCACCACTTCTTTGCACAGCTTTTTACACAGAAGAGCAATCTTTATTCTGTCATCCGCTCAAATTCTCATCGAAAAACGTGCATCACAAAAATTTGTAGCTGCAATAGTTTGCCCACAATTTATGTTTCAATGTTTTGCAATGATCTCTGCAGTGTGCGAAAATAATCTTTGTCCATTTGTGCCACTAAATAACATTATAAGGATTTGAAGCATGCTTTCTGATGCGCTGATCAGAATTTATTTATGTAAGAAAACATTAAGGAAATATTAGCATAACTATGCAAAAATCATGCTTGCTCCTGGAAAATAATTGCAGTTTAAAATCTGATTTCCATCATACCATAATAACTACAAATATCAAAAACTAATAATTTTTAAATGTGTGCAATGACACCCAGTATCAAACACTGGCTTGCTGCTCGTTTATCTGTTTTATATTATTAGTTTTAATTAATTATTAGCAACAAATTAACAAAATTGGTGTTTTACCATGGAAATATTAATGCTGCAGTTTATACAAATATGTCAAGCGGCGCGTTTCGACGAGATTTTGCACCTGCACTTGTTCAAAAGTTCTAAATTATTCAGTAAGTTGCACATGTAGCAGCTTTCTTTATTTTCTTATAAATCGTATCAGTGTCTCGGTTGATTCGTCTCAACACCTCTTTTATTTGCCGTGTTGTGCATTGTCGTACCAATATGCGTTTGCGTCTAATCAACGCAAATGTGGATAAAGCATTGTCTTAAAGCCGTGTCCTGGACGGAGTAAACCCTCGTGACGTAACGCAACCGCCAGCTGCTGGAACTCCAGGTGGAGCGTTCTGCCGCTGACCACTTTCTCGCCGTCGTCTTTCCCCGCTGGCCTTACCATATGCCGTGCGCGCCCTTTAAGCACGACCTACGATCAAACGTCTCTCTCCAAATGACATCAAATGACTGTCTCGTGTCACATAGTATAAATGTAAAAATCGTATCCAAACAGTTTTTGGAAATAGATCTGAAATGCTGTAGTACGTTAATGATATGAGGGTAATCCCAAACGTAAGGCCTCCTATTTTTTATTAGTACATAGACCTGTTTATTTGTACAATGGTTCACATCAGTTTACAGCTTGAACATTTAGCTATTTTTCGATATAATCACCATTTCTGTCGATGCATTTTTGTAGACGCTGTATCAGTTTTTGTATGTCCATGTCATACCAGCTCGCCACCGTGCTGTTCAGAAAGTTATGAACTGGCGTGATTGTCGCTTGGTCTCAGGTGTAAAGTGATATGCCCAGGTTTCGTCACCCGTGACAATTGAGTCCAGAAAGTTGGCCTGTTCGGCTGCAAGGCGGTGAAGAAATGCGCGGGAAGCATCAACTCGTTGCCGCATGTGGCCCTCAGTCACCATGTGTGGCATCCATCTGGCGCACACCTTCCGGTAGTTCAATGTTTCCGTCAACATTCTGCGAGCGGTGCGTCGGGAAACCTCAGGGACCAACCTGCAGAGATAGTCCAGGGTGATCCGCCGATCTTCACGCATGCCTTGCACAACCTTCAACACTGTCTCCTCAGAAACTGACCGTCTCCCGCTCCTTTATTCGTCATGAATTTTGGTCCGACCAGCTGCAAACTCTCTACACCACTTACGAACATTTTTGACATCCATGCACGGCTCACCATACACTTCCGTCAATTGGCGATGGATTTCAATCGGCGCAGTGCCCTTTGCGTTCAAAAACCGAATAACAGCACAATTCGCAGTTGGCGGGACCTCCATTTTCAACAGCTGCCAAGCCAAGACTGAGCGCCTCAGCGCGGTGTGCGCATGTTTACACACAGCGCTTGAAGCACTCTTCATAACAGTGTGACCAATTGCCACACAAACAGAGTCTGTACTTATAAAAAAATAGGAGACCTTACTTTTGGGGTTAGCCTCGTAGCTGGATCACACAAAATTCTATCCAGTATGAGAAATACTTGACCCATCACAAACGTATTTACACCTACTAGCTCTTCAGAGGTGTAAGAGCTCAAAGAAACGTTCGATGAGATAAAACAAATAATTCAGTATGTTAAGGGAAACGAAAATTTAATTCCGATAGTCCACTGAAATTCGATAGTAGAAAAAACAAAACAAAAAGCCTTACGAGCATAAGTGGAACGATTGAAAGGTGAAGGCACATGGTAGTGTTTCCACACAGTACAATTTCATCAACGCTAACACCTGGTTTAAGTATCAAGGAATAACACTGTATACGTGCAGGAGATCGGTAGACAGCGGAAGACTTCAGAAAGTGGAAATCAGATTTTAAACTGCAATTATTTTCCAGGAGCAGATGTGGATTTTGACCACAATTTACTGGTTATGAAAAGCAGACTAGAATAAATGGCAGTAGGGTAAAAACTAAGGAGGCGCTACGTGGCTAAGTGAAACGAGACAGTTGCGGTGAAACTCTCAAGGCGGAGAGTATGCGCATACGCAGTCGTTCGGTCCCCGGGTTTAAAAGGACGGAGCAAGTAGTGGAGTGTTAGTCACCTCGGCTCACTCTGAAGATGGCTTGACGGTATTCAGCCGAGATATTAGAAGAAGAAGCTGAATTTATGCTGCTTACAGGATGGTTAAAGAAACTTATGGAGAACAGAAGAGCAATTGTGATCTGAGAAGGCAATGCACTACTAAACAAAGATTGGTTTATTATCGAATGATCAGCTTAACAAGCCACAATTGCAGGAAACCGACGGTAATTATTTACAGAATAACGTGAAGAGCTGATAGAAGTCGACCTTGAGGAAGCTCAGGCTACGTCCTGCAGTTCGTCTGGCATGTTTACAGCGACATGACCGGGTTATGTTGGCAGCCTACCAGTAGGAGAGAACCGACGCCTGTTTCACTGCAGACTCTCGGCTTCCCTTAGAAGGTAGGGCAAAGAGAGACAAACGTCTTTATACGGGGTGTTACAAAAAGGTACTGACAAACTTTCAGGAAACATTCCTCACCCACAAAGAAAGAAAGTATGTTATGTGGACATGTGTCCGGAAACGCTTACTTTCCATGTTAGAGCTCATTTTATTACTTCTCTTCAAATCACATTAATCATGGATTGGAAACACACAGCAACAGAACGTACCAGCATGACTTCAAACACTTTGTTACAGGAAATGTTCAAAATGTCCTCCGTTAGCGAGGATACATGCATTCACCCTCCGTCGCATGGAATCCCTGATGCGCTGATGCAGACCTGGAGAATGGCGTATTGTATCACAGCCGTCCACAATACGAGCACGAAGAGTCTCTACATTTGGTACCGGGGTTGCGTAGACAAGAGATTTCAAACGCCCCCATAAATGAAAGTCAAGAGGGTTGAGGTCAAGAGAGCGTGGAGGCCATGGAATTGGTCCGCCTCTGCCAATCCATAGGTCACCGAATCTGTTGTTGAGAAGCGTACGATCACTTCGACTGAAATGTGCAGGAGCTCCATCGTGCATGAACCACATGTTGTGTCGTACTTGTAAAGGCACATGTTCTAGCAGCACAGGTAGAGTATCCCGTATGAAATCATGATAAAGTGCTCCCTTGAGCCTAGGTGGAAGAATATGAGGCCCAATCAAGACATTACCAACAATGCCTGCCCAAACGTTCACAGAAAATCTGTGTTGATGACATGATTGCACAATTGCGTGCGGATTCTCGTTAGCCCACACATGTTGATTATGAAAATTTACAATTTGATCACGTTGGAATAAAGCCTCATACGTAAAGAGAACATTTGCACTGAAATGAGGATTGACACATTTTTGGATGAACCATTCGCAGAAGTGTACCCGTGGAGGCCAATCAGCTGCTGATGTGCCTGAACACGCTGTACATGTACGGAAACAACTGATTCTCGCGTAGCACTCTCCATACAGTGACGTGGTCAACGTTACCTTTTACAGTAGCAACTTCTCTGACGCTGACATAAGGGTTTTCGTCAACTGCACGAAGAATTGCCTCGTCCATTGCAGGTGTCCTCGTCGTTCTAGGTCCTCCCCAGTCGCAAGTCATAGGCTGGAATGTTCCGTGCTCCGTAAGACGCCGATCAATTGCTTCGAACGTCTTCCTGTCGGGACACCTTCGTTCTGGAAATCTGTCTCGATACAAACGTACCGCGCCACGGCTATTGCCCTGTGCTAATCCATACATCAAATGGGCATCTGCCAACTCCGCATTTGTAAACATTGCACTGACTGCAAAACTACGTTCGTGATGAACACTAACCTGTTGATGCTACGTACTGATGTGCTTAATGCTAGTACTGTAGAGCAATGAGTCGCATGTCAACACAAGCATCGAAGTCAACCTTACCTTCCTTCAATTGGGCCGACTGGCGGTGAATCGAGGAAGTACAGTACATACTGACGAAACTAAAATGAGCTCTAACATGGAAATTAAGCGTTTCCGGACACATGTCCACATAACATGTTTTCTTTATTTGTGTGTGAGGAATGTCTCCTGAAAGTTTGGCCTTACCATTTTGTAACACCCTGTATAAGATGTAGCTTTAGAGAAAGGTAAAATATACTCTCTGAAACTGTGAAGTAATCAGAAATTCGGAGAGCGAAATGTTATTTGCGGCTTGCACAAATCCAGACCGCAGTAATTGAGAAGGGAGTTAGACATCGTTGTTACACAGCCCTCATGTTACTCTGTGCATTGAGGAAGCAGTACAGATAATTACGGAGAAATCTGGAAATGTAGTTAAAGTTCACGGAGATAAATTAAAGAAAAGCCGATGCTTGCTGATAACACTGTAATGCTATTAGAGATGGCAAAAGACTTGGAAGGTAAATTAAGTGGAATGGAAGGTATCTCGAAAATAAGTTATACGATGAACACAATTAGAAGTAATAGAGGTGGATCTGGGATATTCGAATTAGGTGATTATGAGGAAAGGAGATGAGGAAATGGGAAGCTGAAGAGAGTAGAAGACCAGTGAATAACTGACGAAGACAGAAGTAAAGAGACCATAAAATATGGAGTGGTAGTAGCACGAAAATATTTAGTGTAAAAGAGAAATATTTTGTTTAAATGTTAGCATCACTTTCCTAGAAGTATTTTCCGCAGTATGTCCTTATGTGGAAGAAAGCTTGAACACTAAACGGTACGGGCAACAAGAGAAAAGAATCTTACGCAATTTGTAACTACAGAAGAATGCTGAAGATTAGATGAATAGCTTGAATAAGTAAGGAAGAGCTACTGTGGTGGGCAGAAAAGAAACTCATAACTTGACAAAAAGAAGGGATGGTTTGTTAGGACACATTATGGGACATTAACGCACAGTCATTCTGATAAAGGATGGAAGTTTTGGGTGTGAAAATTGTAGAGAGAGACCAAGACAGACTACAGTAAACATGTCCATGTGGAAACTGTTTGCAGCTGTTATACCGGGATGAAGAGAGTTTCACAGGATACGCATTTCGTGCCCTAAACAGCCAGTTGTAGTTCTACACGTCTTCGGAATGGTTGAAGGAGTATTCATCTCAGTTTCATAACCAAATCCCAATATGCTCGCAAATTAGGCCAGCAATGTGGCAGTAAGGGTCGTCTCAACTGTATACGCAAACCAGGTAGCCGGCTAGGTCACCATTGTGAGAAATCAGCAAGTTTCAGCAAGTTTGGTTAACTATGGGTTCTTCGGTTAATGGTTTAGCATCCTGAACAGTACAATAGAAAAGTATTATCCCTACAGCCAACGAAGGAAACCTTCTTCAACACTGTTGCACACTGGTTAACAAGGCCCTATGGCAGCAGCCACTCTGCCTGGCAATGGATAAACGTCTGTCCTGTACAGTAATTCTAAATGTAAGAAGCGACAGCACTCCATTGCCTCCTCCTATTCCCTTCCTCTAGGCCACATCAGCCCGGCCTACTGGTAACAAACAGCGTGTGCAGTCCGCGACTGATTTTCCTGCAGTTTCGTTTACAAATGAGATTACAGCGTTTTGCAAATTATGTGACTGAATTCTGTGAATAATAGTATTCACAAATTTTATGTTATGACTGCATAAATATCATAACCAAGGAACGAATTATAATTAACTATATACTGTAAAAGAAAAGTCCTGTGGCTGTATCAAGAATATTGTTCAGGAGTCTCTTACGGATAACTAGGTTTTTCCAAATAATAATTAGTTCCCGGTTATTGGAAGATGCGGCATATACAGTAATAATGCAAGTGAGCGTTACATGACAATGTAAAAGTGTTAAACGAGCGTCTCCCATATTTAAGGTCATGGGTTGAGGGCACATAACTTCATACATGGTAAATCAGTAATCAATGATGTAGCGCAGCCTCTTTTCTAAAATTTTATTGTACGTGAACTATAAACGTTATTCGCAATCATTCAGAAATGAGAGAAAAATTGTAAGGAAAATTGTCAACAAGAGGGCGTGTGGAAAAAAATTTCAGCAGACGTTTATTGAATTATTAACAGAAAATATATGTATCTCAGTAACACGTACAGTTATTTGTGTGATTGACATTCCCAGAGCAGCTGATATATTGTTCCAGTTTATCATCTACAGAATGTTAGAAAATTCTCGTAACAAACTTCCAGGACTTGTGGAGTGGAGTGAGTAGAAAATATTTTGAATAGGAATCCATTTCCGGAAACGCACTGTCTCTTTTCCACGACGGTTCCACTTCCACTTGAGGAAATGAATTAGGCGTGACGCATCACAATTATTATGTAACAATTCGAAATGAAAGGTAAGGAAATATCCATTTATCACTTAACCGCAATTTGTTTGTATTAACACTTAAACGTTACGTGTTTACACTACGCCAAACAAAAAAGAAAACAAGAAAAGAAAGCGTGCTGGTAATTAGAGGCGGAGTGGTTGCTTGGATCAGTGTGTGGTCTCATATTAGTGTCGTTCCTGTTGACTCTATCGTTAGGTGGGACTGTAGTAGGCATGGCCTTCGCATCAGCAGGAAAGGGAAGGGAAAACTATCTGGGCTAATAGCAAATAACTTAAGGGGGACAGTATCACTTGTGGTAAAGTGCAAGTGGTTACAAGTGATAGAACAGCAGACTTCTTAGACTAGGAAGTGAAGAAACAAAAGATGTTCAGATACAGGTTGAAAATGATGCTCACATTCATAGAAGAAGCTGCCAGAAAAAAACTTTAATTTACACAATCCATGCAAACAGCACCTAAGTGAAACTGGAGATGTTCAGAGACTGACAGAAAAAATACGTTCAGCCAGTTGTAATTCAGCCAGTGAACAAAATTAATTATCCTTATTGCTTTAGAATGTCTGAAGACTGAAGGATAAGCTTAATGAGTTACTAACCTGTGATGAAGAATTAGAGCTGGCCTAACTAATTGATATAATCTGCCTGTCTGAACATCATGTGACTCCTGGTATAGATATGTTAAATGTTACAAGATTTAAGGTAGCCTCTTACTCGTACTTCTGTAGAGAAAATATGGAGTAAGGAGGAGTTGCCATATTTGTCAGAAACTGTTTTAATTTCAAGAATACTGAATTGATCAGTTTTGCTCAGAGCATAACCTAGAAGTCTGTGCAATAGAAGTAGTATTTCATAACAAGACCTTTATAATAATAAGAATATACAGAGCACTTTGAGGAAACTTTAACCTCTTACTAAAAAATCTGGAAGCTCTGTTGCCCCATCTTACAGTAAAAAAGAAGGAAATATTGGTTGCTGGTGATTTTAATGTAAATATTGATACTGCAGCACACAGACACGAAAATGAAAATGAGAGGTGATAAATAAGTAGGTGAATACGTTATGTTCTTAGTGGAGTTAAACAAAATCAAAGGGGAAGCGAAGGTGCGGCATTATGCCTGAGTAAGAAATAGGAAAAAGATGTCAAAAGTTTGCACGTATATAAGCGAAAAAATACTCATAGTTAGACTGAAACTGAAAAGAGGCAACGCCACTATCATAAGCGTATATGCACCAGAAAAATTAAAAAAGGATGGGTCTAGAATCTTCTGTGAACAGCTGCAGAAGACTCTAGATAAGTGCAGCGCTACTGATCAAATTATTATGTTGAGTTATTTCATTGTCAGAATAAGAAATATCATAGTAACAAATATTACAGGACCTTTTTGAGGAAACAGAAAAATTATTAGAGATTTTGCCACTTGCAGTAATCAAAAAATTACAAAACCACTTTTTAAGAAAAAACATGTACATAAGTATACTTCAGCAAGAAATATTAGATCGGTAACTGACTACATTTCAGTAAGCTAGTGGTTCAAATAACAGATACAAGAGTTTATGAAGGATAAGATATAGACTCACATTATTTCCTACTAATCTCTAGAATAGATCCTTCTGCAAAATTAAAGAATATGGCAAAAAAATTAAGAAACCAACAACGTCAAACGATTTATAAAGTATACTTGCAGGAAGAGGAGAGCATGAAGCATCTTTACCAAAACAGATTGAATGAGGAGCTACTTAACTTCCAAACTAAAGACAACATAGAAGAAGAATGGCAAAATCTAAAGAATGAGATATATACAGTCGCAGGAGAAGCTCTTAGTAAAATGAAAATAAAGGAAAAGAAAGGGCCTAAAAATTTAGATTGAGCATCTAAGAAAAGCTGTTAAAGAAAAACAGGATGCATATGTAAAAACATAAGCAACCTCATAGGTGCAATCTTATATGGAGACAAGAAATATTAATAAGTGTGTAGTAACAAAGTCATGCCAAGATCATAGGGATGGATTTTTTTTAATTTCCAGAATGGCCCATAACTTTTTAAAAACTTTAAAACAACAGAGAAAGACATAACACAAATAAACAATACTGAAGAAGAACTGTGGGTAGATCATTACCAAGAATTATGATATGATGATACAGCAAATAAACCAAAACTGAAACAATAGATAAAAAGGGATTAAATGAAATACACCACAATGAAATAAAATCAGATCTAACATCTATCAAGAAGAAAAAAGTGACAGGAAGAGATGGTATTAATGTTGCATTGTTAATATAGTGAGAAATGGTGGTTCATCTATGACAGTTATATCTGTTAAACGAATATTGTAAGAGCAAAAGTATTCCCAGAGACTGGAGTACTGCTATAGTGATAACAGTTTTTAAAAAGGAGACAAAAGCGTATGCAATAACTACAGAGGAATAAGTTTACTAGACCCAGCATACACGATGAATGCTAATATTTTAAAGAGGAGACTTAAAAGCATAACAGAAGCAGTACTGCAAGAAAAACAGATGGGTCTTAGGAAAGGACGATCTATGATAGATTCAGTTGATATTTTACAACAGATTATACAAGAGCGTGGAGAATATAATAAAGAAACATACACTGCCTTCATAGATTAAGAAAAAGTTTTTGATAATATCCATAGAAAGGAAACGGACGATAGTGATGAAATGCATGTATCCAAAACATCTAATAAATGCTATAAAAGGTATATATTAGAACATGACTGTCACTCTAGATCTCAACGAAAATATATCTAATGAGATACCAAGTAACAAGGGAGTACGACAAGGCTGTTATATCTCCCCAACTTCGTTTAACATTTACATACATGATACAATGCACATGTGGAAAACAGAATTTCAAAAAGGTATATACCTAGATAAGATGACTCTTTTAAATAACTTACTATATGCTGACGATACAGTAATATTAGCAGGTAAAGAAGAGTGATCCTAGCAGATAAACAAATTTACTTAATTAAATAAGTGCGGAATTTGAGGTGGAGATATCAACTGAAAAACTAAGACAATGGCATTGATGGTGAAAGAACGCATTTTGAACCAAAACAGTGGTAGATCAAAGGATTTTAGAGCAAGTGAACCACTTCAGTTACCTAGGATGGGGAGTGACATATGGCTACATCTAAGATGTAGAAATAAAGCTTAGTAAATTTAACCTGGTGTGTGGAACAATTGACAGAAACTTTAAAAACAAAACTAAGAATGATACTCAAATTCTACAAAACTGTTGCAGTCCCCAGACTGCTTTGTGGAAGCGAGACCTGCATGGTTATAAAAGAGCAGAACATGCACTTTCGTTTGTAAAATTTCATCACCCAGCTTTCGAACCAAACACAGGGAAAACCAATTTTCTGCCGCACAGTCTCACAATCTGTCGAAAATTCTACTTTACTTTAGAGTCATAAATATGCTTGGAAAACGTCAAAGTAAATTTTTTCATACTGCATTGATCTGCTTGGGGGGAATGATAAAGAGTTCTGAACTTCACGTACCATAAACATAAAAAATTACTAATATCCACTTGCCGTGTGGTGTCCATGTAAGCAGGACTCTCGCTATACGAACGGTATTAACATGGTTGGTTACGTAAGCTTCCATAGAAATGACATCGACAGCAATAATTTGAATATGGTTGTAATAGATTTGATAACACTTCTGTTACTGATAGCGTTAGTTACGTGTGAAAGTGATGTGATGATGATTCCAGCCCCTAGCACGGGAGCGCCATCTTCAGAAGCGGCAAGAAATGCTGATTGTCAGACTGCCACTCACTCCGCGAAGAGAAACTTCAAACAAATGAGGTAGTTAGGCCGGAGAGGGAAGAGAGGAAAAAAGATTCAACCCTCTGTCATACCAAAAAGCCATTACCTTAACAAATGGTGCTCTCAGCTCTGGAGTGTTCTCTAAAAGAGAAGAGCCCTCATAAAATTACGGAAACTTTTGTTACGGCTACAAAGTCTTCCATCGCAGCATCTGATTAGTGAGTACAGAGTTGGGATGAAGATTGCGTGCTAGATGGTATATCCCACATTCTTCAGTCTGCGGTACTCGAATTGTCTGAGTAAAGAAAATAGACTCGGGAAGCCGCGATGAAATATATATATACGTGAAGGAAGTTTGCCGGCTTGTGTGCATATAATCGCGTCTGTCTGCGGTGGTGCACTCGACGTTGCCCCACCCATTGCTGCTGCCTCCCTCGCGGGGAAACAAAATTCCTTTTAATTTTGCTCGGAAAATTCTCATTAATTTCGTACAGTTGGCCGTAGAAGCGCGCCGCAGGCGCACCATCGCGGTCGGAACGGGCCAAGAAATTGCCTTCGGCCGAACTCGGCCGCCCTCCTGTTTTTAATAAAACTGGAGCCGCCGCCCGCTACGAGAGGAAGGCCCTACTGGAGTGTGAGTCAACCCTGGAGAACCAGCGCCGGAGCAAGTAGTGGCGCTGCGTCGCTGCTCATCTGGCGTTTCCGATGTGTGACTACAGTGAAGGTACTACTGTAATTGGGTCAGTGATTCGTTCTTCAACTTTCATCATTATCGGAAATGCCCAAAATTTCACCTATAATGCGATGAAACTAGGCTGGGCCGAAAAGGGGTCCTTACGGTCTCGCAAATTCCATTTAGTATGCGACTTCAGCAGGTTAGTAATACAATATATGTCAAGAGTGTCCACCCATAAAAGTTTTAAAGCGCACTGGTCAAAAGGGTCCGAGAAAAAGGGAACCGAAGTTTTACACTACTGGCCATTAAAATTGCTAAACCACGAAGACGACGTGCTACAGACGCAAAATTTAACTGACAGGAAGAAGAAGCTGTGATATGCAAATGATTAGCTTTTCAGAGCATTCACACGAGGCTGACGCCGGTGGCGACACCTACAACGTGCTGACATGAGGAAAGTTTCAAACCGATTTCTCATACACAAACAGCAGTTGACAGGCGTCACCTGGTGAAACGTTGTTGTGATGCCTCGTGTAAGAGGAGGAATGCATACCATCACGTTTCCGACTTTGATAAAGGTCGGATTGTAGCCTATCGCAATTGCGGTTTATCGTACCGCGAAATTGCTGCTCGCGTTGGTCGAGATCCAATGACTGTTAGCAGAATGTGAAATCGATGGGTTCAGGAGGGTAATACGGAACGCCGTGCTGGATCCCAACGGCCTCGCATCACTACCAGTGGAGATGACAGGCATCTTATCCGCATGGCTGTAACGGCTCGTGCAGCCACGTCTCGATCCCTGAGTCAACAGATGGGGATGTTTGCAAGACAACAACCATCTGCATGAACAGTTCGACGATGTTTGTAGCAGCATGGACTATCAGCTCGGAGATCATGGTAGCGGTTACCCTTGACGCTGCATCACAGACAGGAGTGCCTGCGATGGTGTACTCAACGACGAACCTGGGTGCACTAATAGCAAAAAGTCATTTTTTCGGATGAATCCAGATTCTGTTTACAGCGTCATGATGGTCGCATCCGTGTTTGGCGACATCGCGGTGAACGTACATTGGAAGCGTGTATTCGTCATCGTCACACTGGAGTATCACCCGGCGCGATGTTATGGGGTTTCATTGGTTACACATTTCGGTCACTTCTTGTTCGCATTGGCGGCACTTGGAACAGCTGAGATTACATTTCAGATGTGTCACGACCCGTGGCTCTACCCTTCATTCGATTCCTGCGAAACCCAACATTTCAGCGGGATAATGCACGACTGCATGTTGCAGGTCCTGTGCGGGCCTTTCTGGATACAGAAAATGTTCGACTGCTGCCCTGGCCAGCACATTCTCCAGATCTTTCACCAATTGAAAACCTCTTGTCAATGGTGGCCGAGCAACTGGCTTGTCATAATACGCCAGTCACTACTCTTGATGAACTGTTGTATCGTGTTGAAACTGCATGGGCAGCTGTACCTGTACACTCCATCCAAGCTCTGTTTGACTCAATGCTCAGGCCGTTATTACGGCCAGAGGTGGTTGTTTTGCGTACTGATTTCTCAGCATTTATGCACCCAAATTACGTGAAAATGTAATCACATGTCAGCTCTAGTGTAATATATTGTTCCAATGAATACCCGTTTATCATCTGTATTTCTTCTTTATATAGCATTTTTAATGACCAGTAGCGTATTTGCATTTCATATTCTGGTCAATTTATATGCTTTGGTATCACAGCGACATTGCTGCGCCTATCGCGGCCTCTCTTTTCACACGGGCGATCTATGTTCGATCCTAGCTTCGAGTAACTTTTGATTTTGTATCTTTTACTGTTTTAAAAACTATATCAGCTTTAAAATATGTATTAAAAACATCCTCCACACATATGAGCTGCACTAGAAATATTTTATTTGCCAAAATCGATTTTAAATAAAGTTAATTATCTAAAATATTACGAATTACATGATAAAGAAATTAATTTTATTCATGAAACGACTGTTATTGGTAATTAATTGAAAATGTGGAATTATGATTAATATTTTCTTTTTAAAAAGTTAAATAACTTCAAATTTGTTTTCAATGGAGGTAAATTAAAGCTTTAATTACCTCTGTAACCATATTTCGGGTAGGGTTTTCTCTGTGTAAAACATTTTACCATATCCTTTTTATTTGTCGGTTTCGTATCTCACATACATGCATCAGAATATTAATTACCATAAAAACATTGAAAAAAATAATTTGACATCTTGTACAATTTCTGAAGGACGTTTGTTTGCACGAACAAACAAATTTCAAAAGACCTGTTGAAAAAGATACCCTGTTAACATTCATGAGAACTTCTATTTCATCAGAAAGCCTGGAAGTGTACAAGGCATATCGAAAATTTCATCAAAATTGGCGATGGCATTTGATGATGCATTATTGACTATATGTACACTCTTCACGGAAGCGCAATTGGGTACTTGCTTTATTAGATTTTTTTATCTGTCCATAAAAGTAGAAGTCACGAGGTTGAACAACGGAAGTACATATTGGAGGAATCACTTTATTTGTACATATTGGTTATCTCTAATCAACTTGAAAGATTTCGTCGTGTAATTCAGGCTTTGCTTGTCCTCCCCAACAGTCAATAATTAGTAGAAATTGTTCTTTTCCCACATAAGACCTTAGAAAACTTTTGAGAATTTCGATATACAATCCTGTCGTTAGACTCTCATATTAGCATATCAGATGTCGAAGATAACATTTTAGGACATTAGCTTTATTTAAACGCTGTTATAATTTTTACAACAATAAAAAGATATTATGTAAATATATGATCGAACCCGAATCGCCCACGTGGTAAACGGGTCCGCCACATATCCAGCCATTTGACCATGCTGCCTTGGCTCATGACTGACAAGTGTATGAAGTGCTCTTAAAACCTTAGAGTCCTTTTTCTCGGAATCTTTTTGCTAGTCTACTTTACAGTTTTTATAGTTGGATTCCATTGAGGTATACTACTGACCTGTAATGTCTCATATGAAACTGGGTTTTCGAGACAGTAAGGCCCCTTATAAGATGTTCAGTGAAGGGACTGGTTTTACTTCTTTCCTTCCTCTTTTGTAGCGTTCAAACCTGAGGTTCCTTGCAATCAATTACATAAACGTTTTGTATGACTAACATAATATCACAGGACTGAGGCAAAACATTTAACATGTATGTAATAACAAACCTACAACATTACAAACTACAGCTCAGTGTATAGACATATATCAAGTTGGGTTACAAAAGACTAGTTTGTAACTAATTTTTAAACAAAGATTAGTTTACAAGGGTTCTTGCACTCACATATTGGATATCATGCTTCGTCATTATAAAAACGGACAAGTTACTATTTACAGTGGTGGTTGACGTACGGTGTATATGAGTCTGTGATTATAATATTAATGGAGTCATCCTGGTTTTTTAATACTGATTAATGAAAAGGCCTCTCCAATTACTGAGTATAGCTTTATTTAGTCTATCACTGGTTTCGGATTTTATGTTAAACGATTGTCAAGTGGTTCTGAAAATGCCATAACTGTGATAAATATATCCATGTACATAACTGAAGAAACGAGGCTAACTTATGTATATGTACACCCAGAATATAAAAGTTAAAGTGAAGAAGTAATGTGTGAAAGTTATAAGTACAAGTCTGGCTGATTTTAGATTTTACTTGTCTAATGATATCTTGGGAATATTGTGTCCTCAAGATTGTATAATTGATTACATTATTCTTTGGATTGATGAAGGTTTGTGTTTCTGGCTTCCTCGCAAATTTTAATTTGTGTGGTTGGCAAGTAAGAGGTTAAATGTAGTTTTTTAGTAAAAATGTGGCATAACTGCAATGAGCAGGTCATTCAGGTCAGGTACAGAATCAGCTCTCCGGGTGCAAAAACTTGAAAGACGGGGAGCTTTACAGTTTGTTAGAACAGCTTGGATGCTAGTATGGCTTCGGTATTCTCACTATATCATTCAACAAGCAAGATTTTAAATCGCTGAGAATTTCCCTTGTGGCTTTCCAACATTACCTCACTGCTATAAATTTTATGTTCTGTCTGCACGTATTCATATGTAAGGCTTGTTTCTCCATCTGCAATTGTATAGATGTATACGTATATCTAACATATTTATGAAAGTTTCAGAACCACTTGACAATTCCTTAACATAAAAGCCGAAACCAGGAGCGAATTAAATAAACTTCTACAGTGCAACTGGATTGGTCTTTCATTATTTAAACAAACAGTTGTGGAGCACATGCTGAAAGTGATCATACTCCATTGCTGACGTGCTAACAGTTTCAACTTTTCACTTTTATTTTCGTGCTTGTCATGTGTGTCATTTCTGTGTAAGTGATGAATTAGTGTGTTGGCTGATAAAAAAGTTTGTGGTAAAAGTTTTCAAACACGAAGTGGATTGCTTATTTTTAATTTTTAAGTTTTTGTAGAGGTTTGAAATTCTAACCAGCCGTAGCTCCTTTAATATTATTTTCAGTGCCTTATTTTGGACACCCTGAAGTTCGTTAATATCCATAGACGCTGCATGAATCCACTTGGTGCAGGCATTAACATCAAATTTTCCTGTTTACAGACGATGTTCTATTTGGTTAGGGATATGTGGCTCCTGGCATACGGTTTCTTTTATTCGCTACTAGTTGACAAATCCCACATTGTCCTGGTATTCATTTTGTCAGTTTCCTCTTACAAACTAAAACAAAAAATAACTACTTTTAGTGTAATATCGAAAACATTTCATGACCACGTATTGGTGAAAACATCTCCGAGATTATGAAACAGTCGTACAAAGAAATATGGAACTCCGTGTTGATGACATCACGTCTCTTGTGCCATGTGTTGTACAATGACATATTTGTGTAGGTCCATTCAACAGCGTATGTGGATGCTGTCTGCAAAAATTGGTGCGAATAGAGTTAGTAGCAAAGAAGTAATAAATTTAAACTTTATGCATGATGCGGCAGTTTTTCACTCATCTCAGTATTGATGACGTCATTTCTTCTGATCCATGCGTCACACAATAATACAACTAGCAAGATGGCGTCAAGTGTGTGACGCACGTTAGATTCGTCCGCAAGTTTACCAGTATTTTGGAGGTTTTATTAAGCAGTTAGGTTGTTGTAGATATTACGAAAGTCGAGTGACGAATATCTACTGACAAATTAATATTCGATTCTGAAAATCTGTGACCTGGAACTACATTTCAAACGGGTAACAGTCGAGCAACGTGCAGCGCCGCCAACGGCCAGACGGAGCCGAGCCGAGACCACGAACTGCGACCACACCACCCGACATCGCTGCGCCAGGGAAGGCTGAGTGCGGCGCCCGAGCCACAAAGACAAGCTCGGGCTTGTTGTGCAGGCGTTACTGATGCTGCCACTGCGGCTAAAGTACTGGAGACTCCAGAGAGGAAAGCAAACGAGATCCGTGCTCCAAACACATCTTCGAATGAAACTGAATATAGTGCATGATTGCCCGCAAAGAAGCTGATCAAGATATCTGACGAACTGAGTTGCATACAAGAGACGCAATAATCTCAGAGAGTGTTCGGGATTCTTGAGAGCAACAGAGGGAATACTGAAGAATTAGTGTTCAGTCTTGTCCGGGACAAGCTATTCTTTCAGGTGACACACTGAGTGACATAGACAGAAGTCAGAGGATCTTAAAAACCTGGACCCATAATAGTGAAAGTTGCGTCGTACAGGAAAAGATCTGAACAAACTCGCGAAGTCAGGTGTGACAGGCTGGAAAAGGTATGCAAGCCTGTGGAGTCGGAACACCTCTCTTCAAGCCGTTCTCGGCTTTGCAGACATTGGAGCCGCTACTTCTTATTCGTGTAGCTATTCAGTTGACAGATGTGAAAATTACCGAACTATCAGCTTAATAAGTCACAGTTGCAAAATACTAACGCGACTTCTTTATATACGAATGGAAAAACTGATAGAATCCGACCTCGGGGAAGATCAGTTTGGATTCCGTAGAAATGTTGAAACGCGTGAGACAATACTGACCCTACGACTTACGTTAGAAGAAAGATTAAGGAAAGGCAAACCTACGTTTCTAACATTTGTAGACTTGGAGCAAGCTTTTGACAATGTTGTTTGGAATACTCTCTTTCAAGTTATGAAGGTGGCAGGTGTAAAATACAGGGAGCGAAAGGCTATTTACAATTTGTACAGAAAGCAGATGGCAGTTATAAGAGTGGAGGTACATCAAAAGGAAGCAGTAGTTGGGAAGGGAGTGAGACAGGGTTGTAGCCCATCCCCGATGTTATTCAATCTGTATATTGAGCAAGCAGTAAAGGAAACAAAAGAAAAGTTTGGAGTAGGTATTAAAATCCAAGGAGAAGAAATAAAAACTTTGAGGTTCGCTGATGAAATTGCAGTTCTGTCAGAGAAAGCAAAGGACTTGGAAGAGCAGTTGAACGGAATGGACTGTCTTGATAGGAGAGTGTAAGATGAACACCAACAAAAGCAAAACGAGGATAATGGAATGTAGTCGAATTAAGTCGAGTGATGCTGAGGGTATTAGATTAGGAAATGAGACACGAAAAGTAGTAAAGGAGTTTTGGTATTTGGGGAGCAAAATAACTGACGATGGTCGAAGTAGAGAGGATATAAATTCTAGACTGGCAATGCCAAGGAAAGCGTTTCTGAAGAAGAAAAATTTGTTAACATCGAGTATAGATTTAAATGTCAGGATGTCGTTTCTGAAAATATTTGTATGGAGTGTAGCCACGTATGGAAACGCGGGCGATAAATAGTTTAGACAAGAAGAGAATAGAAGCTTTCGAAATGTGATAACTAATGAGGAGGTATTGAATAGAATTGGGGAGAAGATGAGCTTGTGGCACAACTTGACTAGAGGAAGGGATCGGTTGGTTGGACATGTTCTGAGACATCGAGGGATCACCAATTTAGTATTGGAGGGCAGCGTAGAGGGTAAAACTCGTAGAGGGAGACCAAGAGATGAATACACTAAGCAGATTCAGAAGGATGTAGGCTGCAGTAGGTACTGGGAGATGAAGAAGCTTGCACAGAATAGAGTAGCATGGAGAGCTGCATCAAACCAGTTTCAGGACTGAAGACCACAAGAACATTCAGTTGACGTCAGAATGCGGCGTGGGCCCCATTCGAGTCTTCCACCCAGGAAAAATCACTGCCAGAACGGCGAACTGAACTCACGTTGATATGAAACTTACTGGCAGCGCACACTCCGCTGCAAAGTGAAAATCTCATTCTGAATTCACGTTCTCTGCATATCGGTCAGCTGCGCTGACCACTCAGCTGTGGAGCCGGACATCTCATTATGCAGTCACCAAAAAATTTGCCAATGTGCAGCAATCAAGATCAGAAAATGTTGTGGTACCGTTTAATTTTGTCTGCGTTTCAGATGTAAACTCCGGAAGACCAGTAAATATACCACTAACTTATTTCAAGTGGTCGTAAGCCATACCTTGTGGAATGTAATAAATATTAGGTAGCCAGAGATTAGTTCAAAAGGAGATACGATGAACCCTACTAAGCGAAGACTAGTAAGGGAACGAACACTCCAGAAGGTCTAACGAATATGCTATATTGAGATACGAGTGATGAACAAAGGGTGCAAAATTGATACTTAATACACATGGAACAGATTGGAAGTAGAAGACACTTTTATATTACAAGGACCGCAGACTAACTGCGAGAGTCTGAGCAAAACTGTACAGTGATAAAGGGCTGGGCTACGTTCAGAAACCTAATGGAAGGATTTAAGAACCAGGAGTGGTAGAAAATAATCTTTACAATGTGGCCGATCATTCTGCGGGTTGTGTCAGGATTTTGTCAACGCCTGTGTGTCCCATTCATCAGTTCATGACATCAAATGCTTCTTAAAAGACTTGCGCCACTGTACATGAGAAATTGTCTCGAGCATGAAAATTAGAAGTAGATGCACTTACCACTGTTGCGTTTCATGACCACGGTACGAATTATTCGTGGAATTGTGTCATATTATTTATCTCGGCGCCTACCATCGCGATTATTTTATTTCATTTAAGCGTCGAGTAGGTCGGCGCTGCAGCGGCAAGTGCTCGCGCGGAGGCGGCGGAGCGGGCCGTGTCTGGCTGCAATACAGCCGCCGTTACGGTAATGACCGGCACTCGGGAAATCTCTGCAGCCGGGGTTTCCCCGCGGCGCGGATATTGCTGTTGCGGTAACGGCGCGCAGTTAGAAGCTAACGGCTATTGGCGGCGGTGACAGTTGGCAGCCGTGGGCCGCAGCTGGCCCACACTGTAGGGTGTGGGCTGCCCGCCACGCGCTCTGGGCGACTCGCCACGCCTCGGTGGACCTCACGGTTGCCGGCCCATCTCAGAGGTTCACTGTGTCAGAATGATAACAGTGTGAACGCAAAACTGAAGCGAGGATACCCACAATTAGGTGGCATAATCTCAAAAGGGTTCTAATTACGTCGACAAACTAACTACACTACTGGCCATTATAATTGCTACACCAAGAAGAGATGCAGATGATAAATGGGTATTCATTGGACTAATATATTATATTAGAACCGACATGTGACTACATTGGAAGTAGAAACAGCATTGGTCGTATTTTTTTGTTTTGTTATCCGCAAAATAGATTTTCGGTCACTTAGTGACCATCCTCAGTGCTAGAAGTCAAAAATTTCACATAACAATCAGACAGTAGAAAACAGAAAATCACAACTACACCTGCGTATTGTATATTACAGGTATGTTACTACCAACTGTTATGTTTATACGCAGGTGTAATTGTGATTTTCTGTTTTATACTATCTGACAGTTATGTGAAATTTTTAACTTCTAGCACTGAGAATGGCCACTAAGTGACCGAAAATCGATTTTGCGGATAATAAAACAAAAAAATACAAAAATGCTGTTTCTCCTTCCAATTATATGCATTATCTGGTCGTGGTACACAGAACACTCCATGGAGTCGCCAATCAATGTGTTTACATTTTCACGCAATTTGGGTGCATAGATCCTGAGAAATCAGTACCCAAAACAACCACCTCTGGCCGCAATAACGGCCTTGATACGCCTGGCCATTGAGTCAGAGCTTGCATGGCGTGTACAGGTACAGCTGCCCCTGCAGCTTCAACACGATACCACAGTTCATTAAGAGTAGTGACTGGCGTATTGTGACGAGCCAGTTTTCAATTGGTGGGAGATCTGGAGAACGTACTGGCCAGGGCAGCAGTCGAACATTTTCTGTATCCAGAAAGGACCGTACAGGACCTGCAACAAGCGGTAGTGCATTATCCTGCTGAAATGTAGGGTTTCCCAGGGATCGAATGAAGGGTAGAGCCACGGGTCGTAACACATCTGAAATGTAACGTCCACTGTTCAAAGTGGTGTCAATGCGAACAAGAGGTGACCGAGACGTGTAACCAATGGCACCCCATACCATCACGCCGGGTGATACGCCAGCATGGTGATGACGATTACACCCTTCTAATGTGCGTTCACCGCGATGTCGCCAAATACGGATGCGACCATCATGATGCTGTAAACAGAACCTTGATTCATCCGGAAAAATGACGTTGTGCCATTCGTGCACCCAGGTTCGTCGTTGAGTACTACACCATCACTGGCGCTCCTATCTGTGATGCAGCGTGAAGGGTAACCGCAGCCATGGTCTCCGAGCTGATAGTCCATGCTGCTGCAAACGTCGTCGAACTGTTCGTGCAGATGGATGTTGTCTTGCAAAGGACCCCATCTGTTGACTCAGGGATCGAGACGTGGTTGCACGATCCGTTACAGCCATGCGGATAAGATGCCTGTTATCTCGACTGCTAGTGATACGAGGGCGTTGGGATCCAGCACGGCGTTCCGTAGTACCCTCCTGAACCCACCGATTCCATATTCTGCTAACAGTCATTGGATCTTGACCAACGCGAGCAGCAATGTCGCGATACGATAAACCGCAATCGCGGAAGTCTACAATCCGACCTTTATCAAAGTCGGAAACGTGATGGCACGCATTTCTCCTCTTTACACGAGGAATCACAACAACGTTTCACCAGGCAACGCCGGTCAACTGCTGTTTGTGTATGAGAAATCGGTTGGAAACTTTCCTCATGTCAGCACGTTGTAGGTGTCGCCACGGGCGCCAACCTTGTTTGCCTGTTACCATAATGAAGTCTTTCAGTTCTGCTGGTGGTGCGACATTGCAGCGTAAGTAATAGTTACTATTCATGCGAGTTTTTGTTCACTGCCACACAGTCGTGGAACTGAAAGGAAACAAATACTTAAGGCAAATGTCAGCTATAGCTATCGGTTGGTCCTCTGCTTTGATAATTCTTCAGTTTCATCCATAACAGACGTGAGTCTGATTTACCAACAATGATTCTGGAGTAAGTGAGCACATATTTTCTCACTTCATAATACTCTCACTTCAAATAGAATTAACATAAAATGAATCTCAGTTATTTTGAGTGATGATAATTTACAGGACACAAGACCCAAAAACGAAAACGAAATTAGGGTTGCTGCAGCCACAGCCTTAACAATACACAACAGTCACGCATGTTACCTAACAACGAACAGAAGTTGTTATCTGTGTCACATAGCTGGACTGAGTAAAATTACTAAGATGTACGTAGCCCAGACTGTACCGGTAATAAATTGCTATTTCCTTTCAACTGTTAATCAAGATAAAGATAGAAGGCCATGAATACTCTGCAGGAAGTGGCACAGTGCTTCATCGTAGTCACCTGGGTGCGTTTCAGTGGAATCCATGAAAGATAAGTTGGGGAATGTGCCTGTAGTTTTACAGCATCTCAGTCAGCAAATCCCCACGTCCATGCAGTCGAATGCCAGATCTGCAAAGCGCTGTAAAAGTAAATTTTTTCTTGTTCATCCTCTCTTTAAGCGTCAGTCGCACGTAAACCACTGATATTGTCCCTGAAATACCTTTGGGGCAACTATGGTGGTTAAAGAGGAAATAGGTATAAGAAGAGAAAAATTAATTACTATAGCCTACAGCTGAATGTTTATTTTGAGAGTGACTGCAGGTGTCGGTGTCAAGTACTGGTATTATGTCATACTACGAGAAAATGCAGTACATAGTTAAAAGGTTATTTAGGAAATATTTGCAAAATACTTTTCTCTATGACAGGTTAAGCATGGTACAAAGGGTAACCTTAAAATATAGACAGCCCCTTACCCCTGGCATGCAGTCATGCAGTCCCACACTAACAATATAGCTCCAAGTTAGGCATAATTTGGGTGAGTTGTGATTAGAGTGCCTCCTACGTAAAGAGGTTTTTTTTTATTTCTTAAAAAAGAATCACAGTGTAAGAGATATCTCAAAACGAAAACTACATAAAAGATGAACTATAAGAAATGTAAAACATAATGAATTGTTGATAAGAAAACATGTGCAGTGTACAGTTGTATTTATCGTAGTAATGATACAGTTGAAATGTTAAATTTTAGCAAGGCACCAGTATGTTTATGCTCTTGACGGGAATGCTGTCGGATATGATCGTCTTCACTACACAATATTTTGGCGATCCATCTAGCCGTCATCTTCAGGTGCGATCCCTAAGTACACATCAGTCAATGATGACACGATAGATAGCGTGGGCATGGGCCACAGTGGAGTGTACAGGTGGTTTTACTGGACGTAAATTCAATTCATCATTTATTAATGAAAACGGAACGTGACATTTCACTTCACTTTAAAGCGAATTCATCGTAGCTGATCCGGCACAGTGTAATCTTCAAACATGCATTGCATTACGGGTATAAGAACACAGTTTGTGCTCTTTTTTACCTTAATAAACACCTACTACAGCGCGTTAGTTGTCCTTTTCCGTATCTAACAGTCTTCCCACAAAGACAACACATAATTTTCTAACAGATGTTTTCTCAATGGCTCCAACTGTGCCCTGAAGTGGACTACATCTGTTATCACAAACTCTCTGTTTTGCGCCCATGCAACCATTCTTCAGTACTTGACCAACTGCTCAGGGGAAAATAAACACTAATGGCTTGCTCGTGCAGTGTGCAGTTGAAGGAGGTTCTAACCAATCTAAAAACGTCCTGCCTGTAACAGCTATAGTTATTAGTAAACAAATGAAATAAATACCGATGTAATGTTGTTCAGTACAATGTCCTCAATCCTCAATAGAAATATCTGCACTTACACATGTAACACCAAGTTTATTTCATCACAATTGGCAATAAGAAAACAAAATTTTCATCTTACAATTTACAGTAAAAAAATTGCTGTAATGTTTTCAGCACATTATAAAAAACAACATTCAACCATATAGACATTACTGAGACAATCGTTCAACAAAAGTGATAATAAAATTGGATGCTGATGATAAATTTCAAAACAAAGAATGTTACAACAAATACTTAAAAGTAAATGTAACAGCAGATTCGTAGTCAGCGGTATTTTCTTCTTAAAAATCACGAAAGACTTTTACAAATAGTTACCAATGTCTTTAAAAATAGGTCTTCGACACAACACTTTCCACAGACATACCCAACAAGTACAAATCAATTAGCACGGTACACACTGTCTAACATTCCGCGTGGTGTCTGTTTGTTCTACGTCGTGTCTCCCTACCACTTTCGCGCAACGACGCTCTGGGCGTGTTTTTTAGGGAATTGACTAGTTTGAACCTGGGACCTGTTGCTGGTAAGGAGACGTCAGACCACACATGACATGTAGAGTTCAGAAAAGTTTAGTGAGACTAGCGATGATATAACCAAATACTTAATGATTTCAGCGTCAGCTCCACTGCACTCCCTGTGTAAGAATCTTAATACTAACTAAATTTAGTGGAAGGGGTTCAAGGCTTTCCTATTTTTAGTTAGCTGGTAAAATAACGTCGAAAAAGCAGTTAAGTTTACCATTGGAAATTTTATTCTACTCACTAAACATTGTTTATAAATTGCACTATTGATAAAAGGAAATGTTTTAATACAGGATGGTAAAAACCAACTACGTTCAACAAAAATGTAAACGAATATTCCCTGAATGGGTTTCCAAGTTCTACAATGGATCGAAGGACGACCTATGGCATATCACATCTATAATCTAGGTTTAAATTAAGTTTCACAAAAGAGAAAACTAACAAAATGGTCTACATTGACCCTCAATTATCTTTAATTACTTATTTAACTTGTCGTAAATTACAGTGGCTGATGTGGCTTCTCAATAACTATATAACAGAAAAATCATCGCGTTTCTGATTTTTACTTCAAGTGGCAAATGTGAACACCATGAGCTTTAATTGACGATCGACACTAGTATTACGTAAAAAGGGGGTGTGACAGATGAAACTTCTGCAGTTCTGAGTGAAGCTTTATGCGCTGTTATGCGGCATCGCTTGCGTTCATTACCTTGTTGGTGTTCGTCAGGGGGCGGCGGGCAGCACAGCTCCGCTCACCTCGCCATCTCGGAAGCAACTCTCTCCTAACCTCTCCTTACTACAATTTACCGAAGTTGGTTTAAAAAAAAAACTATCTGGCTGTGTTTTCATCTGACCAATCAGGGTCTCAATGTTAGCTTTAAGCTCCGCCTACAAAAATTCTGTCTATCCAATGAGAAACGTTATACTTTTCGTGGTGGGGCAATGTTTTTAAAGTTTGCAACGTAACAGAGATGCGAAAAAGTCTCACGCTAAAACTTGCAGCTGGTGTGGTCCTTTTAGTATTATCGTAAGATCTATACTGTTCTTCTAGAGGGCTCCATCTTTTAACATGGGCTGGGGGGTGGTCCCGACGTAACAGAGACGCGAAAAAGTCTCGCGCTAAAACTTGCGGCTGGGGTAACCCTTTTTGTGTTATCGTAAGATCTATACTGTTCTTCTGGAGGGCTCTAGCGTTTAACATGGGCTGGGGGGTGGTCCTAGCGGTTAGCTGGCGACGTGGGTGTCCGTCCGTCCCTTATCGTAGGGCCTTCTAGCTTAACACGGTTCTGCTCTCGGCTTCTGTTTTCGTTTCTCCCCTCGGAACTGCGTCTGTCTCACGGTGGGAAGGTATGACATGCATTTAGGCACTCTTGTGTTAGTCTGTGGTATTCCATTTGCTCACTCTTTACTCGTATTACTTTGGTTAATTTAATGTCACGATTTATTCAGAGCTATGTGACATACTACTGGATTTGCTTATCACGTCAGGGTTTTCATGGAAGGTGTCGGATTTGCCTGACACCTTACAACCGAAATGTTCACATAATCTCAGCACAACTGGTACACTAAACTTTGCATAATCAGAAGGAAGAAACAGTCTAGTTTGCCAAGACAGTGGTAGGTTTATTGACACGTTTCGCCTTTTTGAGGGACCTTCAGAATTTGTTTAGGAACTGCAGATAACTCAAATATTTGTATACAAATTGTATATCAATATTTGCCAAGATTTGAAGTGTGGCCCTACTAAGCGAAACTGTATATCTTCGCTGAAGGCGCACACCAGAAGTTTGGGTACTCATGACTAATGCATCACTCGCAGTTCCTAGGCAAATTTTGAAGATGCCTCAAAAAGCTAAACAAATCAATAAGTCTTCTGCTGTCTTTGAAACCTAGACTGTTTCTCCCTTCTGAAAACATATCATGGTTGCTGTACCATAGCCACAGAGTGAAAGGATTTATATTTGCACAATCAAGTGGTGGCCATTTCGATAATCTCGACGCTACCAGAACAGTAGAATTTTAAGAGTAATCGAATTGTGGGGAGGTTCAAAATTTAATTTATCAATAAAAACATCACTTAAAATACACACATTTACAGGTATAAGTGAGTAGAAGACAAGCCAGACTGAACACCGATTTTAAAGCCTTGGACGAATGAGAAACAATCTTGACATTCATTACAAGTTCTTCACCTCTGCTAGAGACCAATGCACTAATATGCACGGTTTATCAAAGACACACGCCCATACGAGGAGGCAATACTCATCTCAACAACTCTCACAAATGTGACAAGAGAGACACAATTACAAGGACAAAGCTGTAACGAATTGTAATGACAGCCAAAACAACGTTGCTTATACACACGATCAACCACAATGTCTGCCCAGCGATGTTACAAGTATACTTGTCAACGGCCGGCCAGTGTGGCATAGCGATTAATGGAGTGGCGAATATCTGTCCTGTTGCAGCCACAGCTGAGCACCATGCCGATCCTGTCGGTCCCGCATCCAGACGTACTGCATTGTGCAGACGTAACACCTATGCGAGTGCCCTACTCTATACACCGCAGTGAGAAATCTGCCTACTCACAACCTGTACCTGTTGAGTGTAACTGTGCAGTGCCTGCCTGGGCCTTATATTCAGTACACGGCACCGAGGAAATGACACACAGGTAGTCTGCAGTATTTGCCCGTAACAAGAGGCAGACAACCAGCCAGAACTCTATGCCCAAAGCTGCCTGTCACAGTTACGTGAGAGGAGTATAGAGGCTAGCTGCTACCCAACACTCTCCAGCCCAGGTAGACTGGTGACTGATACTCGATGCTAACCGTCGCTGCACGACTTCCTTCCTACTTCTTGGCCAATAACAACACGAGCCACAGGGCATTCATGCAAGCCTTTCTAACATCGATTCTTGGTACGGCTCAAATAGCGCAACCAAGTTGTTATGTTTCCATTCACAGTGTTGACACTCTTCTGTCCAGTGTTGCAGTTCGGTGCAGTAATTTATGTGTGCTGTTATTCGCTGGAATGAAAAGGAAGACGCAACAATGGTCGTCGTGCCAACAGTCCATGGTGCTCCAGACACCTATTCTTTGTCTGTATGCACACGTGACGTCACTGTGCGATACTATGTGGTATCAGGCACTAGTCGTTTGGAGCCCTTAAGATTCTGTGTGGAAATGAATTTGATCATTCTGAGCCCATCGATTCCGTATTCGCATGACACTGATGACATCACAGCCAACAAGATCACGGAACAGTAAACCACTGTCTAGGTAGGTTATGACGCTGCTGCTGTCGCATTTTGACAGTGCTCATATACGTTTCTTCATCTTGCGTGAGGCATAACACTTTCTTCTCACAAACAACTGTTTCTGATGTTCCCTTGTCTACGGAATGTAGATGGGGTTACTGCTACTGATGTTGTGAGTCAGCACTGAAATGATGATCATTTGCATTGCCAGTCATCTTCTACAGTTATTGCCAGTTTGACATCTGCTCATGCCACCTTCAGGGTGCGACAAGTTTAATGGCCAACGGTGTATGAGGGTGGAATGGTGTAAGCAGCAGAACACATTAATGGTCGAAAAAGAAAATAAAAGTGAAATGTCTTACGATTTTTTTCTGAACAGATGGAAAACGAGCAAGGTATGGCTAATTCATGAAAGTAATAGCAAGAAGAAAGAATGTTTCGTGGAGGCAGTAATAAAAACAAGACGATTACTATGTATGGAATTTAGGAAACACTTCACTCAGGCCCGGGAGATAACTTCTGTAACTTGTGCAACGAATCACTGGACTGTACATGAGTTACATTTTACACCATACGAACCAGCAGTAGCATGTAAAGACGTATTACTAAAAAGATGAGTAGAGTACCTGTGTGCTAACTTCTAACCAATGAATGTTCGTTAGAATGGATAAGAATATCGTGAGGCACTAACAGGAGGGAAACGCAGCACGACTATTCAGTGTAGAATAGCTAACGAAGGGCAACAGGCAACAGCAGACGGAAGAACTGGAAGGCATCAGCAGAGTGTAAGGCTTTTATATCCTCCAAAGAAAAATTTTTTCTTATTCTTTGTGGCATTTGTCGGAAACTGACCATTACTTTCATCTCAACTGCCCTGTTACGTTACTGCAGGTACCGCTCGTTCAGCGAGTGCTGCTAATTAGAGCAGTCGTTGCTCCCTGACAGCGCGTTGTGATGTAGTGATGTTGTTGCTTCGCGTGTGCGCTTGTCGAAGCAGACTAGCCACTGATACTGTGTAAGAGCGGGCGTTGGTTGGTCGCTTTCGTTAACGTGGTTCCATGTTACTTATTCGCACTGCGTCCTGACAGTGATAAAGTTTCAGAGTGAAGCGATTAATGTTGTACTTTGGTGTAGAGGACGTTCCTAAAACGGATTGTAGTTAAACTGTTTGAAATGAGTAATAAAGTCCATAATGGAGTTTGAAATCTGCGATTCACTAATAACCGTTCTCACTCGAAACCGTCATTTTTCGTTTCCTAAATGTACAAGACAAAGGAAATATATCATTACCTTCTCGGATTTGAGAGAGGCAGCGTGATTGTTTGATTTAGCATCACATCTGCTGGGCGTGTTATAAAAGAAGTTCTGCACAGAGGGGGTGTTGTGCTGCCTCTGGATGATACCTCGTGTGGGAGGAAGAAGTGTGAATTTTGATTTAAATTCTATAAATGAAATGCAAGGAGTGCTATTCAACATATAAGTGGTTTATTCAGCGAAACTGCATGAAATAATTATTGAAATTTTATCAAATTCATTTAACAATCACTCACAAATTATTCAAATAATGATAAACAAAAATTAAAAAAATTTGGGTCGCCAGATACTGTAGAAAGTATAAAATAAAAAAAGACAACAAATAGAATTGAATTGTCACTAAGAGCTCACAAGAAGTGAATTTTGTAAGGTGCCTGCCCTGGTATTTGCCTTTTAACATGAGCATTGTATGACTTCATTCTAATTTAACATATAAATAGATTACGCGAGACGTGTTGACATGGTGTGTTAAATGAGGAAGGAATAAAAAAAAACAGCTGAACATATGACTCTCTTAACGGGCAAACGGTGAATACTGTGCCTTGCGTCTGTATGAGCATCTAACACATTGCAAAGAAATTGAAGAATGCGAAAGAAGAATGCGCAGCTAGGAAGGCGGGTGTTTTCTGTTTTACCATGTTCATAGCGTGGTCGGCGTGGCGGTGGAGTCGGCTGATTGCGTGCGGCTGCAACAAGACTCTGCCAGCGTCGTAGTTGATAGCGTCTAACATGCCCTACGCTGAAAATAGTGACCAAAACCTGCTACTGGAAGTTACCATTACTGGACGACGGTAAGCGTCCATCTGCAAATTCAAACCTACGTGAAACTGCATTAAACAAAGCTCAAAACTGTTCTAACAGAACCACCGTCGTCGGACTTGTAGTAAATCAAAATGATCCTGAGTTAAGCCCTTGATAACGCGCACAGTGAATGAAGCTCGCCTACTTGGATCTAACAAACTTTGCTCTCTACGCTGTTTGCGACGAATGCAAAGTGCATTGTCTCATGACAAGCGATAAGAGAATCGTTGCCACTTATCGGAAGCAGTCAAGAGTGAACTCCTGCCTCCTCAGAAGCAAAATTCGGAATGCCCAATACTAGTGCGCTCCTCGCACCTGGAGAGAGAGAGAGAGAGAGAGAGAGCCGCTCCCCTCCAGCGTCTTGTCTCCGCCCTTCCGCAAATTACGTAGCTCGAACTATTTTTCAAAGCGAACGTTAGATTCTTGCCAATGAAGAAGTCCCGCCGGACGGGCTGGCCGAGCGGTTCTAGGCGCTACAGTCTGGAACCGCGCGACCGCTACGGTCGCAGGTTCGAATCCTGCCTCTGCGATGGATGTTTGTGATGTCCTTAGGTTAGTTAGGATTAAGTAGTTCTAAGTTCTAGGGGACTGATGACCGCTGATGTTAAGTCCCATAGTGCTCAGAGCCATTTGAACCATTTTTTGAAGAACTCCCTTTCAAAATTTCCTCCCTCCTTGCCGTCGCATTCCGCGAGGAAAAGAGAGCCATACTCTGTGTGAGACAGAGTATACAAATAAACCAAGACTTCTCCCTTTGGGTATTGCCTCTACTTTCCCAGGTGTTCTGTTCGTCGGAAACGGCCAAAATTCCTCAAGCCACTTCGACACCCAAGTCGTGCTGTTGCTATTCAACTCGCCGCTCTGTCCGCGTTACCTAGAATCGTGACAAAACTGTTTTTCGCTCTTAGTATGTAGTTTCCGCTGTCTCAGGCACACGTGCGAATGTCCAGGGCCTCCCTTGGCAGCGTGTTGATGTATGTAGCGCCTTCGCCTGTCGCTAATCCTCTGGGGGCCTGCCCTCTGTGAAGCGTACCGACATTGGCGCGCGACTGCCACTCGCCCGTGGGCACTACCTGTGTCCCCCTGGTCGCCGGGCTTCCCAGCTAGGAACGCATCAGAAGAATTCCTTTCATGCACAAAGTGCACCAAGTTTGCAAAGAGAAGAATCATAGTCCTTTGCCGACGCTTAATGACACAATAATTCACCTCCATCACACTTCATATATTGCAATAAACTAATGACTGATTTTAAAAGCAGTTATCTCCTTTAATTAAAAACATGAAAAGCTTTGACGCTTTTCACCTCTATTACGAAAGATCCGGAACATTGAATAACAGATTAAAGAATCAAACGGAGATATGACATTTCCAGTCCACAATAAATGTCCAGTCAAGGAAACCTCGCTGTTCTTTTCATAATTACACTCCTGGAAATGGAAAAAAGAACACATTGACGCCGGTGTGTCAGACCCACCATACTTGCTCCGGACACTGCGAGAGGGCTGTACAAGCAATGATCATACGCACGGCACAGCGGACACACCAGGAACCGCGGTGTTGGCCGTCGAATGGCGCTAGCTGCGCAGCATTTGTGCACCGCCGCCGTCAGTGTCAGCCAGTTTGCCGTGGCATACGGAGCTCCATCGCAGTCTTTAACACTGGTAGCATGCCGCGACAGCATGGACGTGAACCGTATGTGCAGTTGACGGACTTTGAGCGAGGGCGTATAGTGGGCATGCGGGAGGCCGGGTGGACGTACCGCCGAATTGCTCAACACGTGGGGCGTGAGGTCTCCACAGTACATCGATGTTGTCGCCAGTGGTCGGCGGAAGGTGCACGTGCCCGTCGACCTGGGACCGGACCACAGCGACGCACGGATGCACGCCAAGACCGTAGGATCCTGCGCAGTGCCGTAGAGGACCGCACCGCCACTTCCCAGCAAATTAGGGACACTGTTGCTCCTGGGGTATCGGCGAGGACCATTCGCAATCGTCTCCATGAAGCTGGGCTACGGTCCCGCACACCGTTAGGCTGTCTTCCGCTCACGCCGCAACATCGTGCAGCCCGCCTCCAGTGGTGTCGCGACAGGCGTGAATGGAGGGACGAATGGAGACGTGTCGTCTTCAGCGATGAGAGTCGCTTCTGCCTTGGTGCCAATGATGGTCGTATGCGTGTTTGGCGCCGTGCAGGTGAGCGCCACAATCAGGACTGCATACGACCGAGGCACACAGGGCCAACACCCGGCATCATGGTGTGGGGAGCGATCTCCTACACTGGCCGTACACCACTGGTGATCGTCGAGGGGACACTGAATAGTGCACGGTACATCCAAACCGTCATCGAACCCATCGTTCTACCATTCCTAGACCGGCAAGGGAACTTGCTGTTCCAACAGGACAATGCACGTCCGCATGTATCCCATGCCACCCAACGTGCTCTAGAAGGTGTAAGTCAACTACCCTGGCCAGCAAGATCTCTGGATCTGTCCCCCATTGAGCATGTTTGGGACTGGATGAAGCGTCGTCTCACGCGGTCTGCACGTCCAGCACGAACGCTGGTCCAACTGAGGCGCCAGGTGGAAATGGCATGGCAAGCCATTCCACAGGACTACATCCAGCATCTCTACGATCGTCTCCATGGGAGAATAGCAGCCTGCATTGCTGCGAAAGGTGGATATACACTGTACTAGTGCCGACATTGTGCATGCTCTGTTGCCTGTGTCTGTGTGCCTGTGGTTCTGTCAGTGTGATCATGTGATGTATCTGACCCCAGGAATGTGCCAATAAAGTTTCCCCTTCCTGGGACAATGAATTCACGGTGTTCTTATATCAATTTCCAGGAGTGTATATTAATTATCCTTGGACTACAACCTCGGTCTGTAATACATTGAAAGATCTCGGTAGATTTTGCCAGAGACGTGTTCGACTCCAGGGACATCGTTGGTGGGTTGGTAGAGGGAGCATGTTCGGTGGTGAACAGGAGGGTCTGAAGCAGCGCCCTGGACTAAAGGCGGTGGCTGGACAGTGCGGGAGGCGGGGCTGCGCTCCGCGAGACTCCGGTGCCGGCAGTGGCTCGATGTGTGGCAGTCACAGCAGACCGGAGCAGACGACGGGAGTGAGTGAGCGCCGCGGGCCGCATTACTAGCCTTGTTATGATGAGAAACAGCGTGTGGCCGTCCTGTGAGGTGTGACGCGTTCGATAGCAGTTTTGGTCGGCTGTTCCGACGGTGAGCTGGAATTTTGAACTTTGAGAGACATCGCGGGTTCAAAATGGTTCAAATGGCTCTGAGCACTGTGGGACTTAACAGCTATGGTCATCAGTCCCCTAGAACTTAGAACTACTTAAACCCAACTAACCTAAGGACATCACACAACATCCAGTCATCACGAGGCAGAGAAAATCCCTGACCCCGCCGGGAATTGAACTCGGGAACCCGAGCGCAGGAAGCGAGAACGCTACCGCACGACCAGGAGCTGCGGACTGGCATCGCGGTGCATTAGACATGTTATGCAGTGCATTGGCTGTAGTCGCTCGATTTTATCTTCTTGTGGGTATTTGAAAGCTGTGATTGGTAGTGCTACTCTCACATTACGCCCTGTTCAAGTGGCTGCTCGTACATTTCCGCGAGAGCTCTTTAAATTCCGCAAGAAGCTGTTTTCGGAGGCTTTAATATATTTAGCCGCCAAGTATGAAATTTTGCGGAAGAACCATCTTGGGATGCTGTGCTTTTTGTCCATTGTGCATGTTACAAATGATAATTTGGCGCATCAGTTGATGTGTATGTTATCAGAGTTTGTTGTGGAAGCCTGAAAATTCTCTGTACGCTAGTTTTCCATGGTAACACGGCATTGTTTCGTAATTGCAAGGAGCCTGCTGCGGATTTATCCGCTCTTGACCAGCCGAAGTAGCGGTGCATAATCTCCCTCCGGTCCTGTAATGTTTAAATGAGGCGGATGTCCGAGTATGGTGGTATACGAATTTCCCAAAAAAAAAAATGGTTCAAATGGCTCAAATGGCCCACTCAAAAACGTATGGAACTGTTCTCGTTTGAAATGTAACTGTCGGTCGATAGTTCCCTTCGATTGTATCATTATGCTTGGTCCTGGTTCTGTGCGTTCTGATTTTTAAAGAATAATACACTTACTGATTAACTGAGTTGAACTTCTACAGGTATCTTTTGAGTATCAAAGAAATAAAGATTTTAATTTAATAAAATTTGAGTCAATAAATCCCAGATCTTGAGTTCATATGCAGCACATTTCTACCAAGGAAACCCTGTTTTCCTAGCCGGCCGCGGTGGTCTAGCGGTTCTAGGCGCGCAGTCCGGAACCACGCGACTGCTACGGTCGCAGGTTCGAATCCTGCCTCGGGCATGAATGTGTGTGATGTCCTTAGGTTAGTTAGGTTTAAGTAGTTCTAAGTTCTAGGGGACTGATGACCACAGTAGTTAAGTCCCATAGTGCTCAGAGCCATTTGAACCGTTTTGAACCTGTTTCCTAGCCAACCTGCTCAGTTGTAAAATCTTACTAGAGAGCGGTTTCATCCACGACTTCTTATTTTAAACATATGTAAGCCACCAATAACGTTACAGAATATCAACACACTTACTTCAGCTCAACAGCTAATTTTAATATTTAATCACTGTCGAAGACTCGCCATTATCCAGTATTCACGTCGTGGATCACTGAATACCATTCGCGTCAGACAATACCATGTTACATGGGTTTAAATATCATAACAAAATTCGGAGCAGTCACCTTGCTTAGTGATCAGAAGCAACCAGGACAATGGAAATGACAATAGCGACGCGGTCAAAAGCAGTCATTTTAAAAGTACTTAACACCCCTATCGAGCCGACTGGAGGTGTGTCCCGCTTTTTACGACAGGCCGCTGGCTGTGTGAGGCCGGGGCTAATGAGTGGTGGAGAGCCCAGGGCCTGGCCTGCTGACGCGCCTGTCGCCGTGATTAATGCCCCGCTGATGCCCCCCCCCTCCCACCCTCCTTCACCACATCACCACCCCCTCCCTCTGCCTTTCACCTGCACCGCCGCCCCTTACTTCACGGTGGACGGTGGCGACGACCACGTGTCCCGACAAGATCCCTGTGCGCAGGCGCAAAGAGAACCGGCGCGGGCACTTACCGAAAAGCAAAGCACGGAGCACGACGCGTGACAGGCGCGGCAAAGGACGCGGCGCTCTGGGAATATTCTGGGAAGGCCGGGTGATTTATAGCGTTATTTATTGCACAGCCGCTACAGAGCTGAAAATAGGCCATTATCTGCTTCTTTTCCATTAACGGAATTAATCGAGAACAGCTACCTCTTAGCTGTATGCTTCACGATGTGGAGAATGGTACACACTCGTAAGTGCGTATGCAGTAGAGCAAGACTGGGAAAATACCGCCGTAAATAGACGTAGTAAATAAGGGCAGAAAAGATTGTTTTCAGCACTTCTGTTACACGCCTTTTCTGCCTCGTAGTAGAGCTTCTTTACGAGGGATAATTCGGTGGAAACTGACTCGGGAAAACAGTTTCGACTTCTGGTAGTCGACAATAATACTGTCGCAAGCGTTTCATTGGCAAGCTGAGGAAACAACAGTGCGGAGTTCACGATAACCTCAGTGCTTTCTGTGTGGAAGAACAAAATAAGACATTAAAGAACTCTGAGGCCACCGCGCATAAAAGAACACATTTAATACCCTTTTTATATCATGGATAAACTTAGTCATCTGGGCAATAGGGCGTGTTTCTCTGCTCATTCCTTTTCTAATACTGAAGATACCCTCAGAGACTATAAATATATCGTTAATTGATTTTATAACGCATGCAAGTTGACAAACACCAAATAATGAAATCTTTGTTGCCTGATTTGTATAATTAATGTCTTTATTGATTTTTTACTTACATGCAGGCACATTTCAGTTTCTTGCACAATGAACAATTTTCGTTTTTCGTTTCTTTACTTCACAATCCTCTTTTCAGGTCGCTACCTATCTTGGCATACATTAGATATTGCCCGACATTAGCAAATTCCTTTTATTCAAACTGCTACTAGAATTTAGTAGTCTCGCCGTTATCTTTTGCAGACGAGTGTTCGTGTATTAGTTTACGCAATGGGTAACCGTTTGCGATAGAATTCTAAGTGCTTTCATTGTGGTAGGTAATCATGTTCAGGCAACAACCTATTACAATGTAGTTCACATGGGGTATACAAAATTAATACCAGTTATCCTTCAAAAAGAGCATTGACGCCGTCCGGAGTGGCCTGGCGGTTCTAGGCGCTGCAGTCTGGAACCGCGCGAGCGCTACGGTCGCAGGTTCGAATCCTGCCTCGGGCATAGATGTGTGATGTCCTTAGGTTAGTTAGGTTTAAGTAGTTCTAAGTTCTAGGGGACTGATGACCTCAGAAGTTCAGTCCCATAGTGCTCAGAGCCATTTGATCCATTTTTAGTTCATCGTGAAACTATATACATGCTGTAGTTTAAAATGATGATGAATGTGCAGCAGTTCTGGAACTTGGTTTGGTCAAATGCAAGAAAAATGTATGACTCGCTGGTTTTTTGTTTCAGACAGTGACCATAAAAGTATTTCGTTCTTAAGAAAGAGTCGACATAAAAGGATTCTTTTGTGCTTAAAGAATGAAAATAAGACGATGCGTGTTGATGATGTGCTGTCCGTCGCATGGTAACGATGTACTTATGACTTCTTTGGTGCCATAACAGGGAAGTAGTCTCCGATTGTGTTTCACCCTCTCCTTTACATTCCGTAACTACTTATACCAGCATTACACAGAGACAAAGTAATCGCAGGCATCAAATACGACGTTGTAAATAGAACAATCCTGTATGTCCCACATTGTCACAACTCTTCTTAAAGAGAGCCAAAATACTCTCGCTATAAATCTTACAAGTAAGAATTACCTAAAAATATTACATCTCCAAATTTCCGGAAATACCTAAAAAACCCAATTTTCCAGTAGCACGAATAGTAAAATGCAATTCATGGACGCTTGATTTGCCATTCTGCAAACTGGTCGAACCAGAGTGTGTCTCCGGGGGGGGAGGTAGGAGGTGAATAGAAAGGCCTTCTCCTTCTTGATGTGCTCATTAATAATTTTTTCGATAAAATGAAGTTGAGTATGAAGTCGAATGGCTGTTGAAAGAGATAATACATAGAGGTCTTCCATAAATATGTAACCAGTATTAACAACCATCCCTGCCACAAACGAAATTCAGAAAGCGTGACTGCAAATCTAAAATACCTTTCACGTTGAATTCCACACTCTTCATGTAGTGCAAGGTATACGGCGACCATTTCAATTTCACTTGCTCTCCAAATACTGTGTGATATTGAGGTACTGTCGGCATCTTCACTTAGCATTAATATTTTGATAGTTCGTGGTCTAAAAGTGTGCGGCGCTATACTGTCATCAAGCAACTAACGATAATCAAGATAAGAGAGAATTATTATTAAACTCAATGTGAAACTGTTTACAGAAAAGATAACTACATCAAGAAGACCAAAATACTCATGTTCTGCAAGAGAACGATATAAAAAAAAAAAAAAAAGAAACAGGAAAACTTCTTCCGTAGCTACAAAAGCGTTGTCAATTGTTACAATGTCGAATTCTTCGAGATGGCTCACTTTATTCGTTTTGCTCGATTACCGCTACTGGTAGTTGCTCCTGGTCCAGTCTGAAACCTCTGCATGGCGCTGGAAAATTCTTTGCCGGTGACTGACTTGCTCTCTACTACGTATCTGCTCATGTCGTACTAAATTCAGATGCAGAAACCTTGACATCCAATCCATGCAGTTTAGTTCATAATTACAACTACGATGTACTGATACAACAGAAGCATTTGCAGTCAACAGGTACTAACATCCATGTAGAGTAAACTGGGAGACAATGCGTTTCTGAAGATACATTTGATGCCAGGATTTCATCTTTGTGTCACAAGGCGTTGGCATTGTAGTGACCAGCACTCCCGGCTGGTGCTCCTAGTGTTTTAAGGGTGGTAGGTTCCTGGACATGTTGTCAGACGAATTAACAGAAGATATGTGATTTATTAATTTTATAATATAGACACCACCCTTCGTTCTCTGCTAGGTGCTGGAGGCTTACCCTCACGATCGTCTGCTACTGTGGTCAATTGACTGCACATCTGAGGGGATGCAGGACTGCTCAGTTCCTCCCGTGAAGCGAAGTGCAGAGGTCCAATCTAGATATAGTTGGGGGTGAATCGACAGCAAGCCAACCACAACAACGATAGTTCGGGTATACAACCCGACGTCGCAAGCTGGAGTAGAAGAGAGAGAAAATGTGTATGAGGATAGCGAAAGCGGAATACAGTACATAAAGGGAGATCAAAATCTAATAGACATTGGGAGCTGGAATCTGTATACTAAAGCCTAAAATATTATTTTTTTAATTGTAACTTTGAAGGTTATTAGTTAAATTTCACTACTGGCAATTAAAATTGCTACACCACGAAGATGACGTGCTACAGAAGCAAAATTTGACTGACAGGAAGAAGATACTGTGGTATGCAAATTATCACCTTTTCAGAGCATTAACACAAGGTTGGCGCCGGTGGCGACACCTACAACGTGCTGACATAAGTAAAGTTTCCAACCGATTTCTCATACACAAACAGCAGTTGACCGGCGTTGCCTGATGGAACGTTGTTGTGACGCCTCGTGTAAGGAAGAGAAATGCGTACCATCACGTTTCCGACTTTGATAAAGGTCGTACTGTAGCCTATCGCGATTGCGGTTTATCGTATCGCGACGCTGCTGCTCGCGTTGGTCGAGATCCAATGATTGTTAGCAGAATATGGAATTGGTGGGTTCAGGAGGGTAATACGGAACGCCGTGCTGGATCCCAACGGCCTCGTATCACTAGCAGTCGAGATGACAGGAATCTTATCCGCATGGATCGTGCAGCCACGTCTCGATCCCTGAGTCAACAGATGGGGACGTTTGCAAAACAACAACCATCTGCACGAACAGTTCGACGACGTTTGTAGCAGCATGGACTATCAGCTCGGAGACCATGGCTGCGGTTACCCCTGACGCTGCATCACAGACAGGAGCGCCTGCGATGGTGTACTCAACGACGAACCTTGGTGCACGAATGGCAAAACGTCATTTTTTCGGATGAATTCAGGTTCTGTGTACAGCATCATGATGGTCGCATTCGTGTTTGGCGACATCCCGGTGAACGCACGTTGGAAGGGTGTATTCGTCATCGTTATACTGGCGTATCACCCGGCGTGACGGTATGGGGTGCCATTGGTTACACGTCTCGGTCACCTCCTGTTCGCATTGACGGCACTTTGAACAGTGGACGTTACATTTCAGATGTGTTACGACCCGTGGCTCTACCCTTCCTTCGATCCCTGCTAAACCCTACATTTCAGCAGGATAATGTACGACCGCATGTTGCAAGTCCTGTACGGACCTTTCAGGATACAGAAAATGTTCGACTGCTGCACTGGCCAGCACATTCTCCAGATCTCTCACCAACTGAAAACGTCCGGTCAATGTTGGCCGAGCAACTGGCTCGTCACAATACGCAAGTCACTACTCTTGATGAACTGTGGTCTCGTGTTGAAGCGCATGGGAAGCTGTGCCTGTACACCCCATCCAAGCTCTGTTTGACTCAATGCCCAGGCGTATCAAGGCCGTTATTATGGCCAGAGGTGGTTGTTCTGGGTACTGATTTCTCAGGATCTATGCATCCAAATTGGGTGAAAATGTGATCACATGACAGTTTTAGTATAATATATTTGTCCATGAATACCCGTTTATCATCTGCATTTCTTCTTGGTGTAGCATATTTAATGGCCATTAGTGTAACTTAAGTCATAGTATATTGAATTAAGGTTGATGTTGAAATTAATCCTATTGTTGAAATTATAGCAGTGGTAGGGGAAGGAGTAGAAGGAAAGGTTACTTGAGAATATCGAGTTGGGACAAGGAATGAGAGAGGAGAAGTACTAATTGAGTTCTGTAATAAATTTCATATAGTAATAGCGAATACTCTGTTCAAGAATCGCAAGAGGAGGATGTATATTTGGAAAAGCCAGGGCAGTACGGGAAGATTTCAGTTAGCTTACATCATAGTCAAACAGAGATTCCGAAATCGGATACTGGATTGTAAGGGGCGCCCAGGAGCAGTCATATACTGAGATCGCAATTTACTAGAGTTGAAGAGTAGACTGAAGTTTAAGAGACTAGTCAGGAAGAATTAATACGCAAAGAAGAGCGATGCGGAAGTACTAAGGAATGACGAGATATGCTTGAAGTTCTCTAAGGCCGTACATACAGCAATAACGAATAGCTGAGTTAGCAGTACAGTTGAAGAGGATTGGACATCTCTAAAAAGGGCAACCACAGAAGTTGGACAGAAAACCATACCTGCAAGCCTTGGGTAATAGAAGAAACACTTTAGTTGATAGATGAAAGAAGGAAGTGGAGAAATGTCTAGGGAAATTCAGGAATACAGAAGCACAAGTCTCCGGGTCATGAAATAAATAAGAAGTGAAGGGAAGCTAATACGGAATGGCTCCACGAAACATGTGAAGAAATCAAAAAAGGAATGACTGTCGGAAGGCCAGACTCAGCATACAGGAAATTCAATACAACCTTTGATGACATTAAAAGCAAGGATGGTAACATTAACAGTGCAGCGGGAATTCCACTGCTTAATGGAGAGGACAGAGCATGTAGATGGAAAGAATACAATGAAAGTCACTATGAGGGGAAAGGTGACAGAAGAAAGAACAGGATTTAATTTTGAAGGGACAGGGGATCCAGTATTAGAATTTAAGAGAGCTTTAGAGGACGTACGATCAAATAAGGCAGAAGGTGTAGATAACATTCCATCACATTTTCCACACTCATTGAGCGAAGTAGCAACAAAACGACTATTCACGTTGGCCAACCTTCTCCGCTTCTCCAGACTGTTCATTTCCCATAATGTTCTACTGAATAGACAGGGTTTGACAAGAAATGTGGCGTTTGAGAGTCTGGCACCTTTACTAAATTGGAGCCGAATTGTAACAATAAACTGGACCATCCTCTGATTTCGAAAACAGCATTCAACACAAGCTGATAACACTGTAAGCTGAAACATTTTATGCAACAAAATTCTCCTCCACTCGATCTGCCAACTGGAGCATGTACTAGCGACCTAGTGGTAAAAGGCATACAATTTAAATACAATATTCAGTATTAGAGCCACTCATTTTGTTTTTCATCCCACAGTTAGTCTGAATACTAAAAGCACAATGTAGGTCTCTCTGAAGCAAACGGGTTGTATTCATCCAATTTTAATGGAAGTCTGGCACCTTAAACAGACTTGGACAGATGTATTTTACAAGCTGTCACGCTGCTGAGAAACGTGCAGTCTCCTGCTGTGTGCAGATGTTAGTAAAAGATTTTGATGGCTGTAGTTTGTATGTGGTGGTTGAGTGCAGACCAGTATATCAACGAAGGACCCCTCTTCCGTGTCATCCATTTTATGTTTCTCAGGCTACAGCAGTTACTGTGCCATTTCCCTTACTTTTCTCCTAATTCGCATTACTGAATAGCCGGCCGGAGTGGCCGCGCGGTTAAAGGCGCTACAGTCTGGAACCGCGCGACCGCTACGGTCGCAGGTTCGAATCCTGCCTCGGGCATGGCTGTGTGTGATGTCCTTAGGTTAGTTAGGTTTAAGTAGTTCTAAGTTCTAGGGGACTTATGACCACAGCAGTTGAGTCCCATAGTGCTCAGAGCCATTTGAACCATTACTGAATAACAATGAAGAAGCTCACTGAGAAACGTATTCCAGCAGCTCTGTTGTGATGAACCAGATGATCGCGGCGACCAAGTTTAATGCGAGTAGTGTGGTGGAAAAAAATTGGAAATTTGTGGTAAGGACTATGGGACCAAACTGCTGAAGTCATCGGTCCCTAGGCTTGCACACTACGTAATCTAACTTACGCTAAGGACAACAACAACACACACAGTCATGTCCGCGGGAGGACTCGAACCTCCAACAGCGGCAGCCACGCGATCCGTGACAAGACGCCTGAGACCAAGCGGCTAGCCCACGCAGCTAGTGTGGTGGAAACTGCTGCCTCAGCGCTGGAGAAGATCATGTAGGTACGGTCTTGGCGATTAGGATACAAAGCGTTCGTTGGCCACCGTCGAACAGTGATCCGTATCCGAAACCGCGTTTCAAAACCACTAATACATTCTGCGGCTGACTAATTCACGTTCCGAAAGTTATCCGCTCCTATTGTGGGTATTTAGTATAATAGACTGTCGGCAGAAATCCGTGCCACGATATGGAGACTGTGCAACGGTCTCATATCTAGGACAGTTGATCAGTACGTGATCTCCGAATTCCATCGCGCCGTACTGACGTTATCTGGCCTGTAGAAGTTTAACCGTGTTAGGTACTGCGGAAACCTTTACGTGGCATTAGTGGTATTGCGCACTGCAGCGCACTGGTGCTGCAACAGCGCCCCCGTTGGCGCTCGGATCGCTTGCGGATAATTACTTCCTTGCCAACTGACACTCCTGCAGCTAATTCGCGCAACACAGTCTGCATTGCTGTTATTAGCTGTGGACAGCAGATGTGCTAAAATATGTTGGATGCGAACGTCAATTCGCTTTGACGCCCTGCTATGTGCACCAGTTGTTAGTGACTCATGCTGTTTCTGGCGCTGTAGCTCCATTCCCCACACGGCTGCAGTATTACTCGGTGTTGCTGCCTTTAATGCGGCACTGATAATACCTAAAGATACAACGCCCTGCGATGGAATTCTTCGTGATGTTAGTAATAATACGATTGTGTTGTGTACAACGACGTTGCCTCAAACACTTTCCTGCTTCTCTTGACTATAATGTAGCAGTAAATCGTATCACACCATATCATTGGGGAAGTTTCAACTTACCTCTGGTTAAGTACCCTCCTATATTGTGAATATAGCGGTTGCGTTCGTTTAAGTAGAGTACAAATGCAGTCACGAGTAACGTACAACCTAGGTGGTTTTGAAACGGAAATACTGGTTTATTAAATAGACACTACTTAAAGACCATTAATTCCTAGTCTTCTGCTTTTATTGCTATGATTTGATACACAGTATTCATACTATCCTACACAGGTTCTTTGAACATAAGAGAAAACGGGTTCTTGAAGGGATTACAATAGCGACAGGTATTCAGTGAAGGAATGCTCGGTAGTCAAATAACGTTGTATCCTGTATAAAATTTGCTACTTTTGTAGGGTTTCAAGGAGAATCATATAGACGTTTGTGGTAGGTGCCGTAAAGGAAGTCGGAGCAGTTCAAATGGTTCAAATGGCTCTGAGCACTATGGGACTCAACTGCTGAGGTCATAAGTCCCCTAGAACTTAGAACTACTTAAACCTAACTAACCTAAGGACAACACACACATCCATGCCCGAGGCAGGATTCGAACCTGCGACCGGCGCAGTCGCGCGGTTCCAGACTGTAGCGCCAGAACCGCTCGGCCACCAGCGGCCGAAGTCGGAGCGTATCAGGAACGACAGATGATGGTCGAAAGTTAACTCGGAGCAGTACCAAGAACGACAGGTGATGGTCGAAAGTTAACTCGAACACTAAGCGATTGAAACTCTTATGTAATAATCAATTTCATATTACCTCAATCATTATGTTTCTGCGTTTCATTTCTCAAGTCTGGTAGACAAAGTTTCGAAACTTCCTGGCAGATTAAAACTGTGTGCCCGACCGAGACTCGAACTCGGGACCTTTGCCTTTCGCGGGCAAGTGCTCTACCATCTGAGCTACCGAAGCACGACTCACACCCGGTCCTCACTGCTTTACTTCTGCCAGTACCTCGTCTCCTTCCTTCCAAACTTTACAGAAGCTCTCCTGCGAACCTTGCAGAACTAGCACTCCTGAAAGAAAGGATACTGCGGAGACGAGTTCGAGTCTCGGTCGGGCACACAGTTTTAATCTGCCAGGAAGTGTCATATCAGCGCTCACTCCGCCGCAGAGTGAAAATTTCATTCTGGAGACAAAGTTTTACTTGTCGTAGGGTTGAGCGGCGGCTGAGAACTTGGGAGGGATTGATTTGTTCGGGGGAGGAGATCAGACAGCGAGGTCATCGGTCTCATTGCATTAGAGAAGTATGGGGAAGGAAGTCGGCCGTGCCCTTTCAAAGGAACCATCCCGGCATTTGCCTGGAGTGATTTAGGGACATCACGGAAAACCTGAATCAGGATGGCCTGACGCGGGATCGAACCGTCGTCCTCCCGAATGGGAGTCCAGTTTGCTAACCACTGTGCCACATCGCTCGGTCTAAGAACTTGGGAAAACGATGCGATGAAACGACTTTCTTCATTTTATATCATAACCAGCAAGCCCCTTCCTCTTTGCCCCATCCTCTGAGTGATTTTGTACATTATTAGTGACTAGATGTACACATGGAGGTCAGGGAGAGTCGTTCACACAAGTTTTAGTACCAGCTCTCCATTGCTGTCACCACAGATATTCAGTAACAAGACATGTCTGTTCAGAGGGTCCTGTTATTGTCGTCACTGGAAATCCGGAAACTCTGTGTCCCGCTGCCGAGCTGTAATTACTGCCGTTCCCCGGAACGTAGGTCGACGTAGCCGCGGGTGTACTTTCCGGGGCTTTGTGTCTGCTGAAGATTTGACAATGTACCTTTAACACCTCCGTTAGCTTTTAACTATTTCCCAGAGTGGGATTCATTACGTGAAATATAAAACAAGCAGAATATTTCATTTTACCGTAAATATCGTATCACAACGAGTTGCAGGATTCGCAAGTGAGAGTCTTTGCATGATGTTCATAGCATGTAAAATTGTATAAGGTTCTAAGAATTGAATAAATCGATCACTTTCAGAGATTTTCTCATAACGTCTTCTTGGCTGTAGAGTTTAGGTTATCGTGGCGTTATAATGATTTGTTGTATGTGGACTGAACTCATCCTTTGAGTGAGCACCTAAAATCACGCGGGTGACTCAGAGACCAGCACCATTTCAAAAGTGCACACAATTACGTGTAGGACGAACCCTCATGTATACAATTAATTTTCACCTATTATTCAAAGATTTTAATCCGTTTCTTGCCATGACCTTCCCTTACTTTGAACATGGAGCCTCGTTTTGTCAACTATTAACATACCAGTGGAGGATAGCTGCATTCTATAGCCTAGAGAATCTTGCGTAAAACGAACGCCTATGCTTTCCTTGAAGAGCTTGAACTTGACCGTGGCTCTGTGCCCCCCCCCCCCTCTCCCTTCTCCCTCTTCTGAATTAACAGTTGTCTCGTAGTGATGTAATTAAGTAAACATTCCCGCAGGTGCTCTTGTGAGATTGTTTAAACAAGTTGTGGTGAGAAACTACTAGATTCTTGCAGACTTGCGAAGTCTGTCTCCCAAACCTCCTGTTAGATGATCAAGATCACATTCTGACTGAAGTCCTTAGTCCTACCCTCTGTCTATGTTAAGAGACTGGTATTAATTTATTTGTAAAATTTTTGGATTGTTTAGTAGAGTAACCGTCATATGGTAATGATGAAAGGTAGCCGTTTTACTCATATCAAAACTCTTCTTCCTATGGACGTACCACCTTTCCTAACACTCCCCCTCAGACCATCTCTCAGAATATGTATATCTCAAGTTGTACCTCACACGGATCTTTGAAAATATGTGATTAAAGGTATTCAGTCTTGATCATCAGTCGACATTGCATAATCGCAATGAAACAAAAGCGTTTCACGTTGCATAATTCTCCGAAGAAAAAATACTTACGGTTTCGCTCTGCATTGCACATTTAGTGATCTATAGTAAAAACGAAAAGGCATGATCAAGCCTTCCCCCCCCCCCCCCCCCCCCTCCACCACCATCTTTTGTCTGACACCCCTGTTTAATTATATTAATAACAACACTCAATTATGTAGCGTCCCTGTCTCGATTTTTTCTTGTTTGTCACTGGATATGTAACTCTGAATGAGCCAGACCTATTACTACGTCCTGGAAAAATCCTGTTGTACAGGAATAAGTTGGAGTGAATGAATGGCTCTGAGCACTATAGGACTTAACATCTGTGGTCATCAGTCGAGTGAATGAAAGAGCCGAGCATAATCAACAGGTATGATGGAGTTAGCTATAAGAAGTAGGTCAAAAAGTATATTTTAACAAACCTTTTAGCAAAAATATCTGTGTTTCGTGCTAAAGAAAGTAGGGAAGAAGTACTTGCTGTGCATAATAATGACGATTTATATAGTTAGTGTCTGTACTGGTTTAGGTGGAACTATGTAAGGTCTTCAGATACATGAACATTTTCACCAGTCTGTGACAGGGAGAGTATACTATTAGAGTACTAAGTTCAATAACAGTGAATCCGATCTTATCTATGTATTGCATTTCACAGACTATAATTAGAATTAATGCTGAATACTAACTTAAGCGCTGCAGTGCGAAACATCATATTCGTGATATCTTATGTGGTGTCACCGCCATACACCAACCACACTTGCTAGGTGGTAGCCTTTAAATTAGTATACGTCGGACCTGCGTGTCGCCACTATCACTGATTGCAGACCGAGCGCCGCCACACGGCAGGTCTAGAGAGACTTACTAGCACTCGCCCCAGTTGGACAGCCGACTTTGCAAGCGATGGTTCACTGTCTATATACGCTCTCATTTGCAGAGACGACAGTTTAGCATAGCCTTCAGCTACGTCATTTGCTACGACCTAGCAAGGCGCCATATTCAGTTACTATGGCTTCTGAACAGATAATATTGTGAATCATGTACCGTCAAGAGGGACGTTCATCCTTAACGGATTAAAGTTAAGTATCGAACTAATTACGTCCGCTTTCTGAATTCTAATTCCCTGTTATGTTCCAGACCTCACGTCAGTATAGTTCTTCCCTCCTCACGCCAGCCTGCGTGAGCTAAAACGCGTGCATTTCGGCCTCCACTAGTAACACGGTGTTGGCTCTTCTGCCAACAAAACATCTTACATTATGAAATCAATGACAGAATATTGTGAGGGAAAAAGTAAGGCCGAGTTGTCTAAGGCGCTGCAGTCATGGACTGTGCGGCTGGTTCGAGTCCTCCCTCGGGCATGGGTGTGTGTGTGTGTGTGTGTGTGTTTGTCCTTAGGATAATTTAGGTTAAGTAGTGGTAAGCTTAGGGAATGATGACCTTAGCAGTTAAGTCCCATAAGATTTCACACACATTTGAACATTTTTTTGAAAAAGTAAGGAAATATAAGACTTCCTTGAACTTCTGACGACGAGTGGAACTGTTTTTGTCACAGGAGGGGACCAGAGCGGTTGTCGTGCACTGTTCACCTGAAGATCAGTTCCCCGACTTAGACGTGTATACATTCATGACTTGCTATATTGTTCGGTTTTGTGGATTCACAGCAGCATAGTGCAGTTAGCAGTCTGATAGATTCTGTGAAACTTTTGCTGTCATTTTGTTACAGTCAAAGCGATAACACTTTTACCGAAATTTTTCTTCACTTGAAAGTAAGGGCAGCCAGAGTCTGTGCGGTGTTTCCATGCTATACGTGTCTGAGGTCTCCATCAAAGGTTGATGTACAGCATCTGATGAGAATAATGAGGTTTCACTGCCAGCAGTTGCAATCACGTGCTGTTTTACGAGCGAGGCTGTTTGTTTCGAATAACTGAATCATTTCGGATGCAGTGCCAAGTCAAAATAAATTATACATAGGGTGTTCAGAAATTCCCGTTACAAACTTCTAAGGCTTGTAGAGGAGAGTGAGCAAATACACGTCTTCCTGTCTACTCTGTTACATACCAGGATAAGCAGCTCTGAGACTTATCTCTTTCCCTCAGCAGACGTAGTCGTGTTACACATCTGAATTGAAACAGTACGTTTCCGGACATGGGTTCCTCTTCACATTATTAAATACTTAACTCCTCTACAAGTCCTAGGAGTTTAGGGGAATTTTGACACCCTGTATAACTATTAAAAAAAAAAAAAAAAGATGTCACTCAGTTCTCACTTGAAAGCGAATCTCAGGCACCCTTGAAAACAGTTTCATCCATGTTTTCTTTGGACAGTACACTGAAGTAAGGAAATCTTGGAACAAGGTGTAATAATTTCCTTGACTAGGTAAAAAGAATCATAACTCAACAATAACCAGTGGTATTGACGTTTAAAGGCATGTTCTATGATTACCGATATAAAAAATTTTATATAACATTAGTAATCTGTTCTCAGCATCTATTTATACCATCTTATAAAGACAAGTCGTTATTAGAGTTTGTTACCAGAATATGAAAAAATATGACGAATGATATCTTCAACTTTTTTGGTCCTGTCTTCCTCAGTTGCGTGTAATATTACGGTATATTGATAATTTTTACTTATGGACCGTCTGACAGCAACTGAATAAAACACAATTTTAGTGCCATTCGCGTTTCGCCTTTATTTTCTGCAAGGCATCATCAGTGGCCTGGAATATGTACATATGTTAGCTATAGGCACAGCTTATAGGCACAGTGACAAAAATGTAAATTAAATAGCTAACATATGCAGATATTCAAAGGCGAAACGCGTATGGCACTAAGATTGTGTTTTATTCAGTTGCTGTCAGACGGTCGATAAGTAAAAATTATCAATATACCGTAATATGACGAATGATGTCTGTTGGGAATTCGTTCCCTATACAGCCTTTCAGCAGCGAGAGCTTTGCAATGTACTTGCCAATACACAAGGTGCATTGACTGAGTTCTGCGAAAGTGTACTGGTACTGCCCCACCGTATTGTGCTGTACGTCTCTGAATAACAACGACTAATGAACAGATCTGTCGCTGATTCATGGCACGACGCAAATACGATACAACAGAGCCACCTCATGGACAAGTAAAGTAGGCAAACTCACATCATGACTTCTTAGTAGTCAGACTCGCCCTCCTTGTTTCCCTGTACACGTAAATAAACAGCACAGTACTTGAAAACTTGCACGCATGTTAGTTGTAAATAAGGTGGAAAAGAGTAATGCTAGAGAAAGCGGTAGACAAGTTTACTTCCAATCTTCTTCAGCCGGCTTTTCCAACCCAAAAGTTTCCTACCCCAAAATGTTCAAAAAAATGGTTCAAATGGCTCTGAGCACTATGCGACTTAACTTCTGAGGTCATCAGTCGCCTAGAACTTAGAACTAATTAAACCTAACTAACCTAAGGACATCACACGCATCCATGCCCGAGGCAGGATTCGAACCTGCGACCGTAGCGGTCACGCGGTTCCAGACTGAAGCGCCTTTAACCGCACGGCCACACCGGCCGGCCCCAAAATGTTCACTGGAGCATTCTCTATGTGTTATTGCTTTTATGCAAGCTCTTACGGAAATACTCTGGGTATTTTTATAATATTACATACAGAAATGTATGTGTAATATACACTGAAGAGCCAAAAAAGCTGATACATCTGCCTAATATCGTGAAGGGCCCCCGCGAGCACGCAGAAGTGCCGCAACACAACGAAACATCAACTCGACTAAAGTCTGAAGTAATGCTGGAGGGAGCTGACACCGTATATGCTGCAGGGCTGCCCATAAATCCTTAAGTGTACCAAGGGGTGAAGAACTCATTTGGCCAGCACCTTGCAAGTCATCACACACATGCTCAATAATGTTCGTGTCTGGGGACTTTGGTGGCCAGCGGAAGTGATTAAATACCGAAGAGGGTTCCTGGAGCAACTCTGCAGCAATTATGGACGTGTGGGGTTTCGCATTGTCCTGCCGGAATTTCCCAAGTCCATCGGAATGTAATATGGACAAGAATGGATGCAAGTGATGAGACAGGATGGTTAAGTATGTGTCACCAGTCAGATGCGTATCTAGACGTGTGTGTGTGTGTGTGTGTGTGTGTGTGTGTTTGAGGTTTACGGGCGCTAAACCTAGACGTATCAGCGGTTCCATATAATTGCAGAGCCTCCACCAACTTCAACAGTCCCCTGCTGACATGCAGGGTCCATGAATTCATGAGATTGTATCCATAACCGTACACGTCCGTCCGCTCGGTAAAATTTGAAACGAGACTCGTTCGATCAGGCAACAAGTGTCCAGTCATCAACAGTCCAATGTCGGTGTTGAGAGTCCATGCGAGCCGTAAAGCATTGTGTCGTGCAGTCATCAAGGGTACACGAGTGAGCCTTTAGCTCCGAAACCTCATATCGATGATGTTTCTCATGCTGACACCTGTTGACGGCCCAGCATTGAAGTCTGCGGCAATTTGCGGCGAGTTGCACATCTGTTACGTTGAACAATTCCCTTCAGTCGTCGTTGACTCTTTTTCCGTCGCAGCGATGTCGAAGATGTGATATTTTACCGCATTCCTGATTTTCAAGGTACACTTATGGAATGGTCGTACGGGAAAGTCTCCACTTCATCGCTACTTCCGAGATGCTGTTTCCCATCGCTAGTGCGCCGAATATAACACCACGTTCAAACTCCCATAAGTCTTTATAACCTGACATTGCAGCAGCAGTAAGTGATCTAACAAGTGCACCAAACACTTGTCTTATATAGGCGTCGGGACCGCAACGACGTATTCTGCCTGTTTACATATCTCTGTACTTGAATACGCATGCCTATAACAGTTTCTTTGACACTTCAGTGTGTAAAGTGGAAACGTTGTTACTAAGAATCATGAAATTGTTATGTACCAACTCTGTATCAGGCACTGGCCGCAGAATTTCATAATTGCGAGACCTCGTTCAGTCTGTGTTCCTTGAGGAAGTGTCAACGAGCGCGAAACGAAACGACAGCGTTTCATGATGTTAGCAGGTCAGGCGGAAAGCAGGACATCGGTATTCTGCACGAAGTGGGTAGCTAGAATCCGCAGGAGATTAGTAGAGAGGTATGACTGAGGGATGTCACGTCACCTTGTTACGTGAAGTAAGAAGCCGCGAAGCTAACGCAAGAAGGCGTACTGAATAATGTTACGGACCAGTCTGTTGGTATAACAAAAGTGTTAAGAAAATAGGGCGCGATATGAATCACTGATATCAGGAAAGCCCATGCGCTCATTACAAGTGACGTTGGGTCAACACCAGCCGTTATTTCACACTATAAATGCTCCAGCTTTTGAGTTCAGAAGGCAGTTGGTCAGAAGGGTCGATGAACAGGACGCGCGTACTCGATTCCCTGAGACAGTATTAACGCTGTGTATAAGCCCTGCTCGTACTCAACACTGCCAGCAGCCGACGGAGAGATGTGTTTGAGCCGTACGTGGCTCGTGTCCGTGCCGTATCTCATTTGACATCCTGTTTTTACTGTACTACCACCTCGTTATCTTAATTTCAATTACTGGTGTCACTGAGTTGCCGCCTTACCTGCCTGTGAGCGGCAGCACATGGCGTTTATCGATATAAGCCCTGGTCTATTATCTTTGCAGTTCGGACCTGGCAGTGTTTGACTTAGCAAGCGGCAGAAGTTCAGTCGCGGCGCGGCTGCAGTGAGGTCCGGACAGCGATGACTCGCCCGACGGTTGCCGATTCATATCACTTGAGTGCGGACCGGTCGTCGGTCGGTCGTCTTGTCGGACGACGTGTATGTTGGCCGGCGGTCGCTTTAAGTGTTGCCTGCGTGTGCCGACTCGTGATTCGTCCTTGTTACTGCACAGTCACTGCCGTTAGTATTGTCTAGTCCTTCGTGCATGTGTTCGTGAAACTGTGTGTAGCTTGTGATGTCGATTGCTCAGTTATTTTAGTGCTGTCTCCCTGCTGATGTGTGGAGTCGGGCAGTTGGAGTGGAGCAGTGAGGAATTCTCGGCGGGACATACACTTCTGGAAATGGAAAAAAGAACACATTGACACCGGTGTGTCAGACCCACCATACTTGCTCCGGACACTGCGAGAGGGCTGTACAAGCAATGATCACACGCACGGCACAGCGGACACACCAGGAACCGCGGTGTTGGCCGTCGAATGGCGCTAGCTGCGCAGCATTTGTGCACCGCCGCCGTCAGTGTCAGCCAGTTTGCCGTGGCATACGGAGCTCCATCGCAGTCTTTAACACTGGTAGCATGCCGCGACAGCGTGGACGTGAACCGTATGTGCAGTTGACGGACTTTGAGCGAGGGCGTATAGTGGGCATGCGGGAGGCCGGGTGGACGTACCGCCGAATTGCTCAATACGTGGGACGTGAGGTCTCCACAGTACATCGATGTTGTCGCCAGTGGTCGGCGGAAGGTGCACGTGTCCGTCGACCTGGGACCGGACCGCAGCGACGCACGGATGCACGCCAAGACCGTAGGATCCTACGCAGTGCCGTAGGGGACCGCACCGCCACTTCCCAGCAAATTAGGGACACTGTTGCTCCTGGGGTATCGGCGAGGACCATTCGCAACCGTCTCCATGAAGCTGGGCTACGGTTCCGCACACCGTTAGGCCGTCTTCCGCTCACGCCCCAACATCGTGCAGCCCGCCTCCAGTGGTGTGGCGACAGGCGTGAATGGAGGGACGAATGGAGACGTGTCGTCTACAGCGATGAGAGTCGCTTCTGCCTTGGTGCCAATGATGGTCGTATGCGTGTTTGGCGCCGTGCAGGTGAGCGCCACAATCAGGACTGCATACGACCGAGGCACACAGGGCCAACACCCGGCATAATGATGTGGGGAGCGATCTCCTACACTGGCCGTACACCACTGGTGATCGTCGAGGGGACACTGAATAGTGCACGGTACATCCAAACCGTCATCGAACCCATCGTTCTACCATTCCTAGACCGGCAAGGGAACTTGCTGTTCCAACAGGACAATGCACGTCCGCATGTATACCGTGCCACCCAACGTGCTCTAGAAGGTGTAAGTCAACTACCCTGGCCAGCAAGATCTCCGGATCTGTCCCCCATTGAGCATGTTTGGGACTGGATGAAGCGTCGTCTCACGCGGTCTGCACGTCCAGCACGAACGCTGGTCCAGCTGAGGCGCCAGGTGGAAATGGCATGGCAAGTCGTTCCACAGGACTACATCCAGCATCTCTACGATCGTCTCCATGGGAGAATAGCAAAGGCAAGTCGTTCCACAGGACTACATCCAGCATCTCTACGATCGTCTCCATGGGAGAATAGCAGCCTGCATTGCTGCGAAAGGTGGATATACACTGTACTAGTGCCGACATTGTGCATGCTCTGTTGCCTGTGTCTATGTGCCTGTGGTTCTGTCAGTGTGATCATGTGATGTATCTGACCCCAGGAATGTGTCAATAAAGTTTCCCCTTCCTGGGACAATGAATTCACGGTGTTCTTATTTCAATTTCCAGGAGTGTAGTTTGGCCGGGGCCTGCTGGCGGTCTCTACGCGGTGTCGGAGAGTGTGGCGCTGTTCCCATCGCTACGAGGTCCGCGGCTCACCGACCCTGGACACGAAAGTTGAGTTTTGATGTAACCTAGCAGCACGTCAAGACTGTACACATTGTGTCATTTGGAGTTCGATGTCGGCTGCTGGGATATTCCCGCGAGCAACAACGTGGTTTTCAAGGTGGAAAATTCTAGCCACCCTCCGGTGGAATTGCACTGTATTTGGTGATTTTAACTGAAGTGTACCAGCGGAATCTTCTGCCTTGTGGCCGTTAAAGTTCCGGTTACCTGGCCTGGGCGTAGACGTAAATTTCAGGCAGTGTAGTTTCCTCATCGTGTTGTTGCTGTCCAGCACGGTGTGTAGTTTGACAGCTCCGTGTATGATTGGTTGCCAATATCTTCTACGTTGTTCCGTTGAACTCCCTGTTGTGCCCGCGTCGGGTGAAGTGGAAGTTATCTTGTCGGTGGGTCCGCTGACTGTCGGTCGGTTGGGTTGTCGTCGGATTGTGAATGGTTAGTCCGACTGCCTCTCTCACCTGAGCGAGCGTTAGTGTTTGAATTACGGGCCGACCGTCGAACATCTGATCGCCCTTGTGTGGACTGCCTTTTTTTTTTATTTGATCTTGTTGTTGGTACTTGTATGGCTTCTAGCCGGTTTTATGTTTTAAATTAGAGTTGTTTTGCTATTAAGGCCTTCTGTCGAGTTCAAAGTACCGTTTCACGTAAGCCCTTTGGCATTTTAAAAATGTTAGAATTTTTAAGTCATCGGCCTTCAGCCGATTTGAATTTAACTTGTTTATTTCAGCCTAGATAAGCAACTGTTTCAAGATATGGCTTGCCTTTTAAATTTATGATTATGCTTGCGTTTTAGGTTATTGGCCTTCAGACGTTTTTAAAATAAAGTGGCTTTCAGCCGGTAATTAAGTCCCAAAGATTAAAGCTGTGTGTATAAAAAATTTTTTTTGGCTCTTTTAATGTTTGACCAAACAATAATGTTGTATGCTGGAGTGCAACTGACAGCCCCATATTTTGCCCCTTTCCACAATTCATTCTATCTGTCCCCTCCTGCACGTTGAGCAGGGCATTTCAGTCTTCCTCTCCGTAAACGGCAGAGTTCGGCGCTACTGACAGCTTCCAATGCAGATGGGAAGGCCTGGGGTCTTCCGTATCGACTTTGGCCAGGACACCAGCGTTCCTGACACTTCAGCGGAGCTACGGGGTCTACCTGCAGGGCAGGCAAGGGTCGGCGCACTTCTCGACCACACGACAACCACCATCGTGGTTCAGAGAGCAGGTATGAGCCACAGTTACTGGAGGGGATCGAGGACTTCCTGCGGTGGCGTGTGTAAAGCACATACGCGCGTGCCACCTTCTAGGAGCGCCGAGAATGGAGACGCAACACCAACTTCCTGGGTGGCTTCGGGGTGCTTGCGGCGCATCCAGACAAGCAGCGACCGAGGACTGCAGTAACATCGCCAAAGGAGAGATGTATTTTGGAGAAATAAATGGTTAAAAGGCACTCTTCTTTAACTGGGCCCACCGGCGTACACAGAGTACAACCACCTCCTCTTCCCGGGGGAACCGACAAGTGTCGAACTGGGCGGCTGCCTCCTGGCACACCATCCTTCTGCCACGCCTCCGAATAGTCGCCACCTGCAAAATGTTCTTAACCAATTTACTACCAACTTTATTAAACAGTAACAATTTTATGAAAAGCAAAATTTCTACTCACCATTTAGCGGATAGGCACAATAAAAAGACTGTCACAAATTTTTTTTAAACAGTAATGTCGAGATTCTCTGATACAGCTGATTGCTGTGCCGTGCAGTGAAAATATGAGTTCGTTTCGCTGTCAGTTTGAACTAAGATAGTAGAGCATGCAGACCATTAGACAAATTGTTTCTCACGAATATATTTTTTTCTCCTTACATTTATATAATTTCAGAAAAAAATTGTATAGACAGCAATGTGCTGTTTTGATTTCTTCCTCGCCGTCGCTTTTACAAAAAAGGTAAGTTGAATTAATGGCTTATCGGTTTATGAACGCTACTACAGCATCTGAATCATCCGAAACTTCGTAATCCTACCCATTTGCTGATAATAACTATGCTAATTACTGTCAATGAGTCACTGTCCTCACAGATCCAGCAGCCAGAGAGGTGTCCTCATACCCCACACGCCAACTATCCCAACTGACTCACCCATTCACTTTATGCTACTTCAATTCCCAAACGAGGTTTCCTTTCTAATAAACAGGGCAACATCAGAGATATGGGTAAAAAGACAAACGGGGGCTGTGGGGGGGGGGGGGGAGGGGGGAAATGGACATAGAGAGGGGGAAGGAGGAGATGGGCAGAGAGAAAGGGGAGGAAGTGACGCACATAGAGAGGGGGGAAGGAGGAGAAGATGGATAAAGAGAGAGGGGAGGAGGTGGCAGAGGAAGAGATGGGGAGGGCGTTTATGATATATATCCCTTACATATTTAACATTTGTAGGGCATTGCCGGGTTCGGTAGTTTCCAATATTTTCAAAGAAACTTCTTAGAAATAAGGGGCTAACAGAATTATAGGGAAAACATACACCACGGCAAAAAAATTACACTACATATTAAACCAACAGATATCAGCTGTGTATGAAGTAACGTTAATTAAAAGCCTACCGTTTTTAAGTGAATAAATGTGACCCTGTTCGTTACGTTCATGTTTATGGTGTTAGAGACAGAGACTGCTTCGGCCTACGATTTTATTGCCGGTGTATGATTCGATGCAACGCTTCGTAACTGCTGCTCCTCTGATTGCTTGTGAACAAAACAGAACTTTTTTCCTATTTATCTTCTTAAAGAGCTCGCAGAAGTTTATTCTTTCTTCGTTCCCTACAGTGGTAATTATCAGTATAAATGACAATAATCTCTGAAATGAAATATCGACTGCTGCCGTATTTTATGTATTGCTTTCGGTTTCTTTTTCACTTTGTCGCGAGTTTCTGTGAACAATGTGCTCTCATTCGACCGCAAACGAAAATATGGACTTCATCACTCTCAACCGCTAGATGAGCTGATGAGCCTTGTCGTTTGTTTGGACCGGAGACCGTCGGCCATTGACTATTGTTTCGCACATCGCAGCCCTGGAGATACTTATTGAGAACCAAACTCTAATAAACGTTTGCCCCTTCCTTTTCAGATAGATGGGAGTGTTGCCTGACTTAGGTAATTGCTGTTAATTTCGTTATATCAGTAACCATTTTCACGAACCTGTAACACTTTAAATGGCTAATGGGGGCACAGGCTCTCTGAAAAGTTAGCGATGTTAATTTCGCGTAATTTTTTCACTAGCGTTATGATTTACTTTCACTACAGCGAAAAATGTGGTTTTGCCTTGATGTTACGCATATCTGTTCCGTTTGTAACGTGTACATTTCTATAACTCGCCTTTAGTTTGGAATTGTGACTGTATTTATGCCCTTGTGCATATTTGCGTATGTGGTTTGCAAGTACCGCCACCACCCAGCCGCCACCCCCCATCCACCCCCTACAGCCTAAGGCATTTCGGACAGTAATCGTCTTTCTTTTTATACAGCCCTCTACACAACCTGATAGGCTTGCAGTCGCTTGAAGAAGAGAAATATTCTCTCAGTCGCAATAAATAAACATTTTAGACAATAGAAAGAGGAAAAGGCAAGCGCCAAACTGTACTTTTTAATTTACGCGGGAGCTAGTGGAGACATAGGTATACATATCGAGTAACATAAAGCCGATTACAGCGTGTTACTGAACATAAGCAAGCCTGCAAGACATGATCGAAGGGTTTGCCTTGTTAAGAAGACGTCTACGGATGCCACTGACTGCGTTCGCCCCTATTTCGAATGCACAAGAGGTGGGATTCTTCCTACACATCGGTCAGGTTGTAACACAACAACACAGTGCCTACATATAAAATACTTCCTGCTTCATTAACTGTGTACATCTAAATGAAGTGAATAAATATGATGTGTATGTTATTGTGAGTGTTCTGTATTGGTGCAACGTGTCACAAGAGTGCAGCAGCGGCCGGGCGCTCGCTAGAGGTAAGAATTTTTTCTGCCCGCCCGACCTCCCAATGCACGGCAGACCTGGCCGGGACCAGGGAGACGGCCGTGACTGCCAAGCAGTGCGCACGCATCCGCAACTGTGTCTCGCAATGTAATATCCAAATATAGTCCACTTTTACCAATCATTTACTTTCATTTTCAACCACCTTTCCTTTGCAACGAGTGTATGCATTCGTTTAGACTATGGAAAGAGGGAGGCAGCGCTCAATTTATCGCGCGTTTTGTGGCTGCCTACATTTTGGTCCTTCGTGGCAGATACAATATTCGGACATGTTCCAACGCAAAAGTTATGTGCTTTGATCTGCACGTACCGTGAATTACGAGGATCCGGTTATCATGGCTTTCTGTGTGATTATTCGAGATTACCACACGCTCCGCATTTCTCTCAAGCATCAGCAGTGACAGACGTCCTCACTAGCGCTCTCCAAGGTACAGACGCCGTGAAAATCGTGTTGTGAAGTGCACCTCAAGCCAGCAGACGTCGCAACACAAGCCAAGCAATTCCGACAACACGACACCAGTGCATCAGAAAGCGCCGTCCGACTTCGTATCCGCCAGCAGCTGCAGCCTAGTCAATGATCTACAGGTACCGCCGTCCTGCTCTGTGAACAGCCTGGCTCTATTTCCTTAATCTGTTATCATTTGCGCTAATCTCCTGAAACATGGATTCTGTTGAGAAGCCGGCCGCGGTGGCCGTACGGTTCTAGGCGCTTCAGTTTGCAACCGCGAGACCACTACGATCGCAGGTTCGAATCCTGCCTCGGGCATGGATGTGTGTGATGTCCTTAGGTTAGTTAGGTTTAAGTAGTTCTAAGTTCTAGTGGACTGATGACCTCCGCTGTTAATTCCCATAGTGCTCAGAGCCATGTATCAATGATCGACAGCATGGAAATGCAGAAGGCAATGGAAACCACTGCATTAAAGACACGTAACGTGTATCCACAGGACATGTGGTATAAAGGCACATTTGCATGCCGAGCGTGAGTTTCCTCGGAAACGCGAGGTATTAATTAAATAAATAATCAGTGACAAATAAATAAAGCCTATGGCACACAACTGCAGCGCTGTGTCGCTGATAAAACAAAAGCACAATTACGTTACTCGTATGTTTCGATTAAGAAACGAGAGCTCTGGTTGAAGTGGTGCGAGAAGCACGTATTTTAGTTTATTGTCTGGCACACCGCCATATTTCATGTTATAGAAAATTACTGCGAGTTGCAACCATACTAGGCACTCGATTCTGAAAAGAATTTATATTTATAAAAGTAAGTAGGATTATGAACTGTAGGCTTATTCATTGAATATATCTGATTTAACTAACTGTGTAAACTTTTTATGTTTAGTAGACAGTCACCTCTGTACGACGTATTGACATGGCTGGCAAATTATTCTAATATTGAGATTTAGATTTGAGTCCGCACCTACCGCAGCAGTCTTTGGAAACGATTTAAATACGAAGTCCGATTATTTGAGTCTTATTTCACGGTCAACTACGAATAACATTACATTTACGAAAAAGCCATTGTCAAGCGTCTGATACCGAATAATTAAACGTCACGCAAATATTAAGTACAACCAATCACTATCATACAATAATACATAATTAATATTTTATTTTATTTTATTTTATTTATTTTATATTGGCGACTGCGTGTCGGACTTGTTATTTTGTCATTTGTTGCACTGTTCTCTTTGTTTCATGTGAAAAATTAACTATCTGGACCTGGTCGTGAATGTATGAGAAATAACAAAGATCTGAAGATATTTTCCAATTCTAAAATTTTGCGGGAAGACGCAATGAAGCTTCCAGCAAAATAAGGTAAGACGCAGCATCTTTGCATTGGCAGGCTTGACCAGACGCATAATTCAGTGTATTAGCTCTTCAGTAGATTCTGTAGTATTTCTTTCGCGCGTAGCAGTTTTCAGTGATAAATTTCATTCTCAGTACTTTTCCTTAAACAATAACTTCTGCAACAATACCAATACACGAGTGTACAATATGGCCGACTTCTGTACGATACGTTGTAACATGGACAGCAGCCATTAACAATAATCCCATATTCAGTTTACATTTTTAAATTAACAAACAGCCATTGTTGCTACGAGCGATTCATGCTCAACTGCATTTTATTTTAAAACCAGTGTCAAACATTAATTTCTTGAAATATATATCACGTGTGGCATGGTCATAACTAGAAAACAATACGCAAAGATGGAACAGCAAAGACATACTATTCAGACGCAATCCGACTCGGACGAGAGACAAATGTTAGAAAATGACTTTACGACAGCAACCGGTAGTGACGATTCATCAAATATTGACGCAAGTGTTAACGGAAGTTTTGACAATAGGCCGTCCACCACAAAAATTTCAAAGTCTCAGTCAGAGCCCATGTTAATACATGACGTCACGTCTAATGACGCGGCGGGGGCAGAGACCTTGCAAACAGTAAACATTGCCAACATGTTACAAGTGCTAATGAAACAGAACGCGGAAAACATGGCAACCTTAAAGACACAAAATGACGAAATTAAATCTGACCTCATAGCAATCAAGGCATGTAATGACACTTTGTGTAAACGTGTGGAACTTATAGACGCCACACTGACCAAACAGATGACTGAACTCAGTACGAAATTTTCCAAGCTTAATACGAGACAAGAAAAGACTACAAATGACGTAGCACTTTTACAGACACAATTAAAAAACCTTAATGTCACGTGTGAAGCTCTTACTGAACAAATTCAAACATATCCTTCAGTACACGACAACCTTGAAAAACGAATTACTGACGTGCAGAATAAATTTGACGATGTTGAACAACACCTGACTGACATCTTACAATCTGATGCCACTGCTCATTTTCAGAATATTAATAAAGAATTTCATGAATGGGTAGAGAACAAAGACAAACATTTTGATAGATGCATACGTGAAAATTTACCAACAATTGTGCACGACTCCGTAGCGGAATACATCACTAATAACAAACAGCTGATTAGTGATGCAGTACAATCCGTCACTGCACCCATGAGACAATTCACCGATCAACCACAGTCTGAATGTAACGAAAATATCAGTCAAAATGTACAGTTCAGAAACCAATATACATACGAGTGTGACGCACACATACCGCACACAACATACACACAAGAACAAAACACACCACGACAACAACACATACCACAACGTGCAAACACAAACACAAGCTATTATCATGGTAAACTACAGCAACATTATCGTAATTACTCGCCAGCTGAGCATTGCAGTAATTACAGTGGAACAAATCCATATCATAATGCAAAGGAAGAAGAAAGCTTAATAAAACACAGGCAATTTCAGGCTTTTATCCCAGAAAAACGAACCATTCATCTGGTGATTTTTCTTAAATCTTTTAGTAACGCATTTCCACGCACTTGGAGTGACCGGAAAAAGATTTCATATATTGTCGGTTACATCCAAGGCGATGCAGCTGTCTGGGCATACAGTCAATCTGACGTATGTACCACGTACAGTGAGTTTGAGCGTGCTTTTCTGAACAAATTCTGGTCGCAATCCGTCCAGGAGCGACTCAGAAGACAAATTTTAGAACCTGAAACTTTTAACAGTAAAAATGGTAACTTACGCAGATATTTTGAAAAATACTTGAACATGGGACATTTTTTAGACTAACCAGTCGCAACGCGTGATATACTCCGAGCGTTGAAGGCCAAATTGCCTTTCAACATTAAGGAAAAACTTCTACATATCCCGGATGACGATTCAGATTATTTTTTAACAGCTTTAGATTCGGTTGACATGTTACTTGAAGATCAGCGCTTCGCGCGGCAAAACAGCAGCCACAATGTTTACACTAGTGGTATGCAAAACATGCAGGCTTGCCAACACAATTCTGGCGCGCCCACAGTTGGATACGCGGTACAGCAAAAACAGCAAACTCACATGCCGTCTCAATACGGAAATCAAAATCAACACGCGTATTCCAATACAAACAACAATTACAACAGTAATAACACTTCATGCGGCAATCCATACAAAAGGCACCGCGGTAATAACAACAACGGTAACAACGGATACAAATGTAACAACAAAAACACAAACAGAAATAGAAATAATAATAACTACGAGCCAAGACAGCATCAAGGCTGGACTCGTAGCGATCAATACTTTCATTCAAATACTGCTTTACCACAGCAGCCACCAGGACATAATTGGAGCATACCTTACGACCGACAGGTAAGTTATAATGCGCAACAGCAACAACAACCGCAAAAGTTTGGAGATCATAATAGGCAATATCCGAATGTGAATATAATAGAAATGACACCTGATGCACAACCCCAATCTGTGTCAGTACCTAGTACAAATGATAATCCAACAAACTAGAAACAGTCACTACTTTGCCCCAGGTCGTGGCTGAAGAATTCTTGGGGGGCGACTTCAACGTTAATCAGTTATTTGACACCACAATTGAACAACAAAATATTGATGTGCCTAATAATTCTAAACAAAAGCTACCTGTTTTATTTATAAGATACAACCACAATGACAATATATCAGATGAACTTTTACAAGACAGTACACAATGTCGTTTAAACACAAATGAAATTGTTTTAGCATCTACTACTGGTGTAGTAGGTGGGATTCCAACTACTATTATCCTAGATACAGGTGCAGCTGGAGCGTTTTGTCTTTTAATTTCTATAAAAAGATGTGTGAATTGGAGCCTGTGCCTGAGTTTCCTGCCCAGAACTGTAAAATAACTACCGCTCTAGGTAATAAGTCATGTAGGGTTACAAAGCAAGTTTTTGTAAACGTTAAAATAGGTAATGGAACCGTACAATGGCCATTCCTGGTTGTACAAAACCTTGTGACAAATTGCATATTAGGAATAGATATTATGAGCGAGAAGGACTGCATTATAGACTTCTCCAAAGGTAAATGTATTTTAAATGATAAAGGCAGTGTAATTATTATTGATTTGGACAGGAGAACTCTAAAGCATGACAAACACTGTACAGGGTACAAGGTTCAGTTAGTACTTGACAAAGACATTCAAGACATGCAAACACACTCATCTGACACAGAGCTAATGGACTTGAAAACATTGCTTGACCATAAGATAAGTGAAGCTACAGCTCTCAGTGTACATGAACGTATAAAACTACAGGAACTGTTATCCAAATATTTACAAGTTTTTACCAAACGATTAGGTGTTATCAACACGTATGTGTACAAGATTGAAGTTAAGCCTCACAAGATCTTCTACCATAAGACATATAACGTACCGTTATCTCAACGACCTGCTGTGTGGCAAGAATTAAAACAAATATTAGACTGGAAGGTCATTGAACCATCCACCTCACCTTATTGTAGTCCTCTACTTGTTGTCAAAAAATCAAATGGAAGCATTAGGTTAGTGTTAGACGCACGAGCTATTAATGAAATAATTTTACCGGTTCACACAAAACCTGAAAATTTAGAAGAGCAATTACAGAAATTTCTAGATGCAAAATATTTTTCCACAATAGATCTCGCTAATTCGTTTTGGCAGGTGGGTATCACTCCTGATTCTCGGAAATATACTGCATTTATGTTCGGGGGGCGAACCTATCAGTTTTGTGTTCTACCCTTCGGACTGAATGTCAGCTCTGGGGTATTCATTACAGCCCTGGATACCGTGCTTGGCGACGATTTAGTTGAGACAGTCACACACTATGTAGATGATATACTGATAGCTACACAATCTTGGAATGAACACGTTGACACTCTTCAAAGAATTTTAAAAAAATTTGCACAAGCTGGAGTCACAGCCAACCTAAGAAAATCAAAATTTGGTTGCAGTGAGATAAAGTATTTAGGACATATCATTAATTCACAGGGCATACGTCCGGATCCCAGTAAATTAGATGCTATCAGAAACTTTCCTAGCCCTCGAACTAAAAAGCAGTTAAAATCATTCCTTGGGCTATGTTCATTTTTCAGGCGTTTTTTGCCACAACCACTTTTGAACAGTAAACATCTGCTAAATCTACTCAGAAAGAATCAAGTTTGGATCTGGTCGGAACAGTGCCAGAATGACTTTAATACAATTAAACATGCTTTAGTGAATGCTAACATATTGAGCCATCCAGATTTCAATTTAGATTTTTGTATGACTTGTGACGCTTCACGTACTGGCTTGGGCTGTTGCTTATTTCAAGTTGTAAAGAATAAAGAGGAGGAACAGATAAGAATTATTGGGTTTGCGAGTCGCACTCTAACTGAATGTGAGCGTACATACTCCACTACTGAGTTAGAAACACTTTCCATAGTATGGGCATTCAAGAAATTCAATTATTATTTATTTGGAAAACATACGGTAATTTACACCGATCACCAGGCCCTGACATTTTTGTTAACTTGTAAACTTGTACATCCTAGACTATCACGATGGGCAGTTACACTTCAGAACTACTGTTTTGAAATTAAGTACATAAGAGGTAAGGACAACACCATTGCAGACACTTTGTCTAGACTTCCACAAGGTATGAATGACACCAACAGTGACTTAGAAAATATAAATGACTACAGGATTCTCTTAATGCAAGACAAGCAGTATCACCAATATTATATTGATATGTGCAGAAACATGGCTGAATTACAAAAATCTGATCCTCACTGGTATAAGATAATAACATTACTGGTAGGAAAACACAACCATCCTTTGACTAAGTATTACAAGTTACACAATGATGTGTTATTTTACCGCCGACATCCAAATGCTACTAACTGGTGTGTATGCATTCCCAAAGAGTCTGAACGTAATCTAATTTGGCACACACACTTAGTTTGGGGTCATTATGGGACGAAAAAGTGTTTGGCAAAGCTCAGTACATACTGTTATTTTAGCAATATGAGAAGAAAAATTTATAGGGAACTAAAAACATGTGTCATATGTCAAAAATCAAAACCTCAGAATTTATCCACAAAAACAGATTTACATTCTATTTTACCTAGTAAACCCCTGGAAATTCTGTGTACTGACATCAGTGGACCGCATCCAGCAAGCTCTGGAGGCGTCAAATATATCTTAGCTTTTTACGATATATTTTCTAAACATGTAAAACTTTATGCTTTAAAATCCGCCTCTGCAAATGCTATAATACGAAGATTCTCAAGTGATTACCTGACGCACGTGGGAAAACCTAAAGCAATTCTGTCAGATAATGCAGCATACTACTCTGGGTACAAATGGAGAAATTTCTTGAAGGACAATAACATTAAAAGTATATTTATTTCGAGGTTTAGTCCACAATGTAACGCGACTGAGAGACTTTTCCGAGAACTAAACCGATTCATGAGGACCTATATTTCATCAAAACATACTAATTGGGTGTCCTACCTAAGTCTTTTCGAAGACGTACACAATAACTTAAATATTTACGATACGAATTACACACCTAACGAGATCATGTTCAGTTGCAAACAGAACGATCAATGGATAGAACCATTACCTAAGTTGTCAGACAAGGAAATCACACCTGAACAGAAAATAAAAGAAGTATTGAATACACTGACACATCACGCACAGATACGAAACAAACATCACAGAAACATAATAAAAAGAAAACAAAAATTCGAGGTAGGAATGCTTGTGCTACTTCGTACTCATCATAAATCTGTAGCACTCAAACGACGCAACGCTAAGTGGCGTCTGCTATATGAAGGACCTTATATAATTGTTAACATACCGCATCCTGGTGCGTATCTGTTACAACATCCTAGAACTATCAAAATTATTGGGCTATACGCACACCGAGATCTTAGAGCATTTCATGCCAAATAATGTCAAAGTCATACCCATGAAAACATTGCTAAGCAACTCGCAAAACTCTGTTTGCTACAACACAGATAATAAGCAGTATAGAAATTTTCATTTCAGCGGTTCCAGTGACGCAGTTGAAGACAGAAGAACTTTTCTTTCAACGCCGCGGCACCACCGAGAAGACTGAATATTAAAGTAAAATTTATGATTACGTAGCAGTGAATGATATATAAATTTTTCACGGAACATTTGTGACTGTAGGTACCACTGACTTGGTATGACACCTGACGAACCGACAGACGTCATCTGTGAAGCGATCTTTTACTTTGAGAAATAGATTAGACGCACATCTCTCAACACGAAAGGCATCTATCAGTAGTCAAGGCCACACATACACTCTACACACACGCACAAAACGCGAGGAATCGAACATTTTCTCTCTTTTACTATTTTGAATATTTATTGAGTAGTGAAAACGCCTGGTCTTGCCTACTGATGTAATGAATGTTGTGTCTAACCTATCTTAATTTCAGATGACATCACAAAAAACATCGATAAAATCCCAGCAAAACCGTTAAAGAGGACGTAAATATCTGCAATCCATGTAATCAAATGTGACACTATGTAATAATTTATAGCTATGTAATAATGATGAAAACATGTTTATGTGTAACTGTATTATGTTTATGCTAAGAAAATATGTGACGTGTATATGTATGATTACTTATGTTTTTTTTTTAACTGATGTATAATGTAACTGTTACTGTGTGAAAATTTGAACGATAACGAGTGCCAAAATGTGAAAAACTTTTTAAAAAAAAAATGCGTAGTGCACCACTGTTCACGGACATTAACGTACATTACTAAGTCTGCAACTACGCAGAAACCTATGTGAAAGAAACTGTTAATGACATTCATGATGCATCGTACCTTTGTAAACGCGATGAGTAACTACGAACATTTAGGTGAGCTATATTTAAAAAAAAACTGAATATGTGAAGTGCATAATTCGTGCATCGTCTAGTGACATTACTACAGTACCCAACTTCAAGATGTTAACTGGATTAAATGGACACAAAGTGCCTGTCCAGAAAACAACACGACGGGTGGAAGAATTCTGGTTGGAACTTCAGGGAATGAAATGTTCTCGAAATGTGACGGACACTCTTACCTGGACTGTCCAAGGATCGACGCCAGCTATGTGCCGTCCGAGGTTCTGCAACCAAGCTTCCACGGAATATCGAAAACGAACTGCGTATGGACTAATTACTCGACGGGTCACGTCTGATCTGTAATAAACAATGCTTTTTGTCACAACGAACTGCATCACAACGACTATAATGGAAATAGGAGATGGACATGCTTATGTATCAATCACGTTGTTATACAGCGATGTTACTGTGATCAAAAAACTTTACCACGACGACACTAACCTGTGAAACAGTACTGTGCAGTAGATGAATATAAACTGTAATAACGACACGATGTGTATAGGTCAACGCACCTGAAAAATACGGACATTTTTCTTTGAAGTATTTCAAAACAATACTATGTAACTAAGAACATTCAACAATCTAAGTTGTATTGTGTTATAACAAATATTGTAAATTTAAAACTAAGTTACCTGTCATAGAATGTAGTCTTCATATGTAATCTTGGTTGAATATTTTCTTTGTGCAACGACTGAGAAACGCGCGCACACGAACAATATGAACTGCAATACTGTGCCGCGTGATCTAACTGTACGACATAGCGGCAGTCACACAGACGCTTCTGCGCAAGCGCGCACTCTATCTGCCAACTTAAGAACTTTTACGGCGCACCCGCGTCATTCAAAGTTTGTATATAATGTGTATAATGTGTATAATGTAAGTCATGTAAATAGTTGTAGATAACTTAGATTTTCTTGTGCCTTTAGGTGAATTGCTCGCCTGCAGGAGTGTCCTTTCGCTTCGCAATTCAGGGGGCAATATAAAGGCACATTTGCATGCCGAGCGTGAGTTTCCTCGGAAACGCGAGATATTAATTAAATAAATAATCAGTGACAAATAAATAAAGCCTATGGCACACAACTGCAGCGCTGTGTCGCTGATAAAACAAAAGCACAATTACGTTACTCGTATGTTTTGATTAAGAAACGAGAGCTCTGGTTGAAGTGGTGCGAGAAGCACGTATTTTAGTTTATTGTCTGGCACACCGCCATATTTCATGTTATAGAAAATTACTGCGAGTTGCAACCATACTAGGCACTCGATTCTGAAAAGAATTTATATTTATAAAAGTAAGTAGGATTATGAACTGTAGGCTTATTCATTGAATATATCTGATTTAACTAACTGTGTAAACTTTTTATGTTTAGTAGACAGTCACCTCTGTACGACGTATTGACATGGCTGGCAAATTATTCTAATATTGAGATTTAGATATGAGTCCGCACCTACCGCAGCAGTCTTTGGAAACGATTTAAATACGAAGTCCGATTATTTGAGTCTTATTTCACGGTCAACTACGAATAACATTACATTTACGAAAAAGCCATTGTCAAGCGTCTGATACCGAATAATTAAACGTCACGCAAATATTAAGTACAACCAATCACTATCATACAATAATACATAATTAATATTTTATTTTATTTTATTTTATTTATTTTATAGTGGCCTGTAATTGAAGAAGTGTCATGATGATCTCTCCGTTGGCAAAAGATTCCGGAATAGTCCCCCCACTCGGTTCTCCGGGTGGGGAGTGCCAAAGGGGTGGTTACCATGAGAAAAACACTGAATAATCAACGGAAGGATAACGTTCTACAAGTCGGGGAGTGGAATGTCAGAAGTTTGAACGTGGTAGGGAAACTAGAAAATCTGAAAAGGAAATGTAAAAGCTCAAAATAGATATAGTAGGGGTCAGCGAAGTGAAGTGGAAGGAAGACAAGGATTTCTGGTCAGATGAGTATCGGGTAATATCAACAGCAGCAGAAAATGGTATAACAGGTGTAGGATTCGTTATGAATAGGAAGGTAGGGCAGAGAGTGTGTTACTCTGAACACTTCGGTGACAGGGTTGTTCACATAAGAATCGACAGCAAAATAACACCGACAAAGATAGTTCAGGTATACGTGCCAACGTTGCAAGCCTAAGATGAAGAGATAAAGAAAGTGTATGACGATATGGAAAGGGTAATACAGTACGTAAAGAGGGATGAAAAGCTAATACTCATTCGGGACTGGAGTGCAGTTGTAGGGGAAGGAGTAGAAGAAAAGGTTAGAGGAGAATGTGCGATTGCAACAAAGAATGAGAGAGGAGAAAGATTAATTCAGATCTGTAACAACTTTCAGCCAGTAATAGCGGATACCCTGTTCAAGAATCACAAGAGAAGGAGGTATACGTGGAAAAGGTAGGGTGATACGGGGAAAATTTCAGTTAGATTACATCATGGTCAGACAGACATTCCGAAATCAGATACTGGATTGTAAGGCGTACCCAGGAGCAGATATAGTCTCAGATCACAATATAGTAGTGATGAAGAGTAGTCTGAAGTTTAAGACATTGGTCAGGAAGAATCAGTACGCAAGGAAGGGGAATACGGAAGTAGTAAAGAATGACGAGATATGCATGAAGTTATTTAAGCCTGTAGATACAGCAGTAAGGAATAGCTCATTAGGCAGTAAAGCTGAAGAGGAATGGGCATCTCTAAAGAGGGTTATCACAGAAGTTTGGAAGGAAAACATCGGTACAAAGAAGGTAACTGCGAAGAAACCGTGGGTAACAGAAGAAATACGTGAACTGATCGATTAAAGGAGGAAGTACAAAAACGTTTCCGGAAAGTCAGGAATATAGAAATACAAGTCGGTGAGGAATGAAATAAAGAGGAAGTGCATGGAAGCTAAGACATAATGGCTGCAGGAAAAATGTGAAGAGATCGAAAAAGAAATGGCTGTCGAAAGGACAGACTCAGCATACAGGAAAGTCAAAACAACCTCCGGTGAAATTAAAAGCAAGGGTGATAACATTGAGAGTGCAACGGGAATTCCCCTGTTAAATGCAGACGAGAGAGCGGATAGGTGGAAAGAATATACTGAAAGCCTCTTTGATGGGGAACATTCGTCTGATGTGATAGAAGAAGAAAAAGGAGTCGATTTAGAACAGATAGGGGATACAGTATTAGAATCAGAATTTAAAAGAACTTTGGAGAACTTAAGGTCCAATGAGGCAGAAGGTATAGATAACATTCCATCAGAATTTCTAAAATCATTGGAAGAAGTAACAACGAAACGACTTTTCACGTTGGTGTGTAGAATCCACAAGTCTGGCGACAAACCATCTGACTTTTGGAAAAGCATCATCCACACAATTCCGAAGTCGGCACGAGCTCACGCATCCAAGTTACTTACAAGAATAATATATAGAAGAATGGATAAGAAAACTGAGGATGTGCTAGATGACGTCCAGTTTGGCTTTAGGAAAAGTACGAGAGAGGCAATTCTGACACTGCGATTCATAATGGAAGCAAGACTAAAGAAAAATAAAGACACGTTCATAGGATTTGTTGACCTGGAAAAAGCGTTCGATACTGTAAAATGGTGCAACATGTTCGATTTCTCAAGAAAGTATGGTAAGCTCTAGGGAGAGACGAATCATATACAATGTATACAACTGCCAAGAGGGAATAATGAGAGTGGGCGACCAAGAACGAAGTGCTCGTATTAAAAAGGGTTGTTGTTGTTGTGGGCTTCAGTCCTGAGACTGGTTTGATGCAGCTCGCCATGCTACTCTATCCTGTGCAAGCTTTTTCATCTCCCAGTACCTACTGCAACCTACATCCTTCTGAATCTGCTTAGCGTATTCATCTCTTGGTCTCCCTCTACGATTTTTACCCTCCACGCTGCCCTCCAATACTAAATTGGTGATCCCTTGATGCCTCAGAACATGTCCTACCAACCGATCCCTTCTTCTGGTCAAGTTGTCCCACAAACTTCTCTTCTCCCCAATCCTATTCAATACTTCCTCATTAGTTATGTGATCTACCCATCTAATCTTCAGCATTCTTCTGTAGCACCACATTTCGAAAGCTTCTATTCTATTCTTGTCCAAACTATTTATCGTCCATGTTTCACTTCCATACATGGCTACACTCCATACGAATACTTTCAGAAATGACTTCCTGACATTTAAATCAATACTGGATGTTAACAAATTTCTCTTCTTCAGAAACGCTTTCCTTGCCATTGCCAGCCTACATTTTATATCCTCTCTACTTCGACCATCATCAGTTATTTTGCTCCCCAAATAGCAAAACTCCTTTACTACTTTAAGTGCCTCATTTCCTAATCTAATTCCCTCAGCATCACCCGACTTAATTAGACTACATTCCATTATCCTTGATTTGCTTTTGTTGATGTTCATCTTATATCCTCCTTTCAAGACACTGTCCATTCCATTCAACTGCTCTTGCAAGTCCTTTGCTGTCTCTGACAGAATTACAATGTCATCGGCGAACCTCAAAGTTTTTATTTCATCTCCATGAATTTTAATACCTACTCCGAATTTTTCTTTTGTTTCCTTTACTGCTTGCTCAATATACAGACAATCCGTAGATCGAGGAAGCAATGATGCAAATAAAAGAAAGGTTCAGGAGTGGATTTAAAATTCAAGGTGAAAGGGTACGATTAGCTCATGAGATTGCTACAGTGAGTGAAAGTGAAAGTGAAGAATTACATGATCAACTGAACGGAATGATCAATCTAATGAGTACAAATTATGGATTGAGAGTAAATCGAAGAAAGACGAAGGTAATGAAGGGTAGTAGAAACGACGACAGCGAGAAACTTAACATCTGGATTGATGGTGACGAAGTAGATGAAGTTGAAGAATTCTGCTACATAGGCAGTAAAATAACCAATGACGGACAGAGCAAGGAGGATATCAAAAGCAGATTGTAAGTAGGCTGTTTAGGTTTTCTAATTGGTAACGCCACGTAGCGCTCTGTATGAAAATCACTGGCTGTGCTGTGTGCAGTCTGTGGCTAGTTTGCATTGTTGTCTGCCATTGTAGTGTTGGGCAGCCGGATGTTAACAGCGCGTAGCGTTGCGCAGTTGGAGGTGAGCCGCCAGCAGTGGTGGATGCGGGGAGAGAGATGGCGGATTTTTTGAGCGGATGATCTGGACGTGTGTCCATCAGAAACAGTACATTTGTAATATTGGATATCATGGACTGATATATATTATGACTTTTGAACACTGTTAAGGTAAATACATTGTTTGTTCTCTATCAAAATCTTTCTTTTGTTAACTATGCCTTTCAGTAGTTAGTGCCTTCAGTAGTTTGAATCTTTTATTTAGCTGGCAGTAGTGGCGCTCGCTGTATTGCAGTAGTTCGAGTAACGAATATTTTTGTGAGGTAAGTGATTTGTGAAAGGCATAGGTTAATGTTAGTCAGGGCCATTCTTTTGTAGGGATTATTGAAAGTCAGATTGCGTTGCGCTAAAAATATTGTGTGTCAGTTTAAGCACAGTCATGTATAATTGTTCAAAGGGGACGTTTTATATGTCGACCCTTGGCCGAGGATACCTCACTGGAATCTTCTGATTTTTTCTTGTAGTTTGTGTAATTAGTGTAGCTTTTGTTTATTGCTAGCGCGTAATTGTAGAGAGAATCTGCTTTGTAATTGCAGTCTTTCATTGTTGTACAGTAAAACAGTTGTGGCATGCATGTAGATTTGCACCAAGTATTTCGTAGCTGCGCTTGCGATTAACTAGATGTTATTTTCAGTGCTATGTTAATGTGTTTTCTTATTTTTGTTCTTCAAATTGTGCTTTTCTGTGTTATGTGAAATATTGCGACAATTATGGCGTGTGAAAAACGTAATACTAGGCTCCAAAGTAAACTGAGAAATGACAGTGAAGACGAAAGCAGTGTGTTAGCGCCACCGTGTAATGAATTAACGAATGTTCAACATAGTAATTTGGTAATTGTGCATAGGGAAATGGAGCGGGCGGCAAACAATGATGTAGACAGTGAAACAATTAGTAAACAGGGAAGCATTATCGATCGATCGGTCGGCAACAGCCCGCCTCAGGAATCGGGAATGACAGGACACAATCTTGCAAATACTGCAGATTCAGGATTTGGGTCCTCACCGTTTTCTCAAATAAGTCAAGACACATTTTCTGCTTGTCAAAATGTGAATGTTGCCGGTGCAACTTCACTGCCGAAAAGCACTGAGGAACGTGTTTCAGACACCAGTGCATTGTTATTACAGTTAATGCAACAAATGGGACAAAGGCTACAAAATTTAGACACAATGGAACAAAATCATCAAAAGTTAGACACAATGGAACAACACCAGAGACAAACACAGCAACAGTAAGACGCAATGGAACAAAAGCTTCAAAAGTTAGACTCAGTCGAACATATGCTTGAACAAACACTTGAAGATTTAACTACTGAGTTACATAAAATCGAATCGAAATGTCAAAAAGTCTGTAATGACGTAAAAACACAAATTTGTGAGCATTTCCAACATATTTTTTCGCAGCATGGAAATACATTACAGAATCATGAAGCAGCCATAAAAGAACTGCAAACTATTGTTCATGAAAATCATGAGACCTTGCAAGCTAAAATTGACTCAGTTGCATCTACCGATCAACTTGCAAAAACTCAGGAATACTTAAAGGACACAGTAGATACGATTCCAACACAAATGGACACTCTGAAACTTAGTTCAGAAAAACACACTGAGGAAATGAGCACACTATCGGAGAAAGTAGCCGAACTTTCGGATCAGTTCACTAACTTATCTGCAAAGGTAGATGATGATCTGAATGACACAAGACCTGTAGCCATCACTGACACCGAAGAGTATGAACAAATTAATAAATTCAAACAAAATCAGAATCAAATTAATACGCAACACAAAAGAGAAATCCGGGAAGTACAAGATCAGTTGGCACAAGTGATACAAAAATTACATATTTCAGAGGAGGAAAAGCCACGAAATAATAACACAGGGCATTTCGGAAATTATGAAAGAAATTGGCAAGGTGCACCGAATTTTGAAATGGAACCGCCGAAACGACATAACAATGACCGACATGCGACTCGCCGACATGATGATTTTGACTATAAGCTGTTCATTATTACACGTAAATTCAATACATTTAAGAATTCGGGCAACGACATTCATCCAGAAGCGTGGCTCCATCAATTCTCTCATTGTTTTCCTCCCAACTGGTCATTAGAGCACGGATTAGAATTTATGTGTGGCTATTTAGAGAATGAACCAGCTGTAAGAATGCGATCGGTCATTCACGATTACCACAGTGAAGGAGAATTTTATCATGCCTTCCTCTCAGCATATTGGTCTCAAGCTACACAAGACAGGGTAAAACATAGCATCATAATGATGAAACATTTCGAACAATCTGAATTTTCCAGTCTTGTGAAATATTTTGTAGACATGTTGCACAAGAATCAGTACCTGACAAACCCATACAGCCTCTCAGAACTCATCCGCATTTGCTTAATGAACTTGCCTGTACATTTACGACACATTATTTTGGCAGGACGTTGCAAAGACGACATTGAAGCTTTTCAGGGACTGTTACAAGAACTGGAAATTGACACTGACAATCGCGGACTCGAAAACAGGAGCACAACAACTACAGGTCACATCCGTCACAATTCCGCGATGACAGAAATAATAAATGGACACGACAAGGCTATTCTTACAACGTCTATCGTGACCAAAACAGACACCACCCGTATGACAATCGTTGGCAGAGTAGTAATAATTACAGGGAATGATCACCTCTCCGTGGTAATGAGTATCACAGAGACAATCAGAGAAACAGACAATATGGGAACCAAAATAATTATTATCAAGGGAGACAGAATAACTTCAGACGCAACGGTTCAGCTTGCAGTTACGAATCAGGGAGAAATTCTCCACCATGTGACCGACAAGAAAGAAACTATGGAATCTACCGACATGACGACAAACGATATAATCGTAACGACAGACCTGAATTGCATCAGAACTGGCGGGATTCAAACAAGGCAGGGCCCTCTCGATAAGGTGAATTTGTAGAAGTTAGGTCTCCAAATCCTAATAACGACGCGCGCCAACAAAGAGATAGCAGACAATGACTCGCACCGCAGGCAGCCACGTGCGCCGGCTCGCTCAGAGAAAAATAACATAGACGCTAACCTTGAGAAATATTTCAGTATTCTTTACCAACGTATACCGCATGATAATTGCATTCAAGTTCAAACTCTGAGTACTATGAAGAGTAAAGGATTGCACCACACTTCACATGTAAAACCGCTTATTGAGAGATAATCTGCTTCTTTAACTTAGTCTTTGCTATAAAATTTTTCACTTCACGCTACTGGTACAATTTGTCACACTGAGAAACTGTTAACATGCAACAATGTTTTGAAGTTAACTATCCAGTCTAGAACCTAGGGAACATATTTAGACAGTATTTACGAGTGCATTGTTATAGTGAACAGACGACACAGTGTTATTGTGTGTGTACATTCTTGCTTGTTAGTTGCACGATTATGTAACGACTATAAGGCTTACATATACGGGTACTGCTAATGAGATTTTAATGCAACATTTTGGTTTACTTGAAAATACATTCTTTATTTGAAGCACTTTCTGTGGAATTAAAGATGACTTAGTATTTGGTTTATTTGACAGCTACACGATTATATCACGACGCTACTAATGAGTGACACAATTTATATTATTGCTTTTGCGCTGTATCTGTTTTATATCTGCACAGTTTTTCTGAATTCTTATGGAAAGGAAAACATGTTTTAGTAGTAACTTTTGTGGTACGAGGTGCATTCAAGTTCTAAGGCCTCCGATTTTTTTTTCTAATTAACTACTCACCCGAAATCGATGAAACTGGCGTTACTTCTCGACGTAATCGCCCTGCAGACGTACACATTTTTCACAACGCTGATGCCATGATTCCATGGCAGCGGCGAAGGCTTCTTTAGGAGTATGTTTTGACCACTGGAAAATTGCTGAGGCAATAGCAGCACGGCTGGTGAATGTGCGGCCACGGAGAGTGTCTTTCATTGTTGGAAAAAGCCAAAAGTCACTAAGAGCCAGGTCAGGTGAGTAGGGAGCATGAGGAATCACTTCAAAGTTGTTATCACGAAGAAACTGTTGCGTAACGTTAGCTCGATGTGGGGGTGCGTTGTCTTGGTGAAACAGCACACGCGCAGCCCTTCCCGGACGTTTTTGTTGCAGTGCAGGAAGGAATTTGTTCTTCAAAACATTTTCTTAGGATGCACCTGTTACCGTAGTGCCCTTTGGAACGCAATGGGTAAGGATTACGCCCTCGCTGTCCCAGAACATGGACACCATTTTTTCAGCACTGGCGGTTACCCGAAATTTTTTTGGTGGTGGTGAATCTGTGTGCTTCGATTGAGCTAACTGGCGCTTTGTTTCTGGGTTGAAAAATGGCATCCATGTCTCATCCATTGTCACAACTGACGAAAAGAAAGTCCCATACATTCTTTCCTTGCGCGTCAACATTGCTTGGCAACATGCCACACGGGCAGCCATGTGGTCATCCGTCAGCATTCCTGGCACCCACCTGGATGAGACTTTTCGCATTTTCAGGTCATCATGCAGGATTGTGTGCACAGAACCCACAGTAATGCCAACTCTGGAGGCGATCCGTTCAACAGTCATTCGGCGATCCCCCAAGACAATTCTCTCCACTTTCTCGATCATGTCGTCAGACCGTCTTGTGCGAGCCCAAGGTTGTTTCGGTTTGTTGTCACACGATGTTCTGCCTTCATTAAACTGTCGCACCCACGAACGCACTTTTGACACATCCATAACTCCATCACCACATGTGTCCTTCGACTGTCGATGAATTTCTATCGGTTTCACACCTCGCAAATTCAGAAAACGAATGATTGCACGGTGTTCAAGTAAGGAAAACGTCGCCATCTTAAGTATTTAAAACAGTTCTCATTCTCGCCGCTGGCGGTAAAATTCCATCTGCCATACGGTGCTGCCATCTCTGGGACGTATTGACAATGAACGCGGCCTCATTTTAAAACAATGCACGTGTTTCTATCTCTTTCCAGTCCGGAGAAAAAAAATCGGAGGCCTTAGAACTTGAATGCACCTCGTATAGCTACAATGAGACAACCTTTTCTATAGCACAACAATACGTTACAGTACAGTACTCACTTCATCACGGCAATAAGCGTAACAACTATGATATCTATATGCATAGCAATTCACTTCATTTATTACGAGGTAAGTACATTGACTTTTACAGAACTTTGCTTACGGACGACGATAATTACGACACTTGGCACATTTTTTACCCTCAAGTAATGACAGAGACTATGTTACAACAAGACGCACAATTTAGCGCCGCAGTACACGTATTTGAGTGATTAATTTTGTACTTAAAACATTTATTTTTAAAGATTTTTTAATTACTAAGAAAGTTTTCCGTGATACATTTCATTCCATTCTGTAATCTGTAACACCTGAGGGTATAATTACATTAATCCTCAGGAGGATACACGCTTACATTGTGTACCATGTGTCTGTCAAGCACAAGGAGCCCTAGCTAATATGATATTTGCTTATACAACTTTACACATCGGTACCATATTTCTCTAACACTGAATTACACAGCTATCTGATTATTTAACAGAGAAACAAAAATTTTTTTACTATGTCAGTGGCACATGTTTATGCAATAACACAGTTGAATAATTTCACACTTATGAAATTGTATCTTGTCTCTACTTTGTGAACTGTTCATGTTTTTTCGGAACCATTGTGATACTACCAGAGCTTTGAATTTTGTATTTGGTAAGGGATCATGACTTTTGAAGTATGTTAGAGGTAGATGACTTTATTGAAGATCTTGAAATTATTGAAAGAAGCTGCGATGATTCTGAGATGTGATTGAACTGTTATGATGTTATTATTATGATGACGTTGTGTATTATGCTGTTGAGGTATGTTTATGATCAATAAGCTGAGAATCGTGCTTTAAGAGTTATGAAATGTGTGAAAATGCGTGAATGTATCACAATGCAGCCGAAAATTTTTTACACACTGTTATATTCATAGGATTTTGTTTCTACACATTTGCAACGCAAATTCTCGACCTGTAAAATTTTTTATATGAGACTGTCACTGTAGTGAAAAACTGGTATCGTAAATATTTCGGTAAGAAAGTTAAGTGACCTTCACGTAATGTGTGGTGGGCACCCAGCTGCGCGACAGTCGTCTGGAAAAAAGTCATTAGTGTGTGCCTTTCAGAGGCACAGGTGGAGAAAAAAGGAGGCCATTATCCTCGCTATTGACATTTCTTATTAGAAAGCATCGCAAATATGAGACGCTCAAACTTGAAAACATATGATTATACTTTGGAGCTCTTAATTTATGATATTTACTAAAATGCCTAATGAACTGATTAGAAATATTTTACATCTATTGTCTTTCTAGTTGAGAGTTTGCTCATTTTGTTTAATATCTAGTTTCTAGCAGCACTGCAGCATTGGTTACAATAAAATTTTATAGATGTACTAATATAGATATTTTATGCCTACAGATCCAGTAAATAATAACTTCATGATCTACTTAAAAAAAATGAAGGAGCACAAAAAGACTTTTCCCTTCACAGGACTTCCATACATAATTTTCTTTTCAACTACTTGGTAATATTTTTTGTAGAATAAGTTGTGGTGCACCACTTTAGTGACATAGATATTAAGATGTGAATATACATTTCCCTTATCTGCATTGTTGTCTTTAGTGTACTATTTTTTGTGCTTGTGGGTTTGTCATGTTCATATATAAGTTATTACATTTACTGCTGCTTGCTTTGCCAATTTCTATTTTTTTGTCATTGCTGTTTGTATTAATTGTTTTGTGCTGCTGTATTGCCTCATCCCTTAGTTTAGCATCTGAGCTCAGTAGATTTAAGTTAGCTTAAGAGGGGGTAGACTATATGAGAGATTGAGTTGCGATGAATTGGAAGAAATGCATTGAGAACTTATATGTAAAAAGTACAGAAAGCAGGTATAGGTAGGATTTTCTTGGAAATAAATGATGACGTACGATAATGGAAAATAAATAATGAGGTAAGAAATATGTGAACATATAAATACAGAAAGCATGCTTGGATAGGATTTTTTTGGTGGAAACAAATGTTGAAATAAGATGAAAGATCTATGGAATGAAGTTTTGGGTTGGACTGCAGTACCAAATGTTACACTGAAAACAAACCCTGCCCGTTCCTCTTGTGTAATTCTGCTATGTGTTTGTGTACCCTTGTGTATTTGTGTTTTTCTTGTCTTTATGTGTTTAGCTGATGAGAGTTATGTTGTAGAATTTTTCTAATACTATTTTATTTACTTTGTAATGATGTTTACACATTATTTATCTGTTCTGTTTTGTTGCTCATATGTGAAGTTGATGTTTCAAAAGTTATTCTGATCTTTGTGTATGTACTTATGTCATAATTCTTGTAACACTGATGTGCATGTTTATTTCTATTCTTTTGTAAAGCCTGTTTTACTACAAATGGTATCTGTATTGTTATGTTCTTTAATGATGTATTTTTTTATTTTATTCTTATGTTATAAAATTGTAATTGACACCAGTTCATCAAATTAAGTAACTTGTAAGTTACATTTCACAGCACACGTTTCTGTTGGTCATAGTATATGGACAATATGTGAGAAGTAGGGACTGTTAGTGTTTGCACGTGTGTTGATAATTCAGCAAGGGACTGGTTAACAGCACTGCTGGTTCTAAGGACAATTCCACAAACTTTGTGTGTGCACAAGTGTTGGTTTATGGACTTGCTATATTCTCTGCAAGACTCTTCGATGGTGATTGTGCACCTGCACAGTCACAATAGATGGCTGCTGGCCGTCTCTACAAGGACTATAATGGGTCTGCATCTTTGATGGCCCACCAATACCATTATCTCTAAAAGGACTACAGTGGGTCTGCATCTTTGATGGCCCACCAATACCATTATACTGCACTGGGTCTGCACCTCTGGTGGCCCACCAATACCGTAATCTCTACCAGGACTATAGTAGGTCTACTCTATGATGACCTACCTACCAATATTCTTCAAAACTTCGACTGACTCTGCGGTGGGTTTGCTCTGTTGTGGCCTGTTACCTGTCTGGATGTCGAGAGTCAGCACTGTCTTTCTGTTGGAAGGACAACACTACTTCTTCAAGACTGCATGGAAATCAACTACTTCCGAGTGCATTTTCTTTTACTGCTTAGACTTTGAGAAAAACACTGCAATTTTACTGTGATGAACGATCAGGACTGTCTTTATGGACTGTGAGAAAATTTTAGCTTTTGACCAACATTGTATGAATAAGAGTATGCATTTGACTTCTTTGTTATTGTAATTGTGAAAAAATTTTAACAAATATGTATTGGCCAGTGCCCAAAACAATTTGTAAAATTTTTGTGGGGAGCATGGGGGCTATGTAAGTAGGCTGTTTAGGTTTTCTTATTGGTAACGCTACGTAGCGCTCTGTATGAAAATCACTGGCTGTGCTGTGTGCAGTCTGTGGCTAGTTTGCATTGTTGTCTGCCATTGTAGAGTTGGGCAGCTGGATGTTATCAGCGCGTAGTGTTGCGCAGTTGGAGGTGAGCCGCCAGCAGTGGTGGATGTGGGGAGAGAGATGGCGGATTTTTTAGAGCGGATGATCTGGACGTGTGTCCATCAGAAACAGTACATTTGTAATATTGGATATCATGGACTGATATATATATATATATATATATATATATATATATATATATATATATATATATATATATATATATATATCAGTCCATGATATCCAATATTACAAATGTACTGTTTCTGATGGACACACGTCCAGATCATCCGCTCTAAAAAATCCGCCATCTCTCTCCCCACATCCACCACTGCTGGCGGCTCACCTCCAACTGCGCAACACTATATATAATGAATTTGAACACTGTTAAGGTAAATACATTGTTTGTTCTCTATCAAAATCTTTCTTTTGCTAACTATGCCTATCAGTAGTTAGTGCCTTCAGTAGTTTGAATCTTTTATTTAGCTGGCAGTAGTGGCGCTCGCTGTATTGCAGTAGTTCGAGTAAAGAAGATTTTTGTGAGGTAAGTGATTTGTGAAAGGTATAGGTTAATGTTAGTCAGGGCCATTCTTTTGTAGGGATTATTGAAAGTCAGATTGCGTTGCGCTAAAAATATTGTGTGTCAATATAGTGATGATCAGAATAAGTAAAATGAGAAATGTCTGAGTACGTTCAGTTCTGCTCAGCTATTTGAAAAGAAAATAATGTAAGAGGTTTATCAGCACAGTAATTCATAAGTTTTTCTAAGGGGACGTTTCAGGATTAGCTATATCCAAAAAGGCGTTCCTAGTCCAGAGAAGTCTACTAATATCAAATATTGGCCTTAATTAGAGGAAGAAAGTTCTGAGAATGTACGTGTAGAGTGCAACACTGTGTGGTAGTAAAACACAGACTGTGGGAAAACTATAACAGAAGACAACTGAAGCATTTGAGATGTGGTGCTACAGGCGAATGTTGAAAATTAGGTGGACTGACAAGGTAAGGAATGACGAGGTTTTGCGCAGAATTGGAGAGGAAAGAAATATGTGGAGTACACTCATAAGAAGAAGGGACAGGATTATACGACATTTGATAAGAGATGAGAGAATAACCTCATGGTACTAGAGGGAGCTGTAGAGGACAAAAACTGTAGAGGAAGAAAGAAATTGGAATACATCCAACATATAATTGAGGAGGTAGGTCGCAAGTGCTACTGTGAGATGAAGGGATTGGCACAAGAGACGAATTCGTGGCGGGCCGCACCAAACCAGTAAGAAGACTGATGAAAAAAAAGTTCTAGACACGTGCGACGTTAGCGGATACAGCCCCGACATGCAGATTCACCCATTGTGATGGTATACGCAGAAGCGGGAATTCTCTGAACAGAGGGCGTGGAGCCAATCCTGTCTGTAATAACGTTGAACACTCCACTGTCGGCTCGCTTTCCTTTGCCACCGCGAGAAGGGAAACTGCAACAAAGGTTGTAGTGTTGATAGTCCCTGGTGTTCCACCTGCAGCCACGCTGTCGCCGCACACACTCGTCTTGTTACAAAGGAGTTCTCCTCCCGTCTATAACTGCGATACGTGTCTACGAGGTCTTGCGCGACCGGTGTTAGCCGTATCGATGTGTTGAGATCGTTCATGGTGTTAAGTATCGCCTTCCTGAACAAACTGATTTCTTATACACCTCACCACAAATAAACAACATTCAGATTTGATTTCTGACAGGCAGCTAGTGTAAAATATTTCCTAATATAGGATGTGTGAAATTGAAGGTTACTAGGCCTGGTGGTTGGTAGTTGAGTAACACATGAGCAAATTTGCTAATATATGTATGTTCGAAAACGCTTTGTTGGATGCTAGCGTCTCTGAAATGCGGAGGAGGATGTAAGAAGGTTTGATGACATGAACTAGGCAAGGGGTCAAGAGACAATGTAAATTGGATTTGCTCTGAGATAGTCGACGCGCTAAGATTTCCGAAACGGTACTGTAGGTAAACAAACCAACACTTGTTGCATGCCTCATTTGTTATATGAAAAACACAGTGCTCCACAGTCTAAGGAAGACAACGGTAGAGTACAGTATTGTATTGGGTTCTTTAGTTTCATGCTGCCCATAGTTTTTGGTCATTCGTGTATTAAAATGGAAATGAAAAATGGTGGTCGCGTAAAAAGCTGCAGAATACGCCGACTGGATTGTCGTGTACAGGGAATGCAAGAGTAGCTTCCCAGCTTTACGAAATACTGGGTGATCAAAAAGTCAGTATAAATTTGAAAACTTAATAAACCACGGAATAATGTAGACAGAGGGGTAAAAATTGACACACATGCTTGGAATGACGTGGGGTTTTATTAGAACCACCCATATTGCTAGACGCGTGAAAGATCTCTTGCGCCCGCCGTTTGGTGATGATGTGTGCTCAGCCGCCACTTTCGTCATGCTTGGCCTCCCAGGTCCCCAGACCTCAGTCCGTGCGATTATTGGCTTTGGGGTTACCTGCAGTCGCAAGTGTATCGTGATCGACCGACATCTCTAGGAATGCTGAAAGACAGCAGCCGACGCCAATGCCTCACCATAACTCCGGACATGCTTTACAGTGCTGTTCACAACATTATTCCTCGACTACAGCTATTGTTGAGGAATGATGGTGGACATATTGGGCATTTCCTGTAAAGAACATCATCTTTGCTTTCTCTTATTTTGTTAGTCTAATTATTGCTATTCTGATAAGATGAAGCGCCATCTGTCGGACATTTTTTGAACTTTTGTATTTTTTTTATTCTAATAAAACCCCATGTCATTCCAAGAATGTGTGTCAATTTGTACCTCTCTATCTACATTATTCCGTGATTTATTCAATTTTCAAATTTATACTGACGTTTTGATCACCTGGTACGTTACCTCATCAGACATCACTCCAGCCCGCACCAACACGGTAGAGGCGTTTACGTGAAATGGGCAGCTTACGTCACACTGGGCGGCCAAGGACATGCCGTACAGTGTAGGTCGGCGTTTCGCAGGGCAGCCTGTTACGAGCACCGGAGATGTAGCATACAACATGGATGTGAACCACGTGTCAGAGTGTTATGTTCAGCAACATGTGCACCTACATCCTTGAAAGCTGCGGAAAGCTCATGCGATGACTCAGAATGACTTTTCTCGCAGTGCCAACTTTTGCCTACGGTTGCTCGAAGTTCATAACTACCGCCGACGTATCCTGTTTTCTGATGACTGCACCTTTAACAGGGACGGTGTGTTCAACACAATGAACAACCATCATCGAATAGGCAGCTCGACAACGGCGGGGGAGGCAGGAGTGTGGATGCTCTGAGGGACTGAAAGCTGTGGCAGCAGGGGACGTCAGGCTTGCAGTCGTACACCGCTATCTGGCCTTCGCTTTGACGGGGACGGCCCCCGGATGACGACCAGGAGGGTACGCGCCCACCTCCTGAGGCCCATAGCAATATGTAGAAGGCGTCGGCTACTGCGGTGTGGGGAGATCCAGCCCAATCGGTAGGACGAGAGGAGGCGGAGGGGGGGAAGGCTCCGTCCCGCGCTGCCGTGATGACACCCTGAGGCGGGGACTGTGACCTCGCTGTTCTTGAGATCCGTGGATCTGGGGTAAGAGACACAGAAGGATCACCGTGCAGGTGACAGTGACGTAGTTGTATAAGATGTCGGCGCTACAATCCATCTGAGTCTGAAATGAGATACACGCAGGCGCCAAGTCGACGAAGGATTTTGCCTCGTGCCCATCGTCTGCTACCCCTAAAAACATTTTAAGCACAATATCAGGTTGCACGAAGCGATTCTTGCGGCCTTCCTTCGGCGCCGGATGCTAAGAAGGGTGGACCGGGTGGAGCAGTGTCCAATGGCGGCGGCCGTAAAGCAGAGTCGCCGGCGATGGGCCATCTCGTGGATGCGAACGACAGAAGACGAGGAACAGATCCAGCGCTTGATCCCTGGTGTGTGCGGTGCGTAGTATGGCCATCTGCTGCTTGAAAGTTCTGACAAAACGTTCCGCTTCTCCGTTTCACTGTGGATGGAACGGTGCACTATTTAGATGCTGTATGCCATTGCGTTCATAGAATGTTTCAAATTCATTCGACGTGAACCGTGGGCCGTTGTCCGACACTATGACTTCAGGCAAACCTTCGAAGCAAATAGTAGAGGACAACAGCTGAATTGTGCTACGTGACGTTGTCGAGTTAATTGGCACAGGAAAAGGAAGCTTGCTATAAGCGTCTACCACAATCAACCAAGGAATGTTCCAAATAGGTCCCGCAAAATCTGTGCGCACACGTTGGATTGGTGATTGCGGCTTAGGCCAAGGAGAGAATTTTTGTGGCGGTGCGGACTGATTTTCCGCACATGCGTGACACTGTGGCGTCATCTGTTCCATTTGGCTGTCCATACCGTGCCAAGTACAGGTCGACGCGCTAACTGTTTCGTACCAATAATCCCCCAGTGTCCTTGGTGAAGTAACTGCATCACTTCTTTTAGCAAAGCTGTAGATATCAACATAGCTGACTGTCCACTGTCACTGAACGAGATCACTCCTTGTTGTATGGCGAGGCTATGCCGATTTGCAAAAGTATCGGCTCACTACAGAGTTATTTATGCTAAACAATGAGCGACACCAAAATGTGCGGAAGTATTTTAGCAAAATGTTGTACTCTGAATCAGCTTCCGTGGATTGAGCACTTTTCCTATAGTTCAGCGGAAAGGATTGAAGCAATCCAGAATACTGGGGATCGATGTGACAAGAAGATGCAGCAGAAGTGTCAAAGTCTGTATCAGGGACAATCGGAAGACGGAAAAGTGCGGCTGCATTACCATGTTTAGCCTTCGGACGATACACAATCTCGTACTGATATTAAGACAACAATAAAGCCCATCTTTGCCATTTTTGGGCAGTTCTTACAGGAATCGGCTTCATCGTATGGAACAAGGACTGAGATGACTTGTGACCAGTTACTAAGTAGAATTTATTTTCTGCTTTATAAATAGTGGTGGAATTGGGTGACACCATACACAATAGCCATAGCCTCTTCCTCCACTTGTGAATAGTTACCCTGAGTTTTGGACATCACTTTTGATGAGAAAGCAATAAGGCTGTCTTTATCACTCAGTCCGAAAGCACTGCATCGATTTCGTGAGAGGAGGTGTCAACTTGCAACATTACAGGTTTGTCCGTATCAAAGTAACTAAGCACCGATCACTGAGCAATGCCTCTTTAAGTTTTTGAAAAGCTTCTTGGCACTCATCTGTCCAAACAAAGGGGACGTTCTTGAGATGAAAGCGATGCAATGGAGCTGCGTTTTGCGCAGCATTCGGTATGAACCGAATATAATAGTTCATTTTCCCTAATACTGATTGCAATTCTGTGACATTGCGAGGAACTGGCTAATCACGCATGGATAACAAATGTGACCGAAGAGGATGTACACTTTGACTGTTTATTACATGACCAAGATATTGCCACTCAGACCTAAAAAAAAAGAAAAACTTTAGTCCTGCATCAGATAACACAACAAACAAAGCACGAAAATTTGCACTGTGTTCATCAGGTGTACGACCCGCTACGACAATATCGTCCAAATAGTTTGAACAGTCTGGCACTTGAGGAGTCAACTGTTCCTAATATCACTGGAAAATGGTGGGTGCGGAAGCACTGCCAAAAGGCAAACGCAAATATTTAAAGAAGCCCAAATTAATGTTCACAACACACACCTTTGGGATTTTTCATCTAGTGGTATTTGAAGTACGCGTAGCGCAAATCAATTTTTGAAAAGTAGCGACCCGAGCCTAATCCGTCGGTGAGATACTCTGGGCGTGGCAATGGATGACTATCAATCACAGTTTGCCAGTTGACTGTAGACTTAAAGTCAACACAGAGGCGACGGCGGCTTGGAGGTTTGGTGAGCAAAACCGGTAGACTTGCCCATTGACTAGCTTGTATTGGCGCAATAGCTCTGCTATCTTGCAGTTCTTCAAGTTCAGCAGCGATTTTGACCTGTAATGCAATAGGAACAGTTTTGACCGGGCAAAATTTCGGCTGAGCATTGTCTTTCATAGCAATATGTACGACAAAATTGTTAGCCTTGACTAAACCTTCAGAAAAGGTTTCCGAGAATTATTTCAGCCAGCTAGCTACTCTGTCTTCAGCATTGAATTGACAACACATTGTCCTGATTGTTAAAGCCAAACAAATACAATACGTTCTCACAATCACGTGACTGTAGCACAGATAATGTTACAGTTCACGTATACGAGCGGTATATAACAGGCAAATTTTCCGAGAATGGGGATGTCTAGTCCATTGTAAGCCGTCAGGTGCGTGCTAGCTTTAGACAGGCACGGGGAGCATAAAAGTTGATAAGTGTTACGATCCAACAATGTAGAAAAAGCACCCGTGTCCAACTGAAATGGCACATGTTTTCCACTAATATGCAAATGAACAAAAAGTTTTTGAACTGGCATTGCACTGAAGAGACTGTTTGCTTGCTAGTTTTACTAATGCCTGTATCCGGCTTTGAATACACAGCACTGATTACATGGGCCTTGTGATGAGATTTTTGTGAGTGGGCAGAATTCTGATTTTTGTTCCGTTGCAAATATACAGTTTGTACGTGACATTTGTTGTCAAAAGCATAACAGTCTGCTTATCTGGACAGGTAGTCTTGACATTTCTGCCACGAATAGCACTGAGGGCATGACTTAATCCTGTTCGCCTGTGTAGCTCCCTGTTTACGCAGCATGGTGTGCGCAGGCTGTTGTACCTAATGGGCGGGTCGCAAGCAAGAGGTGACTCGACCCGACAAATTTGTGGCTGCTCAAATTTATTGGCCGGCATGGCACCTGACTCGTACTGATCTAGCATTTGCACTACGTGCTGAAACGATGGATTGGGCTTTTTCAAAATCTGTTCTCTAAGTTTTACATCAGTTACATTGTAGTCTGATTATAAAGCGCCACAGGCACATTTGAAATTGCATTTCCGCGTCATAGCCTGCAAATATGATACCCACTCATGATAAGTTTGTTCTGACCGTTCCTCGCAATTATAGAATTGGTACCTACCTGCTACCACACTTACTTGTTGGTCATAATAGTTTGTTAGCGAATCCACAACCTGTTCTTCGGAAAGTTCACTCAGAGTGGCGTTAGGGAAGAATTTCTGAATGAGGCGAAACACTGCACTTCCTACTGTGAACAAACAATAATGGAGTTTCAAAGTACCTGGTACGTTGTGAGCAATCACGTGGGCCTCAGGCTGTTGAAATCACTGGAGTCAATTGTCTCGTTGCTCATGAAACTGACGAAACGGTGGTATGGCACTCGGAGCCGCTGTATGGGCCTGCTGCACTTATTGGTGACTTGAGTGGTGAGTAGCTGCTGTGCTGTATTCAGTAGAGTTGCTGTTTGTTGACTCTGAAACATTTGTGTTAGCAGTGTTGCTTTTGTCGCTTGCAGCTGGGACTCCTGGTCAGGGGTGGGAGAGGTAGGTTTCTCTTATCAGAAGGGACAAATGCAATAAACAGACTAGGTAAGCAAGAAAAATAAGCACAAAAACAAAGAAAATTTCCGTCACGCTAACCTGAAAACACTGATTAGCAAAAAGACTAAGAGACACTGTTAAAGCAAGTAAACACACCACTTCAACGAAAGACAAAGCAGAATTAAAGCGACAGCAAAACACAATATCCCACAAAATATCAAAAATTTGTGGTAGCCAAGTGCGGGGCTCTTCTTGCTCATAGCCAATGTTCTATCCTGCCTCCTCATCAAATGTAGTATGCCTAGGAAACCTGATTTTCGGATCACTAGACAACAATTCAAGCAAATCGTATTAATTAATTTTATTACAGAAAATAATTAACATTACTTAACTTTGAGAAACACATAGATGTGTCACAAGCAAAGGGCAACAGGAAATGTAATCAGTGTCCTTCATTGTAGCGATTCCAATACAAGTGAAATAATGCAGTGGATGCTTCTATCCAGGTCGATGGTCTTGATGCTACTGCAGAACTGGGTTGCAACCAGTCCGGAGTGGCGCTTATGTTATCTTCTCCTAGAGGCCGCTGCTGTCGCGTTGATGTCCTACAGAGGGGACAGTCGGAGTGCTATTGGGTGACTTCTCCTTCACAGCTCTCTCTCCTGTAACGTTTTCGAATGGTATGCCGGCGCTTGACTTTACGCCGGAACATGAAAATTCTCACAATTATGATTCTCGAGATCTTTCAAATTGTGTTGACAATATTTCTGTGGAAGTGTGATTGCAGACCGCTCCTCTCATAAATTCTACACACCAGTGTGAACAGTCGTTTTGTTGCCACTTCTTCCAATGATTTCCGATAGAATTTTATCTGTCACTTCTGCCTCATTTGATCTTAAGACTTCCAAAGCTCTTTCAAACTCTATTTCTAATACTGGATCCCCTATCTCGTCCCTGTTGACTCCTGTTTCTCCTTCCATCGCGTATCACACAAGCCCTCCTACTCATGCTGGCGTTCTTTGTAGTCTTTTCACCTGTCCGCTCTCTCATCTGCACTTAGCATTGGAATACCCATTGCGCTCTTAATTCTAATGCCCTTACTTTTAATTTCACCGAAAACTGTTTTGACTTTTCTGTATGCTGAGGCAATGCTTCCAACAATAATTTCTTTTTTGATTTCTTCACATTTGTGACACAGCTATTTCGTCTTGGCTTCCCTACACTTCCCGTTTATTTCATTCATGTGTGACATATATTTCTATTTTCTGTACTTTCCAGAACATTGCTGTGCTTTCTTCTTGGTCGATCAGCTGAACTATTTGTTCTGTTAATCAAGCTTTCTTCGCCTTTGTTCTCCTTGTACCTCAGTTTTCCTTCCCAGCTTCTGTGATTGTTCATTTAGAAATGTTCAACCCCCTTCAACTGAACTGCATACTGAGCTATTCACTATCTCAGTATCTACAGTCTTACACATCGTCATGCGTATCTGTTCATTCTGTAGTATATCCATATGCACTTCTTTGCGCACTGATTTTTCCTGTCTCTTATACTTCAGCCTACTGTTCATCAGTACTAACTTCAGGTATGACTCCATATCTACTCAAGCGTATGCCTTACAATTCAATATATGATTTCGGAATCACTGCCTGACAGTGATGCAATTGAAATCTTCCGGTATCTCCCGGCCTTTTCCAAGTATACCTTCTCCTCTTCGTGTGATTCTTGAGCGGAATAGACCTGTTGCTTATTATCAGCTGAAATTTATTGCAGAACTCAATCAGAATTTCTCCCCCATCATTCTTACCACCAAACCCTTTTCCTCTCTTAACATTTCCTCTACTGCTTCCCCTGCAATAACCTTGCATTCCCAACGACTATTAGATTTTCATCTCAATTTACGTACTGAATTACCCATCCAAAATTCTCGCATACTTCCTCTTTCTCTTCTTCTCCTGCTTGCCATGTCGGCAGGTACTGCTGCACTTCTGTGGCCGATTTTCTGTCGATTCTGATGAATATTGTTAACACAACACTCTCACTTTGTACCTATCTATCAACCACTAAGCCCTGTAACACACTCTGGTGCATCCTTTGCAGAATTAAGATAGCGCTACTCCTGCCTACTGTAACACTTCAAGAAACCCGAAAACCCAAATAAGAATGTCAAGACAAATTAAAGTAGGGTACAGTGTTACCCCGACAGGTACGACAACTTAGACAATAATATAACACCTTAAAGTTTTGATGAACACCATTTTCAATAATTACTGAGTATGGCATGATATAAAGGTAGGAAGGAAGAAATGTTATTTTTGATTAGCTATCAAACATCTCAGTAGTAACTGCAAATCCGTACGACGAAAGTTAAGTCCAAAGTAATATGTCGGTCAGAGATAACAGTTATTGTGAACGAGAGTTGTAAACACAGTGAAAACGAAATTCAGTGCGTCTACAATGCTCGATCATGGAAAAGTTGGTCGCTTGGTAGCTTGCTTGCTATTAGAGATGGGCAAACTGAAACACGTAACTGTTTCGAAACAAATGAAACAGTACAATGTAATGTTTCGATACGCTGTTTCGAAACAGTGAAACAGTTTGTGGTTTGTAATCTAATAAACCTACACATTTTATCATCTTGACTGTCTACTGTATAAGTATGTCCACATAAACACAAATGAGGTGCGATAGCGCTAATCATATCGCAGAAAGTATGAAATTATCACTTAGTCGTCTTGGCAGTTTCGTATTTCTGCAGCAAATGCGCTGCTTTCGTGTCGTGTGACTTTCATACTTTTCAATTGACTGAAGACAGCCATAGCTGAAGACAGAAGAGCCACCACGAACGAAACTGGAGGTGGGAGCAAACTGCAGAGACAAAGGACATGCTACTGGGATTCCCACATTCCGTTAGCGTGGGTAATATACCCATCCTGCTAATTTCCATGCACACAAAGGGAATCATTGTGGATAATAGGCACAGTGACTATAGAGTCACAAATAACGCCAAATAATTCGAATAAATAACAAAATATAACAGAAAAAAATTTTGTCTTTCAAGGTGTTTCGAACCGTTATTATAAATTCACCACGCTTCCTATTCCTTCCTGTTCACCATTACACTACCAGTGTATGTCAAACATATTGCTTGCAATTATACCTACATCAAATTTATGTATATGTCTAATAACTGTCACTCTACGACTTTTTTTTTTTCAAAATGTTGTAGGCTTACTTACGTTTCTTAATATGATTACTTTACATGAACAGAGAAGCGTACGTTATCAATAAGTGTAATTTAACTGAATGATTTTCACATATGTATTATTTTGAATGTGAATAGTATGCGTTGTTTCATTGCTTGGTTAGTGTTTATAAAGCAGATGTTACGCCATTTCGGAATATGACAGTCAGCTAGAAACGAAGCTTTATATTCGGATATCTTAAGCTTCATGCTATTGCTTGTCAGATTTTGACACTCTTGAAAGTGTTTCATGAAGTGGTGTGTTAAATGTGTTTCAGTACCTGTGCCGAACCGGAATCTCGTCCGACACAGAGGGGAATGAAACATCACTGTTTCGATACAATTAGTCCGTTCCAAGCACTGGTGGACTGAAACAGCCTTATTTTGAAACAATGATACAGTTTCTGTGTCTGGCTCGAGACCGAATCTGGTCCAGTTATCGGAGACAGGGGTGGAATGAAACACCACTGTTTCGAAACAGTGAACCATAGCCGTTCCGAAACACTGAAACAGTTCCACGTATCGATACACTGTATCGAAACATAGAAACAGTGGCCAAGTCTACTTGCTATTAAGTCGAGAGAGAGCACCCTTTGTTGTAGTACTACAAACGGACCGCTGCGAGACTGTTTCTTTTTTTAAAAAAAGTAATATTGTGTGACAGAGATGCGCGGCCTTTGTTCTCAGTTATTCTGCCTTGAGAACTAGAACTGAAGTGATATTCTGATAGTGTACGACGAGTTAATGAACTTTAATTATTGAAGATACACTCCTGGAAATTGAAATAAGAACACCGTGAATACATTGTCCCAGGAAGGGGAAACTTTATTGACACATTCCTGGGGTCAGATACATCACATGATCACACTGACAGAACCACAGGCACATAGACACAGGCAACAGAGCATGCACAATGTCGGCACTAGTACAGTGTATATCCACCTTTCGCAGCAATGCAGGCTGCTATCCTCCCATGGAGACGATCGTAGAGATGCTGGATGTAGTCCTGTGGAACGGCTTGCCATGCCATTTCCACCTGGCGCCTCAGTTGGACCAGCGTTCGTGCTGGACGTGCAGACCGCGTGAGACGACGCTTCATCCAGTCCCAAACATGCTCAATGGGGGACAGATCCGGAGATCTTGCTGGCCAGGGTAGTTGACTTACACCTTCTAGAGCACGTTGGGTGGCACGGGATACATGCGGACGTGCATTGTCCTGTCGGAACAGCAAGTTCCCTTGCCGGTCTAGGAATGGTAGAACGATGGGTTCGATGACGGTTTGGATGTACCGTGCACTATTCAGTGTCCCCTCGACGATCACCAGTGGTGTACGGCCAGTGTAGGAGATCGCTCCCCAAACCATGATGCCGGGTGTTGGCCCTGTGTGCCTCGGTCGTATGCAGTCCTGATTGTGGCGCTCACCTGCACGGCGCCAAACACGCATACGACCATCATTGGCACCAAGGCAGAAGCGACTCTCATCACTGAAGACGACACGTCTCCATTCGTCCCTCCATTCACGCCTGTCGCGACACCACTGGAGGCGGGCTGCACGATGTTGGGGCGTGAGCGGAAGACGGCCTAACGGTGTGCGGGACCGTAGCCCAGCTTCATGGAGACGGTTGCGAATGGTCCTCGCCGATACCCCAGGAGCAACAGTGTCCCTAATTTGCTGGGAAGTGGCGGTGCGGTCCCCTATGGCACTGCGTAGGATCCTACGGTCTTGGCGTGCATCCGTGCGTCGCTGCGGTCCGGTCCCAGGTCGACGGGCACGTGCACCTTCCGCCGACCATTGGCGACAACATCGATGTACTGTGGAGACCTCAAGCCCCACGTGTTGAGCAATTCGGCGGTACGTCCACCCGGCCTCCCGCATGCCCACTATACGCCCTCGCTCAAAGTCCGTCAACTGCACATACGGTTCACGTCCACGCTGTCGCGGCATGCTACCAGTGTTAAAGACTGCGATGGAGCTCCGTATGCCATGGCAAACTGGCTGACACTGACGGCGGCGGTGCACAAATGCTGCGCAGCTAGCGCCATTCGACGGCCAACACCGCAGTTCCTGGTGTGTCCGCTGTGCCGTGCGTGTGATCATTGCTTGTACAGCCCTCTCGCAGTGTCCGGAGCAAGTATGGTGGGTCTGACACACCGGTGTCAATGTGTTCTTTTTTCCATTTCCAGGAGTGTATTATTGTTGGACTCAACCTTCATCAGAGTAAACAGTTACAACGAAGAATGGACATAGTATCGAAGACTGCAATACCTGATTAGCCTGGAGTAGGAAACATTAATACGGCTACACGAAGATAGTACAAATACGCTGATTGTAAAACTTGTCGTAATTGTCACGATCACCGAACTGAAAAGAATCGTAATTGATCTGATCCATCGGTGTGCGTGTGGTGTGATGATTATAAACTAACTGCTAAGAAGGAACAATAAAATTGTTCGTCAGTAATGGAAATCTTACGTGTTGGATCCATCATTAATTGAACTGTGTGATAATTGATAGTCAAAATTAATGAACTGTGAACATTTTAATTGAGAGAGTGACTTGATGAACATTGAGCATTGAAAGGAGTGTTTTGTCGAAATAATATCACGACGCACGAAAGCAAGATAACCTTATAGATTATCTCTGGATTTGCGTCGTGCCTTGGTGAACAATTCTGCCTAGCAACGCAACAGCAACTACTGATACTGAGCCGCAAATGAATTTTTCCTCGCTTCAGTGGTGTGAAACAACGCCGGTGATGAAAGATTCACTCAATACTGCAATAACTAACTAACCAGGCATAGCAAATCATCATAAAACCATAACAGACAATTAAAATCAGCAGTTCGCATCGCTGAGAAGACTGTGCGGACTCACAAACGGACTTTCATACATTACGCGAGGAACAATTTTCTTTAGAGATTTTCAGGTGCTGTTCCACGTTATCCGACGGGGACAACCATCACTGCGCATCGCGTCTCCATTCCACCGACCGAGCTGTAGCAGCGGCGGCTCAGCATCGACAGCGACAACAAAAGGGGAGACGGGACGTCACACTACTCTTTTCGACATCTTTGGAATGCTAACACGTTACGTGTTCAAGCTTAACCGATTGTGACTTTTATTGAATGGCATTTTCATGGTGCGGCAGTTATCTGCCCGAGCCTAATACCTACGTAAGCTTTATGAATTTCCTTTGCTATGTCATACGGTCACAGCCGGGAAAGCAGAGTAGGGTAGGTTGGACGTGAAGAATGACTAACACAGCGTGACCTACCTGTGACCTACTATCACTCCGACATCACCCGCTGCCAATGATAATCCGTGTATTCGTGTTCATTTCTGGGATTACTTCATTGCTGCGCGCAGTGACGACTTCCAGGTTTAGCCTCAGTGGAAACCGACAGGTCCATTGTCTAGTTTCACCGAACTCGGTCTCCATACGCCATGGCAGCGGCCACTTGACGGTTTAGGTGCGTAGCGGAGGATAGCCACCGCACACGTCTGGAGCGGGTATGGCTGTTCCCATGGGCGGCGTCGTGCCGGCCCTGCCCAGTCAGACCCTCTCGGCCGCAATTCGCCGCTGTTGTACTCGGCGCGCCCCCGGAATTCACAATCTCGGGTTCGCAGCTCGCCGCCACTTGGCCCGTAATTTCGTTTCGCTACACGTATTTCATTCCGGCGGCGTTCCCTGCACCTCATCTGGCCTGCTGACTCCTCCGCACTTACTCCGTTGGAAACTCCCGCTTTTCGCTCCTCCGGCGGTCTGCTGTAAATTCGCCTTCCAGACGCCGCGGTTCTCGCCTTCTTCTTTACGCACTCTCAGAGATTAATCACCAAAACAGTGTCTGATTTCGTGATGGTATGCTATTATATGTTCAGCAGTTTCAGATGCAACAGTACGCTCGCCCAGTAACAATGTATCTGGCGTTTGCGTACTTTTTACGATTATTTGAACACTGGACTCGCATTCAGGAGGACGACGGTTCAATCCCGCGTCCGGCCATCTTGATTTAGGTTTTCCGTGATTTCCCTAAATCGCTCCAGGCAAATGCCGGGATGGTTCCTTTCAAAGGGCACGGCCGACTTCCTTCCGCGTCCTTCCCTAATCCGATGAGACCGATGACCTCGCTGTCTGGTCTCCTTCCGCAAAACCACCAACCAACGATTATTTGACAGGTGTCAGTTGTTTGTATGTGTATGTGTCGGAGAGAGAGAGAGAGAGAGAAAGAGAGAGAGAGAGAGAGAGAGAGAGAGAGAGAGAGAGAGGGAGAGAGAGAGTATGTGTCCTGCAAAAATGTATCTTACTCAGAACGGAGGAGCACATTCAAATTTCACTTGCCATTGTGTATTATTGTGTGAAAATAAATTATATGAGTGTAAAATTTACGTATGTCATCAAGTATCCTCAGTAGGTGACAAGACATCCACTAAACGTATTATAGCTCTTAATTTTATTTATAATAATCAACAGTCTCAGTTGCACCTAACCCAACCTTCTTCAGAATAACAGCAACCACCGTTTGTCCATAGTGGACTGGAGCCGTCAACAGTTCCAGTACAGCACTCGTGGCTCCCGCATCACGGTCGCGAAGTGGAGCCGAGGCAGTTTCCAGGTAAGTTTCATAGACTGACGATAATTTATGGAGCTGTAGATTTAGCTTGACGATGTCCACTATGGACAAACGGTAGTTACTGTTATGCTGAAGAAGGTTGGGTTATTCCGACTGAAAACTAGGTAAATTCTAGGAAAAACTGAGGCTATTGATTATTAAAATTAAAATTAATATTTATACAGTTGCTGACAGGGCCGCGAAATGTTGAAGATATTTAATCTCTCGTTCTTCAAGTCTGAAAAATCAGCATACTGTGAAGGGCACCTGGAGGGAAAATGTGGAGATAGGATCTAATGACTAGATGTCTAAAAAGACGGTATTCCTAACCAGCAGCGTTCTAGTGACAGATGTCACTATCCGTTACGGCAATGAGTCAGCACTGGCAACAGAACACAGATTTGAAAATTCAAGAATATCTTTAGTGCAGCGGTTCCCAATCTGGGGGTAACTACTCCACCAGGAGAGAAATGTAATTTTCTGGTGGGTAAAATGGTTCAAATGGCTCTTAGCACTATGGGACATAACTGCTGTGGTCATCAGTCCCCTAGAACCGAGAACTACTTAAACCTAACTAACCTAAGGACATCACACACATCCATGCCCGAGGCAGGATTCGAACATGCGACCGTAGCGGTCACCCGATTCCAGACTGTAGCGCCTAGAATCGCACGGCCACTCCGGTCGGCTCTGGTGGGTAAAGCCAAAAAGGTTTTATTCTGTTTCGCCGACGAAAAAAAATTATTTTCGATATATCATTAATATCATTGCCATGTGTGAGACTGTAATATCGATTACGTACCGATAATTACATCTTTTTTCAAATACTGGCATTAACTCTTAAAGCAATGTGGTTGAAGTTTCAGTGAAACGAACGAATGAACAACATCTTCTTCACACAGCCCGCCCTCTATACACATTCTTGGTACTTTATGCCATGCATCTACACGGAAGAGCCAAAGAAACTGTTACATCTAATATCGTTTAGGGCTCACGCGAACACCCAAAAGTGCTGCAACCCGGCCTAGTATGGACTCCACTAATGTCTGAAGTAGTGCTGGAGGGAACTGACACAACAAATCCTGCAGGGTTGTCCATAAATCCATAATAGTACGAGAGGGTGGATATCTCTTCTGAACAGCACGTTGCAAGACATCCCAGATACGCCCAATAATACCCATGTCTGGGACGTTTGGTGGGCAGCGGAAGGTTTTTAACACAAAAGAGCGTCCCTGGAGCCATTCTATAGCAGTTATGGACGTGTCGGATGTCACATTGCCCAACTGGTATTGCCCAAGTCCGTCTGAATGCACAATGGACTGAATGGATGCAGGTGATCAGACAGGATGCTTATGTACGTGTCACCTGTCAGAGTCGTATCTAGACGTATCAGCGGTCCCATATCACTCCAACTGCACTCCCCACACCATTACAGAGCCTCCACCAGCCTGAACAGTCCCCTGCTGACACGCAGGTTCCATGGATTCATGAGGTTGTCTGCAAACCCGTACACCTCTATCCGCATGATACAATTTGAAACCATACTCGTCCCACCAGGCAACATGTGTCCAGTCATCAGCAGTCCAATGTCGGTGTTGACGGATCCTGGCGAGGCGTAAAGCTTGGTGTCGTGCAGTCATCAAGGGTGCACGAGTGGGCCTTACGCTCCTAAAGCCCATGTGAATGTTTCGTTGAATAGTTCGCACCATGACACTTGTTGATGGCCCAGAATTGAAATCTGCAGCAATTTGCGGAAGGGTTGCACTTCTGTCGCATTGAACGATTCTCTTCAGTCATCGTTGGTTCCGTTCTTGCAGGATCTGTTTTTCAGCCGCAGCGATGTCGGAGATTTGATGTTTTACCGGGTACCTAATATTCACGGTACACTCGTGAAATGATCATACGGGAAAGTCCCCACATCATCTCTACCTCGGAGATACTGCATCCCGTCGCTCGTGTGCCGACTATAACACCAAGTTCAAACTCTCTTAAATCTTGATAACCTGCCATTGTAGCAGCAGTAACCGATCTAACAATCGCCAGACACTCACTGTATTATATAGCATTGCCGACCGCAGCGCCGTATTATGCCTCTTTACATACCTCTGTCTTTGAATACTCATGCCTATACCAATTTCTTTGGCGCTTCAGTGTGAGACATTAAAACTGAGACATGCACATGACGAATGCTTAGATATGTTATGAAAATACCTTCTCCGACTTGTAAGTAATTCCCACAACAGACTAGAAGTTGCTTTATAATTCGTTTCACAGCAATAAACGAACTAACTGACAACATTACACAACTGGATTATGTAACGGGCGTACACTGCTGTGGGATCTACTTTGGATTTCTGCTCCTACTCTTGCCACTACTACTATTACAGCTGCTATTGCAGTTGTTATTATTATTGGTAGTATTGTTAATGACAGTGATCAGACGTAATGTTTTGGCAGCATGAACTCTTTCAATTTCGCCGGTTCGTAAATAAGGAGACCAGCATCCAAATGATTTACGAAGAGTAGGCCTAAATTCTCCCGTCCTCCACCCCCCCTCCCCTGCAGTCACATGAACCATGGATGGTCCTTGCCTTTCCATTGGTGGGGAGACTCGCGTGCCTCAGCGATACAGACAGCCGTACCGAAGGTGGCACTGCGAAAGATTGAAGGCAATGGGAAACTGTAGCAGTAATTTTTCCCGAGGGTGTGCATCTGTACTGTATGGTTAAATGATTATGGTGTGCTCTTGGGTAAAATATTCCGGAGGTAAAACGGTCCCCCATTCGGATCTCCGGGAGGGGACTGCTCCTGCTGTTCTATGAATCGGTACTCGGTTTGTTAGGTCCCTTAATCGGGTAATCGGGCAGGTAGATAAGAAAATTTAAAAAGGGAAATGGATAGGTTAAAGCTAGATGTAGTGGGAATTAGTGAAGTTCGGTAGCAGAGGGACAAGACTTCTGTTCAGGTGAAACAGGGGTATAAATACAAAATCAAATACGGGTAATGTAGGAGTATGTTTAATAATGAATAAAAAATACGAACGCGGATAAAATACTACGAACAGCATATTGAACGCATTATTGTAGCCAAGATAGACACGAAGCCCACGCCTACCACAGAATTACAAGTTTATATGCCAGCTAGTTCCGCAGATGATGAAGAGATTGAAGAAATGTATGATGAGATAAAATAAATCACTCATATAGTTAAGGGAGACGAAAATTTAATAGTCATGGGGGACTGGAATTCGATACTGGGAAAAGAAAGAGAAGGAAAAGTAGTAGGTGAATATGGACTGGGAGCAAGGAAGAAAAGAGGAAGCCGCCAGGTAGAATTTTACACAGAGCACAACAAAATCATAGTTAACAGTTGGTTTACGAATCATGAAGGAAGACTGTATACGTGACAGAGGCCTAGAGACACTGGAAGGTAGATTATATAATGGTAAGAGAGAGATTCAGAAATCAGGGTTTAAATTGTAAGACATTACCAGGGGCAGATGTGGACTCTGACCACAATCTATTGCTTATGAACTGTAGATTAAAACTGAAGAAACTGCAAAACGGTGGAAATTTAAGGAGATGGGACCATGATAAACTGAAAGTAGCAGAGGTTATAGACGGTTTCAGATGGGGCATTAGCGAACGATTGACAAGAATAGTGAAGGCAGCAGAGGATCAAGTAGATAAAAAGAAGAGGCTAGTAGAAATTCTTGGGTAACAAAATGGTTCAGATGGCTCTGAGCACTATGGGACTTAACTTCTGGGGTCATCAGTCCCCTAGAACTTAGAACTACTTAAACCTAACTAACCGAAGGGCATCACACACATCCACGCCCGAGGCAGGATTCGAACCTGCGACCGTAGCGGTCGCGCGGTTCAAGACTGAAGCGCCTAGAACCGCTCGTCCACTTCGGCGGGCTCTGTCCATTTATTGTAAATAAAAATATTTATTATGATTACAAAATGCCAAAACAAAGAGTTCTCCACAGTTATATGAAAGGATAGCCACGTCTTGAATGGCTTATACAATTGTTTTATTGCATGTTTAGGCGCATTTAATCAGAAATGTGGGGATTAACATGTGTACGGAACCTATTTGTACAAGATAGAGCACAGCTGGCAAGAGAAAATATGGTCGGTTGACGCAATTGCTATTTCGGTTCCTGCAGAATATAATACATAGCTTCCTCTCAATATTTTAACAACATGTCATTTAAAAACATGTTCAATTACTATTGTTCCAACACGTATATTGCACATACCGAATGGTGGCCAGGCCTGACAGAAGTCTTTTGACCAGGGTTGTCCGTCACGTGAGATATTTGAGTAGGGAGCAGGCACAGCATGTCTCAACGTGTTATGGTCATTGTTCATGGTCTGATTAAGCGCAAAGAGTTTCTGCGGCATATGAGCCGCGTGCGGAAGGAGTATTAGCATTGGGTGCGGCTGACTGAACGTAGTCATCTCAGTACATGAATGTGCAACTTCATTTTTTGTGTATTTCCTTTTCTTACTGAACGTTATATCCTACCCCGCTAGCTGAGTGGTCAGAGCGACAGAATGTCAATCCTAAGGGCCCGGGTTCGACTTCCGGCTGGGAGCTGTGTTGTCCTAATCATCATCATTTCATCCCCATCGACGCACAAGGCACCGAAGCGGCGTCAAATTGAAAGACTTGCACCCGGCGAACGGTGTACCCGACGGGAGGCCCTAGTCACACGACATTTTTTACTGGACGTTATTGGTCATTAACAAGTATTCAGATAGACTTGAGTGAACCGTTATGTGTGGGGAATTTGCTAAGTATCACTGCAAAATGCCACTGACACGTGTTACAGGCTGACTATGTACGCTCTGCCCGTTTTCATCGCACTGCTGTATCAAATCGTATATGTTTTACGCAATGAAATATTAGCCTCTTGAAGGCCAGCATTCAATATACCTTGTTTCTCGACGTAAGTGAAATCGAGATTGAATATAATACCGTTGTCACACTGCCTCCTTGTCCTATTTTTTTTTTTTTTTTTTTTTTTTTTTTGTTTGGGGAAGGGGGTCATCAGTCTTCTGTGTGATTTGATGCGGCCCGCCACGAATTCTGCGCCAACCGCACTCATCATCTCAGAGTAGCACTTGCAATCTACGTCCTCAGTTATTGGCTACAAGTATTCTAGTATCAGTCTTACTCTACAGTTTTTGCCCTCTACAGCTCCGTCTAGTACCATCATTCCCTCATGTTATAACAGATGTCCTATCATCCCATCCCTCCTCTTTGACAGTCTATTAGTTGACGCCACTTCGGCGACTTCCGTGTATGTGAAGAATGACACATAACACCCAGTCCCCTTACCGGGAATTGAACACAAGCCCCCTAGCGTGATAGGCGCTAACGCTACCACTGAGCTACGGGTGCGGACTTGCTCGCAAAAAAATGTGTATGATAAGAATCTATTCTTCTCCACTTCCGATCAGCCTATAATACAAAAAAGTAATCAGGGAGAGGAAAGTTGGTTTAAAGTTCGTGGCGAATGGACATCAATGGCAAGATTCAATAATGATATTCAAATCCTCAGTGAGAGGGAGGAAGAATTACATTACATACAGAATGAGTGAACAATGTATTTAGCGCAGACTGTGGATTGATAGTTAATCGAAGAAAGACGCAAGTAATGAGCAGTAACAGAAATGAGATTACTGAGAAACTTACCATCAAAACAGGGGACCACTAAGTAGACGAAGTTAAGGAATTTTGCTAACTGCATACAAAACAACGAATGTTGGACGAAATAAACCCGCACAGGTGAACAGTGGATTGCTAGTCAAACAAATCTACTAGTATCATACACTGGCCTTAAAATGAGGAAGCAATTTCTGAGAATGTACATTGTACAGAAGTGAATCATGGATACGCAAAAAGTGAAAAGGAAGATTATCGAAGTGTCTGACATGTGGTGGTACAGAAGGATGTTGAAAATGAGGAGGTTCTCTGCAGAATCTGTGAAGAAAGCAGTACGTTCAGAACTTTGATAAGAAGTATGAGAGGATGGTAGCACACGTCTTAAGACATCAGGAAATAGCTTCCCTAACATTACAGGGAGCTGTAGTGGGTAAACGGTGTAGGAGAAGACAGAGATTGGCATATATCCAGCAAATAACCGAGGACTTCGAGTGTAAGTGCTACTGTGAGATGAAGAGTTCGGCACAGAGGAAGAAATGGTTCAAATGGCTCTGAGCACTATGGGACTTAACATCTGTGGTCATCAGTCCCCTAGAACTTAGAACGACTTAAACCTAACTAACCTAAGGACATCACACACATCCATGCCCGAGGCAGGATTCGAACCTGCGACCCTAGTAGTCGCGCGGTTCCGGACTGAGCCCCTGAACCGCTAGACCACCGCGGCCGGCACAGAGGAAGAAGTCGTGACTGACCGCATGACAGTACACTAAGATACAAGACTAGAATTCGTGTGGGCCAGGATTCAGATCCTGGTACCGTAAACATGATTTAGATTTCTTTCGGTTTTACTGATTCGCTTTAAATTCCAGGATGGTTTTATTGAATCATATTAGTGCGATTTTGATACGTATCTTAACCGATTTTATGCTATGTCCCAAACAACCAACATGTCGACTGGACGATAAACCCAAGTATTTGTTCTGTACTTTCTTTTTAAAGATAACTAGACAAACTTGAATGACTTAAGGTCGCTGGTATCTTTCAGTTTCTCGGAAACAACCAGAAACAAAGTGTTTTGATCGGAAGTAAGGTGACACTGTGGTTAAGGGACTCGAGTGCTTATCTCGATTATTGCCTTTAAAACATCCCGAAGTCTTAAGCAGTGGTAAAGGAGGTAAAACCAGACATCATTGTTACACTAAACAAATGCCAAGACATGTAGTTTTTGGGTTAACAGTTGGTAAATGTGTTTGTCAAAAGGAGTTCTGAGCGCTGTATGGTACCCTACAGCCTATACGCTGCCCTTTTGTCGTACTTGTATTAGACGCTTCAGTTTTATCCCCTCCCCCCTCCCCGCCCCGCTCCCATCCACACAACCACCGTCACACCAACAAAAACGTGAAAAATAATCTTACACATTTTAATCATGGAGTTTGCAGTGCTCAATTAATCACTATGCTGATGCTGAAGGACAGCGTTGCTCCTTCGCAGAAACAATTAGTATGCAAGTGACACTTGTCGCAACTGAGTACCGTCCTCATCATCGCTAAACCATAATTCTTAATAATAGCAATCTGAATGCTGTATCACAACGTAACTTAGCTGTTCGCAGCTTCACGGGCACATTAGCAAAATTTTTGACTCGAGGAGAAGACATAACATTCCATTTCACAATTCACATCCAGCATATTTGGAAAAGATAATTTTAGTCTCCTCGTACGGTTTACAGGTCCGAAGAAACACTCGAGACGCCAGCAGTACGCCTGTTTCCTTGGAGACGTCCAGAGTACGGGCGATTCAGCGCCTGCCGCGGCTGCGTTGTAAGCCGTGGGGGTGACTGATCGCTGCCTGGTATCGGCCCTGAGTGACCGGCGGAGAGCCGGCAAGTTAGTATTATTGATCCGAAGCGGTCCATGCATTAGGCCTTAATGCTAGGCTGCTTCCGGCTGTCACATTGGATGCCCCAGCGACCCTGTATAGGCGGCAATTCGGCACTGCACGGCACGGGCGCTGGCGGTCCGGTCCAGAGACGCAGCTCACCCTGGGGTGACTGCCCTCACCGTGTTGCCCCACCCAGTAAGTTCACAGCACCTACACCTACCGCCAGTCAGAGCAACTGCTATTATTTATGCAGTTCTTGACACTTTACCGTATTTGTATCGCTATCCTCAGAAATAAGTCTGAAATCGAATGACACCTCATAAGTAAAATTTAGTACAAGTTTATGCTACCCTCGAGAAGATGATGGATTGTGGGGCTATTATTTTTTTACAATGATCAACAAGAAGCTCGTAGTATAGACTGCAGGTATAGTGAATGTTTTAACTGATAAGGAAATGAAATTTTTGATACCTGAGCAATCTCTGATTTATTTTCCTGTATAACATATTTTGAGGGTAAAGATGTTCAACACCCAGTTCAAAGCCAAAGAAATCGTAGCAGTGCAGACACGCTGTGCATGAAGTAAACAGTTAACCAAAGAGTCCTCTACTTACGCCCAAAACACTAGCTGGAGATACCTTACCTGCCTTCCATTCTCCAGTTATTGCACCACTACCCAGATAATGCAAGATTGGTGGACAAATTGGTAGCGTTTTTGTTTTCCATGTTGGTATTCCAGTTGCTGTGGGTTTATTTATCGATTGACACTTTTGTTTGTAGTTTCTCGTTCCTATTTGAGTTTACATTTTGTCATTTGGAGATGGGTGAGTGGAACTGTGGACGCTTTAAATGGACTGACAAGTGGAAGAATTGGAACATTTCCGACATATGCTTCTGTTTGCGTTCAATAGACGGATGATAGCTGCGGTGGCAGTCAGAAACATTTGCGCCGTGTATGGGGATAATGCTTTTTGACAGAGCACGGCAAGAAAATGGGTTTCTCGTTTTAAGGAGGATCGTTTTGACATTAATAACTCTTAACGTTCAGGAAAACCATCCGAGCTTGATGAAGATCGTTTAAACGCTTTAATCCACAATGATATACCTAAGTGAACCCTAGAACTGATAAATGTAATCAGCTGTCATCATCCCACTACCATGCGAGTTTTGCATACAGCGAGGAAGGTTCAAAATCGGCTGTGTGGGTACCGCATGCTGTAAATCAAAATCACAGAAATCAGCGGGTGACAATACATGCATCTCTGCTTGCAAGTCATCAACTGCCTCGTGAACAACACCGACTATTCCCATCCTGTATCATTCCTCTTGACAACAAATAGAGTCTTTGTACTAACATAAATAAAAAAAAGCAATGGTTGAACCCATACAAAACAGCAACTCCCCGTGCAAAGAAAAGCGTATCCACAAAAGATAATATTATGCATCTCGTGTACTGCGAATTGCTTTCTCAAGTTGCAACCATCACTGCCATCATTTATTGTCAACAGCTGAGACATCTTGCAGACGCAATCCAACAACAACGACCAGCAGTATTGCGTGAAGTGATGCTGCTCTTTGATAACGCCCGCCTGCATTCTACAACACTAACAAAAATCGCTATGAGTTGGTTAGCGAAATCGTTCCTCATCCACCTTATCCAACTGCGCCCGTAAGTTTTGACCTTTTCCGCCCTCCATGGAAGAACATTCAAGGAGCTTTCTTTCCGGATGAGAATGTGCTGCGAACGAGGCTCGACGAGTTCTCCGTCTCAAACTACATGATATCCACAGTCACGGAATCGGAAAGTTACCTCAACGTTAGCACACTTTTGTAAATATTGAAGGAGAAGATGTTACTGATTACGGAAGTCTCTGCTATGTGCATCTGTTGTGTTTATTAAACATACGGAAAAACGCTGCAAACTTATACAAAAACCTAATATAAACGTTTTGATTCTTGCAGCCTCGCTGGACACATTAAACAGCACAAAACCGTGTTGTTGATACCTTATACAAGTAATCAATTACATCCTGACTGTTTTTCCATTGGTGTTTTTGTATGCTCGCAACGCTTTGGGTATCCCGCTTATTTTCAGTATCAGTGACATTAAATTCGCGCCGGTATATATATATATATATATATGTATATATATATATATATATATATATATATATATATATATATATGTATCATGTGCCTTACATTAGGGTAGCGTCTTTGATTCATAATTAAAACCTCTTCGGTCCCGGGTTCGATCCCCGCCACTGCCTAAATTTTGATAAATAATCAGCATTGGCGGCCGAAGACTTCCGGCATAAGAAGTCAGCCTCATTCTGCCAACGGCCTTGTCAAAAGATGGCGGAGGGGCGGATAGAGGTTCAGGGCACTCTCTTGTCCTAGGGGTGGGAAATTGCCCCTAAAGGCGGAAGAATCAGCAATGATCAACGACATGAGGATGCAGAAGGCAATGGAAACCACTGTATTAAAGACACGTCACGTGTATCCACAGGATATGCGGCCTGTAATTGAAGAAGTGTCATGATGATCTCTCCATTGGGAAAGATTCCGGAATAGTCCCCCATTCGGATCTCCGGGAAGGGACTGCCAAGGGGGAGGTTACCATGAGAAAAAGATTGAATAATCAAAGAAAGGATAACGTTCTACGAGTCGGGGCGTGGAATGTCAGAAGCTTGAACGTGGTAGGGAAACTAGAAAATCTGAAACGGGAAATGCAAAGGCTCAATCTAGATATAGTAGCGGTCAGTGAAGTGAAGTGGAAGGAAGACAAGGATTTCTGGTCAGATGAGTAGCGGGTAATATCAACAGCAGCAGAAAATGGTATAACAGGTGTGGGATTCGTTATGAATAGGAAGGTAGGAGTTCAGTGACCGGGTTGTTCTAATCAGAATCGACAGCAGACCAACACCGACAACGATAGTTCAGGTATACATGCCGACGTCGCAAGCTGAAGATGAACAGATAGAGACAGTGTATGAGGATATTGAAAGGGTAATGCAGTATGTAAAGGGGGACGAAAATCTAATAGTCATGGGCGACTGGAATGCAGTTGTAGGGGAAGGAGTAGAAGAAAAGGTTACAGGAGAATATGGGCTTGGGACAAGGAATGAAAGAGGAGAAAGACTAATTGAGTTCTTTAACACGTTTCAGCTAGTAATAGCGAATACCCTGTTCAAGAATCACAAGAGGAGGAGGTATACTTGGAAAAGGCCGGGAGATACGGGAAGATTTCAATTAGATTACATCATGGTCAGACAGAGATTCCGAAATCAGATACTGGATTGTTAGGCGTACCCAGGATCAGATATAGACTCAGATCACAATATAGTAGTGATGAAGAGTAGGCTGAAGTTCAAGACATTAGTCAGGAAGAATCAATACGCAAAGAAGTGGGATGCGGAAGTACTAAGGAATGACGAGATACGTTTGAAGTTCTCTAACGCTATAGATACAGCAATAAGGAATAGCGCAGAAGGCAGTACAGTTGAAGAGGAATGGACATCTCTAAAAAGGGCCATCACAGAAGTTGGGAAGGAAAACATAGGTACAAAGAAGGTAGCTGCGAAGAAACCATGGGTAACAGAAGAAATACTTCAGTTGATTGATGAAAGGAGGAAGTACAAACATGTTCCGGGAAAATCAGGAATACAGAAATACAAGTCGCTGAGGAATGAAATAAATAGGAAGTGCAGGGAAGCTAAGACGAAATGGCTGCAGGAAAAATGTGAAGACATCGAAAAAGATACGATTGTCGGAAGGACAGACTCAGCATACAGGAAAGTCAGAACAACCTTTGGTGACATTAAAAGCAACGGTGGTAACATTAAGAGTGGAACGGGAATTCCACTGTTAAATGCAGAGGAGAGCGCAGATAGGTGGAAAGAATACATTGAAAGCCTCTATGAGGGCGAAGATTTGTCTGATGTGATAGAAGAAGAAACAGGATTCGATTTAGAAGAGTTAGGGGATCCAGTATTAGAATCGGAATTTAAAAGAGCTTTGGAGGACTTACGGTCAAATAAGGCAGAAGGGATAGATAACATTCCATCAGAATTTCTAAAATCATTGGGGGAAGTGGCAACAAAACGAATATTCACGTTGGTGTGTAGAATATATGAGTCTGGCGATATACCATCTGACTTTCGGAAAAGCATCATCCACACAATTCCGAAGTCGGCAAGAGCTGACAAGGGCGAGAATTATCGCATAATCAGCTTAACAGCTCATGCAGCGAAGCTGCTTACAAGAATAATATACAGAAGAATGTAAAAGAAAATTGAGAATGCGCTAGGTGACGATCAGTTTGGCTTTAGGAAAAGTAAAGGGACGAGAGAGGCAATTCTGACGTTACGGCTAATAATGGAAGCAAGGCTAAAGACAAATCAAGACACTTTCATAGGATTTGTCGACCTGGAAAAAGCGTTCGACAATATAAAATGGTGCAAGCTGTTCGAGATTCTGAAAAGGTATGGGTAAGTATAGGGAGAGACGGGTCATATACAATATGTACAACAACCAAGAGGGAATAATGAGAGTGGACGATCAAGAACGAAGTGCTCGTATTAAGAAGGGTGTAAGACAAGGCTGTAGCCTTTTGCCCCTACTCTTCGATATGTATATCGAGGAAGCAATGATGGAAATAAAAGAAAGGTTCAGGAGTGGAATTAAAATACAAGGTGAAAGGATATCAATGATACGATTCGCTGATGACATTGCTATCCTGAGTGAAAGTGAAGAAGAATTAAATGATCTGCTGAACGGAATGAACAGTCTAATGAGTACACAGTATGGTTTGAGAGTAAATCGGAGAAAGACGAAGGTAATGAGAAGTAGTAGAAATGAGAACCGCGAGAAACTTAACATCAGTATTGATGGTCACGAAGTCAATGAAGTTAAGGAATTCAGCTACCGAGGCAGTAAAATAACCAACGGAGCAAGGAGGACATCAAAAGCAGACTCGCTGTGGCAAGAAAGGCATTTCTGGCCAAGAGAAGTCTACTAATATCAAATACCGGCCTTAATTTGAGGAAGAAATTTTCTGAGGATGTACGTCTGGAGTACAGCATTGTATGGTAGTGAAACGTGGACTGTGGGAAAACCGGAACAGAAGAGAATCGAAGCATTTGAGATGTGGTGCTATAGACGGATATTGAAAATTAGGTGGACTGATAAGGCAAGGAATGAGGAGGTTCTACGCAGAATCGGAGAGGAAAGGAATATGTGGAAATCACTGATAAGGAGAAGGGACAGGATGATAGGACATCTGCTAAGACATGAGGGAATGACTTCCATGGTACTAGAGGGAGCTATAGAGGGCAAAAACTGTAGAGGAAGACAGAGATTGGAATACGTCAAGCAAATAATTGAGGACGTAGGTTGCAAGTGCTACTCTGAGACGAAGAGGTTAGCACAGGAAAGGAATTCGTGGCGGGTCGCATCAAACCAGTCAGTAGACTGATGACCAAAAAAAAGTTGTAACATAATGTAATAAGTTATTTACCGGAAAAGTTAAAAAATAGTAAATACTGTACGTAAACAGTATAGTTACACTGACAATATCTTGCTCATAGTTACAGTCCGTAAGTTTTGTGTTAAATGTTAATATACGTTAACAATAAATACCCTTATGCCATACGAGATATTGGGTCGTACTTCATATAGTACTCATCTTTCAAAAACAGTAACTCCTATTAACATTTCAATGGATGTATTTCAGCCACAGTGGCACGCTGTTACATACACTGAAGTGACAAAAGTCACGGGATAGCGATATGCATATGCACAGCCAGCGGTAGTATCGCGTACACAAGGTTAATAAAAGAGCAGTGCATTGGCAAAACTATCTTTTATACTCAGGCGGTTCACGTGAATGTGACGTATTTATGGCCGCACGACGGGAAATAAGAGACATAGGACGCGAAGTGGTAGCTGGAGATAGGCGGAGATAGGCGCATGGGACATTCCATTTCGGAAATCGTTAGGGAATTCAATCCACAGCGAGAAGAGTGTAGCGAGAATACGAAATTTCTACCAAATTTCAGGCGAAATTTGACGCTAATCGGCTGTGGCAGGACAGATGCGAGTGCCTTTGCTAACAGAACGACGTCGCCTGCAGCGGCTCTCCTAGCCTCATCACCGTATCGATTGGACGCTAGATTCCTGGTCACTTGAGTCTCCATTACAGCAGGTAAGAAGTAATGGAGGGTACACCCGTGGTCTAAAGGTACGTCATTGATTAGTTATCAAAACGTCCTCAATCCCGGGTTCGAACCAAGCCACCTCTTGAACTTTGAATAAGGATCACAGTCGGCGGCCGAAGACTTCCGGCATAAGAAGTCTACCTACTGTTCAGTACAGTCTCTTGTCCTAGGGTTGGAACTCCATTGTTCCCCTAAAGTCGGAAGAATCAGCTGATCAACAGCATGAGGTTGCGGAAGGAAATGGAAACCACTTCATTAAAGACACGTAACGTGTATCCACAGCACATGTGGCCTGTAATTGAAGAAGTGTCATAAAGATCTCTCCATTGGCAAAAGATTCCCGAATAGTCAGCCATTCGGACCTCCAGGAGGGACTGCCAAGGGGGGGTTACCATGAGAAAAAGATTGAATAATCAACGAAGGGATAACGTTCTACGAGTCGGGGAGTGGAATGTCAGATGCTTGAACATGGTAGGGAATCTAGAAAATCTGAGAATGGAAATACAACAACTCAATCTAGATATTGTAGGGGTCAGTGAAGTGAAGTGGAAAGAAGACAAGGATTTCTGGTCAGATGAGTATAGGGTAGTATCAACAGCAGCAGAAAATTATATAACACGAGTAGGACTCGTTATGAATAGGAAGGTAGGGCAGAGAATGTGTTAGTGTGAACAGTTCAGTGACCGGGTTGTTGTAATCAGAATCGACAGCAGACCAACACCGACGACGATAGTTCAGGTATACATGCTGACGTCGCAAGATGAAATGAAGAGATACAGAAAGTGTATGAGGATATTGAAAGGGTAATGCAGTATGTAAAAGGGGATGAAAACTTAATAGTTATGGGGGACTGCAGTGCAGTTGTAGAGGAAGGAGTTGAAGGAAAGGTTACAGGAGAATATGGGCTTGGGACAAGGAATGAAAGAGGAGAAAGACTGATTGAGGTCTGTCACAAGTTTCAGCTAGTAATAGCGAATACCCTCTTCAAGAATCACAAGACGATGAGGTATACTTGGAACAGGCAGGGCGATATGAGAAGATTTCAATTAGATTACATCATGGTCAGACAGAGATTCCGAAATCAGATAATGGATTGTAAGGCGTACCCGGAAGCAGATATGGACTCAGATCACAATATAGTAGTGATGAAGAGCAAGCTGAAGTTTAAGACATTAGTCAGAAAGAATCAATACGCAAAGAATTAGGATACGGAGGTACTACGGAATAACGAGATACGCTTGAAGTTCTCTTAGGCTATAGATACAGCAATAAGGAATAGATGAGTAGACAGTACGGTTGAAGAGGAATGGACATCTCTAGAAAGGGCCATCACAGAAGATGGAAAGTAAAACATAGGTACAAAGAAGGTAACTCCGAAGAAACCTTGGGTAACAGAAGAAATACGTCAATTGATCGATGAAAGGATGAAGTACAAAAATATTCCGAAAAACTAAGGAATACAGAAATACAAGTCGCTTAGGAATGAAATAAATAGGAAGACCAGGGAAGCTAAGACGAAATGGCTGTAGGAAAAATGTGAAGATATCGAAAAAGAAATGACTGTCGGAAGGACAGACTCAACATACAGGAAAGTCAAAACAACCTTCGGTGAAATTAAAAGCAAGGGTGATAACATTAAGAGTGCAACGCGAATTCCACTGTTGAATGCAGAGGAGGGAATAGGGGGAAGAGACGTCTGATGTTGTAGAATAAGGAACAGCAGTCGATTTAGAAGAGATAGGGTAGCCAGAATTTAAAAGAGTTTTGGAGGTCAAATAAGGCAGTGGGGATAGACAACATTCCAACAGAATTTCTGAAATCGTTGTGTGAAGTGGCAACATTACGACTATTCACGTTGGTGTGTAGAATATATGAGTCTGGCGACATACCATCCGACTTTCGGAAAAGCATCATCTACACAATTCCGAAGACGGCAAGAGCCGACAAGTGCGAGAATTATCGCACAAACAGTTTAACAGGTCATGCATCCAAGTTACTTACGAGAATAATATACGGAAGAATGGAAAAGAAAATTGAGGATGCACTACAAGACGATCAGTTTGGCTTTAAGAAAGGTAGTTCTGACGTTACAGTTAATAATGGAAGCAAGTCTAAAGAAAAATCAAGACACGTTCATAGGATTCGTCGACCTGGAAAAACTGTTCGACAATGTAAAACGGTGCAAGATGTCGGGCATTCCGAGAAAAGTAGGGATAAGCTATTGGGCGAGACCGGTCGTATACAATATGTACAAGAGCCAAGAGGGAATTATAAGACTGGACGACCAAGAATGACGTGCTCGTATTAAAAAGGGTGTAAGGCAAGGATGTAGCCTTTCACCCCTACTGTTCAATCTGTTCACCGAGAAAGCAATAGCTGGCCGCTGTGGCCGAGTCGTTCTAGGCGCTTCAGTCCGGAACCGCGCTGCTGCTACGGTCGCAGGTTCGAATCCTGCCTCGGGCATGGGCGTGTGTGATGTCCTTAGGTTAGTTAGGTTTAAGTAGTTCTAACTGTATAGGACTGATGATCTCAGATGTTAAGCCCCATAGTCCTTAAAGCCATTTAGGAGGCAATGTTAGAAATAAAAGAAAGTTTCAAGAGTGGAATTAAAATTCAAGCTGAAAGGGTATCAGTGATACGATTCGCTGATGACACTGCTATCCTGAGTGAAGAAAAATTACATGATTTGCTGAACGGAATGAGCTGTCCAATGAATACAGAGTAAGGATTGAGAGGAGATCGTAGAAAGACGAAGGTAATGAGAAGTAGCAGAAACAAAAATAGCCAGAAACTTAACATCAGGATTGATGGTTACGGAATAGATGCAGTTAAGCAATTCTCTACCTAGGCGGTAAAATAACCAATGACGAACGGAGAAGGAGGACATCAAAAGCAGACCAGCAATCTTAAAAAGGGAACTACTGGCCAAGAGAAGTATACTAATATCAAACATGGGCCGTACTTTGGGGATGAAATTTCTGAGAATGTACGTCTGGAATAAACATTGTCTGGTAGTGAAACATGGACTGTGGGAAAATCGAAAGAGAAGCGAATTGAAGCGTTTGGGATGTGGTGCTACAGACGAAAGTTGAAAATAAGGTAGGCTGATAAGATAAGGTATGAGGAGGTTCTGCGCAGAATCGGAGAGGAAAGGAATATGTGGAAAACACTCGAAAGGAGAAGGGACAGGATTATACGACCTCTGTTAAGACATGAGGGAATGACTTCCATGGTGCTAGAGGGAGCTGTAGAGGGCAAAAACTGTAGAGGAAGAAAGAGATTGGATTACATCCAGCAAATAATTGAGGACGTAGGTTGCAAGTGCTACTGTGAGATGAAGAGGTTAGCAAAGGAGAGGAATTCGTGGCGGGCCGCATCAAACCAGTCAGAAGACTGATGACAAGAAAAAAGCAGTGGTTTGCATTGCCATCTGCATCCTCATGTTGTTGATCGTTGTTGATTCTTCCACGTACTAGGGGCAGATTCCCAACAAAAGGGTAAGAGAGTGCTCTGAAGCTCTGTCCGCTCCTCCGCCCTCTTTGACAATGCCGGTGACTTCTTACACTGGAAGTCTGATTATTTATCAAAATTTAATCAGCGACGGAATTCGAACCCGGGACCGAAGACGTTTTGATTACGAATCAGAGACGCTACCCCTAGACAAAAGTACACCTGCCCATCTACGCTATATAATTTGCCTAACTTGGCGTTTGGATATATGTAACTGTTCACGAAATAAATGTGGTGTTACGTGACTCATCCTGCATATACACGTTTCTGAATATTTGCTATTACTAGTGACGTTTCCGAGATTTTTTTATGGTCTTCGCAAATCCATGGTATAACTTCTGGCTTAACTATGTGATGTCATAGTACTATCCACCTACTCAAGAAACCTAAAGAAATAAAATTAAATAATAAAGAAAAGCTTGCTGCACTAGATCCTCACGTCAAATAACTCCAGATTCGTGGAACTTTTCCCTCTTACTACACACCACAACCTTTATCATGGTATCTATGGTTAAAAATATTAAAATGGCAATACTGTTGGAAACTAGAGTGAAAACAGTATGTACTTGGATAACACTTCTTTATTCTTATAAGCTGCACATTTTCATGAAGGGTTGTAGTTACAACGGCTGCACCAAAGAACTTGCATCCACTCTGGGGCACATTGTTGGTGCTACGGACTTCTTATATACTCTGTTTTATGTATTTCACAAGTCAGTGAGACGTCTTTGTTTTACTAGTGTAGTGTACTCTCTCATCCATAGCAATATTGTTTCCAAAAGATCCGAAGGTGACAGCTAGAGTCCGTCAAAACCGGTCATTGAAGAAATTACAATATTTCAACATGCTATCTTGGCTGCAAAAATCCTTATTTACTTCCTTATTTATAGAACCGGAAGTGTCAGTTTTCACAGAGGTTCCATTTTCAACAAACGTCTAGCACAAAAGAAAAAATTTCATAGATGAACAGTGATTTTTTAACCCTATCTGCAAATGATTCCTTTCATTATCCTCTTTTCCTCTGTAAAGGAGCTCGCAGTAGATAGCACATGACGAAAAGTTTCGTATATAGTACATTACGAAGTATACTTGAATAAATATGTTGGTGGTTTGGAGTCCTACCGTGCGCTAAAATTCAGTACTCATAGCTGCCACATCTCGCAGCAGAAGTGGCTCTAATGCGGTTGGGGCGGCCTTTCGAACTGAGCTATGATGTAATATATATCTTACGGTTGTTCTTGGGGCGATCTCTCTCTCTCTCTCTCTCTCTCTCTCTCTATATATATATATATATATATATATATATATATATATATATATATATATATCGCTTAATTGTAAGACCTCTATTCCAATTACCAGTTTCCACAAAATCGTGCTGTCGTCTGCAAACTGGCATTATACTGTATGAAAAGAGAATAGGTAATCGGTAATCTGCACAAGATGTGCCCATTTTTTGGGATGACAAAAAACCTTTACACTGCTTGTATGTTCACAAACATGTTTCTTCGACATCTTGGAAACACGTCCACGTTAGGTCGTCGACATGGCGTGTAGTTATAACTCCATTGTTTCTATGGATGTTGTACCTTTACCTATCTAGGAACATTCTGTTTTATAAATGTGGAGTTTCTTAATATACTTACAAGTTGTTCTCAATATGTCGGCGACACACGTATGTGAGCCGGCCGGAGTGGCCGAGCGGTTCTAGGCGCTACAGTCTGGAACCGCACGACCGCTACGGTCGCAGGTTCGAATCCTGCCTCGGGCATGGATGTGTGTGATGTCCTTAGCTTAGTTAGGTTTAAGTAGTTCTAAGTTCTAGGGCTCTGATGACCTCAGCAGTTAAGTCCCATAGTGCTCAGAGCCATTTGAACACATGTGTGTGAACACACACTCAGAGGTATACAAAAATTTTTCTAACATTTGTGTCATCCCAAAAAGTGATTGTATCTCGTGTAGATTAACGATTACGTATTTTCTTTTGACACAGTGTAATGTCCATATGAAGATAGCAGCACGATTATGTCGAAACTAGTGATTGGAATAAAGGTCTTAAAATCTTGGCTTTGTCCCTCTCTGTCTCTCTCTGTCTCTCTATGATGATGTTAAACGCCGGTATGTTATTCCATGCTGCTGAGTTCATGAACAGCACTGGCTGGTGGCTGGAGGCGTGCCAGCCTATCGGTTACTCATGACCTGAGCTTTTCAGGAGGTACGAAATTTAGAGAATCAGCTGGCCGGGGTGACACCTTCTGTAACGAGCTAGTGCCGGACAACACGGACAGTCGGGCGTAACATTAACGACATCCAGAAGATGAGCACAGTCTCAGTCATTAATGAATAGGGCATAAAACGTCTTCTACTGCCTAGGCGAAGGAAAGGTGATGGCACTGAGAACCCGACGGCAACCCATGCCATTACGTCAGGTGCCAGGCCCATGTGATGATCCAGGCGCTCTCCTCAGAGCCTTCACACATGAGGACGTCTATCGTGATGTTGCACGTAGAACTGGCACTTGTCTGAAAATATGGTGTGCTCCCATCCCTGCGTCCAGTGTTGTCTGGACACGACTGTTGGTGACTATTTGCTAGCGCGTCAAGGCAAACCGCAGCTGTGGTAGCTTCGTTGGCCGTCCACGATGCTTCAGACGTCGTCATACTGTCTGAGTAGGTGTTTCTCATACTGCAAACGTTAGCTTCGCAACACCTCTGCTACCAAGAAGACAATAACGGCTTATGGAGTGATTCAGTGCTGATGTTACAAGCTTTTAGGACTGATGGAGCAGGGTAAATGTATTAACCTGAGTGATGCGGCCCTGGTCCTGGAACAGCTGAATCGAAAGTTATGAACGAAGATCGTTCTGATAGCTCTGACGCTGGACGTCTCGTACTGCGTGCTTTTTATTAACCATATATTGAGAAGGGGTAGCGAATTATCGCCGAATCAGCTTAACAGCTCATCCATCCAAGCTACTGACGGGAATAATATACAGAAGAATGAAAAATTGAAGCTGCGTTAGATGACTATCAGTTTGGCTTTTAGGAAAGCTAAAGGCACCAGAGAAACAGTTTTGACGTTGCGGTTGACAATGGAAGCAAGACTAAAGAAAAAAATCAAGATACGTTCATAGGTTGACCTGGAAAAAGCATTCTACAATGTAAAATTGTGCAAAATGATGGAAATTCTGAGAAAACTACGAGTAAGCTATATGCACATAAAATGTATACAAGAGCCAGTAGGGAATAGGTTAGAATGGACGACGAAAACTAAGTGCTCAGATTAAAGTGGTGTGAGACAGGGATGTAGTCTATCGTCCCTACTGTTCAATCCGTCCGGCGAAGAAGCAATGATGCAACTAAAAAGAAAGGTTCAGGAGCGGAATTAAAATTGAAGGTGACAGTACAACAATGATACGATTCGCGGATCACATTGCTATCCTGAGTGAAAATGAAGAAGAACTATATGATATGCTGAAAGGAATGTAGAGTCTCATGAGTGCAGAATGTGGATTGAGAGTAAATCGAAGAAAGACGAATGTAATGAGAAGTAGCAGGAATGAGAGCAGCGAGAGGTTTATCATCTGGACTGACGGTCTCGAAGCAGATGAAGTTAAGGAATTCTACTGTTTAGGCAGTAAAATAACCATTGACGGACAGAGCAAGGAGGACATGAAAAGCAGACTAGCACTGGAAAAATGGAACTACTGGCCAGGAGAAGTCTACTAGTATCAAACATAGGCCTTAATTTGGGGAAGAAATTTCTGAGAATGTACGTTTGGAGCAGAGCATTATAAAGTAGTGAAACATGGCCTGTAGGAAAACGGGAACAGCAGAGAATCGAGTCATTTGAGATATGGTGCTACACACGAATGTTGAAAATTAGGTGGGTTCTGATAACGTAAGGAATGAGGACGTTCTGCGCGCAATCGGAGAGGTGAGGGACATTTGGGAAATACTGACAAGGAGACGAGACAGGATGCTAAGACATCTATTAAGATATCAGGGAATTACTTCCATCGTACTACGTAGAGGGCAAAAGCTGTAGAGGAAGACAGAGACTGGAACACGCCCAACACATATCTGAGTAATGCTACATTGAGATGATGGGGTTAGCACAGGAGAGGAACTCGTGGCGGGCCGTATCAAACCAGTCAGAAGACTGGTGACTCCAAAAAAAAAAAAAGAAGAAAGTAGGGAACAGAATAAGAAAAACCAGTCCAGTAAAAATATTGGCACTAATGAGCATACCTTGAGACCTTTGAGTAATTGTTCATCTTTGCTACTGTTGAACACATCTCTTCTACTGAACACGTGCTCATGGCTCTTAACGTATTCACTTTACTGCCCATGTTTACTAGATCTTTATCTTTTTATTTATCATACTACCTGCTCTCAAAATATGGAAAGTGCTTCCAGTAGGAGAGGTGCTCTATCAGAAGTATCAGGATGATGTTCGATTGTAACTTTCGACTTAGTCGTTTAAGGGCCAGGATCCCATACCAGATCTTGATACATTTACCCCTACTCTATCATCCCTGAAAGGTTCTAGCGTCATCACGGCATTACCATGTGAAGACATTGCAGAGTTTAGATAACTGATTGACTGACGTATAGAGTTCAGTGGAATCAGATCACACTTTTAGTGCCTATTAGAGTTAATGTAGGAATTACTTGAAATATTTAAGGATAGACAGGAAACATACGGTGAAGTGTGTAGTATTGTTTGAAAAATACATCTGAAGTGCATTATAACTGTGCTCCTTGTTCTGTTTTGTAGTCTGACATTAATTGTGTGATACTAAGAAACTGTAGTCCTTGATTTGAAGAGTAATTTACAGCGCAACTTTTATTACGTAGGGAATAACTTTAACTACAACGCAGTCATATCATTATTTAGAGCCGCCAGTCTAACGAACCGATGCGATCTTAATGGGATTAGAATATTAGGCCCCAATTGCAGGAGTTTCCACCTGCGCCAAAGATGTTAATAATTTAAGATTTGTTCAGGATCGCGAATGTGTAAGCAAATAGATCAAATAAGCGGGTTCTTCAATCGCCTCCTGATAAGTAGAACGCCACTCTGACGACTTTTCTGCCAGTACTGTACTGGGAGTCGATTGGTTTTAAGGAAAATATCAAGCTGCAATAGGTGAGTAGTACAGGGTGTCCCAAAATAATGTATACACTTTTTGAAACTGAGTATCTCTTTAATTAGAGGAGACAGAAATACAGTACAACGTTTCTGGTGTACCTTAAGGTCCAACTAAACGTGTTAAATATTGAAAATGGCCTCCTTCAGTCGCAATACACCATCGACAATGATGTAGAACAGAGTGACATGCCAACTGTATTGTTCCTAATGGAATAGTATGACAGGCCTCCTCAATTTGCTCTCTTAGATCATCCAGTGTTTGTGGTCTTGCAGTGTAAACTGTATTCTTGAGTGTACCCCACAGACAGAAATCTAGAGGAGTTAAATCAGGGGATCAGGCTGGTAACTCCGCAGTCCCTCTTTGTCCTATCCATCCTGCAGGGAATGTACAACTGGCAAATACCCTCACATCAGTGTGAAAGTGATGTGGTGCACGACCCTGCTGAAAACAATAACCTTCGTTTTCAAAAAAAGTCATTAAGACCAGGAGTTAACATATTCGGCATTTTTAAGTAAGAGTTACGTGTGGCAGTGTTTTCAAAGTAGTACACAACAATTAACCTTCCAGAAGACAGGCCACACTAGACTCCTACTCCTGGTAGATTACCATGTCTTTCCTATGTTATGTATACGTTCTAATTGGCCACGTACACGCAATTATTGTAGTTAATTGCTCTATTCAGTTTGTAGGTCACTTCATCTGACCAAAGAATTAGATCGTGGAAATGTTGCTCATCATCGCATCTGTTAACGAACCACTCACAAAATTCAGGTATTGGGATCATCCTCGTTAAGAGCATAGGAAAGTCCTGGAATGTAAGGCTCAATTTCTGAGTCCATTGAATTTTATGAACACTGCATTTGCAGGTCCCAATCTCACGAGAGCGTTGCCTTGCAGATTTATTCGGGATTGTGTGTATGCCTGGATCACTGCATCAACCCTTTCATTAACTGCTGAACATCTCTTTCTTCCACAATGTCAATTCTTCAGATCTTGTGCTGTTCCTCTGATGTCAAACTTATCTCAGATTATTGCAGTTGTTACCCTCGGTGGTGGTGGTGTACCAAATTCAGACCTCCAACATCATCATACCTCAGTCACATTCTCTGTTTTCCAGTAAAACTTTAGCACGCATTTCCGTTGAGCCGTAAATAACAGCATGTTTACAAACCTAGAACAAAAGATAGTGTTGTTATGTTTTCCATTGCCTTCTTAATAATTATCCACAAAAACTGCATTTCTATCTGAGCCGTGGCTGGTTCATGCTATGTGTTGGATTAAACCTTCGTTACTATTCTGTGTTTAGTCTCCCGCGGTTATCACGATTATGCTGTTATCCTCCCTTTCCGCGGGTGGCAGCAGCGGTGTGTATCGATATTCGCACCTTGGACTATCTTTGGCCTGGCGCTTATGGTTTCCAGCTGGGCTGTGTGCATGCAGTTGGTCGGTTGGCTTGGAGCAGCGAGGAAATCTCCGCAGCACGTGGTTTGGACGGGCCCGCTGCCGGCCTCTATGCGGTGTCGGAGTGTGTGGTGCTGTTCCCATTGCTACGAGGTTCGTGGCTCACAGATCGTGGACATGAAAGTTGAGTTTTCACTTAATCTGCCAGCAAGTCACGACTGTTCAGAAATGGTTCAAATGGCTCTGAGCACTATGGGACTTAACATCTGTGGTCATCAGTCCCCTAGAGCTTAGAACTACTTAAACCTAACTAACCTAAGGACATCACACACATCCATACCCGAGGCAGGATTCGAACCTGCGAGCGTAGAAGTCGCGCGGTTCCAGACTGAAGCGCCTAGAACCGCACGGCCACACAGGGCGGCCACGGCTGTTCACACTGTGTCGTTTGGAATTCGTTGTCGGCTGTTGGGATATTCCTGCAAGAAACATCGTGTGTTTTCAAGTTGGCAAATTTTAGCCACCCTCCGGTGGAATTTAACTGTACTTGGTTAGTTGAATTGAAGTGCACCAGCGGAATCTTCTGCCTTTTGGCCGTTAACATTCCGGTTACCTGCCCTGGCCGTTGACGTAAATTCAGGCAGTGTATTTTGTGGTGTCACTGCCAGACACCACACTTGCTAGGTGGTAGCCTTTAAATCGGCCGCGGTCCGGTAGTATACGTCGGACCCGCGTGTCGCCACTGTCAGTGATTGCAGACCGAGCGCCACCACACGGCAGGTCTAAAGAGACTTCCTAGCACTCGCCCCAGCTGTACAGCAGACTTTGCTAGCGATGCTACACTGACAAATACGCTCTCATTTGCCGAGACGATAGTTAGCATAGCCTTCAGCTACGTCATTTGCTATGACCTAGCAAGGCGCCATAACCAGTTTATATTGAGATTACAAAACATGTACCGTCAAGAGAGATGTACACCAATTATGGATTAAAGTTAAGTATTCCAAGATCTTCGTACTTTATTTGTAATTCTCAAGACATTGTCCTGTTCCAGACCTCACGCCAATCTGCGTGAGCTTAAACGCGTGTATTTCGGCCTCCTCTAGCAACACGGTGTTGGCTCTTCTGCCAACACTACATATTCTCCTCATCGTCACTGTCCAGCACGGTGTGTAGTTTGACAGCTCAATGTATAATTGGTTGTGGGCGCCAATACCTTTTACGTTGTTCCATTGAACTCCCTGTTGTGAGCTGGTCAGGTGAAGCGGAGGTTATCTTGTTGGTGGGTCGGTTGACTGTCTGTCGGTTGGGTTGTCGTCGGATCGACAATGGTTGGGCCAACTGCCTGTCTCACCTAAACACCTAAGTGTTTGAATTCCAGTCCGACCCTCGGAACTTCTGAGCGTCCCTGGGTGTACTGCCTTATGTTGTTTGTTCTTGTTGTTTTTACTTGTATGGCTTCTAGCCGAATTTTAGATTAAGGTTCATTTTCCCTTAAGGCTCTTGGTTTGGGCCTTCAGCCTAATTTAAGAACTGCTTTATGAAAGGCCTTTGGCATTTTTAAAATTAATGTTATTGAGACTTAAGTGTTGGTCCTTCAGCCGATATTGAATTTAAGTTGTTTTGCTCTTAAAGTATTAGATTCTTGGGGCCTTCAGCCGATTCTGAATTAAAGTTGATGTGCTCTTAAGGTGTTAGATGGTTTGGACCTTCAGCATAATTTAAGAACTGTTTTACGTAAAGCCTTTGGCATTTTTAAAATTAATGTTATTGAGTTTTAAGGGTTGGGCCTTCAGCCGATTTTGAATTTAAGTTGTTTTGCTCTTAAACTGTCAGATTATTTGGGCCTTCAGCCAAATTGAGGAACTGTTTTAAGATAAGCCTTTGCATTTTAAATTTCTGATTTTGCTTGAGCGTTAATTTATTGGCTTTCAGCCGTTTTTTAATTAAACTGGTCTTGCCCTTAAGACATGAGATTGTATGGCGCATTACGCTGCTAATTAAGTTCCACAACTAAAGCTGTGTTCTTTTTAATTTTTCTTTGCTCTTGTAACGTTTGATCAAATAAAAGGTATAACTGACAGCCTCTTATTTTGGCTCCTTTCCACAACTTAAACTACCTGTCCTGTCCTGCGGGCTTAGCAGGGCGTCTCACTATCTCCTTTAATTAGAGAGATACTCAATTTCAAAAAGTGTATACTTTATTTTGGGACACCCTGTATGATAAGCAGTAGCGTGACAATTTCAATACCAGCGCACGATGCCGGCAGCTCACGTCAGAGCAGGATGCGGCTCAGCTCGTTACCCAAGACTTTTGCTGCTTCACTCCATGGGTCTGTGCCGGACAGCCCAGCGCTGGTTGCCTGGAGTGAGGTCCAAGGCTCGACGTAGCCATTTACGTGGCGACCACGAACGGCACGGCTGTTGTGTTCCCCGGAACGGGCTGTGGGAACATTAGCTCGCTCGATTTGTTGCCGCAGTGTCAAAGGGGTCACACATTCCAGTCCCTCGAGCTCTCCGTGTGGGTTGCTGACACGTGTCACAGCGAGTGATGGTGAGCGCTGGTGTCGCTCTCAGCTGGCGGGTCCGTCGGCACCACACACAACGCAGCCGGCGGCTGGTCTACATAACGGCTGCACTGCAACTTCTGGCTGTATATTTCAGGTTTTTGAAGACAGTATCTGATAATTAACCAAAGAAAAAGTAGAAGAGAAGAATGATTATGAGACGGGATTGGCTGTTACATTAGGCGAAGAGAACAATGATGAAACACTATCAGAAACAGTAGAAAGTGATAGTGATAAAGATTTGAGTGATGAGATATCTGAAAGACTAAAGGAGGAGGAAGTTGATAGAGAAGGTAGCGGTTGTGGAAATGAGGCACCCTCGAATTTACTCATTGCTATGATAGGTATGTTTACAGAATTGAAATCTGATGAGAAGCAGTTAAGGTCAGAAATGAAATCTGATAAACAGCAAGCAGGGTTGAAAATGAGAGCTAATCGCTCTAAATTAAAATATAAGTTGGATGCTAATTATAAGGAATGGAAATATTAATTGGAAAAGTTATATTCTAATTACCTGGATCTGCAGACTCAAGCTAGTGGGTTAAGGAGGCAACTTAAAGGTCGGCTTAATTTAATTCAAGAGGTGGTTGAAACGACCAGGTAACAAAAACGACACACAATTTATGTAGTGAACATGCTGGAAACGCTCGAGAAGCTAGGTTGCCTGATGGGCGACAAGATTCAGTCTTCGAATAGTAACCTAGAATTTTACACTTGAAAATTGTGATGTTATCGAGGTAAAAAAAGCGTTTACGTGGACGTATCAAAGTGGTGAAAGGAAGGCAGCCAGATCTCCCCCTCGAACGAAGTGGTTGGACACTGCAGTTGGTCACTTTTCATCGGAGAGAAAGCTATGCTACATGCTTTTCGGAATAGACAGTGAAAAAATAAGCAAACCTCTGCCTAATTCATAAGTAGTTACCATGCTTCTTTCATGTGAATATACTTTTTCTGGGTGTGTGATGACTTTTGCCATCAGTCTTAGTCAGGGCGATAGGCTCCTTGATGGAGGTTGCCTGCAGCAGTTGACTGAATGTTTTATGACCCACAAGGACTTTATTGAAATAGACTCTGGCCATAAAAAGACCCACCAGGATAGCCAAGAGCGCTAATGCGCTGCTTCCTGGACTCGGGTAGGCGCGCCGCCCCCGGATCGAATCCGCCCAGCAGACTAACGATGAGGGACGGTGTGTTTTTTAGGCGGTTTTTCACATCCTGCTGGGTGAATACCGGGCTGGTTCCCACGTTCCGCCTCAGTTACACGACCCGCCGACATCTGCTCACGTTCGCACTATTCCATGCACTACACTAGCCGCAGACAGCTGGGATACACAAATTCCACCCCGGGGGGTACGGGGTGGCGGCAGGAAGGGCATACTGCCACCCCTTCATCCTAACCTTACCAAATCCGTTCTTAACAATGTCGACCCTGCGTCAGTGCAGGACATGGAACCAGTGAAAGAAAGAGAGAAAGAAACAGCCTGGCTATAAAAGCTTACACAGTCATATATATTTTGTTATGTACATACTTCCATAAAAACTGAACTGACGTTCCAAAATGGAGTGATTTTATAGTAATCATTTGTGTTTTGCTAATATCCGAGTTTTATAACGGAGTCACATTGTAAGGAACCTGTACATGATAGAGGACAGTTACAGATTCATTAACAAAAAAACAATAAAATTAAGCTATTACGAAATAATAAGTTGTCAAATATTTATTTGTTGGTAGGCTGTGTTACTGCACTGCAGAAACATAAACTGTTATTACATGCTATTTTGTAATTGTCATAACTTTTCGTCGCATTACTAGTGACGACAGCATATAATGGATTAAATTTTCCGATTTACTGCTGAACTATGGGAGATAGTAACTACCCAATAGTTTGGAGGCTAATCAAGTGAGTATTGGTATTTTTAAAAAAAATAATTTACTGTTTTTCATTTAATGCACGTTTGACAAGTATTTTTTTAAAAAAAATTATGAAAGTTATTTCCATTTTTTTGTTTTACAATATCGTGTTATAAAATTGTATTTTAACAAACAGTGCACCACGTGAGGATGCATCTGTAATGGTGCGAAACCGGTAGTGTTTCGAATAAAGGACTGCAAAAGACGCACAGCGGCCTGAAGAGTCTTCATTCACTATGCATCCCATATATTTATGAGCATTTTTTTAGTATAAAACATTTTGAAGATTCTTAAATATGAACAATGATAAAATGTCATCTCGTGGAAATCGGGTTTTCCGCCGGGTATCAGCGTCTTCCAAACACGATATTTCGACGTCATTACTCGACGTCTTCATCAGGTGTGACCTGAGACAGTCTCAGGTCACACCTGATGAAGACGTCAAGTAATGACGTCGAAATATCGTGTTTGGAAGACGCTGATATCTGGCAGAAAACCCGATTTCCACGAGATGTCATCAAATCGCCGGGAAAGTCTAAGAAATTACAATGTTAAAATGGTTCAAATGGCTCTGAGCACTATGGGACTTAACATGTGAGGTCATCAGTTCCACAGAATTTAGAACTATTTAAAGCTAATTAACCTAAGGACACCACACACACTCATGCCCGAGGCAGGATTCGAACCTGCGACCGCAGCAGTCGCGCGGTTCCGGACTGAAGCGCCTAGAACCGCTCGGCCACCGCGGTCGGCTATTAACAATGATCTGTAGTGCTTGCAGAAGAGATGAGCTGAATTTTGTGATGTAATTTAACTAAAATAGCTTCAGTAAAAGATACGAAGGAACGTCGCCTATTACATCTTTCCATTATGTGAAACATTTGAAACGCAAGTGTGTTGCTTTGCCGCAGATCCATTGCCCTATTCACGTTCAGCTACTGCCACATCTCCATTGCCCAGTACAGGAGAAAACTCTGAGCGATTTTTCCTTTTCTCGTTTCGTCCCGAGTACCAAATCGCTTCGGAAGAGCAGTCCACTTCCGACCGAAATCGGACGACTCTGCCGCCAGCAGTAACGGTTAACCGGTGGCTGCAGTTTTGCTCTAGGGACAGCGGTCCGCTCGGACAATATCGACTGAATTACAGGTGTAAGGAACAAGCGGAGCGGGACGGACAGTCTAAGCTCTGACCAAGGGCTGGGGGGGGGGGGGGGGGGGGGGCTCGAGAAGAAAAGTATAGAGGCGGCCGAGTACTGGTCTGCTCTGCGCTGTGCTGCGTGATTGCTCCTCCTGGCCGGACGCTGGCCGCAGAATGTGCGCGCAGCCGCAGTCCGGCGCAGAGTTTTTCGCCGGAGAGGCCAGTGGCCGGCGTAAGAATGGCCTGAATCAGCGTTCCGCAGCCCTAACGAACCCCTTCAGGAGCACCCGACACCTGTGGGACCCCGGCGCTGCCAAGTCCGCTGGCTGAATGCGAGCCGCCCACGCCTGCCGCTGCCGTAGCACCAAACACGTGGAAAGTTATCGGCCTGGCATTGAGATGGCACTGACATCAATGAAATGTAGTTTTGTTTATGTTGATACATCTGTGCAATAAATTAATTCAGTTCAAAACAATTGCGAAACTATTCTATTTACACGGCTTTTCAACCGGCTAAACTTGAAATTCTGAAGGTAGCGGGAGCAAAGACAGGGAACGGGATGTTATCTACGGGTATGCAGGTACAAGAGACGAAGTACTTGAAAGGGATGTTATAGTTGGGAAGGGAGTGAGACAGGGTTGTAGACTATCCTCGATGTTAGTATATATACTGAGGAAGCCGTAAAGGAAACCGAAGAGGAATAGCGAATATAAGTTCAGGGAGAAGAAAAAGGTACTTAAAGGCTTGCTCGTGACATTTTAATTCTGTTAGACACTGCGAAGAACTTGGAAGATTAGCTGAGCAGTGTATGGCTCAAATGGCTCTGAGCACTATGGGACTTAACATCTAAGGTCATCAGGCCCCTAGAACTTAGAACTACTTAAACCTAACTAAGGACATCACACACATCCATGCCCGAGGCAGGATTCGAACCTGCGACCGTAAACAGTCGCGCGGTTCCAGACTGAAGCACCTAGAACCGCTCGGCCACCAGCGGCCGGCTGAACAGTGTAGATAGGTCTTGAAAAGGGCTTGTAAGATGAACCACAACAGAAATACAACTAGGATAAATGGGACATAGACGAACAAAGTCAGACGATGCTGAGAGAATTAGAATGAGATATGAGACCCTGTAAGTACTATATACTAAGATCGTCGACAAAGTAAGTTCCGTTTCTATTTATATCCGCGGAAGCGCTACGATCGCTGTACCGTGCATGCGCGGCAGTTACTCTGACTCAATGAGAAGATATGTACGCCATTTTCATATCGCTGCTGCCGACATGTGCTTTGTAGTTCTTCTTTATAATGTCAGCCGTAATTGAAAAAGCCGCCGAGTGTGAAATCAGATCTGTGTTTCGTTTTCTAAATGCAAAGAAAGTTAAAACAAAGGAAATTCATCGGCAAATCTGCGAGGTTTACGGACAAAATGCTATGAGTTCAAAATGGTTCACATGGCTCTGAGCACTATGGGACTCAACGTCTGAGGTCATCAGTCCCCTAAAACTTAGAACTACTTAAACCTAACTAACCTAAGGACATCACACACATCCATGTCCGAGGCAGGATTCGAACCTGCGACCGTAGCGGTCACGCGGTTCCAGTCTGTAGCGCCTAGACCGCTCGGCCACTCTGGCCGGCTGCTATGAGTGATTCAATCGTTAGAAAATGGGTCAGACTGTTCAATGAAGGACGTCATCAAGTGCACGATGAAGAACGAAGTGGACGCCCGTCTGTGGTTACTGAGGAACTGGTTCACACTACTGAAGCACAACCTAGCGACTTTCATCTCTTCTTACACCTAAAATCTGTCAGTGGTGGTCAACACTTCAACGATTATGACGAGCAGAAAGAACATGTTACCACATGGTTGAATACACAGGCGGCAACCTTCTATGAAGAAGGCGTACAAAAACTTGTGCCACGTTGTGACAAATGCCTAGAAATTTCGGAAGCTATGTATAAAACTAGTTTAACAGTTGTACATTTTTGTACAATAAATATTTTTTCTGTATCTTTACACGTTTGATTTATGTAACCAAATGGAACTTACATTGTGGACGAGCCTCGTATCTTTTGCTATATTGGTTCTAAAATAATAAAATAATTCACGGTAGCCGATGTGCAGCGGATAGGAAATACACACTGGGAATAGCAAAAACAGCACTTCTCAGTAACAAAAGTTTATCATCGAATATAAATTTCAGCGTTAGGAGACCTGTTTTCTGAAGTTATCTGTGTGAAGTGTAAACTTACGTGGAAGAGAAACATGCCCGATCAACATTTCAGACAAGGAGAGAATAGAAAGTGTTGAAATGTGCTGATCAGAAGAATGCTGAATATTAGTTGAGTATATCAGGTAACTGATGTAAGTTATTGAACCTCATTGGGGAGAAATCTATAGTTTCAGTGTATTGCAACATGCTTTTCAGTTAAAAAATTGCACAGTTAAAAGGGTGCTTCCTAAAGTCGTTTATGTTGTATCTGTAGTTTGGGTAACCAAATCAATTTTACTAAAAGAAGAAAAGAGGTAGGTAAACATCCTGAGACATCAAAGAATCGTGAGATTGGTAATTAAGGGAAATGGGGGAGGCATTGTGGAGGGGGAACGGTAGGAGATCAAGGATTGACTGTTAATAAGCAAGCTGTAATGGATTTAGCTTGCAGTAGTCACACAAAGCTGAAGAGCCTTTATAGACTAGTGAGTTGAGTTTCATCAACGCAGTTTTCGGAATAATGACCACAAGAAACAACAAACTGGGTTCCTGTGCTGTCATAAAATTATTCATTTTGGGTGATTAACTACTGAGTGAAACTCCGTCAGTTTCAATCATAATTAATAACGAGTCTAAGTCGAAAGCCCACACTCACTCTAAAATACAATTTCACAAATAAATTTAATCACTTACTGCTCACTTCTACTGTAATCCACAAATCCCAATTATCATCAATCTCAGCTGGCTTATAGTTCCAAATTCTTGGAAAATAGCCCACCAAAAATGTCGAACCGTCTTGGAAGATAACGAGTTTTTTTGATTAAGAAAATGAAAAATCGTCGATAGTTATAATTCAGTTGCGGTTCAGTAAATTTTCAGCCCTTTAAAACCACTTTCAAATATTGGAAGTGTCATATACAGGGAGATTCATCTGACCCGACCGCTGTCGCTGCATGCAACCCGACATGTAGTATCTGACCTTCAGAAACCCTCCGCGACGTTTTCATATTCTCTTTTGCTACACGACAACTATTAGTCCTAAAAAAACTAAACAGGATCTTTTCTTGTAAAGTGTAATGCAGTTCAATGTTGTACCGGATTACGTTGTCGAGGTATTCAACACAAAGTATAAACCGTGACTGACCTTCAAACGCAGCTGCACCAGCACACTCATCCATTGCCAGTTGTTCGCGGCGCTCTCTCAAATGGTTCAAATGGCTCTGAGAACTATGGGACTTACCATCTTAGGTCATCAGTTCCCTAGAACTTAGAACTAACTAAACCTAACTAACCTAAGGACATCACACACATCCATGCCCGAGGCAGGATTCGAACCTGCGACCGTAGCAGTTGCGCTGTTCCGGACTAAAGCGCCTAGAACCACTCGGCCACCGTGGCCGGCGGCGCTCCCTCCTTCCGCTGTAAAATAATTTCCGGCTACATGAACTATTCGTGATGTTTGACGTTTTTTGGTCTTCATTGACTGGCCTTATTACGCCACTAACTTAGTTGAGCACTTACGAACTGTAAAACTGACGTTTGTGTTAATTCTTTCTATTAATTTTGTGAATTTTAGTAGCACAAAATAAACAATTGCATCGTTGTATTCGTCAGGCCTTCTGACTACTAATCTACTGTGCCGCTATAGTTTATGTTTGAATCGAGTATTGTTCAAATGGTTCAAATGGCTCTGACCACTATGCGACTTAACTGCTGAGGTCATCAGTCCCCTATAACTTAGAACTAACTAAACCTAACTAACCTAAGGACATCACACACATCCATGCCCGAGGCAGGATTCGAACCTGCGACCGTAGCGGTCACGCGGTTCCAAACTGAAGCGCTAGAACCGCAAGGCCACACCGGCCGGCAATCGAGTTTTGTTAATGTAATTAGTTTCAGTGTAATGTTTACAATAGTTGTTTCGTTTTCATTATACTCGGGGGCAAGTTTCAATTAATAATGTTACGAAATAGCCGACTGTGCTGGTAGCGTAGTAACCCAGTCAATACAGACCAAAAAGCGTCCAGTATAAGGAATAGTTCATGTAGTGGGAAAATTTTGCATTGTGGTAGGAAGGAGTGCCACGAACAACATACTAGAAATCCTGATCGGGGAAGCCGAGTGTGGGGGGTGGAGCTGTTTCTGACGGTAACTTTCGTACGTTTTTCATAAATAAGTAGAAAACATTGGCCTCCAGCAAACCGTATCTTACTAAAAATCTAACTACATTAAATTTCATACAAAAAGTTCCTGTTCACTTTTTCTGTACGACTAATAGTTTGTACAGAGCGAGTGGGAGAATATAAAAATCTCATGCTGGTTTTGAAGACCAGATATAACATTGTGGAATGCATAAAACGACAGGGGCAGGGTCAGCTAAATCACCCCTAATGAAATTTAACCAGACAGAAGATTAGTCCCCACCCACTCTTAAATGATCACTCTAGGCGATTTGTAGCGCTGTAGAACTGGTAAGAGGAGGGTAGGTGACCCTCTATCGTTGACGTAGGTCATGGCAGAGGCGGTGATATGTATGTGATAGTCGGTTGTATTGAATCAGGGCAGTGGAATGGGTAGGCCAGAAGACGTGACGCACCGACAGAAAGGAGATACGTGCTTGGACGTACCACGGACTACACCTTGAGGGAACTTTGTAGTTTGTTGGTGCACCAAAGAGAACCGTTCAACGTATCTACAATGAATAATTTACCACCCGCAGCTATGTAAAGTAAAAGGATTTCAGCCGACAGGGACCAGAGATAAATATCACGCCTCGGAAACAGCAACTGTTTTAATGAATAGAAGTAAAATGAATCGCACAGCAGTTACAACTGATTTCTTTATTGTCACAACTGGTTTCATTGCAGTGAAACAGCATCCTCAGGTGAACTACATAAGAAGGAAAAAATTCCACCTAATACACTCATGCTCATAAATTAAGGATAATGCTGATACATGGTGAAACAACGCTCTGGTGGGCGGTTTGCAGGCTTAAATCAAATGCGTTGCATTTGACCTGCGGTCGTCGCACAGTGGCTCTGGCAGCAGTCCACATACGCAGAGGAGTGTTGGTGCATGTCAGAGTACGGTGCAGCGACTAAGTGTGCAGACGTTTTCAGACGTGCTAATGGTGACTGTGTATTGAAAATGGCTCAGAGAACACATATCGATGACGTTATGAGGGGCAGAATACTAGGGCGACTGGAGGCTGGTCAAACACAGCAGGTTGTAGCAGGGGCCCTCCGTGTGCCACAAAGTGTGATCTCAAGATTATGGCAACGATTCCAGCAGACAGGAAACGTGTCCAGGCGCTACAGTACTGGACGTCCACGGTGTACAACACCACAAGAAGACCGATATCTCACCATCAGTGCCCCCAGACGGCCACGGAGTACTGCAGGTAGCCTTTCTCAGGACCTTACCGCAGCCACTGGAACAGTTGTCTCCATACACACAGTCTACAGACGACTGAACAGACATGGTTTATTCGCCTGGAGACTTGCAAGGTGCATTCCACTGATCCCTAGTGACAGGAAAGCCCGTGTCAAGAACATAGTACGTGGTCATTTGAACAGTGGTCACAGGTTATGTTCACGGACGATTCCAGGTATAGTCTGAACAGTGATTCTCGCCGGGTTTTCATCTGGTGTCAACCAGGATCCAGGTACCAACCCCTTAATGTCCTTGAAAGGGACCTGTATGGAGATCCTGGTTTGATGGTGTGGGGTGGGATTATGATTGGTGCACGTACACCCCTGCATGTTTTTGACAGAGGAACTGTAACAGGTCAGGTGTATCGGGAAGTCATTTTGCACCAGTATGTTCGCCTTTTCAGGGTCGCAGTGGGTCCCACCTTCCTCCTGATGGATGATAACGCACGGCCCTACTGACCTGTCATCGTGGAAGAGTACCTTGAAACAGAAGATATCAGGCGAATGGAGTGGCCTGCCTGTTCTACAGACCTAAACCCCATCGAACACGTCTGGGATGCTCTCGGTCGACGTATCGCTGCGCGTCTTCAAACCCCAAGGACACTTCAGGAGCCCCGACAGGCACTGGTGCATAAATGGAGGAGTACCTTGAAACAGAAGATATCAGGCGAATGGAGTGGCCTGCCTGTTCTACAGACCTAAACCCCATCGAACACGTCTGGGATGCTCTCGGTCGACGTATCGCTGCGCGTCTTCAAACCCCTAGGACACTTCAGGAGCTCCGACAGGCACTGGTGCATAAATGGGAGGCTATACCCCAGCAGCTGCTCGACCACCTGATCCAGTGAATGCCAACCCATTGCGCGACCTGTGTACTTGTGCATGGTGATCATAACCCATATTGATGTCGGGGTACACGGGCAAAAAACAGTGGCGTTTTGTAGCACATGTGTTTTCGGGCAGTTTTCTCGACTTGTCACGAATACCGTGATCTTACAGATCTGTGTCGTGTGTGTTCCCTATGTGTCTATGCTATTAGCGCCAGGACATCGGGGCGAATAGTGCGGTGGCGCAAGGCCTTAAAACCGACAGTAACTGCTTTTCCCAATGGACGCAGGACCGTTGCAACTAGATTACTAGCAGGAGTGCGAAACTGGACAGTAGCTGGACTGGAGGAGTGTAGTGTATCCTGACGAGACATGGTTTTGCCTGTTTCCTATTGACACCAGGCATACAAGCCCCGACCGCGCATTGAGGCATTTAACTAGCAGTATGTGGAACGTATAGTTCAAGCTGAAGGTAATTCTGTAATGTTTCGGAAGTGTTCTTTGACGGTCCATTGAGGTTACCGCGAACACGAATTTGAATACTTAAATCAATAATCGTGGAGGAAACGTGTTGCTGTTTGTTCCACATCTTCCTGATGAGTGTTCTGAGGATACTCCCGTCATCCAAGATGGCAACAGGCGTGTCACTAGGTCTCCACATATCCTTTTTTAGTTTGAGGAACTCAAGTACCCTATCACACTCATCTTTTCAGCTAAATTAGATAATACTGGTACCAAATAAAATACCTGGACTGTTTGTACCAGCTCGTGAAACGTATAATCAACAACTCCACATTTTGGTAGCTCTTCAGGATCTAATGAACAAGGGGTGGTTTCATCTGGATATGGCATACACGAAGAAAATTATGGACTCTCCTCATCGTAGAAATTTTTATATGGGATAGTTATACAAAATTGTCTACATCAGCCCACCTAACACAAATCTTCAAACCCCTGCCCATATATGCCTCAAACGTAATTTATTCTACTTTTCTTCGGTAAAAGCTTTTGATCGTATGACCTTGTACTAAAACATTAATAAGCAGCTAGTAACCTATAAGCCATAAAATTGAAATGGGTCTGATTTGACTATTTTTCTCTCCTCCATGTTAACCTCATGATTATTTTGACTTGGCTGCCCATTTAAAACCTACAGAAGCTCATTAAAACAGGCATAAATGTAAGAGCGCGGTCAGAGAAGTTGATTACTTTGCAATGGTTTCTCTAACTCTGAAGAAATGCAAATGAAATCATTATGTCCTGTGAGACGTCAACTGTTTATGGAGAGTTAATTTACTGACCTTTGGTACCTGCGGATACTTCCATCTCGACACGAGAAATATGGTTCTACGGTTTGTTTTGACAGTGCAGAGTATACATTTCTCTAAGCCGTGCCTGGTACGAAGTTACACAGGCTTAAAAGAGGCCATATTCCGACATAAAACATATTTTATATCAACAGGATACTGAAACGAGTAGCTATAGGAAGATGGCAACTGCGGACACGTCTTTAAAACACAATTTATTTCGTAGACATTGTAAGTCACATCTAGAAGTTGAGTGTGGGCAAATCTCTCGCACGCAGTTGCAATAGGACCTACTTCCCGCGATTATCGCAGCACACATCGGCCAGATTTAATTGGATCACGCACCACTCACGCAGTGAGAGTTTATTACAAAATTATAAATTCCACTAGCTGATCGGGAAAACCAAATGGCAAAAACGAAAAGTGAGCCCCTAGTAAACTGTGGTTTCATTTGTACATCCTGAATTATACTCGTGAGACTGGATGGAAATAGAATGTCAAAGCGTCTACTGCGGGCCCCGTACGAAGCTGGCTGTCTTAGCCTGGTCTAACCTATCACAGCAGAGCGTCCTTCCGCCAACCGCCTTGAAGAAACTGGGTGTAAATCGGCTGAAATGAGCTTCACACCGCGTTATGTGACTTACAAAATAAGTACTTCACTCGGAAATCGACCACGAGATGTAATGTTTTTTCTGGAAATGAGATATTCACCAGGTTCCTCTTACTTGGCCGAAGTAACCCCAAAAGTACTAAAAAGAGGTGAACCGAGAGCAAAAGAGCCATATGCCTACAGTGGTTCATATTAACTTAGGTGACTGCCGCGTTCTTCGTCTGCTGAAAAGTAGCTGTCGTTAATTTCCTAACCCTCTAAAGTAACGCAAAGTTGCAGAACAAATACCCATCTTCCAATATTCTTCAATGCCTCCAGCTGAAGACAGCAAACGTTACACTTCCATTGAGTGCCATTTCTAACTTTGTTAACAGAGAAAAATTCTTTTCTCGTATTTTACATATGTCCATTCTATAATAGAAATGCTGCTGCAGTCGACAAAATTTTCATACTTCGAGCAGCTACATTAATGTATGCCGTTACTGAAATAACATCCTGCAGGAGTCTCTTCAAGTCTCTCAGGATATTTAGATTTTCAGGTCAATATGCATACCCAGTGATGATGTATGTAACCGACAATACAGATTTCTTGCAGAGGCATTGTAATATCGATAACCATGATCAAAGGAAAATAAATTTTTTACTAAGGCTCTGCAACACGTACTAAAGTTCGATGAAATCACGAAAACAAACTTAATTTCATTGAATCATATGAAGTTGCTGTCTATTGCCTAGAATGCTAAAAGTGAGTTCATACGAAAGTACCAAGGCACTTACTGAGTCAGGAATAAAAACATACAGCAAGCTTCAAGTCGATGTAAAAAGGGAATTTATGATGTAAAAGTATTGAACAGGATGTGTCATAGAGCAAACTTTCATTAGAGCGGGGGTGTCCATCCATTTAGCTTACCTCTGCCACACAGAAAGGAGACGTGTATTTTTGGGCTGGACTAATGGCATCTTGTGGCTGGAATTTGAAATTGAAAATATTCACACACAATTTTTCTTTTTAGTTCTGTATTTCACATTACTCAGGATAGCCCCACACTTCAACCATTTCGAACATATAGAAAGTTTTCTACTGCATCAGTACCTTTACATCGCTTTTACTCAGGTTTCGTTAGAATAAAACAAAGCGTTTTCTGTCACACGTGATGTAGATATAAACGAAGCTATGTATTTTCCAGACTGAGTCGTTCTGTTACTTCAAGAAGACATCAGTGGTTATCGCTTGATTGGTCATAGTTATCAACGTACACTTCTTAGAACATTTTGATTTCGTATTATGGAATTTTTCTTTAAAGCCATGAAAGTCTGTAACGGAAGCTACAGATACCACTTTGGGCATCAAGCGGGTCCAGGCAACCAGCAGGCTTTCACAGCCACGCGAGTAACATACAGGACAACTGCAACGGTATATCTGTGCACAGCAGGCCGCTGAAATAATTGTGGCCCAGAAACGATCTGCTCTGAATTCTGTAGTCGGTGGCGCCTCTTCTTGTTTAGTCAGAAACAGTCTGAAAAGCTTGTTACGGTGTTGCAGGGGAGATTGTGCTGAGAAATACTTGTTAAGAAAAAACTTCGATTAAATTACACGGTTTCCGAGTTATTTCGGCTTGAAGTCTGTTAGTCAGTTCATTGCACGCACAAATCCAAGCATTTCAGCGGGCTAAAATACGTCAACGTAAAGACATCTGTGCGTCCGTAAGTTACCTCTTTTGAAATGCTCATTACCAGCAAAAATGTGCCTTTTTTGGAAGTGATAAACGTAGTCTAGGTGTGCAGCCGCTGTGGTCGAGCGGTTCTAGGCGCTTCAGTCCGGAACCACGCGGCTGCCACGGTCGCAGGTTCGAATCCTGCCTCGGAAATGGATGTGTGTGATGTCCTTAGGTTAGCTAGGCTTAACTATTCCTAAGTCTAGGAGACTGATGACCTCAGATGTTAAGTCCCATAGTGCTTAGAGCCGTTTTAGTTTGAAGAAAAGGAACGAAGAACTAGTTTGGCGCTAATGTTCCTGGCAGGCTGCTTGGATTTTGGCGCGGACGACCTGATGGGCTAACTTCTGTACAAAGGAACTTTGAAAGATCAAGCGATAATTTTCTTGGCATCTTTCACAAGATATAAACGCCGCATTTTTACTAGTATAGAGCTGTTTTTAAGTCTCTGTAGAAAATCTAACTTCGTTACTTTCGTAAAAGATTCTGTCTCATCGCACAGTTTAGCGGGAAACCGTCCGTAACGCATTTCGTCACAAATTATCTGGATAGCCGACGATGTACAGTGGAAGGTATTTTCATGTAGTCCTATAGAGATGTGATCTCTCTTTCTCTCTCGATGAGATAGAAACAAATTGTAGTTTTTGAGCACATTCTTTACGTGTCGATAAAAATGCTTGGACATTTATTTGTTATCCCAAATTACCGTTTGCCTTTCATATTTTATGAAAATATTAATTAAGAGAATATACTGAGAATTCCAGATAAATATCACTCGCCAGATAAACAAGGAAACCTTTATTTTCTTTAGTTTACTGGTTTTAAAAGTTTTAATTATCATGTTCAGAAGTGAAATAGACTCATATCACTGATAAGCTATCATTGAAATGCACACACCAAAAAAAAATTGCATCACCACGGTTCCCAGAACTGCTGCACATAGACGTTGACTGTGGATATTATACCACAGACACAGTCCCTCCACTGTTCAGAGACTAAACCCGCCCAAAGATGTGAACAACCACGCTTTAACAGGGCCTATTACACGGAGGGGGGCCGACAGCCCATCAGTTCCAGTCATTCCACCAGGAAGGAGGTACACGGCTCTTGTTGTCTGTAGTTCAACCATGCCTAGATGGTCAATACTGCGGTTCGATCGCGTCCGCATTGTTACTTCCTGCCAGGAAGGGCTTTCAACAAGGAAAGTGTCTAGGCGTCTCGTAGTGAACCAAACCCATGTTGTTCGGAAGAGGAGGAGATACAGAGAGACAGGAACTGTCGATGACATGCCTCACTCAGGTCGCCTAAGGGTGGACTGCATTGGATGAGTGCTACCTACGGATTATGGCTCGGAAGAACCCTGACAGCAATGTCACCATGTTGAATAATGCTTTTCGTGCAGCCACAGGTCCTCGTGTAACGACTCAAACTGTGCGCAGTAGGCTGCATGATGCACAGCTTCACTCCCGAGTCTATGGCGAGTTCCATCTTTGCAACCACGACACCATGCCGTGTTGTACAGATGGGCGCAACAACATGCTGAATGGAGCACTAAGGATTGGCATCACGTTCTCTTCAACGATGAGTGTCGCATATGCCATCAACCACATAATCGTCGGAGACGTGTTTGAAGGCAAGCCGGTCAGTGTCAAAGGCTCCAGATAGTGCAGCAAGGTAGACGTTCCCCGACCTTCTGGGATGGCCGACGTACGCTGTTGGTGGTCATGGAAGGTGCCGTAACAGCTGTACGATACGTGAATGCCATCCTCCGACCGATAGTGCAACAATATTGGCAGCATATTGGCGAGGCATTCGTCTTCATTGACGACAATAGGCGCCACATCGTGCAGATCTTATGAATGATTTCCTCCAGGATAACGATATCGTTCGACTAGACTGGCCGGCATGTTCTCCAGTCACGAACCACATCGAACATGCCTGTGACGGGCTCAAAAGGGCTGTTTGTGGACGATATGACCCACCAACCACGCTGAGGGACCTACGCCGAATCGTCGTTGATGAGTGGGACAATCTGGACCAACAGTGCCTTGATGAACTTGTGGATAGTATGCCACGACGAATACAGGCATGAATCAATGCAAGAGGACGTGCTACTGAGTATTAGAGATGCCGGGTTTACAGCAGTCTGGACCACCGTCTCTGAAGGTCTCGCTGTATGGTGGTACAATACGCAATGTGTGGTTTTCACGAGCAATCAGAAGGGTGGATTATCTCCATTGCAATTTTCTATACAGGTTCCGAAACACTTTGAACCGAAGTGACACAAAACATTTTTGATGTGTTAGAAACGGGTCCTACAAAGTATTGGTCAGAATTCATGTAAGTCGGTTTCCGCAGAACATCGTAGAACTAAAGAACACACTTATACCCCGCCATATTCACGCGAAATGGAAGTTTTCCACATAGTCGAAAATTCGTACACAATGAAACTTTAAGAAGAAGTTTATAAACTTTGCTGTCTTAACTGTAAGGATTTGCAGAATGACCAACCCGCACTCGAAAAGTATGTACAAATGGCATTTATGTAACATAGAATTTTCCACATTTTGACGATGTTTTATTGTTATAGTCACAATTTAATACATGTAATCTGTACCTATCACACACTGGCCTGGTGAAACACGTACCACTGTTAATTACCCTCACACTAGGTTTTACTTAGCATCTACACAAGCTACAGACACGTCCCACACAACATGGCAAGCTGTAAACATGCGGTGCGACCCCTAGCACGTTTTCGGTTCGGCAGTGTCCACTCCCTGCCATCGAAGCAGCTCACTTACTTCTGTTTCCTGCTAACGCGCGTCCCGTGGTCGGCCTCGTCTCCAGTATACTGAACAGTTCCACGTATCGCCGTTGTCCCAGTGGCCAATGGCGCCAACATAAATAAATAATAAAATCTGAACAGTTTACCTCCCATTGTTTAGCTCCTTTCACTTAATACTGTTGTCATTATTTATACACTAAAGCTCCAAAGAAAGTGGTATAGCCGTCCGAATTCGAAGATATTGTAACCTCTCCGCAAATAATATTGTTAAATAGGAATGCAAATTGGAGCCAAATGTAAACTCCCCACAAAATTGTTAAATGAAAATTGACCAAAAACCACACAATTAGATAATGAACCATGAACCGTATCTAACATCTCAACAGAAATAATTAAACCTGATAAATTTTATAAGGGGCAGCAACGCTGACCTTCGGCCCTGTATTCTGAGTAACAAAAGCAAAAAATTCTTACCTCAATAAAAACTGCATCATAAAAACTGCATCATAAAAACTGCATCTATATCTGCTCTTATCTATCAACACAGCTTCGTGCAATGCTGGCGTATATTTAATTTTGATTCTTGGAGGAAATGCATAGGAAATATTCTTTAAATTGAAATGATTGTTTTTCTTTAAATGAGTTACCTTATAAAAGAAATTATTATTGGGGCATTTTTTTTTAACAAATCAATTACAATTAACATACATTACTAGATGTGCGCAATGCTGCGTCTTTACCTTCTACAACAATACATATCGTCCCGAATCATGACCAGAGTCGCGAGAAGAGCACGCCGCCGACGCATGCCGACTTCTGCTCAGTACAACCGTCCACTCGCTACTACTACTGCCGACTGACTACTACTGCAGATTCGCGCAGACTAACTGTTCCTGTCGACTCGCTACATGCTACTGACGACTCGCGCGGTCAAGCGCAGACAAGCAACGATAAATAACTCTCTGGTCAGAGATTCTGTCATGCCTCGCCATCGCTGGTAATGAATACATACGTCTTTCAAATCAGAATACTGAGCTGCGGTCGGCACCTTCTATATAGCAAGTGTGTGCCGCAGTTGTTAGATCGGTTACTGCTGCTACAATGGCAGATTATCAAGATTTAAGTGAGTTTGAAGATGGTCTTACAGTTGGTGCAAGAGCGGTGGGACACAGCATCTCAGAGGTAGCGGTGAAGTGGGGATTTTCCCACATGACCATTTTACGAGTGTACCGTGAATATCAGTAATCCGATAAAACATAAAATCTCCGACATCGCCACAGGCTGGAAAAGATCCTGCCACAACGGGACCAATGCCGACTGAAGAGAATGGTTCAACTTGACAGAAGTGCAACCCTTCCACAAACTGCTGCAGATCGCTATGCTGGGCCATCATCAAGTGTCAGCGTGCGTACTATTCAACGAAAAATCATCGATACGGGCTTTCGGAGCCTAAGGCCCACTCGTGTGCCTGTGATAGCTGCACAACATACAGCTTTACGCCTCGCCTGGGTCCGTGAACACCGACATTGGACTGTTAATCACTGAAAACAAGTTGTCTGGTCGGAAGAGTCTCGTTTCAAATTGTATCGAGCAGATGGACGTGTACAGACTACCTCATGAATCCGTGGATCCTTCAAGTCAGCAGGGGAATGCTCAAGCTGGTGGGGGCCCTGTAATGATGTGTACTCCTATCATTTGCAGCATCGCCATACACTGAACACAAACGTTCACCGGTGCACCGAACAAACATCAAATGTGAAGCACCTACAAGGACGTCTATCTATGTAGATTAATGGCTTCTTAAAAATGTGGACATTACTTATTGAACGACCCTCGTATGTCACAATTTACTACAAAATATTTCACACCTGGAGGAGAAAATTGGTGACTGAAATTTCATGAAAAGTTTTCATCGCAACGAAAACTTCCTTTTAAGACTACTGACAGTCGAATTCGCATGTCATATTCATGTCACTCTCTCCCTTGTGTTTCGATGATACAAAACGAGCTGCCTCCCAGTTGCACTCCAGTAAAAGTCGGACAAGTGTAGTCTATAAAGGCAGCCTCTCCAGAACAGTAGAGAATTTTTTTTCGGCGGCATCCTTGTTTAACATATTCTTGTTCATGTGGAGTCAAATCAAATACTGGAGTTTTATCTGAAGAAGAGCGTGATTGGTTCTGATACCTTGAGACAAACTCATGTCTGATGCAGCATGAACACAGAGAGTTATTTTAGTAGATTTCTAGGAACTTGTAAACATTCTACCTGTAAGACGCAGTATTTGGTCCGCCTTCCCCATAATATTGTCTACGTTATCGCTCCAGTTTAAGCTCTTGGTAATTTCAGCTCCTGGGTATTTAGTTGAATCGACCCACATTTGAGTTATACAGAAGGTCCTGTTCGAATTTCCTGCAAAGTTAAGGCCCCAGTCGCACTATAATAAATCTTATTCTTGCCAGGTGCATAGTTAAAATTACACTGAAGTCACAGTGGTGTTTCGACTATGTTTATATCGCTGTTATAAGAAGTAGATGCTTTTTATAAGTGATAGGCCGAATACCTTTTCGATACATATTCCTTTTTTAAGTTGCTGTACTATTTAAGAGCCCTGAAATATTAGAAACTGAACTTTTTTCGTGATGTATAGAAGGAAAAGCGTAAGAATGCTTAATACAACCTATTAAGATATCTTGTACCATGGTTCATTCTCAATGTTTGTTGCACACCATGCAGAAATATCACAATGCGTCAGAACTTCGACCAAGTCTTATTAATAACACGATGAAATTATACATCTGTTTATAGAAGCGAATCGTAATGAAATTTATACATTTCATGATAGCAATGCGCGAATTTAGAATGATTTTTGTACTGAAAGTGGACAATAGAGAGTAAAACTTGTATGGATTGAAACAGCTATGTAGAACCGAAGATAATCAAAACAGCAGTGGCCTCGTATATGGACACTTTTATGAATGCGCGTGATACGATTCTGGAAAACTTCGGTAAGGATTAACTAAAAAATTTCGAAAGTTGGGCGTCTTTCATTCTGTTTTGTGCACACACGAACTCTGAGATATTATTGTCGCTAGTAGTAGCGAGCGAGCAGTTGTCGAGGGGAATCGGAAGTGGTCGGACGCAGAGTGCGGTGGAGAGAAGCCGCGTGACATGGGAGGTCGTAGCCTGCCGAGATCGTGCTATTAACTGAGGATTTTGATAATTTGTCTTTTCGCTGCATGTAGTTGTTGGTTGCTTGCGCACTGGAAGGATTTTGTCAGATTTGTGCGTGGATACACTCAGACTAATATTCATATCTTTACTGTGGCCAATGAAGTGTTTATTGAGTACTGATACTGTGGATGGATTAAGTCTGTGAAAAGTTTCTCTGCATTTAATTAATCAATTTTCAGAATATAGTGAATTAAAAGCTTTACTGGTTTCCTTCATTTTTCTTTACATCTTTTGTGGTTAGTTGACCAAACCCCTCCAGACCATTCAATTTCTGTGTATAAAAATATGGCAGTAATTGTTTCAATTAGTCCATGCATTGCGCTCTGCATGGATGGCAGCATTGATTTTTGAAATATTTTAGTGTGAGCTGAACACGAAGTTTCAGTGGCAAGACGAGGTAAGTTGTTTGTTGCGTAGAGTAGCAGTGCAAGACAGTTGCTTGGAGACGTTAGAGGATATTTTGAAACTCGCATTCAGAGAGTTGAGATTTGATTTCTTTATAATTCGTGGGTGTTTCTTTTTGTTCTGTCACAATACTATCATTGTCAGAGACGGAACGTCACACACGTATTTCCGTACATCTTTTAAAATAATCATTACGAACGCGTTTCGCCTGGCCAGTGAGCGAGGATTTCGTTTCGTTGGACGATTTAGCAGTTAGAGATGCTTCGCCTTGCAAATGCATTTGCACTTAGTAGTTGTTGCATAGCATTTTTGTTGCCTGCGCGTTGCTTTGTGTTAGTTCATAACTTTTATTTCATCAGTTTTATAGTTCAGTATTTATTTTGTAACAGTGAAGTTAAGAGTTTTGTTTTAAGATAGATATTTTGCATTTTTGTGCCATCTTCTTTATTGTTACAACGACAATGAAAACTAGAGCACGGGCAGGAATGGACAATACAGTAGAAGAAGCATGAAATGAAGTTTCGGATAATTTGAGACATGGTGTAGAAAATTCTTCTCAGGATAATGAAATCAGGGAACTTCCAAACAATACCGTGAGTAATCACATCGTAGGCTATTATTTGCCTCACGTTTGATGAACTGCAAGAAACTACACGCAATTCAGGCGATCAAAATATCGCAGCACAGTCCGATTTTGTTATGAGATATTCAGATAGTGCTTAAACAGAGAGAAATAATTTTGTCTTCCCCTGTTTCAGTAATAATGTTTTACAATTAATACTACTCAAATTGCTGAGATCAAAAAATCTTATGCTGAGATAACTGCAAAGATCAACGAATCTAGTAGCACATAGGAAGATAACTTCAAATTGTTTCGTGGTGAGATAAATGACAATTTAAATCGTAAATTCGAGGAAATCTCAGAACGGTCGAAAAGTCAGGAAGTGAGGAACTCAAGTCAGATATTAATAATTTTTAGTCCAGACGTGATCATGTTCAATAAGAACTGCAAACAGAGGAATTAGCACTAAAGTTCGAGTCATTATAGTTACAGACTAATACTGAAGTTTCAAAGAAGCAATATCAGTTTGTAACTGTTGCAAAACGAGTCGAAGTATTATCAGGGAGAGTGATGCAAATTATGATTCAGATTAAAGATTAGACGATACTCAGCGGGTTCTGTTCACTGATACCGAAGAATTTCATTCCCTGCAACATTTTAAAGAAGGTCAGGTGACGATTAATCAGCAAAATAAGCGTAACGTAAGCAAGATACAGGAACAGCTTGCCAGTATCGAAGAAAAGATCGGTCGCGATAACGATAACAGTAGGTTTACTCATTCTCACGTTGGAGATCACATTGAACACACTAATTTTGAAGATGGTGATCACTTCTTTGGTGAACATGATGTGTTTTCAGGACACAATGAATGGAATGCGAGTATAAGAGGAAATTCATCAGTTCAGAAAAACGATGGTTTTGATCATGAACATTTTCTCACCGTTAAGTTACGGGATACATGTCACTTCAACAATATGGAAAAGCGAAATCATACTGTCTAAGCAAAATGCAATCTATGCCAAAAGGCAAAACAGTCTACCATTACGCACATAACACCATTATTTCCAATCATTCCTGTGGAACTAAGGGGATTAGCTGCTGTTGACATTTTCGGTACTGTTACCAGATCCAGTCATGGTCATTCATTTGTTTTTGTAGCTGTTGAGCTTACCTCTAGATTTGTGTCATTTACACCTTTCAGGAAAGCTACTGCTAAATCTGTTCGTATAGCATTCGTAAAGAATTTTCTGAAAGAAGTAGGGCATGATGACAAAGTAATTTCTCATAATGGCCCACAATTTCGTTCTTACATACTGCTAAAAACTTTGATACGTAGAAGCATTAGACAAATATTTATATCACGTTTAAGCCATGTTGTAACCCTTCAGGACGCAATATGAAAGAATTAGGTAAACTTTGCAGATTGTATTGCTATCATCAACATAGAAAGTAGGATTCAATCAATCTGATTTTCAAAATATCATTAACGAACTACCGAATGATTTTACAACGTTGCCTCCACTCTTTATACTAAAGAATAATCCACGACGATAGTATAAAACAGTTAGTAGCCTTCCAGACACAACTACGTTTAAGACATAGTGAAATAATTTATTCAGCATTGGAAAACATCAAGAAAGTGTCAGATAAAAGGAAGAAGCTACAGAATTCACGAGTGAACATCAAAATACAGGTAGGCCAGAAAGTATTGCTCAAATCGCATCATTTATTTCATACAGGAAAGTTTTTCTTAGCTAGTTTTCTTGGTGTACGAAGATCCATTTCACATACAGCGAAACGCACATGCAAATACTGTGGAACTTGACACCATAAGCACATATAAATCAAGAGATCTTCATCATGTATCGAACATCAAAGTGTACAAAGAATAATAACCTAGGGGGTTTACTGTACTTTGGTAGAAATATACAGTGGCGAGCATAGGTGCCGCAGCTGTTAAATGCATTTTCTTATTTTAGCTTTCAGCACTTTTTCATAGTCTTTAACTAATCTGTGTATCTGTTAATGTATCTCTTACTGTCAATATACACAATTTCAGAATTCTGTGCACACATACATTGGTAGATCACGTAACTAATGAAAAGGTACTGAATAGAATATTCTCTGGAATAATATGTTAATGATAAGTGCCTAAAATGTATTAATAAAATGAAAAAGTTTCAGTAATAAAGGTAATTTGAAACTACTCTTAAAAGTACACAGTTCTATTAAAGTAGAATGTTGAAACATGAAACAAAGAAGCACACTTCAGTAGACATCTGGAGTTCTTCCCAAGGTATTTCTATTAAAGTTGTTTGGGTTTTGCAACTGCAAGATATTACTTCTTGTTATTTTATAAACCAATAATTAAGTCAAATAACATTCTCTTAATGTGGTCATTTTTATTTACAATTGCATAGTATTCTGCAAAATGCATGTGAAGTGCAGGTACGATAATCACTACGACTTGCAGCGGCATTACCGTTACTTTAATGAAATCCTTCTTGTGTGCCAAGTCAAAATGTGGATAATGAGCATATACTTGCTTACAAACAGTCTTCATTGTTATTTCTTCGAGTTAGCTCCTTCGAAAATTTCTTTGAGATACGACTTCGTTTCTTCATCTGTAGGTGGAGCCTTTGTCTTTTTTGAGAGGAGTTCGTTTTCAGATGAAGACTCGTCAACACTCTTACTATAGGATTTCCGTTTTTTAGCTGAAGATTTCTTCTCAGACATTTTGTTTGGAGTGTTTTTAGCATTAGCTTTCTTGGATGCTTTTTTTTAGATTGGCTTCTGCGACCTTTCTTTGATTTTGGCTTGGATTTTGAATCATCACTGTTAGCTCCTTCATCAGGCTCCTCTTCCACATCTTTCTAATCTCTTTCATCTTCTTTTCGTATTGGTCTGACCATTTGTCAAAATGAAACCCACAGAAATTCGATATGTTATTTCTCACAAGAGTGACTTCTCAAATGTTGAACAGAGCTCTGTGAAGCTGCTTTAGAGCATCGCCTTGAATTTCTTGAGGAATGCCTTAGTTCTTGGTATTTCACCCAGCGGAGTTCCTTTGCCTTCTGGTATTTCAATTGCCTCCGTTTCTTTAAGCTCACTGAATTCTTCTGTGAAACTTTCCACCTTCTTTCTCTCTCTTGTACGTGATATTTCCAGGGTTTGATCAAGCAATGGATCTGTTTCGTCCCCCGACTTGTCGTTTTCTCCGTCAACATCGTCGTCACCATCACCACCATCCTCTTCTCACTTTCTTCTTTTTTGTGCACAGAAACAGGCTTCAATTTTTCTTGCTGCAAGAACCTTTAGACCTGAATGTTAAGGATGGTATTGCGTGCTAGGCATGACAGCGCTCTTCGAGCGTTGGACTTAACTGAATGAGGAGCTATCTTTCCTGACACAATCCAACCAAATGATGTTTCCTGTTAGGTTTGGTGGTTATCTCTTTTCAGTTGATCGATGCTCCAAGCAGAGGATCAATCTCACCAGGTTTGTTAAATGATGTGTCAGCTAACCTTGCGTGATTAGGAAGCAGCCAAGTGGAGGTTTCAAGGGATTCTGTTGTCAGTGACCCTGTTATACGCGATAGCAATGCGCAGACTGCATGTGTACTGTAGTCAGCAACTCTTGATGAAATATACACACCGCAAACTTGCGCGATTTGAACATCGTTGATGACACTTATTGGTATCGAATGGCGACTGAGCTGTAGTCCCATCCGATCTGCTAAGATCCTAGACATAAAGTTCATTTGTGAGGCATTGCCGAGAAATGCCCTGCATTTGTATACCTTCCCATTTTTGTCATTGATGTTTACAAGTGCAGTAGATAATAATACTTCTGCACGTTGGTGGTCTACTTTCACTGTGCAGTATGTTTGCTGTCGTTATACATCCGTTTCTTGGTTTCTACTGTCACTCTCTTTACTGGCTTATTCCTTGTGCAATAATGTGTTATGGTGCTTTCTACAAATGCAGCAGTTGCCGGCACGGCAGTTGACAGACAGTTGAAACAAAGTTTTTGTCTTTTTACGAAGTGTATTCTTTTAGCAGTGTCGCTCTCTTTGAACTTAGGACACCTACTTAGCTTATGCGTTGAGTTGCAGAACGCACAGTCGGGAGCAGTCACGAGAAATGTACGTGGAGAACTGTAGCCTTCTGCCTTAGTATGCATCGCGGCCAGCTGCTGGGACTGTGGCAGCATTTTTTTTTGGATGAATGAGCTCTAACGTCTGGCAGCTGGCTTCTACAGATGCCACCAGATCTTTCAGAGGCGGAAATGTGGTGTCACCTGTTTTACATTCCCACTGATTCCTCAGAGTCACACTAATATGATCCAACAAAATGTTCGACAGCAATATTTCATGCAATGGAATGCCGGCCTGCATTACCTCAATCGCTTTCAGATTCCTTATTATCTGATTAATTAACATCTGTAAGTCCTTAGCAGGTTAAACTTTGACGGTGGGCAGATTCAGAGGTTCTTTTACATGCAATTCAACAATTAACTTGGGATTGTTACCCTTTTGATCGATTAAATCCCATTCAATGTTAAGTTACTTTCTGTAACCGGTAAGTTTTCAACCAGACACACATGATAATAAATAATAATATCGCTGGACATCAGTTAAGGCTTCATTGCTGATAACTAATGCCTTAAAGGTATCGAAGAAGTGCGTAAATTCTGCTATGTTACCATTGAATTTTCATAATGAAATTGCTGGAAGCTTTATTTCACGCGAACTGCATGAACTTACAGACTTAGGTGGTAACACAACATTTGACTGGAGAAGTGTCGCTATCTTTGATTCTGAATCTAAGCACAAGTCTTCAAACGACTCCCTGTCTGCATTATGAGATTCTTCTACATCGTTACTATCTAACTGAATGTTGATGTCGTTGTATTCATCCTTGCTTGTATTTAGCAGTGTCGTTGAGTTGGATCCATCTTGAAAGCTTTTAACAAATGTTGAGAGTCTTGTCACTCGTGACTTGATTACTGCTCTTTTCTTACTTAAATTTCGTTTCTGAATAGGATCCATGCTTCAGGAGATTAGCACAAAGTATAATAGATTAAGGAACTAGAGCCAGGCTGCTCGCAGAGCGGGACGACGGTACCTGTAGAGCGCTGATTGGGCTGCAGCTGCTGGCGGAGACGACGAAGGGCAGGGCTCACTGATACACTGGTGTCGTGTCGTCGGAACTGCTTGGCTGTGTTACGACGTCTGCTGGCTTGAGGTTTACTTCACAACACAATTCTCGCGGCGTTTGTACCTTGGAGAGCTCTAGTGCGGATGTCTATCACTGCTGATGCGTGAGAGACATGCGGAGCGTATGGTAGTCTCGGAGAATCACTCAGAAAGCCACGATAGCCGGATACTCGTAATTCGCCGTAGGTGCAAATCAAAGCACAGAACTTTTGTGCTGGAACATATTCGACTAGTTATATCCGTGCCCGGAGAATCAAAACGTAGGCAACCGCAAAACGCGCGGTAAATTCTGCGCTGCCTCGCTCCTTCCACAGTTCAAAAGAATGCATATCACTCGTTGCAAAGCAAGGGCGGTTGAAATGAAAGTGCGTGAATGATTGGTGAAAGTGGACTGTATTTAGAGACTACATTACGAAACAGAGTGGTGCGTGCGCGTTGCTTCGTGGTTACGGCCCGTGTCAATGTCCCGGCCGGTTCCGGCCGTGTATTGTGTGGACGGGCGGGCAGAAAAAATCCTTACCTGCAGGGAGCATCTGGTCGCTGCTGCGCCGTTGTATCACGTTGCACCAATACAGAACAGAGACATTAGTGGATATTTGAAAACTCGCCGTCAGAGAGTTGAGAACTGATTTCTTTATAATTTGTTGGAGGAGTAATGTTTTCTTTCCTGTTCCATCACTTTTCTTTTTGTTCTTAGTTATGATACTATCATAGTCAGAAACGGAAAGTCACACACATATTTCTGTACATCTTTTAAAACAGTAATTACGTTTCATACTGATGTAGAATCTTATCTTACGAAAAACAGTAATACAGAAATACTAGTAGAAGAAGAAAGAGTTTTGTGGAGCACTGAAAGGAGACATTACGCTGAAAACACAGAGTATCCCAAAAGTCTTTACTTGATTACATAAATTGATAACTCAGGCTAGAAGTAAGATACAAATATGAAACTGGTGTCTAATTGTTTACAAACTATCAAAGTTTTTTTGACACATAGCACGTAGCACATCTAGGCGATATTCAATTTCCGTCCACACATTAGCCAACATCACTGGAGGGATCGATTCAACGACTGTGGTTATCCGTTGCCGCAGGGTTTCAAGATCTGGTACACGTGTTCGGCAGACCTCGTCCTTGACATAACCCCTTAAAAAGAAGTCTAATGTGGTTATGTCAGGAGAGCGTGGAGGCGAAACCGTTGGCCCATCACGACCAATCCATCGCCCAGGAAAGGTCATATCGAGATAGGCACGGACGTCCTAACCCCAATGAGGCGGTGTACCGTCTTGCTGAAACAAGACATCGGGTTGATACTGAAGCAGCTGAGGAACAGCATACAGTTGCAACATGTCCAGATACACTGCAGATGTGATGGTAGCCTCAGCGAAGAAGAATGGCCCGATAATTCGATCGTGCAATAGCGCGCACCAAACATTCACCTTTGGACTTCCTCTGGTGCACTCCATGACCTCGCCAGGGGGTTGTGAACCCCAAATGCGCACATTATGGCGATTCGCTACGCCACTGACAAAAAAGGTCGGTCGTCGGAAAAGGCAATTACTCTGAGATAACCATCATCGTCCTCAATACGTGAGAGCATTTCGACCGCAAAGTCATATCCACGTGTACTGTCATTGGACAACAAGGCCTGAACGATTTGCACTTTGTATGCACGAAACAATAAACGTTTGTGTAAAATGTCGTGGAGAGAGCTTTTTGACATCTGTAATTCACGTGAGGCCCTGCGCACCGATTTCTTCGGACTTCGCAGAAAAGACTGACTGACAGCTTCCACTCTGTCTGCTGAGGTTCTTGGTCGACCAGACCTCGGAAGGTCAGCAACCGATCCTGTGTTCTTGAACTTCTCATACCAGGCTTTAATGCTCTTGAGATCAGGTGGTTTCCTTCCAAATGTTGTCTGGAAGTGTCTCTGCACTGTGGTTGGTGATCGTGTCTCATGGTATCACAGGACACACTATGCCTTGTCCTGATTGGTTAACATGGCTTCTTGGGCACTGCACCTCATCCACTACTTACGTACTGCGAACCTAAAACAGAAAAAAAACTTTGATAGTTTGTAAACAATTAGACACCAGCTTCATATTTGTATCTTACATCTAGCCTGAGTTATCAATTTATGTAATCAGGGAAGTAGAACCAGGCAACCAGCTTCTGCAGAAGACCGCGAAACAGGTTTTCGAAGTCTCTGGACAGCTAATCCTTTACTAACCCGATGGAAGTACTCAGGGCACATAAAATGAATCTGTCGATTCAGCATTAAACGAGCTCGGATCTGACAAGTAAGAACTGTATAAACCGACCATAAAGCGGACCTGCGGTGACGTGTACTGCCCCCGTACATAGAATCGCGCAGTCGTCAGACAGCGAGGACGTAAAATTGTGGATTTAACATCTAGCAGGGTCTCGTAAAATGGAACTCATTCTCAAGCTGTCAATTGCTAAATGCCGTCGGACAGGTGGTAGCTGTTTCGTGCAACACGGGGCGTCGTGAGAAAGCAGTGATGTGAACGTGTGTGCAACGCGTGCACGCACGCGCAAACCCACTCGCGCTTGTGTGTGTGTGTGTTTGTGTGTGTAACCACACATTTGTGCGAGCGCGCTCCTCCGGCCATGGTGCGTGATCGTGTGCGTCTGACGCGCTGCCGTGACGTGACATGACGTGGCGTGATGTCAGTGGCCGTCAATCGCGCTCCACTGGGCACGCGTGCGTGCCTCGCCGAGCCCGGATTCTGCTTATCGACAGGCGTCCGATCGTACAATCGAAATGCGGACTCTATAGTTCTGATACGCCGGGGCCAACTGCGACCAGCTACACGTGGAATGCGACCCAGTAAGCTGCGATCATTAGTATTGAAAACGACAAATGTCCTGCACAGAGGCTAAATACAGAATGCGCCATATATGGAGCAAAATGTAGCCACGTAGTAGCTCGTTAAGCAGTGTAGTGGTTTTTTTTCCACGAGAAAGAGATAGTGCGACTAATGTACAGATTGAACCAGAACTCCGTCAAAAAATGTTCAAATGTGTGTGAAATTTTACGGGACTTAACTGCTACGGTCATCAGTCCCTAAGCTTACACATTACTCAACCTAAATTATCCTAAGGACAAACACACACACCCATGCCCGAGGGAGGACTCGAAACTCCGCCGGGATTAGCCGCACAGTCCATTACTGCAGCGCCCTGTGATCGCTCGGCTAATCCCGCGCGGCCCAGAACTTCATCAACAAATTTTCAGTAATGGTAGTATGGACCAGAACACGAAAAGAATGTCGAGTAAACATGGACTCCAAACAACGTGCCTTACGAGCTGTGAGTTGTTCATCTTCGATGCAGTGAAGTACATCTTTTCTACTGAAAACACTTTGCTGTACATGTTTTGCGAGGAGGTGGGGACCACAACAAGAAAAAGACTTGTTAGTAGAGTAGGTGTGTTTCGCAGTAGCGGAAATGAGCAACTGCTCACAGATCTTGATGTATGGCGTTAGAGACCGTGTTTAGTGGATATTTACTGGATTTTTTTCTTGTTATGGTCCCTAATACTACTTCTCAAAATATTTTTTTACTTATTCATTTAATATGACCTGATTAGGGCCAACAGGCCCTATCTCACATTGGACACGTTTTCATGGATACAATACCTTTTTCATACGTAGTTACTTAAGAAATAAAAACTTAATTAAGTAGTACTAAAATGATGTGAGTGTATGTACTGACAATGTGAGTGAATAATACTACGTCAAAATAAATGTAATACCAGCAGTACTTCTAATACTGTAGCTACTATCACTAATAATGAAAAAAGTAAAAATAATAATAAAAAATGATATATAATGATAATAACAGGAATAATAATATAATAATAATAATAATAATAATAATAAACCCCGTGGAGGCCCGGGAAAGGAATAGGCCTCCGGTGTGTTCTGCCAAAAAGACGAAGAAGAAGAAGAAGAAGAAGAAGAAGAAGAAAATACACTAATGGACTCAAACATCTCAGAGCAAACAAACAAAGGCCAACATGCATCAATTAAACAATCAGAGGAAAACGAAATCTTAAGACAGCCACCAGAACAAGCACAAATAGAACACGAAGTGACACACATGTTATATATAGAAGAGAAATTCCAGCTGACACATATAGAATACAAAGACACAAATGCAGACATTAGACCATTCTTGCATAGACTGCCAAATAACCCACAAGTCGAAACAACAATAAAAACTATCAACATAATCATACACAACAAAATAAATGAAAACACAACTATGGAAGAGCTACAACTACTGGTTTATATAGGAGCACTCATTACACTAAATAAACACACTAGGCAGAGATCAGAACCAACCAACACACAGAAGAAACCCACAAAACCAGCATGGCAACACAGGCTACAGATCAGAATAGAAAAACTGGGAAAAGACATCGGACAGCTAACACAATTTATAAGAAATGAAATGCCAGAAAAAAAACGAAAAAGGTTAGGTAAAATCTCACAACAAGAAGCTATAGAGCAGTTAGATGAAAAGAAGCAGAAATTACAAGCATTGGCCAAACGACTTAGAAGATACAAAAAAAGTGAAAATAGAAGGAAACAAAACCAAACATTCAACACAAACCAAAAGAAATTTTACCAAACAATAGATAACACACACATTAAAATAGACAATCCACCAAGCATAACAGACATGGAACACTTCTGGAGCAACGTATGGTCAAACCCGGTACAACATAACAGGCATGCACGGTAGATACAAGCAGAAGCACTCACATACAGGATGATACCGCAGATGCCTGAAGTGATAATTTTGCAACATGAAGTCACCCTAGCAATTAATTCTACTCACAAGTGGAAAGCCCCTGGAAAAGACAAAATAGCAAATTTCTGGCTGAAGAAATTCACCTCAACATATTCACATCTAACTGAATCATTTAACAGTTACATTGCAGACCCATACACATTCCCTGATACACTTACACATGGAATAACTTATCTGAAACCTAAAGATCAAGCAGACACAGAAAACCCAGCTGAATATCGCCCCATAACATGCCTACCAACAATATACAAAATATTAACTTCAGTCATTACACAGAAATTAATAACACATACAACACAGAACAAAATTATAAATGAAGAACAAAAAGGCTGCTGCAGAGGAGCATGAGGATGTAAAGAGCAACTGATAATAGATGCAGAGGTGACATATCAAGCTAAAACTAAACAAAGGTCGCTACACTACGCATACATTGATTACCAAAAAGCTTTTGATAGTGTACCCCACTCATGGTCACTACAAATATTGGAAATATACAAAGTAGATCCTAAATTGATACAGTTCCTAAACATAGTAATGAAAAATTGGAAAACCACACTTAATATCCAAACAAATTCAAATAATATCATATCACAGCCAATACAGATTAAGCGTGGAATATACCAAGGAGACTCATTAAGTCCTTTCTGGTTCTGCCTTGCTCTGAACCCACTATCCAACATGGTAAATAATACAAATTATGGATACAATATTACTGGAACATACCCACACAAAATCACACATTTGCTATACATGAATGATCTAAAACTACTGGCAGCATCAAATCAACAACTCAACCAATTACTAAAGATAACAGAAGTATTCAGCAATGATATAAATATGGCTTTTGGAACAGACAAATGTAAGAAAAATAGCATAGTCAAGGGAAAACACACTAAACAAGAAGATTACATATTGGATAACCACAGCGACTGCATAGAAGCGATGGAAAAAACAGATGCCTATAAATATCTAGGATACAGACAAAAAATAGGAATAGATAATACAAATATTAAAGAAGAACTAAAAGAAAAATATAGACAAAGACTAACAAAAATACTGAAAACAGAATTGACAGCAAGAAACAAGACAAAAGCTATAAATACTTATGCTGTACCAATATTGACCTACTCATTTGGAGTAGTGAAATGGAGTAACACAGACCTAGAAGCACTCAATACACTTACACGATCACAATGCCACAAATATAGAATACATCACATACATTCAGCAACAGAAAGATTCACATTAAGCAGAAAGGAAGGGGGAAGGGGATTTATCCACATAAAAAACCTACATTATGGACAGGTAGACAATTTAAGAAAATTCTTTATAGAACGAGCAGAAACTAGCAAAATACACAAAGCAATCACTCATATAAATACATCGGCTACACCACTGCAATTTCATAACCACTTCTACAACCCTCTAGATCACATAACATCAACAGATACGAAGAAAGTAAATTGGAAAAAGGAAACACTACATGGCAAGCACCTGTATCATCTAATACAGCCACACATCGATCAAGACGCATCCAACACACGGCTAAGAAAAGCCAATATACGCAGTGAGACGGAAGGATTCATGATTGCAATACAGGATCAAACAATAAACACCAGATATTACAGCAAGCATATTATTAAAGATCCCAGTACCACAACAGATAAATGCAGACTTTGCAAACAACAAATAGAAACAGTAGATCACATCACAAGTGGATGTATAATACTAGCAAATACAGAATACCCCAGAAGACATGACAATGTAGTAAAAATAATACATCAACAGCTTGCCTTACAACATAAACTTATAAAACAACACGTTCCCACATACAAGTATGCACCACAAAATGTACTGCGGAATGATGAATACAAATTATACTGGAACAGAACCATTATAACAGATAAAACAACACCACATAACAAACCTGATATCATACTCACCAATAAAAAGAAGAAATTAACACAACTAATCGAAATATCCATACCAAATACAACAAATATACAAAAGAAAACAGGAGAAAAAATTGAAAAATACATCCAACTGGCTGAGGAAGTCAAGGACATGTGGCATCAGGATAAAGTTGACATTATACCAATTATACTATCAACTACAGGAGTCATACCACACAATATCCACCAGAACATCAATGCAATACAGCTACATCCAAACTTATATATACAACTACAGAAATCCGTAATTATTGATACATGTTCAATCACCCGCAAGTTCCTAAATGCAATATAACATATACCGTACAGTTAAAAGGAAGTCACGCTTGATCAAGGTCCGCGTCACTTTCCATTTTTGACCAGACATAACGTCTGAGAAAATAAATAAATAACAATAATAACAATGAGAGTGGCAGACATGAGAAATATTGTGTAGGTGTAGATGTAGAAAATACATGTTTCCCGACATAGACATATTTAGGGGAAAAGAAATGTAAGTAAATTGCAACAGCTAAGAACACGGGGAAAAGGGAAAATCAGCATGGAAGGAAGGATGTGTACAGGATGTGTACAGGTAACATGTACGTGCAGGGACGTGGTAATCATCATCGTTGCTTAGTTGATATAGCATTAACTGTCTTCTGATGCAGGAGGTGTTATTCAGTTCTCTAATATAAATAAGGGGATTATTCCGAGTAAGGTTCCTGCTACTGAGAAGGACTTCGAGAAAGAGGCTGAAAGATGGGGGGGGGGGGGGGGACAAAAAAGATTTTGCTCTGATAGTAACGTGTGTTTCTGCCATATTGTTCAGACAAGAGCTTTAAGGTCGAGGGGAAATACGAGTGTACGTTGACAACAGAGAATATGGAAGCCTCACTTGTGGGTGTGTGCAGAGAGATTGGTGAAATATGGTAAAAGAGTAGAACATCACAGATGTAACAAACACAGGCATTCATAATCAGATCCAGGCTGTGTGAACTATCCTGAGAAAGGCTTCACAAAATAAAATTACTGTAATACATAATTAGAAGTAAAAGTGTTTCTAATACTTCTTTTTGGGTCAGGAAGGGAAGAGCTTTTCACATTTCTGTAGGGCATAGGGAGATGCTGATGCCTTCTTGGAAAGTGGGTTAAGTGTTCAGTCAAATTTATATTTTCATCTAGTGTTAGACCTAGACTCTCTGCTGAGGGAGAATTAATATTTGTCCCATTTAGGGTTAAAGATGGTAAGCGTTATCGATATTTCCGTCTAGTGACTCTAGGATGAGAAACCAATGCTCCTTGTGTTACGTATGGGTTGAGTTTTAACGCTACATCCAGTGTCCATTTTGATAGAGCGCACAGCTCAATATTGAGATTCTCGATAGCTGCCTTCGGGTTTATTGGTTCTGCACATAGCTATAGCTGGAGGTTGCGACGTTACCTATCGGTTACTGCTTGAGTAGTTGGTCTTCCAAACCGCATCCCATACCAGCAAACCAGTTGCTTCTTCATCCGCCGTTACTCGTATTTTAGGTACTGGGGCTCTGCACAGCTCTGTTTAAAAATGATGGCTCGATTTAGTCATGGGATTGAGCCGCGCATGTCTGCTTTCACACGCTGCAGCTAATTAACTGCAAGTAATAACCTGCAGTGGCGATTCTGTCGTTAATTAGTCCTTGTACTGGATAGGATTGCTAGTTAATAAAATACACAGAAATATAAAAGTTAAACGAATAATTTAACAACAAGGGTTCCATTCTAAGGTCTGTAATTGATGTAGGCGACAGAGAATTATGTTCAACAATGTTTATTCAAGACTGGACGTCTCAAATAAACGGTATGTGGTTCCACGATATTCTGTCAAAATACAAACAGAAAATATCCTCATCAAACGCAGTAAAGGTCCATAGAGGACGTTACGAGAATGGTTGCAAAATCCTTAAACGAAACAGTCATCCAAGACTCGCGGAAACTAAGTTCATTCGTGATCACAGTATACGAAATACTGATCAGCTCGGAACAGTTCAGAGTTCAACAAGATGATTCACAAATTAATATAAGCGATACAAACTTAGTAACCCATACTCTGTCTGTCCGCATTTCCGTTATATAAGCGGAGCAAATTCAGATCTCTGTGGACTTAGAGCCCCTTCAAACGTTAGAGTATTGTAGCGGCCGTTCCTCGCCCAGAATCTATCACCTACACCACTGAATCACGCACAATAGGCGGCGTGCCTTCTTCCAGCATTCGATCCAAACTCTAGAATTCCTGTCGCCGCTTGACTCCAGCAGTGTTCAGCCACTGTCCAACTTCCATTGGCTGAAGGCCATTACCACCTAGAGTACATCGTTCTCAAGCTCTACAGACATGATTTGACTCACTTGACCGCTTTCCTGCACTAAAGTAATATACAGGGTGTCCCAAAATAATACATAGACTCTTTGAAACAGAATCTCTCTTTAATTAAAGGAGACAGAAATACAATTTTTATGGGTAATAATTTAGATGGCGGTGAAAAAGAAAACAATGCTTTCTTTTGTTTCAGGATTGTCAGCAAACATGGCGTTATCGTTTGAACAACGGAAATGGGTGCTAAAGTGTTACTGGAAAACAGAGAGTGTGAGTGCGGTACGCCGACGTTGGAGAGTTCAATTTGGAACACCGCCATCGACAACAGTAACAATTACAAGAATCAAAGATAAGTTTGAATTCGAAGGAACGGAGCACGATATGAAGAAGGGACATAGCTGACGAAAGAGAAGTTCAACAGACAATGAGAGTGATGATGCAGTAATCCAGGCATACACACGATCCCCCGAAGAAACCTGTGAAGCAATGCTCTCGTGAGACTGGGGTCTGCAGAGGCAGTGTTCATAGAAATTTGCGGTCTCAGTACTTTAAGTCTTACATTCCAAGACTTCTCCATGCTCTTAACGAGGATGATCCTGATAGGTGAAGCGAATTTTGTGAGTGGTTCATTAACAGATGTGAAGAAGAGCAACGATGCCAAGATCGAATTCTTTGGTCAGATGAAGCGACGTTTAAACTTGATGGAACAATTAACTGCCATAATTGCGTGTACTGGGCCAGGGAGAATCCATACGTGACCGAACAAAGGCATGTTAATCTACGAGAAGTAATAGGCTGGTGTGGTCTGTCTTCTGCATGGTTAATCGGGCCGTACTACTTTGATAAACCTGTCACGGGCGACTCGGAGATGTTGGAAGTGATAACTCGTGGTCTTAATGTTGTGTTTGGAAATGAAGATTATTACTTTCAACATGATGGGGCGCCATCTCACTTTCACCTGGATGTGAGGGCATTTTTCAGTCGTACATTCCCTGGCAGATGGACATGACGAAGGTGGAGTGTAGAATATCCCGCTCGTTAGACTTCTTTCTGTGGGGTGCTCTCATGAAAACAGTTTACGCAGTGAGACCACACACAGTGGATGATCTTAGAGAGCAAATTGAGCAAGCCTGTGATGCTACTCCCTTGGAAACAGTTAAGTTGGCATGTCGCTTAGTCGTAAGTCGTTGTCGACGGTGCACTGCAATGGACGGACACCAGTTTGAACATTTACCACCTTAACTCGGGCCATGAGGCTCGTAACACCACTATAATCTTATTTCTAACCCCTTTCATTAACGAGATGTTCAGTTTCAAAGAGTGTATACATTATTTTGGGACACCCGGTGTTATAAGTATTTAAATAACAGAAATGCTACAAACACACGGTTATCTTCAGACCATTTACAGTAAATGAAGCAGCTGTTGGTTCACAAATAAATAAAGCCGCATTCTTGCGAGAGTGATCTTATGTTAAACGACAACGTATTGTCGTTTAATATAATTTAAACAGTTATTTAGGCCTGCTTGTCAGAAGTGTCTTTCGGCATTCTTTTACAAACGTGGTGTCCGCCAACACATGCGATTTACCACTTTTAAATTATATCTTGCAATAAAATAAAGTTACTACCAAACTAGTAAACTATACATTAAATAAAAAGACAAATATAAAAAGAAAATGAGGTATTCAAGCTGCATTCTTTTGCTGTGTATATGTGGGGAATACGATGTTCTGACAAACATTTGCATAATGAAAAGTATGCAAAAAAAAGTCGTAAATCAATAAATAAAGCAGATAGATACGTAGCTCTCAGGGACGATAGCTATAGTGCAATGTGACTGCGAATTATTGTGACTCGGTCATCTTTAAGATTTTCTGACACTCTGCCACTTCCTTGAGCGTATCTTGCACAAAGGACATGCGAGTAACAGCAGTCCAGATTCCCAACTTCGGGATTTTTCCAACAACCGTTCCTTTGATAACGCGAGTGGCTCGCCTGGATCAGCCGTGACGGCCAGCCCGGCCGCGTCGTTCTATCGGCCCTGGGGCCGTACAGTTGCGCAGACAAATTCACCTTATGTTGTACTAATTGTAGGCAACCGACTAGTTCTTCTAATACGCGTAACGCTTGAAGATCATCACCCTACATGTTGCACAGGCAGTAGGACAAAGCTCATGACGCATCGCAGACATACTGTGGAAAAAAGTATGAGACCTGATATCGAATCCTGGGGGACGCTAGATACTGCCAGCCTCCGTTGGTACTTAAGATGATGGACGTGAAGCATTGCTGGAGATTCGTCAAGTATGAGTGAAACCATTACACTGCGCTCTGCGAGAAGTTTTCTGCAAGTAAAATGTCCAAGTCAACAGAGTCTTTGCTGAAGTCTGAGAAGCACATGGCAATCGCCTCCTGTGCAATCATGCCAATTATCAGACCGTCTATTACCTTCATTAAGGCAGTTGTTGTGCTGCGACGTTTACGGAAACCTGATTGGTATTGGTCTAGTATGTCGTGGACTATATATTCTTGGGGCTTGGATAGTGCAGGAAGAATGCAAAGACTCGTAGGTCGGTAATCAGAGGTGCTGTGGCTAGTCCTTTTTAGATATTTTCTTAACTGGTCCCTGTTTTCTGGTCTCAGAGAAAACGCTTGTGGTTAAGGAGAGTTTGAAGATACGTGCTACAGTGGGCAGTAGAGGAACTAGGATGCCATCGTGTCTAATAGATGCTGATCTGATACGTATGAAGGCTTTTTTGACGCTTTTCTCAGTAACATGTTTTCGTGGCCACAGTCGTTTAACCCCACGAAGTAATCAATTTATCTTTGTTTCGTTTGCCGTTCACCTGTGGCTGTAGCTGGAGTGAAATACATGTTGGGTTCTTTGCCTATATTAAGACCATGCATATTTTTCCATGGGACAGCTGGTGTTTTTCTGTTGCCGGTTAATGTACAGGTAATATTCGGAGTACCACAGGGAAGTGCGATAGGACCGTTGCTGTTTACAGTATATATAAACAATTTAGTAGAAAGCGTCGGATGCTCTTTAAGGCTGTTAGCAGATGATGCAGTTCTCTATAACAAAGTAGCAACGCCAGAAGACAGAATTTGCTGAACGACCTGCAGAGAACTTATGATTAGTGCAGGCTCTGGCAGCTGACCCTGAACATAAATAAATTTTGCAGACTGAGCATACATAGGAAAAGAAATCCACTACTGTACAGCTACACTATTAATAACAAGAGACAGCAACTTCCTGGCAGATTAAAACTGTGTGCCCGACCGAGACTCGAACTCGGGACCTTTGCCTTTCGTGGGCAAGTTTGGAAGGTAGGAGACGAGATACTGGCAGAAGTAAACCTGTGAGGACCGGGCGTGAGTCGTGCTTCGGTAGCTCAGTTGGTAGAGCACTTGCCCGCGAAAGGCAAAGGTCCCGAGTTCAAGTCTCGGTCGGGCACACAGTTTTAATCTTCCAGGAAGTTTCATATCAGCGCAGACTCCGCTGCGGAGTGAAAATCTCATTCTGGAACAAGAGACAGCGTCTACCGTAAAATATCTAGGCGTAACTATCCAGAGCAACCTTAGGTGGAATGACCATATAAAACAGATTGTGGGAAAAGGAGACACCAGAATCAGACTCATCGGAAGAATCTTAAGGAAATGTAACTCATCTACCAAAGAAGTGGCTTATAAGTTCGCCTGATTCTTGAGTATTGCTCATCTATCGGGGATCCCTATCAGATAGAACTGATAGAGAAGATCCAACGAAGAGCGGCGCGTTCCGTCATGGGATCGTTTAGCTGGCGAGAGAACGTTACGGAGATGTTAAACAAACTCCACTGGCAGGCGTTACAAGAGAGGCGTTGTGCATCACGGAGAGGTTTACTACTGAAATTTCGGCACAGCACTTTTCAGTAGGAGTCGGACAACACATGTCGCGTATTGACCACGAGGAGAAAATTCGAGAAACTAGAGCCAATACAGAGGCTTACCGACAATCATTCTTCGCACGCACTGTTCGCAAGTGGAACAGGGTTGGAGGGATCAGATAGTGGTACCGAAAGTACACTCCGCCACACACCAGTTTATGGCTTGCGGCGTATGATGTAGATGTAGATGTACAGACGTGACTGAGTTCTACATTTCTCACAGCTTGACTGACTCCGCTCCGCTTTTGTTTCAAACAAAGGGCCCCGTTTGTATGCCCGTTGTGCAGCATCTCTAATTTTCATGAGTTGTTTTAGTTCTTTAGTTAGCCGAGGTACAGGTGTCCTTCTTACTTTTCCGATCTTTGAGGGAGCGTATTTTTCATATAGTTGAGGAAGTTCGTTAGCAAATCCATGAAGTTTCTCGTTCATGTCCGAAAAGAACTGAAAGCCGTACCGCAAACTGCTTCTTGCGCACCAGTTGCGATTCAAGATAGATTAATGGGGGTTAAGTCTCGTTATGTAGTCAGTTGTGGTTCCCTTCTGGAACGTCGTGATAATTATGTCATGAGCAGATTCCATTTTTAATCTACATTTTTCCTTGTTTTGATCTGTACTACCACGTCTGACAGTTTGTAGGTAGAGTACTAGCTCACCCAGTATACGACTTAATTATAATTTAATTCTAACCTAACAGACGAAACGTGAAAAACAAGATTTCAGTTATATTAATATCTCAATATGAAGGAAGAGACTCAACCACGAATTTCCTACTGATCACGGCCATCCATAATCACTCTGTCAGCCATTTTGGGTGATTGACGTAAAGTAATACTGGACTAAAAACACTCGTGATAAAATATTATGGTATAAGGATATTCTTTGCAGTCAACACACGAACACTGTTACTTGAATCGAAGCGTTTTATGCTGAATTACACAGTTTGCTTTCACCCCTTACTATCGTTCAGAAATTGATACATGTAAACGGTTGTCAGAAAGCCAGGAAAACTTGTACTGAAGTTGCAGGGCAGGCTGAGTTGTTGTTGTTGCTGTGGTCTTCAGTCCTGAGACTGGTTTGATGCAGCTCTCCGTGCTACCCTATCCTGTGCAAGCTTCTTCATCTCCCAGTACTTACTGCAACCCACATCCTTCTGAATCTGATTAGTGTATTCATCTCTTGGTCTCCCTCTACGATTTTTACCCTCCACGCTGCCCTCCAATGCTAAATTTGTGATCCCTTGATGCCTCAAACATGTCCTACTAACCGGTCCCTTCTTTTTGTCAAGTTGTGCCACATACTCCTCTTCTCCCCAATTCTGTTCAATGCTTCATCATTAGTTATGTGATCTACCCATCTAATCTTCAGCATTCTTCTGTAGCACCACATTTCGAAAGCTTCTATTCTCTTCTTGTCCAAACTATTTATCGTCCATGTTTCACTTCCATACATGGCTACACTCCATACAAATACTTTCCGAAACGACTTCCTGACACTTAAATCTATACTCGATGTTAACAAATTTCTCTTCTTCAGAAACGCTTTCCTTGCCGTTGCCAGTCTATATTTTATATCTTCTCTACTTCAACAATCATCAGTTATTTTGCTCCCTAAATAGCAAAACTCCTTTACTACTTCAAGTGTCTCATTTCCTAATCTAATTCCCTCAGCATCACCCGACTTAATTCGACTACTTTCCATTATCCTCGTTTTGCTTTTGTTGATGTTCATCTTATATCCTCCTTTCAAGACACTGTCCATTCCGTTCAACTGCTCTTCCAAATCCTTTGCTGTCTCTGACAGAATTACAATGTCATCGGCGAAGCTCAAAGTTTTTATTTCTTCTCCATGGATTTTAATACCTACTCCGAATTTGGGCAGGCTGTACTGCGAAATAATTGTTAGAAAAGTTCCTTAATTTGTGCCGTTTCCGAGTTAATTACCACTGAAATTATCTAATCAGGCAGTTATGCGCGCAAATTCAAGCATAGCGCCAGATTCAATTAGTGTATGCTGCTCTCATAGCTTAGGCGACAGCGAACGAGACTGCTCAGCCTTTGAATCGCGTTCAGTCCATACTACCGTCCTATGTCCAGTTTTCGTATCGTCTCTGATGGGCTGCTTGAAATTACTTATATAATGGCGTGATTGGATAACTTCGATACTGATTAACTCGGGTACTGAGCCATTGTTCTTGAAACACAACCTACCCTGAAATACTTTTGCAAACTTCTCTTACTGTTTCTGACCAATATACGGCGTGAATCACATGAAATTTTTCACAGCATGTATCGCGGAAATCGAAAGTGCTACTGACGTGCGGTTTTCAGAAGATTGCTTGGTAGTCAGGGGCTTACGTTGTTAGCCAATAATCAGGTTGTAATAATACTTAGAATGGGTACAATGGCTATTGATATCAACAGTCTAAAAGGTGGGTAAATTGGAATGTCAATGGTATTTGTTTCAGGATTCTAGTGCTATTCGTTTACGATATACTTTATTTTGAAAAGTTCCCACACCGACACTTGGTTGTGCCGTTCAACCTGCCTAGTTGCTAGGTACGATGTTGTTATGTTTGTTTACAGTGTACATGCTTGCTCCTTGAGTGCACTGGCTTGCAAGTTAGTGCGTGGCAGTCCAAGCAGTAGGTCGTGAGTGTAGGATGGGATTTAGCAATGCTGAATAATTCGGAATAGAGAGTGTGGGAAGAATGCAGTTCGTTGTACGGTTTATGCAGCGAGATATCCCAATAGACGTTAACCATCATGGAAATTATTTATCAAGCACCTAATTTTTTTGTTAAATTTTTCACCTCAGAGTACAAATTGCATCCTACATCCTCAATAATTTCTGGATGTAGTTCAGTCTCTGTCTTCCCCTACAGTTGTTACCCTCTACATCTCCCTCTAGTACCATGGTACTTATCCCGTGACGTCTTAACAGATGTCCCTTCTTCTTGTCAGTGTTCCCTATATTTCCCTTGCCTCGACGGTTCTACGGAAAACTACCTCATTTCTTCCTTTATCAGTCCACCTAATTTCCGACATTCTTCTGTAGCACCACATCTCAAACGTTTGGATTCTCCTCTGTTCTGGTTTCCCACAGTCCATGTCTCACTATCTGACAACTCTGTGCTCCAGAGGAACATTTTCTTCAATTTATTCCTCAACGGAAGACCTATGTTTAATAGTAGCAGACTTCTCTTGCCCATGAATGCCTTTTTGCCAGTGTAAGTCTGTTTTTTACGTCGTCTTTGCTCCATCATAGGTTACTATCCTGCGTAGGTAACAGATTTCCTTAACTTCGTCTACTTCGTGATCCGCCGGCCGCTGTGGCCGAGCGGTTCTAGGCGCTTCAGTCCTGAACCGCGATGCTTCTGCGTCTTTCCATACAGTTTCTCCATATACTTCTCAGAATTTCGAAAATTTTGCACCATTTTACACTGCTATAGCTTTTTCCAGGTCGACAAATCCCTTGAAGTGTCTTGATTTTTCTTCAGTCATGCTTCCATTACCAACTGCAGCGTCCGAACAGGTTTTTTAAATTTCCTATATGCTGAATCCGTCCTTCCGATGATCATTTCTTTTTAGATATCTTCACATTTTTCATGCAGCCATTCTGCCTTAGCTTCCCTGCACTTCATGTTTATTTCATTCCTAAGTGTCTAGTGTTTCTCTATTCTTGAATTTCCCTAAACATTTTCGTACTTCCTTCTTTCATCGATCAGCTGAAATATTTCATCTGTTATCCATGGTTTCTTCGTAGTTTTCCTTTCCAACTTCTCGGATTGCCCTCTTTAGAGACGTCCAATCCTCTTCAGCTGTATTGCCTACTGAGCTGCTCATTATCGCAGTGTCTACTAGCCTCAGTGAACTTCAAACGTATCTATTCATTTCTTAGTATTTCGGTACTCCACTTCTTTATGTACTGATTCTTCATTACTAGTCTCTTAAACTTCAGCCTTCTCTTCATCAATACTAAATTGAGATCTGACTTTGCATCTGCTCGTGGGTACACCTCATAATCCTATATCTGATTTCGGAATCTTTGCCTGACCGTGATGTAATCTAACTGAAATCTTCCCGTACCTCCCGGCGCGTTTCCAAGTATGCCACCTCCTCTTGTGATTACTGAACATAGTATTCGCTATTACTAATTGATATTTATTACAGAACTCGGTTAGGCTCTCTCCTCTCTCGTTTCTTCTATCAAGCCTATACTCTCTCGCAACACCTTATTCTACTCCATACACAACTGCATGCTATTTGATTTTCATCTCTCTTTATGTACTAAATCGCTCGTTTTATATCCTCATTTACTTTCTCTAGGTCTTCATCTTTAGCACGTAAATGTGAACTGTCGATGCGGTTTTCGTTTGCTGTCAACTGCAATGAAATAGCCTTATCACTGAAATTCGTAACGAATGTACTCCCGTTATACCATTTTCTGCCGCTGTTGATATTACCTAATACTCGTCTACCCAGAAGTCCTTGTCTTCCTTCCAGCTCACTTCGCTGACGCCCACTACAACTAGATTGAGCGTCAGCGTTCTCCTTTTCTACCAGGTTCAAACCACCGACATTCAGCACCCCAACTCGTAGAACATTATCCTTTCTTTCGTTATTCACTCCTTTTCTCAAGATCATCACCCCCTTGGCAGTTTGCTCCCAGAAAACAGAATGGGAGAGTATCCCGAAATCATTTGCAAGTGGAGAGATCATGTCCTGTGGATACACACAGTATCTTTAATGCAGTGGTTTCCACTGCCTTGCGCATCCTCCTGCCGTTGATCACTGCTGATTGTTCCGCTTTTAGTAGCAGTTTCCCTGCCCAGTTACAAGAGACTGTCCTCAATCTCCATCCGCTCCTCCGTCCTATTTGACAGGGCCGTTGGCTGAATAAGGATGGCTTCTTATGCCAGTAGTCACCGTCCGCCAGTGCTGATTTTTATTCAAAACCTAAGCAGTGGCGATGTTCGAAACCTGCATTGTGGGTGACTTGATAACCAATCAGAAACAATACCCCTAAATCATGGGTGTCTCTTCAAGTAGTTACGTTAAAGTGGTATTGTAGGAGCTAGAAGATGTTACAGAAGGAAACAAGTGACTACAGAACAGGGGGAAATCAATATTCTTGTTGCTGTTGCAGTTGATCCGCATGTTAGCTTCCTTGAAACTGCAGGAGGAAGTGGCATGAGTCAGGAAAGTCCTCCACGCGTTCTCCATCGACATAGGTTGCATCACTATCACATGTCTCTCCATCAACAGCTGCATGGAAACCATTATGGACATTAAAACAAGGGAGTCCACATGTGTCATGTATCTTGTTTAGTGGTGAAACCACATTTAACAATCACTGCCAGGTTAACCGCCAAAACATGCACTACTGAACTGTTGACAATTCTCGTTGCCTTCGCCAGGCGGAATGTCCGCGTGCATGAGCGTGAGTGTGATGCGGGATAGTGAGCCGTCAGCTTATAGGGCCATGTAACGTAGATGGAACACTGAATGGGGACAAGTATGGAAGCTTCCTAAGAGACCATGTTCCACAGATGGTAGAAGACGTTCTTTTCCAGACCAGGAGGATCCTGTTGTACCAGTATGACTGCTGTCCAGCCCATAGTGAAGTACTATACAATGTCTTCACGAATTGTTTCCAAATCGTTAGGCTGGACACAGAGGACCTGTGCTTTGGCCGGCCCGTTCCCCGAATCTGTTTTCTGTGAAAGACGCTGTCTACAAGGGCATATCAGCTGCACATGACAATATGCGACGAAATATTACTGCAGCCTGGTGAGACATCTCCTCTGAAATGATAGGTACGTATACAGAAGTCATTCCATAAGAGACTGGAAGAGTGTATTGCCGCTGTCGGTGGACATTTTGAACACAACTTACCCGTTACTGGTAAGGAACCATGTAACTAGTGTTTGCATTTTCGTTGTTCTTTAATGTGGGCTACCAAAGATATTGCACAATTGTTGGTATGGGAACTTTTCAAACTAAATTATCTTGTAAACATTCTGATTTATCTTACTTTTAGTTTGTTAATGTCAATAGGCATTGTTCCATTTAAAAGGGTGATGCCTGAAAAAAAAAGGGTGTTATTACGATGTGTTCGTTGGTTAACAGTACGAGCCCCTGACAACCAATACATTCTGTGAAAATTGCACATCGATAGCACTGTGCATTTTTGCACTATTTTAGGTGCAAGTTGAATTTGATTCACCCCGAAAATATTGCGCAAGTGCAAATAATTGTGACTGATTTCTACATTACTCTCTCCGTACTGGGGGACAACATGACAAGAGTACACGTCAGGAGTCTTAATACCGATAATTTGCTCTTTGTATCTTGCGACCTGTGTACTAATCGGTAAGGTTAAATTACGTCATTAAGTGGTTACTTAAATATGGAGACAAAACCGAATTCAGATTGTATTACCAAGTTTATATGATACGATAACATTTAATTTCAACTATTGTTAGTGCATTTATATGACTGTAGATGTATCATTATGGAATTCAACCGTTCACTTCCAAGCTGTAACAAAGAAACCGTTCGTCGCCTTTGGCGCGCAATATTCGCTGCAAATCAAACTGCATATCAACATTCTAAAATAACTTCTAAAGTATGCAACGAAGTACACATAATATCCTTAATAATGCAGTCTTATCTCAATCGTCATACTTTAAAAGAAACTGCATTGGAGAACTTTTCGTGTTAGCGCTTCCCATCAGTACACTATACGTTTTCAAATCTATCCTGTCCAACGGCGATTATCCATCGTTATGAGCTCCGGAAAAGATGCAGTTCCGTGTGATTCAGTAGGATTCAGTAGCTAAACCGTTTTATGATTTGTATAAGATCTTCTGTAGCAGTGTTAGGGATTGCCGAGTTTCCT